>NW_024609839.1:27688432-28290710 GCF_016920785.2 Ixodes scapularis
ACTCTCGAAAGTTGACTTCCCGTAATGCATTTCTAAGAAAAAAGAGGAGTGCATTTTCTCCCTGTGCTTCTTCACAATAGCAAATATAACGAATAATTCGTACGTGACTGATTGCTTGGAGCATTTTTAAGTCACGCAAACGAAATTAGAGGACAAAATTATGTCACCTGACCTGGCGTCGCATGGTCTATTGTCACGTGTGAGAACCGGAGAAGAGAAAGAAGTGGATATCTGCAATTTTTGTGACAAACAAGGGGAAGGAAAAGGGAAGAGGAAGACGACTACCTGACGGACAGCGAGGGCGAACGTGTTTGGAAGAGCTCCCCAAGACCCGGGGGACGGTTTGGGCTGCGCTCCGAAAACCGACCCTACCCGTAACCGGCTACGCTCCGAGATTCGGTCGTCGCTACGGACCAGACATCGTCCAGGACAGGACCCATCGTGGCACCGTCCGATCAAAAGGTCGTGAGTGACTTGACAACGGAGACTCGGGATTTTGGAAGGGACCGAACGTGACACTCGTCCTTGTGGTCGTTTTTTTTTTTCTTTTTGAGGTATACCTTGACTATCACAAATTTCTTCTTTTTTTTTTTTTTCTTTCTTTCTTAAAAGTTCTGTTAAATACGTATATATAAATTTTTTTCTTCTCGTTATCGTCGTCTCGCCTCATTATTTCTCGTGCTGTGCCGGCGAACCTGACAATATGCGAGCCTGCCAGGATGCCCTTAACTTGATCACGTCGGCCGGGACGCATGCGGATTGGTGCGGCCAAGCGAGAACGATATGGACTCCAAGAGATTAATTGCGGCGGGGGAAAAGTTAGGCTACGTTGGTGCCGAACTAAAGAAGTGGGTAGAGGAAGGAAGAGCTGCAATGAGGGAGGATAGAGCATTGGCCAGACAAGAGCGCGAGGCTGAATGCGCCAGGTTAGATAGGAGCGAGAAATATTGCAGCTTAAGCTAGCAATACAAGAAGGTGCTGTAGACGGTCACGAGAGAAATCGGGGTGCTGGCGAAGGTGCGACAAGCGCTCCGGTGCACCACATCAGCCCGCACAAATTTATTCCGCAATCTAAAGAAGGTAGAGATGACTTAGATGCGTATCTCACGAGATTCGAACGCACAGCGGCGGGACTTGGGTGGCCCCGGGAAAAATGGGCAACCACGTTGAGTTTATGCTTGACTGGCGAAGCGTTAACGGTAGTTGGCCGCCTATCCCCTGAAGACGCGCTAGACTATTCACGAACAAAATGGCGCTGATGCAGCGATTTTGTTACACCAAGGAGGTGTATAGAGAACGGTTTCGAAAGGCAAAACCCGAAGAGGGAGAAACCAGAAGACAGTTTGCCGCCCGGCTAGCGGGATATGTCGACCAATGGATTGAAATATCAGGCGTAGAACGGACGTTCGAGGCTCTCCGAGACAGAGTAGTGGTTGAGCAGTTTCTGCTGACGTGCTCTAATCGTTTGTCAGTGTTTCTTCGGGAACGAGACTGCCAAACTTTGGATGAGGTAGCTTCCAAAGCCGACCTATTCCTGGAAGCCCAGACTCAGACCGGTGCAAGCAAAACGAAGACTGATGAGCTGACAAAGAAGCCGAGTACGACATTCATGGGCAAAGGGGTGAGTAGTGAGGGCAGGAAGGACGTGCGGTGCTTCCTCGGTAACAAAGCTGGTCCCAAGGCGGAGAATTGCCGCAGCCAACCGTCCACGTCCAGACTGGCGACCTGTTGGAATTGTGGCAAAACTGAACACCGAGCAAATAATTGCGGGGCGAGACCGAACGACCGACCCTAGGCTTCTTGCCTGTGGATTGAACAACGCGACGAGTCGGCGGTCGAGATCAATGCAGGTTACATTACGCTTGAGAATGGCGTCAAGATCCCGGTGGTCAACGTGGCGGTGGGACGAGCGCCGAAGTTCCTGGTAGAAAATATGCCAGTAGTGGAGGGACGTCTAGGTGAAAAGAGGATAACGGTCTTGAGGGACACAGGGTGCAACACTGTCGTCGTCCGAAAAGAATTGGTTTCTCCTGAAGCGATGACAGGAGCATCGAGTACGGTGTTTCTCCTGGACAGGACAGTGAGGTATCTACCGGAGGCGGTAATGGTGGTGAAGACGCCGTATTTCTCTGGAAGTGTAGTAGCGAAATGCGTAAGCAATCCCTTGTACGACCTAGTGCTTGGGAACGTGCCGATGGTCTGAGGAGTTAACGATCCTGATCCAGGGTGGAATGATGACGAGGAGAAAGGAATGGTTAAAACTGCGACGACGCAGGCGTTGACTGAAGAGAGCGGGCATCCGAAGCGAGAGGGAATGGCGTGAAAAAGTCAGGATAGCCCCTTAGAACAATTTCAAGCGGCGACACAAAGCCCGTTACCACGCGACGAGGAGCCAGTGTCAGTCGCCAACGCGGTGGCGACAGCGAAAAGACGCGAATTGGTACAGCAGCAGACCAGTCTAAGAGTTCCGCAGGTTTCACCTCTTGACGCTACGGCTGAAGAGATGCTGCGAAAAAAGAAAATGACGATAGCCTTAAGAAGTGTTTCACCAGCATCGGTAAGGTAATTTTCAAACACTCGGGTAGAACTAAGTACAAGTTATTTGTAAAGGATGAGTTTCTGTATAGAAGTTGCAGATACAGCTCGAGAAGAGTCACTGATCAGCTGGTCCTACCGGAGAAGTTCAGGCGAACAGTAGTTGCCATAGCACACGATGGCATAATATCCGGCCATCAGGGGATGAGCAATACAGTAGAATCGGTCCCGGAGGAGTTTGTCTGGCCAGGCATGCAAAGTGAGGTCCGAACGTATGTGCGATCCTGCGACGTGTGCCAACGCACCGTACCCAAAGGAAGAGTGGGCAAAGTACCCTTGGGAAATATGCCAACCATAGCGATACCCTTCCAAAGAGTGGCCATCGACATCATAGGTCCCATTGCTCCCACGTCTGATATGGGGAAGAGGTACATCTTGACTATGGTTGACGCCGCCACTCGATATCCAGATGCGGTTGCTTTAAGGACAATTGGTACTCCTGAAGTGGCAGAGGCGCTGATGGACATGTTTCCACGGTACGGCCTGCCGGTGGAAATGTTCAGCTATCGAGGGGTCAAATTTTACATCCGAGGTAATGAAGGAGGTGGGCCGGTTGCTGTCAATGAAACATCTGCTAGCGACACCTTACCATCCCATGGGTAACGGCCTTGTGGAAAGGTTCAATGGCACCATCAAACAGATGCTAAAAAGAATGTACCAGGAAAGACCAAGAGATTGGGACCGCTACTTACCCGCGCTACTTTTTGCTTACCGAGAAGTGCAGCAGGCAAGCTTGAGATTCTCCCCATTTGAGCTTTTGTACGGAATGAGAGTACGGGGACCGTTGACCGTTATGAGAGAGGTATGGTCCAACGAGGCGATGGATGAGGAAACGAAGACTTCATATGGATATGCTTGGGAGAAGAGCGTGTTGGTTTAAGTCATGGATGAAGAAAGAATAAAACAATTAAAACAGGGAACACACAACCACATCTTTCATCTTTCAAGTTGAAAGATGTGGTTGAGTTGTTCCTGTTTTAATTGTTTTATTCTTTCTTCATCCATGTCATATGGATATGTTTTGGAATTAAGAGAGAAACTCGAGAAGACGTGTGAGATGGTCCATCGTTGCCTGGAGGATGCCAAGAAAAAACACAAGGGCTATTACGACCAGAAGCGGGTCAAACAAGAAATCAAGACTGGGGACAGGGCTCTGAAACTCTTTCCCAGCGACAACAACAAGCTGCTCATGCAGTGCAAGGGGCCCTTTGAGGTGACTGCTAGAAGAAACGAGGTACACTACGAGCTAGAGGTCGGGGGAAAGAAGAGGGTGTTCCATGTGAACATGCTGAAGAGGTAGGAAGAAAGGGAAGAAAAGGAGCATCCTATCATGAGCTGTGGGTTAGCGACACTTGGCGAGGGTGACGACACTAATGGAGACGAAAGCGATGCGATCCCAACCATAGCACTAGCGAAACATCAGGATAGGCGAGATGTGGTCACCAATATGGGATTGGACTCAGAAAAGAAGCGACAAGTGTTATCCTTGCTCGAAGAGTATGAGGACATATTCTCAGATATACCAGGGAAAACAGACCTCATCAAGTGCGACCTCAAGTTGACTAAAGGAACCCCGGTGCACACCAAACCGTATCCTTTACCATTAAACGTACAGAGGCTGTCGGAGGTAGAGATAGCCCAGATGTTGCAAATGGGCGTCATTGAGAAATCGACATCACCGTACATTGCGCCATTAGTAATGGTTAAGAAATCAGATGGCTCGAACAGATTTTGCATAGATTTCAGACGGCTCAACAGTGTACTGATATCAGATGCGGAGCCTATACCGAGGGTGAACGTCACAATCGCGATGGTAGGGCACAAGAAGTTCTTTTCTAAGCTACACTTGTCGAAGGGATACTGGCAAATCCCCATGGAGGAAGAGTTCAAAGAAAATACCGCGTTTTCTTCATCAAGCGGGTTGTATTAGTTCAACTTTATGCCGTTTGGTTTGAAAACGGCAGCAGCAACTTTCACAAAGTTGATGCGGAAGTTGCTGGAAGGGGTGCCCAACACCTATCATTACATAGACGATGTACTGTTAGCAACAGACTCATGGGAAGAGCATCTTGCTACCCTAAGAGAAATCATGGGCAGGGTACACAAGGCCGGGATGACTGCCAAACCAAATAAGTGTGAAATTGGTTTTGAGGAAGTTAACTTCTTGGGGCACAAACTGGGACTGGGACGAATAGCTCCGAACCAAGATGTCCTGACAAAAATACAGGACGCACCCAGACCAATTACCAAGCGGCAAGTCAGGTCATTTCTGGGCTGACTGGGTTTTACCGGGCATTTATTCCGAACTACGCAGAGGTAGCATATCCTCTGACAGAGCTGACACGGAAAGGTGCTCGCAATGAGGTAGAGTGGGACCGCGAGCAGGAAGAGGCATTCACCCGCCTGAAGGAGTTACTGTCTCAACTACCTATCCTTATGGCACCCGACCTGAGCATGGAATTCGTACTGCGTACGGACGCTTCGAACACTAGTTTGGGGGCGGTGCTTCTGCAAGAAAAAGATGGCGTACTACATCCGGTGGCCTACCCGAGTAGAAGGCTCAGTAAGGCAGAAAGGAATTATGCCACCATCGAGCAGGAGTGCTTGGCTCTAGTATGGGCTATCGGAAGGTTCACGCTTTATTTGTATGGCAGACACTTCCGTGTTCAAACCGACCACCAACCACTGGAGTTCTTAAATAAGGCCTAACTCTCTAACCGGCGTGTGATGACATGGAGCATGAAGCTGCAAGATTATTGTTTTCATGTCGAATATATCAAGGGAAGCAAAAATGTGGGGGCCGACTACTTAAGTCGGATTTAAACAAGAAACCGGCCTTTGGATAACGATTAGTGATTAGTGCGTCTTAGTATATGGCGTATCCGGTCGCAGAAAGACTCAGACGGCGCTCGAGTTACTTGTTTTGAGATGCGAATAACATAAAACTTCTTATTATTTGTTGGGAATGGGTGAGGCAATGCGAGGTCAAGTGACTCGATTTTTTTTGTTGACCCCATAGAAAGTTCGTTGTGTTTAGTGCGCGAGCGTGAAGTGACGAAACAGTGTGACTCTTAGATAGGTTAAATAGTGTTGATAACTGTTGACACGCGAGCACTTTGGAAATGAGTGCGTGGTTTTTCTAGAACGTCAGTGCCGAGAGCCTGTGTGAGTGCGGCGCAAACGTCGAAGAGGAGGATGTGAATAGCAACAGAGTTTAATAAGAGCGGACCTTCAAGATGTTTTTTTTTTCGAGTCCAAGGATGAAGTAGTTCAACAATGTACTTCTTAGTGTAGGGGGGTATTGTCACGTGTGAGAACCGGAGAAGAGAAAGAAGAGGATATCTGCAAATTTCGGGAAAAGAAAGGGGAAGGAAAAGGAAAGAAGAAGACGACTACCCGACGGACAGCGAGGGCGGACGTGTTTGGAAGAGCTCCGCAAGACCCGGGGGACGGTTTAGGCTGCGCTCCGAAAACCGACCCTACCCGTAACCGGCTACGCTCCGAGATTTGGTCGTCGCTACAGATCAGACATCGTCCAGGACAGGACCCATCGTGGCACCGTCCGATCAAAAAGTCGTGAGTGACTTGACAACGGAGACTCGGGATTTCGGAAGGGACCGAACGTGACACTCGTCCTTGTGGTCTTTTTCTTTTTTTTTTCTTTTTGAGCTATACCTTGACTATTACCAATTTCCTTTTTTTCTTTCTTTCTTATAAGTTTTGTTAAATACGTATATATATATATTTTTTTTTCTTCTCGTTATCGTCGTCTCGCCTCATTATTTCGTGTGCTGTGCCGGGCGAACGTGACACCTATGCACAATTCGGTTTTTCGCTAAATGTAGCGGGGAAATTGATGTCACCGGGGCTGACCGTCACGGGACCCATACAACAATTCAATTTCTCCGCTAATTTTGTAGGGGGAATTTAATAAAAATAAAGGTTGCTCACTTCCCTGAACGACGATGTAATGTGTTCTAATCAACTTTAAACCATCGTACCTTTAATAGTGCATTTCATGCATCGTGGGACTACCAGTATTTTACACTCAGAAGTTTCGTGCCGTCAGTGTTAAATGTTAACGTTTTAGTCGCCGGAAGTGTGTTCGCGAGACGGAGAAAACTTAGAGGTTTCGGTGCACTGGGAATGGGTTTCCAAAGTGCAGCCATGTCTCGTTAATACGCATCCCGTTAATATGAGTATCCCGTTATGTACAATCATTTTCCTGGGGGAACTAAGCAAATATATACGTTTTTGTGACGTTATTGTGAACGGCTCATACTCCGTAGAGTATTGGACGGAAACGAAATGCCTAAATTACCGAGACATGAGAGCAGTACTTAATTAAGGAGATGGAGTTTCAAATCCAATCAAGCAAGTCCCTGCTTCGTCTTTTTCAGTCGTCGTTAGACGATTGGGACTGTCCGTTCGAATTTAATAGTCAGCCTCGATTATCAGCGCGCCATCTCGAAACTTGGAGATTCATTAGCACAGGTGCATGCAACGCCTCCCAGCACTAATCGAAAACAACCGGGAACAACCAGCGTGTCCCCCTAAACGATTGCAACGCGAAGTTGGATAATTGGTTGTTCCACTCACAACGCATTTAACGTTGCCGGCGCAAGACAGATTGTCATTCTGGGAGCCACAATCAGCGTATGTTGACATTAATCTTCTCTAACTTCAGGAAACAACTTAACTTTTTTAGATGAGTCGGGTTCCGAAAACAGGGTTCCCTGTGTTCGGAGCTCATTTTTCAACAAATTCGGATGTTGTTTTACGGAGGTTTTTTTTATTGGTTAGATGCTCAGTTCTTTAGAATATTAATCTTAAATTTGCCGGGTTTTCTATTTTTTAAATATAAAAAAGGAAGACCATTACAATTCTGTGTTATGCGAAATTAGAGAGCAGCTCTTGAGGAGGAGGAGACGAGGGTACGGGTGAGAAGGTATTGCCACCCTCCCCCTCCGTACCCTACCCTTCTCCTCTCCACTTCCCTCCCATTTAGCGCGCAAGTTTGTCTAAATTTGAGGCTAATTTTTGCGGAAAATTTTTTCCCGCTAAATTTAGTAAAACATTTCCCCACTAACTTTAGCGGGGAAACGTACCATAATGCAACGAGCGCGGTTACGCCGATGCCGACTCCACTTAAGATAAGATAAGATAAGATAAGTTTATTTGATTTCAGAAAAAACTCTCATACAATCCAGCCCGCTTAAGCGTAGGTACGCTTGTATGCGGGACATGGCAGTACAGACTTTTTCATCATGTAGACACAAATGATGGTTAAATGTAAGTAAAACATGAAAGAAACATTCAAAATAGCACAGTAAACAAGGAACTTTACAAGTAGATAATTCTCCTGTGAACTAAAACCCAGTTCGACAATAACAATCAATCAATGGTTACAAAAGAAACATTGTGAATTTAAACACATAATGACAAGAATCAACGCGTATGCAACGAGATACACTCGATAGAAAACACTAAGCTTTTACATAATACCTCATTGTTCAGAATTTCAATTTGACAAAAAACACCACTCTTTAATTTTTTTATACATCTGCCTCTTAGATGACAGGTTTAGGATGTCCTTAGGCAAGCTATTAAATATCGCAGGAACATAATAGTTTCTCTGTTTTTTTTCCGTAGTTTGTATATATTTTTGGGATTGCATAGGTTTCTGTGTGCCGGAGTGTTTTTACCCTGTTGGGTATTTCTTTGAACTCCTTCGAAAAATAATGGCTGGTTAAAACGACAAATTTAAAAACATTTTCAAACGATAATAGTCCGACTGCATTCTTTCTGTCTTTGGTTTCCTTCAGTTCATGTTTTGACCCATATACTATATTACTAACATATCTATTAATCATACTATCAATTTTTTGTTGCTTGTATTTAGGACATGTTCCATATATAGCAATTCCGTAACGTATCACAGATTCCCCCAATGATAGGTACACCTCACGCCTCAGATTGACGTCGCATCCACTTTTAAGTCTATATAAATATGCAGAAACAAGGCGAAGTTTTTGTATGACATGATCAATGTGTTAGCTCCATAAAACGTTCTCGTCGAAATGCAAACCAAGGTAGGGTGTTGTTTTAACAGTATCCATTTTTTTGCAGTCGCACTGATCACAATGTTGATCATTAAGGAATATGGGAACATCAAACGGAACTTGTTTATAAGGGCTTCGGAAACACATGAGTTTAGTTTTGTTGCGATTGACAAAAATACAATTGTTTGTGAACCAGCTCATTAACTGTACTATATCATTTTGAAAGAAAGGAGCAGCGAGATTGTATTGTTCGTGTGGTAATATTAATGCAGTATCATCTGCGTATTGAAATAAATTTGATTGGAGCTTCAGGTGACCTATGTCATTGATATATATGTTGAAGAGTAAAGGACCCAGTGTAGATCCTTGTGGAACACCAAAATTCATTTTAATTTGATCACTTGTTTGACCGTTAAGCTTCACCATTTGAAATCTGTTTGTAAAGTAACTTTTGAGAACGGTATAAAAAGGCCCTCGAAAACCCATTCTGTGCAGCTTTGCTAACATGATTGAATGATCTATGGTATCAAAGGCTCGGGATAGGTCAAGAAACAGTGCGATAGCGATTTGATTATTGTCTAAAGCCTTATAAATGATATCCGAAAAATTTTCCATCAGCAAAGTCGTGTTTTTTTGTTTTCGAAACCCGTGTTGTGTTGAGAGTAATAAAGAAAATTTGTCACAAAATGAAGTCATCACTTTCGCTAGATACTTTTCCATGATGTGTGTCATGGCTGGAAGTATGGATATTGGTCTATAATTTGTTAGCTCTTTTTTAGATCCTTTTTTGTGTACTGGCCTTATGATAGACAATTTCATCCCGTCTGGAATATTTCCGCTTTCAAATATGCAATTGAGGATTGAAAGCAAAACACCTTTTAGTTTATAAAAGTTACAGTAATGATCCCGCACTCTTATCAGGTCATGTCCAGCTGGCTTGAATAAAGACATACTAGAAAGTATTTTTTCCAGATCGTACTCCGTCATCAAAGGTAAAAATGCTGAGTTTACACTGGTTCCGATATTGACAGGAATCTCACTGTTTTTATTTATCATGGCTCTTAAGTTCTGTACAGAATCAATAAACGCATGGTTAAAAGAGTTCGCAAGGACTCGAAAATTCGTTGTTTCTCCAAAGCTTTTTGCAATTACATCGTCAACGTTTTGTTTAGCCTTTATACCTGATAACTGCCGTGTTAGTTGCCATATTCTTCGAGGATTATCTTTGCAGTCTTTGAATTCCTTCAGATAATATTTCTTTTTTGCTAGTCGTATCGTAGCCGTTACTTTATTTCTCATTGTTCTGAATTCCTCTTTAAGAAGTGCATTATCCGGGTTTTTTCTACATCTTGCCCAAAGCTTGCCTTTTAAATAGCAGAGTTCCATTATGTCCTTATCGATCCACACGTTTTTATCTTTTCTTTTTTTAAGTTTTTTTCTTCTTTTTGAGTTAGAATAAATTTCTTGGAATTTTTCGACTAGTCGCGTATATGTAGCGATATGGTCACTTTCAATAAGCAGGTTCCAATCGTAATCTTGTATTAACCTGTCGATATTTTTGTTATCAAAAATAATTACATTATCATCTTCGGCCCGGGAGTTTTCAAAGATCTTCTCTTGCAGTAGTGTTGCAATTACAAAGTAATGATCTGCAACTTTTTGCTTGATCACCCCAGATAGTGTTCTCAATTCACTTACTCGAACTATAATGTGATCAATACAACTCCGCGTAATATTATCCCCTAGGCATTCTTCTCTTGTGTAGTCGTTAATAGCATTTTCCAGCCCAAACTCAGCTAAAATATCTAGGTACTGAGATGATCCACTTCTAAACAGATTTTTAACGTCAATGTTGAAATCACCCGCTAAAATTAAGTGAGGGTTACTGTTAAATTTTTTCAAAAAAGTACTTAATTCGTCGCAAAAAGGAACTATGCTATTAGTGGGCGGTCTGTACACAGCACACACTGTAAACGACTCGTTTTGCCGGTATATTGACACTGTTACCACTTCTGCAGTAATAAATGTGGTCTCCACGCGCTCTGACAGCCAGTCGTCTCGGACAAACGTCAACACACCCCCACCTCTACGTTTTTCGCGGCACAAGTAATGTGGACTGAAATTATTTAATTGGAACCCTTGACAGGCAGCTTCATCGACATTTATGTCAGTTAATATTATAACATCCAGCTTACTCAACCTGTCCAATAAATAAACGTTCAATTGATCCCAGTGTTTTTGCAGACTTCTAATATTAATGTGTAACAGTGTTAATGCATTACTTTCATTCTCTACTGTTGTACGTTGTGTAAACACATCCCAATCTGGGAATGACTGAAATGACCTTTCCATTTCAACGAATCTTGTTCAAATCTCTTGCATTGTCAATTCGAATAGAAGCAGCTCCTTCTCTTTGCCTCACAAATATCTTACCATTGCGCATCCAAACAAATTTGTACGACTTTTCTTTGGCCACATTCTTTGTATCCCAAAACAGCCCCCGAAGAGCTCTAGTTAAGTTTTCGTTAATGAATACTCCTTCAGTTCTGAGCGTTGTCCTTTTATCTGTCCACAAGTCCCTGCTCACTCTCTCCGTGAACCTAACCAGGATCGGAGGGATTTTTCCTTCTCTGGCCTTTAGCCTGTGCACGGCCTCGATTTGTTCGGGAGCGGGAACCGGAAGTTCAAGCTTTGATGCAAGGTCCTGAACAATCTTCATTACATCTTCCTGTCGTTGCTGCTTTATGCCGTGAATTTCAATATTTTTCCGACGAGAGTACATTTCCGCCTCGCTTAGTGCACCTCTAAGCTCGATCATCTCATGGGTATTTTGCTCTAGCCTCGCTTCCAGGTCTTCAGATTTCTTTCTCATTTCCCTCATTGTGTTTTCGTGCGTTTTTAGCGTCGAGAGAACCTCATAATATTTGGTGCTAAGCTCATTCAAGCTCTTTTCCATTCCTTCCACTGTCTTAGTCTGGTTCTCGATTTTCTCCATCATGACATCGCCTTTGCTCGACTGTGCACTAAGCGATTTTTCCACCCTTTCAATCTTTCCTAGCACGTTAGCCAACTTTCTATCTATCTCTGACATCCTAGTCATGATAGATGCCAAGGTACAATCTTGGGAATCCTGAGTCATCAGGTCACCCTCAATCGCTTTGACCGAATCCGCTGTTGTCAGACTGTTTGATCGCCTAGCGCGTGTGTTGCATGTGGCACAATGCCAGGATTTCAGAACTTCACTAGTCATGTTTTTAAACACCGTTTTGGTCGTACCGGAAGATTTCCCTACGTGGTAGGAATTTTCGCATCCGACGCACTCAATACACGGCGTATCTTTTGTCAAGGTTTTAAGGCATGCCAAACAATCAGTAGACCCAGACATTATGCAAATGACAAGAAAAGAAACGTACAGTAAACAGGCAAACTGGCAGTCCGGCAGAATACAACGCCCGATATATTTACATAGATAACGCTGTCTTACCTACAAGATGAAAAGCAGGCGATTATGTTCTGCACCGGCACAACGCCGGACTGCCATCAGGTGCCTTGGGACGGTTGCTTTTGTAGGCGCCAGCGCTGTCGTCGGCTGACGTCACACTTCCAAGCACGCCTCCCAGTCGTCACCGTCAGCTGATTGCAGATAGTCGGGGCGCCGCCTCTTGCCGATGACAGTGTAGATGTGGGACGAGTTGCGTTTCTTGTTTCGGCTGTCTACAAGATGAAAAGCAGGCGATTATGTTCTGCACCGGCACAACGCCGGACTGCCATCAGGTGCCTTGGGACGGTTGCTTTTGTAGGCGCCAGCGCTGTCGTCGGCTGACGTCACACTTCCAAGCACGCCTCCCAGTTGTCACCGTCAGCTGATTGCAGATAGTCGGGGCGCCGTCTCTTGCCGATGACAGTGTAGATGTGGGACGAGTTGCGTTTCTTGTTTCGGCTGTCTACAAGATGAAAAGCAGGCGATTATGTTCTGCACCGGCACAACGCCGGACTGCCCGAAAACGGGCGCCTAAGAGCTGCTCTCTAAAAATAAACAATATCTCGGTGTAAAGGTGGGCTAGATAAAAACAAAAGCGCTTGTATCAAAAAAATATTTCTTCAGTTGAATTTAGCGTTGGCTCCCTTGCCATTATAAATACTAATATGTCCCGCCAAACTCGTAAAAAAGTGTTGCTTCCATGCACGTCGATAAGATAACTACTCTATCCGAGGCACACGCTGGGAAGCTCTTATTCATTTTATTTCATTTCATATATTTCGCTCAGATCCTCCAAGCGACGCCGAGCAAAGTCTTCAAGTCGCGGACTACACGGTCCTGGGTTTGAATCCTGCTGCGCCGCCGGGAAAAGCTCGCTGATTATGGACATGTTTGATTGATCACTACTAAGTACGAGAGAAAAGAAATGAAGGTAGTGGAGAAATTGACAACCTTAGAAATGTTCTTAACCCCCAGATCGTCAAGAGAGCGCTGCTCATGGCAGCAGTGAGGTCCATTCACAAGAAATCAAGTCCTCGTTAGATTAGAACGATTTTACCAAAACTGCGCTTGAAAAGAAACTCTCTTTGCAGAGCGCACGGGGGTGTTTACCATGTTCTTAACCAGGCGAATATCCGCGCTTTTGCATATTTTTTGGTGCTCGCCTGCCACATACCCCTAACATTTATTTCTCGTGTATAGCTGCCAAAATATGTGCTTTAACCAGAAGTGCTCGGGCATTCTCTTGTTAACTGTAACTGTGAGTTGTGACTTAACCTTGAAAAAAGTTATAATAAACACCAGACGAGGAGACAGATTCAAGAAACAAGCTCCAATCAAAGGATGAAACCAGATTATCCAAAATCTTTCTGTAAATGATTTGAACCCTCTGTTGATTATTAACACTTTTCGCCACAGCAACGTGTCAGGCCATTTGACAACCTACGAAATAATGATCAGCTAACCTTTAGGAAATTACTGCCGAAGTCACTACCGAATCTAAATTTTAGACAAAGATGTGGTAAATGCCACAGGACACCAGCTTCTCAATGACCAATAGACTATTTGCTATTTCTCCCAAGTGCCCCGGCCCGCGCTAAAAGAATCATGGGAACGGTGTTCCTTCAGCTGGTTAGAAAATTTTATCTGCAACAGTGGTGTCATGCTTAGAACGAAACCAAAAACCGAAAACGCGCTATTCACAGTTCCTTTAGTGATCGATAATTTTGACTATACCCTTGGTTACACTGCTTTGAAGTTTAATTCGGAGTCACTCTGAACAAGCGCCTGATATAACCCAATGACCTGTCATACCGCTTTTAAAATTCCTCCTCAATGTCAGTGTTTTTAATACTGTGCATGCTGTCCGCCCTTCAACCTGAATGGGCTGCAGAAATCTCCTAAATTATTATCGTGGTGATATTAAGTTAGAAACGCTAAAATGCTATAAACAGCCCCGCGGACTCCAAGCTAAATCCTAGTTTTTGTTGTTGTGAATAACCGGCTTTTTAAGCAATTCCTGCTCAAACAACAATCACGAGAATGATAATAATGCAAGAGGTTTCTGCAGCTCAGGCCAGGTTGATAGGTGAATCGCATGCGCAGTATGAAAAATGCTGACTTTGACGAGCAATTTTAAAAGTGATATAACATGTCCTTGGGGTATATCAGGCGCTTGTTCAGGGTGACTCCGAATTACGTTCTTAAACTGAGTAACCATGGAGTCGGTCGAAAATTATCGATAAATAGGGAGTTGAAGGAACACCGTTCCCATGATTCCTCGAGTGCGGGCCGGGGCGCTTGGGAATATAGCAAATTGTCTATTCCTCTCTTGTTAAAACACAAATAGTACTTGCTTAGCGAATGCTGGCTAGAGTATTTAGGTATTCACATACCTCAGATTTATTGTTTCTCAACAGATCTCTATTGATATCTCCAACGAAGTAAACGAGTCCCTGACTCCAACTTTTACAAATTGTCGCAGTGAGCTCCTGTATAAATTGCCTCACACTTTTAGGAGAAGGTCAACAGTAGGCCAAAAGGCTCCGAGAGTGAAAGCAGTTCTCAATTTTTAAATAAATACATTCCGCATAATTGAACACTATATAAATCTCGTTACTATTCAGTTATTCTTAACAAAATCCACGATACCTCCTTCCAACGAAAACTGATGGCAGCACCAAAAAGAATTATAACAATCAACTGAAAAAAATCCCCGACTGCTTCTGAAACATTTGATTCTGTCAACAAAAAAACGTGAGACAAAACGTTTTTCACGACAACTTTGTAAAGTTCCCAATATTTCCCTTAGTTTTTATTATTCACGTGAAAGAACCGAAAAAGCCTGGGAGGTTTTCTGTCAACCGCTCAAACTCTAAAAATTCTGTGTACTTCCCAGTCGTACCAGCCATATCTAGCAGATTTTATCCAGATCTTGAAGAAAGTTGATTTGAATTGTGTCCATGCATTCTGACTTTTTAGCGTAGATTTTCCCCTATCTGACCCAAACAAACTTGAAACACTTTTCCTTCCCCCCTATCGCTTTCCGTCCAGAAAATTTTCTTGCCCACTCGAGACACGTGTTTATTAAAGGAGAACCCTGAATGAGCGTCCGAGAAGGTTAGTTTCCTTCCACGGCAACTCATCCATTTTTTTCTGACGTTAATATATATAAACAACACCAAAATGGGAGCAGCGGCACCCTTCTTAGCCAACAGGCGACACCAATTCGGTGCCATCATACTTCTAAAGGGGTGGTAGTGAATGTTTTGAAGTGAGTTCGTTTACAAGGAGGCCCACGTTTTCAATTGGGTTCGACGGCATGCCGTGGATTTCCAAAGAAGACTTACTAGCTAAAGTCTGCATGTCGTTCATGTCGCTCTGCATTTGCTGGATGGTGCACGTTTGCTCATGAAATACCTTCTTTGCTACTTGGAGCTCACGGTCAAGCTGCGCGATCTTTTTTTGTTAGCAATACATTTTTCCACAAGTGAATAGTATTTAGCCGAGCAAAATCAACTGATGCCTGTAATTCATTAACTTGGCCAGTGAGCTCCGCCATTGCTGGTTCAGGGCTAACGGTTCTTAAACTTTGGCTGGGAGTGGTATGAGTTTATCCACACTTTCCTTAATAGACCACAATATGTCTAGATTATTGTTCATCTCTTCTAAAGCCACCGAATAGCGCGACGAAGCCTGCGGGGCGTCTATACTGCTGACAGAGTGAGTCTTAGAGGATTTAGACGGCATCCCTTGCTTTGCTAGCTCTCCCGCTTTGCCACGCCCATTGATTTGAATCTGGTTTCGGCTACTCCAGCACATGTTCCAATATAGTAAGAGTTCGTGCATTCCACACAAGTTAGCTTGCCATCGCAAGGGACAGATTTTAAGCATTCGAGGCACTCCACAGCCCCTCGCGAGCAGTGTAGAAGAAAGTTAGAGTGCTCCAGGACTTATAGTTCACCTGCGCTTATCAATTAAAAAACAAAAAAAAAAACAAAAAAAAAAAAACTTAATTACTGTGGACACTCGGGAGGGTATTGTTCCAGTTGCCTAAACGCTTCCCCAGAAGTTTGAGTTGACAATAGAGACTGCTGGGAATGGTTGGTTGCGGAAGCAAAAAGGACAAAACTGAAAACATAAAAGTGTGTCTAGTGGCCTTCGAATCTCAATGCAAACACGAACTTGTGCAGCTTCTGGCTCCTTGGCAAACGCCGTAGCGGCCCTCGACGCAAACGTGAACTTGCGTTGGCACCGGCTCAATGGCGAATGCTCAGATGGGCATTTCTTGGCGATTCTTCGCACGAGGTCAACTGACGCTGCAGTTCCGGTAAGGCAATGACGCTCGTTGGCGGATAGCAGCCGAAAGACTGACGATGTGGAGCACGCTGAAGCAGCTCGACGCACGTTTGACGAAGGTACGCAGCGGAAGCATAAATGCTACTTAGTTTCGTCGTGCCTACTTTCGCTTGATTCCGTGCACAGGAACAGCAATCCGGCCTTGGTTGATGGCACACACATAAACTATAAAATAATAATAATAATAACTACAATAATAATATGTTTATTGGACATATATAAAAGAACAGTGCACATAAATGGGTCAATTCAAGCCAAAGGATGCTTGTGGGACAGGACCCGGCATGTGGAGCGACAAAATATACAGCAATGTTAAAAGCACTGCAACTAATGCTAAGAAAAACTATTCGAAAACAATAAAAATGTAGTCCTACAATCTCAAATTTGACAGTAATTGTTTTAATTTCCTAATGAAATTGGCTTCGTACGCATCATCAGGCAATCTATTAAAGGTAAATAGCACATAATAAGAACGAACTCTTTCCATATTGCGTAACACAACCTGGGATTCCGAATCGAGACGTGCAACGAAGATTTCTCCGGGCGACAAAGGTATACTTAATGTCATTATTCTAAAAATGGCGAAGCACGACAGTTTGCCTAAACAAACATGAACAACTCGGCATTCGCAAAGACTCGAAAATGTTCACATCAAACGAAGCTTCAAAATAATGCACAATAGTCAAATTCACACGGTCACATTCCTCGTTTTGGGAAAGTAGGAAAGGAGTGCTTCATTTTCGACAGCCGAAAACGGCGCACGCGGAACGCATTTAATAGAGCCAATGTTTCCAAAACTGTGAACAAAAAAGCACGCACCGTCCAAAGAACTAATTGCGTTTTATGATTTTGCTCCATACTTAACCTCCACATTCGTGTGACATGTTGAATGTAAGAGGTGGTTTTTGGTGGTTGTGCTTTAAACACAGCTTCTGTTCATGTATTTTGCTTAAGAACTAGTTTCAGGTTACTCTTAAGCCCGTTTGTTGCGGATTTACGGCTGTTTTAAACTGCAACGCAACTTGTGCGCAAATGAAAGCACAAACTGTGGATGGAGTCTTCGCACAGCATCTGGGAAATCGCAAGTAAAATCGCAACATGTAAAATAGGCTTTATCAGGAGTTTCTCACGTGGCGACCAGCGACTGGAGCAGATTGGAGATGGCGACGCCCTGCATTAATTAAGCATTAAAAGGCTGTATCTATTTTTTAAGGGTTGTGACGGTTACTGCTTCAACAAATTTAAACGCTGCCACGCGGCCTCCGCTGTGGCTCTGAAGTTTTCTCAAATCTGTTTTTAGATCACATAACATAATTATACCCTATTTGAAAATCCGGCAAAGACTTCCAGTGACATCCCGTGAAAACGGGGGAGGTTTTACCCGTTTTCACCCGAAACCAGCGCAGTTTATCATTCTTTACTAAAGGTTTTGCTTGTGGCGACTCACATTACCAGACGCACCCGGCTTTGTAGGAAGTTCTACTAGCAGCCTCACATAGTTACCGGACTTCAGCGGAAGTCGACGCGAGGGGAACGGCTAAAGCAAAGAAAGCCAAGACGAGCCAAACACTGAGTGTGTAATGGCGGCCGCTAACGCAGGGCCATTCTCGTGAGTGTTTTAGGGCGGGACGACGTTGCAATCCTGCAAGGAGTACGCCCAGCGAACTGCTTCGATGAAGACCTAGAAAGGTGGTCAGCTATCGCAGGCAACTAGCTATTTGCGACAGGCAAAAGTGTCTGGGGCAGTGCAGGTACGAGACCGCTTGGGCGGATAAGTTTCGTTCATGGGACTTAGTGTGTAATGGCGGCCGAAAACGCAGCTCTATTCTCGTGAGTTTTTTAGCTCAGGATGACGTTTGTTATAAACTCTGGCCACGACCGACGCTCCCACGGACCTTTTTATTATATGTTTTTCATGCTCGCCGGTGCTACTTCACCGATTTTCGTTCTGCGTGGGTCTCCCCGTGATGCGACTTCGCAAGGGAAGACGGATGACGTTTTTTTTTCTTACCCCGGTAAAGGGAGCGCCCTCGGGACTGGCGAGGCGGGGAATGCAAGGATGGAGAGAGGAACAGTTTTCAGAGCGTGACCGGACTAAGTTTTTGGGTAGAGAAGTGAACATGACTTTCGTGGTTGCGGGATGATCTGTGGAAAACTGTGGCCAGGCGACGCCATAGTTGAGGCTTCTTCATCGTCAGACTCGCAGCCGTCGTCTTCCTGCTGGACCACCACCGCGAAGAGCCCGATAATATGCCCCTTCGACTTCAATATAAGTGAGGCCTACCCTTCGAACTTTTTGAACTTCACGTTCCATTCTATTTCTTCTCCCGTCCGTTGTTTTTCTCTTTTATTGAATTGTCCAATGTTTCGTTTAGAACCTTAGTAATGTTGTAGCGCGCCGTCGGTTCCGCATTGTTTATTGTGTAGTTCACTGTTGGGGGAACCTTGTCTGTGTTGTCGTGCAATCCTTGCTTATTTGCCAAACCTCGATTTTTTAAAGTAAATATAAATACTCTTTGTTTGACTCGATGTGTGTCTGACTCAACTCATTGCGTTTACCCCGACTTGGGCACGCGCGCCAACCGGAACTGCTGACCTGCCTTATCAAAAAATGTTTCTCACAGTCATTGTAAAGGGCCGACGGGCGAACCGTAAAGGGAATAACCACTCTAGAGAGGATGACTGTGAAAACGTTGCAATCCTCCAAGAAGTTCGCGCAGCGAACTGTATTGAAGATCGAGAATGGTGGGCAGGGATCGCTGGCAGCATGTCATTTGCGACAGGCAATAGTGTCTGGGCCAGCGCAGTTACGAGACCTTTCGGGCAGATCCTAACTCAGAAAGCAAGGGGCAATCACTTTTAATGCGCAATATTTTTCTGTGATCGGGCGCCGGTTGGACTAAAGCCCCTTGATAAAGGTGTTTTCACAAGTACCGCCAACCATTGTTGTGGAAATGCGCAAGACACGTGCCACGAGCGGGTGCTCCGCCGCCATTCGCTTCCAAGGGTGGCTCATTTCAGTGCTGCGCCGCCATTTGCTTCCAAGGGCCGCTCGAGACCTGGGCCACGTGCGCTCGCGCATTTGGCGCTACTTGCAAAGACAAACAAAAACATATCGAGGGGCTTTAGGTTGGACTGGTGGATGCCATTTTTATATGTATATTTTTAATCATTATGTCATGTCTACTGCAGAAAGCCTGCGGTCACTTGTAATATGCAATATGTTTCAATACCTTTGAGCCAGTTATCCTGGCAGGTGCCACTTTTAAATTATTGATTATGTCACGCCTACCTCAGAAAACCTGTGGCAGACACTTTATTTTGCAATGTTCTCCGTGATTTATGGAACGGTTCTGACAAATTTATTTTTTAAATAAATCTAGTCATTATGATATGCCTACCTCCGAAAGCCAATGACACAACCTTTCATCTGCAATGCTTGTCTTGGTTCCTGGGACAGTTCTGCTGGTGAATAGAAGTTTTCATATCACAGGTAAATACAAGCTAATGGAACACCTTTACCTAACCTTGTAAAGTGGTTTATATTCTTTTTAAAACAACACCTGCAGTCTCTTTATTATCACACATTTCGTTTTCCTCGTACTAAAGGCTTTGTTTTATTTGTATCTGCTCTTTTTTTATACTTTCAGTTGCTCAAAGTGTTTAGATAAGTGCCATCATGGGCAGAATTCTGGGTCATATTATGGGGTATTTATTCTTAATATCATATGCATGGATGTTATAGTGCTGGTTGTGCAAATTGTTTGAGTGTTAGTTACCATGAGAAATAGAAATATGGAACTTTTAAGTGTATGTGGAATAACCAAATTTTGGTTACCGAACCGTCCAGCATCTGATAAACACACCACCCATAGTTCACTGGCTCCTACCTGAATTCCTTCCGGTGGCGTCAAAAAAACAAAACAAAAAAAAACACCCCAGTAATTTCCAGTAAATTCCGCTGAATCCAGGCAAATCCGGAGACTACCCGTTATTTCTGGTGAATCCAGAAGAATTCAGGGAGTTGTGGTAAATTCCAATGATTTCCGGAAAATCCTACCTATACCGGAAGTGAAAAGAGTCCAATAATCCAGTACATCGATCTTTCACTAGAAATGAGTTTGCGGTAAGATATATATATATGTATATTTTTTTTTAATTTTAATTTCAAGGCTGCCGCCGGGAAGGTGCGTAGAGGAGATTTATGTAGGGCAAGCTGCGGACTACTGATACAGAAACAAATTTTTCCAACCTACGTGATCTTATCAAAATAACTTGTATGAGACTAACAAGATAGAAACGAACCTCCTTCTAACCAAATAGTTTTTTATTTATTTCAAAATGTTTACATTGAGTCAAAAATGCATTTGCTTCAAAAACCAACCACAAATGTGCTGCAACGACGCTCTAACAATGGCCGTTTTCACAGTGACCAACGTGCATTTGTAACAAACATACATTAGCACATGGAGCTACAATTGTGGGGGGAATAAAATAGGCGTGTAATCAAAGGCCGTATTTAAGGTTTATCTTAAGCATGAAACTTATTTGTGTCGGGTTTTCAGTCCTTGCACATTCCGTTAAAATGAAGCTTAAAAATGCAGTAGACGTAAATGTTGAGAAATGTAAGTCGCCAAACACGATCCGTGGTATCCACAACACAAGGTCTCATTACACTGCTCAGCCACTGTGGGAGTGTCAAAAGGCTGGAAGGGTTTAAGAGCACATCTAAGCAAAATATTACACGCCCCTGTTTCGTAGGTTTTCACTCTGAAAAGCCTAAATCGTGGACAGTTCAGCAAAATACACCGCACACTCAATGGAATTCGCCTCTATTCACATTGAAAATAGAGTCCGTGGTTATCTGCTTCTCAAGTACGCAGATGAATGCCAAAATATATTCCATGAATACTTCTAGCATAGAATCAGAGACCTGATACATTGCGATGTTGTTTGCACACGAATGGTTCCTGCATATGGCGCGCTACATTAAGTAGCTAATATTTGACCTTCTCGATTGGATTTAGCATCGTTTCTTTGGGATGCCCGATAAAGTAAAAGAATCCTCAGATATAACGAAGCCATGATATTTCTACAACATCTCCACAAAGAACAATAGAAGTTTAGCTCACTAAACAGAAGAAGCACCGACAATATTATTCCGCAGCACCAGATCAGAAATAGAGGTCTAAGGTCGCCAAGACTGAGCACTGGCTCCGGAACGGGCATAGCATTGTTCTCTCGACGGTATGCAGTCTTAAATTTACGCAGCGAGTCTGACCTCGCGTAGAGCCCGGTCTCAACCCCACGGGTCAGGCTGTCCTTAATGTCGTCCCGGTACACAGAGGATCGCCTTATTTCGGGTCCCGTGTTGTGCATCAGCACAAAGTCGAGAGCTTCAACATAACCTCTTTCAATAAGCTCTCGTCTTAGAGCTTCGTAGTAGTCCGGGCGTGCAATGAAAATTAAGAAGGTGTCTTTTTTGTCGTTGTCAATCTTTGTAGCCCTTGAATCACCAGTTGTGAAGCACTCTGAACCTCTCCTGACAAATTTGCCGAATTTGTAGTAGCCGAAGAGGCTGTCGTAGTCGATAACAAGAGGCGCATATTCATTGAGAAAACAAATACGATAGTTTTTCTGCACAATATCGACTAACGAGACGAACTGTAGAGGCTCGCTCTGGAACGGCAAAGAAGTAATAAGTGACGTGACCCGACCCTTGAATTTTGTGGACATGATGAAAAGCATCAACATGGTGAGGCCAACCACGAGTCGGGACGACTGAGTCCTAAGAAGAACGCTGTGGAAACGAACACCTTGTTGCAGAAGCGATGCCAAAATAGGGGTAAAAAAAATGAACATGTCCTGCGTGTTCTTGTATAAAACCTTGTTGATCAATACAGGGGTCAAGACGAAAAACCCAAATGATATCAGCAGCCCGATCCATACTTCCCACAAAAACGGCAACACGAGAACAGCTTCTTTTAAAACACGTTCCGGTCTTGGAACAAAAAATGAAAAACCAACCGGGGTGATGTACTGTACAACCTCAGTGTCCCCACGACGGTTCATGGGTTCCTTAACAATTGCCAATAGGGAACTCGATATTCTCTCACATAATGTTAAATCGAACTGGCGGAGTTCGATGTGAGCTAAGCGATGTTTCAGTAGTTCAATTGTAACTTCGATGGCTGGGTGCTCAATATAATATTCTTTGTCCCAATAGAAAAATATTTTACTTCCATTAAGAGGTAACTGTTTTGGTAGGGATACGCGTGCATATTTGCCACATTTAGTGCGCGTTCTTTCGGATCGAGTACGACATGACGTTTCTTTGCAGCAAAGAGTGAGATATTTTAGATCGGAGAGCAGGTTTTTAAGGGGCTGAAGTCGGAATTCGTCTTGAATGTGTGCACTGCCATTACACAGCGTTATGTCGAATTTTCCACTCCCTGTCCGGAATTCTGACATGAGAGGAAAGTTCCGGTATGAACCACGGAGTCGGGGTTTCAACGTCACTCCTTCAGCAATTATAAACGCTGTCATGTAATATTGGTTTGGTGTAATAGAGGATAAATCGTCCCAACGAAAACCATTACATAAAAAATATAAAACTGGAACGTAATTTTGTCTATATATATAGCAAAATGGGCGAGGGCATGTGTTAAACTGAATTCTTCCGTCAGTCCAGAGTCTCACTGTGTATAACAAACGATTAAAAAACGTTTTTAACATCATAGCGTCTTGCACGTGGCACAGCGGAGGCAAAAATATGTCCAGGGGCTTCTTTTCTGGGTTGAAGAATGACAAAAAGTGTTCGAATAAGTCCGACGAAATGAAGGATCTCAATGTCAACACCCTATTCGGCTTGCCTGCGCTCACTCCTCCGGGATGCAAAGTTGCTGCGATGACCGTCAGAAGTAAAATCGCCTCTGGTTTAAAAACACTCCGGCTTAATCGAATAAAATGCTCCAGAGCTGACATGACCCTCATGGGAACACTCTTGCGTCTTCCGACTGCGAACTCAATTTACAACGTCTGATGATATTTAAAATAAGATCTTAGCGTTCGCGTCTAAGAACACTTTCCACTCTTTAATGTGCGTTGGCGCAGATTTTCGCGGACGACCCTTCGCATGAAGCACATTCGATAAAAAGAAATATTTGCCTTACACATAAGAGCGCGCTTTGTACCCTCGTGCCAGGAACTTGAATTATTGAGTTGTTTGGAACACACATATTGCTTACCGACGATAGATCCAGTAGGCTGCTTTCACTGTTGACATTGTGCGTTTGTTTTTCGTTTTTCAGCATAACTCACTTAGGTCCGAATTGAAAAATGAATGGTACGTCTAGAATCGCGCGTGTGTTGATCTTTTTTGTAGGCGTCCGCATTATTAAAGTACCTCCAGGTGCAAATATGCGATAGGTCGTGCCTGACGCCGTCATCTCGACAGGAAAAGCAGCCATTGACGATAAGCTAGAAATTAAAACTTCCATAGCATCAAAGGAAAAAAGAAAGTCTTTTTTTTTTTTTTCATTCTTTAGATTTCTGGCTATGATTCGCTCCTGTTCTGAAATTATGCACACGCCACACGGCGTGCTTTTGTTTCTGAGGCCGTGCTGGGTTGAGGAGTTGTACATTTAGTGTCGCAGGTTGCGCGCATCGTCGTACTGTTTCTCAAAGAACGGGTTGCGATGCAAAGGAAGGTGGCGGCAGATTGAATGGAAGAATGTGAGGCGGCTCGGGAACATGAAAAAATAAGAGCGGGGCTTCTTTGCGGCAACTTCGATGAGAACAAAAAATTGTTTGCAATCCAGCATCGAGCCGAAACTTACAATTGCGGGGTAGGCGAACTCCGCCTCATTTTGGGAAACTGCTCTGAAGAAATGCCCACTTTAGTCATTAAAAAACGTCATGTGATTGTTTCTAGCCAAGCTGCGTGACGGGCGATGGTTTTTAGCCAAGCTGATGACCCCTTAAAGAAGGAGCGGGAACACTTGACGGCTCTTTGTCATGACGTAGAATCAAGGGTCACGTGTTCGTTTCTGCGCTTCGTTGGTCGCATTAATGTTGAGTTATTTCGTTCATAATCCATTGTTAATTGACTATCTTGAACGTGAGCTTAGGGCTTCTTTTAAGCCACCTTTTTTGCCGTATTGATCGTCAAATATAAATTCAGGTAGCGCAACAACAGCGGCGTCGCGGCCTACCAGTGCGACTCAGCAACCGAGCGCCTCATCGACCCAGCTTCGGATTGTATTATCGTTCTGAGCACGACCAAGCTGGACGTGGCCGTCGAGTCTTGTTATTTGACCGGGAAGGTATATTGCAAAAAAACATGGCTCAGGGAGCAAGTCTTTTTTTTTCCCATCCTGTCGAAAACAAACTTGGCAAACAGAAACCAATTACGAGAAGAGCTGAGCACGCGTCGAACTTGTCATTCCGATTGACGATGCTTCGCAATTTTCTCGCGCGGCTTACCTGAACGAGGAGGATTCAATTTGGTTAGTTTCGGTTCCGTAGTACTCGCGGCTGGGTTGGTTTGTTGTGCAGTTTTTGCTTATATTTGTGATACGAATCTGAATCTTATGGTATACAACCAACAATGCAGCGGTACCCTGCAACTTTGAGAACTACGAAGTAATTTTATGCCAACATTGCGGACGTTTTCAGAAACATAATGTTCGTCATTCGTCCAGGTGGAGCACTGAAAAGGCTGAAGTGATACAGAATAAGAATTGACACTGTCTACAGCCGTACCCCACATCCAACAGTTTTGTTAAAGAAATAATAAAGAGAGTAATCCGTAAATGCATTATCGCAAGGTTAATCACGACAATTTTTTTCTCGCTTTAAAAGTAGTATGCCTTGATTTACGAATGTCGACTAATATGACGCTCCTTCACGTTTTTCTTTTATTTTCCTGTTTTTGTATTCATTGCTGTTATGTGCGATTTCGTGGATATTGATTTTTCCGAACCTTCTCTAGAACGTACTGGGGCCGAGAATTCGTCAAGCCGTGTAGCGCGGCTTCTCTTCTTGGATGCACCCTTAAGTGTAATAAAAGTAAACCGTTATTATTATTATTTAATTTTCAAGAATACAATCTCTTTCTGAACATCGCAGACTGGTAACCCCCTGTAATGACGCATAGAATCTAGAAAGAGCGAACATTTCTTCATATAAATTTTGTTTAAACTAAACATATGAAGTACGTTTCGACGGGACATCCAACAACGAGTTAGAAAAGCTTTCAACAACCAACCCTGGTAAAGCGTTTATTAACAGAAGTTCAAATGGTTCTAACCAAACTTCTGCCTGTTACTTAAAAAAAGTAATGGATTAGATTTATAAATTTTCGGGACTAAAATATAATGGAGTATCGCTACAAATAACCTTCGCTGAATAGTAGCGGATTATAGAAGGGTGGTGAGCTGGGCTAGTTGGTAATCATTATGAATGGTTAAAGACAGAGAGCAACACGAGGAAATGTAAAAGCCTGTCGTTGAACCAGCTTGCTGGGAAGACTAAAAGAGAGAAAGGTTTACATATTGAAGTTTTCTTCAGCGCAAAGGTGCACAAGGACACCTGCTCTTTCAGTGCCATAGTACCGAGCGAGGCACCTGGCACCGACAAGTATAAGCGTATCTACAGAAACACCTGTCGGATCTGCGTCTCAAGGACACTCTCTTGGTTTGAAATTCAGAGGAAGTTGTGGAAGCTTTGAAGGCAGATTAGTATGGGATACAAGACTTTTTTTATTCACTCCTCCATGCGAAGCCCGCGGTTTTCAAACCAGAGGGCGCGGTATGTTTGAAGAACGGTGGCTTCGCTGCATTTTCATAGGAGTTAAGCCTTTTTCTTTTCTTTTTTTTTACTTTTTCCTTAGGCAACTTCGCTCTTTGAGAATTTTATAGAAAAAATGCACCACCTGTGGCCAACGCTGTAGAAGATCGGAACGCGATAGGTTAAGAAACCAATTTTTGCGGTCGATTTAAAGGGCCTGGCCGCCATTTTGGGACACGGGGTATTTTGATAATAGATTGTCATAATGTATTTTGACAATGTAGGTAGACGATGCTACCGAGCATGCGCACTGCTAGCTTTGCCTGAAGAATTTCAGTGATAATTTCCGGTTGCCGTAAGCTAGCGGGATGGCGGGTGTGGTTGCAGCTTTCGCTTCCTTGTAAGCTTACAGGTGAACGGAGTTCACTTAAACTCTTCCTCCTAAATACAATATTTTATTTCTACAAAGACTATCATCATACGGGCGTATGAGAGATGAAATATAGTGTTGCAAAACATTTTTGAAAACACCAAATTTTTTCTTTTTTTGTTTTACAAGTGAACGGCAAAAGTAACGTGAAAGTAGTTTGTAACGTAACGAGTAAGGTAATCCGTTACTTTTCAGCCTCGATAATTTGCAATGGTAATCCATTACAATGGAGCCTTGTTTATTTTGTAATTGTAATCCATTTCAGTTTTCAAGTAGCAGGTAAAAGTTTTGCTACTTATGACCGACCGGTCTAGCCAATCAAGCACCGTGAATGCGCCGTGATCCTGCGCGTCTTTTTGTGTGTCATTGGTTTCAACGGTAGAAACGGATAAAAGAGACGAGCGCCATGACCGTTCACTTTCTGCACTGCCTTGACTGACCATTAAGGTCCCGAGATTAGAGATTGCCTAAGTCCCTAGGTAAAATAACGTCCCTAGATTCCTATGTAAGACAAAGTCCCTAGGTAACAACTCCCCGAGGCACCTAGGTAAGCAAAAGTCCCTAGATAAAAAAGAAGTATCAAGGGACTTTACGGACCATCGGTTCGTAGCGTTGGCAGCAGTCAGAGCTAATGTGAAATAGAATATGGACGGACGCGGATATATGCAAGCAAATGCTTTTTTTAACGCTACGTCCCTAAATCCCAAAATTCTGTACGCCCGTCCGTCCGTCTGTCCATGCATTTCCCGCTGAATTTAGAGGAAGAAATCAATATGACGATACCTGCCGGGGGACCTGAATTTATTATCTCGGCTAAATTTCAACAGATAATTTACCGCCACGTGGCCTATGCACCGATTCAGTCCCCGACCTGAATTTATTATCTTGGCTAATAATCTCGGCTAATAAATTCAGACCTGAATTTATTATCTCGGCTAAATTTCAACAGATAACTTACCGCCACGTGGCCTATGCACCGATTCAGTCCCCGACCAGAATTTATTATCTTGGCTAATAATCTCTGCTAATAAATTCAGACCTGAATTTATTATCTCGGCTAAATTTCAACAGATAATTTACCGCCACGTGGCCTATGCACCGATTCAGTCCCCGACCTGAATTTATTATCTTGGCTAATAATCTCTGCTAATAAATTCAGACCTGAATTTATTATCCCGGCTAAATTTCAACAGATAATTTACCGCCACGTGGCCTATGCACCGATTCAGTCCCCGACCTGAATTTATTATCTTGGCTAATAATCTCGGCTAATAAATTCAGACCTGAATTTATTATCTCGGCTAAATTTCAACAGATAATTTACCGCCACGTGGCCTATGCACCGATTCAGTCCCCGACCTTAATTTATTGTCTTGGCTAATAATCTCGGCTAATAAATTCAGACCTGAATTTATTATCTCGGCTAGATTTCAACAGATAATTTACCGCCACGTGGCCTATGCACCGATTCAGTCCCCGACCTGAATTTATTATCTTGGCTAATAATCTCGGCTAATAAATTCAGACCTGAATTTATTATCTCGCCTAAATTTCAACAGATAATTTACCGCCACGTGGCCTATGCACCGATTCAGTCCCCGACCTGAATTTATTATCTTGGCTAATAATCTCGGCTAATAAATTCAGACCTGAATTTTTAATCTCGGCTAAATTTCAACAGATAATTTACCGTCACGTGGCCTATGCACCGATTCAGTCCCCGACCTGAATGTGTTATCTTGGCTAATAACCTCGGCTAATAAATTCAGACCTGAATTTATTATCAACAGATAATTTACCGTCACGTGGCCTATGCACCGATTCAGTCCCCGACCTGAATGTGTTATCTTGGCTTATAATCTCGGCTAATAAATTCAGACCTGAATTTATTATCTCGGCTAAATTTCAACATATAATTTACCACCACGTGGCCAATGCACCGATTCAGTGCCCGACCTGAATTTATTATCTTGGCTAATAATCTCGGCTAATAAATTCAGACCTGAATTTATTATCTCGGCTAAATTTCAACAGATAATTTACCGCCACGTGGCCTATGCATCGATTCAGTCCCCGCGCAAAATTTGGGCGGGAAAGTGACGTCACCTGACGTCACGTGACCAATACACCATGGGAAAATCGTCACGTGGCCTATGCACCGATTCAGTCCCCGACCTGAATGTGTTATCTTGGCTAATAATCTCGGCTAATAAATTCAGACCTGAATTTATTTCAACAGATAATTTACCGTCACGTGGCCTATGCACCGATTCAGTCCCCGACCTGAATTTATTATCTTGGCTAATAATCTCGGCTAATAAATTCACACCTGAATTTATTATCTCGGCTAAATTTCAACAGATAATTTACCGCCACGTGGCCTATGCATCGATTCAGTCCCCGCGCAAAATTTGGGCGGGAAAGTGACGTCACCTGACGTCACGTGACCAATACACCATGGGAAAATCGGCAGCACGTCACCTATATTTACGCCGACTCAGTTTCCCCGCTAAATTTAGCAGGAAAGTTCACATCTCGTGTGACGGAAGAGCGATTCAGTTTACCCGCTAAATTTAGCAGAAAATCGACGTCACGTGATCCGGACACCCAATAAGGGAAATCGAAGACATGAGACCCGAGATCACGTGAGCTATGCAACCGTTCAGTTTCCTCTGCGAAATTTGGAGGGCAAATACTGTCACGAATGACAATTGATGAGGCGACGAAAACTGAAACAAACTTAGCGTTTAAGGCAGCGAACTTGTGCCGGAAACAATAAGGAAACAGAATATAACAATACAGCGTCGCGGGCGTCGATAGCGGCGAAGCAGCAGATCGAACGCTAGGGCGAGACTCTCCCCGCTCGGCATGCGGTGCCCCTTATGTACCCTCGTGGTTTTCTGGAACATTCGGCGTAGAACTTAAGGCGCGTAGAACATTCGGAACTCGATCAGAAGAGAATGTTCTCTATCTTACGAGAACGCCAAGTTGAAAGAATAAATAGGAGGACAGACCGCTGAATGCAATCGAACCTAGACCTTGCGCGCAACAGTCAAGCGCGGTAACCTTTCGCCTACGCACGCATCGGCACTCGTTGACACAGGAGCAGACTACTCAGTCTTGAATGGGAGGCTCACTCGCCGCCTTCGAAAAGTCACGACACCGTGGGATGGACCGCAGATAGGAACCGCTGGAGGACACCTCATCACGCCTGTCGGAAGGTGTACTGCTCGCGTCGAAATTCACGGCAAAACGTGTTCTGTGGAATTCGTCGTTCTACAACACTCTTCCACAGACGTCATTCTCAACATGAACTTGCTGGGTAAATACGGTGCCTTTATCGGCCTTGGAGAAAACAGATTGACGCTGCGGGCACCTGTTCCGCTTCAGTGAAACACCAAACTGCGCTAGCCGCCGTCCGAGTCCCTGCCGACCGCGTGAATCTGCCGTCGCGATCAAGTGTTGTCGTACCCGTCCTGACCGACGCAGCTACCTGCGGCGAAATTGTTCTGGAAAGTAACTTCCGATTGCTCCTGGGAAGAGGAATAGGCGTCGCGAGAGGAGTCGCTGAACTTCAGGATGGCCGCACTGTGGCCATCATGACGAACTTCCGACGAGAAACGCAACACCTCACGAAAGGTGCCGCAGTGGGCCACTTCGAAGAACTCCGGAACTCCATCGAAATCGTCACCATTGCTGAAGAATCATCGCCACCTCAGCAAGACAATACGTCGCCACCGCAGCATGACCTTGACCCCAAGCTTCCAGGCCCGAGACAACGGCAGCTGAGTGACCTCCTCGCCGAATACAACGACCGCTTTGCGTCGTCGTCTAAGGGACGCCAAACCACCGTTCCGAAGCATCGCATTGCTACCGCGGACGACGCGCTCCTGTGCATCGATCGCCATACCCGAGTCTCCATAGAGGAAAGAGAGGTCATCCAGGAGCAAGTGCAAGAAATGCTGAACGACGACAAATCCAGCCTTCAAGCAGTCCATGGGCCTCTCCGGTCGTACAGGTTAAGATGAAGGACGGAACGAATAGGTTCTGCGTGGGTGACCAGCAGCTGAACTCGGTGACGAAAAAAGACGTCTACTCCGCACCTCTACCAAAAATGTCCCGAATAACAATTAATGAGGCGACGAAAACTGAAACAAACTAAACATTTAACGGTGGGAACGTCTGCCGACAACAAAAAGAAAATAGAAGATAACAATAAACTGTCGCGGTCGTTGATAGCGGCTTAACAGCAGGATCGAACGCTGGGGCGAGACTGACTCTGCTCGCCATGCGGTGTCCCTTCTGGTACATTCGGCGTAGAACTTGCGGCGCGGAGAACATTCGGAACTCGATCATACGAGAATGTTCACGAAGTGACGAGACCGATAAGTTGAAAAAGGCCCACATTTCTCCCGGAATCGCCCTTCTCTCTAAACCTTAGTGTAAAAAGATAAAAAGAATCAAAATAAAGCAAATTAATGAAACGTGCCGTTAGGATCGATTCCTTGTGTAGTTATCGCAATCGCGTCTTCTAGGTTCTTTGACACAAAGAAGGGGATGAAAAATGCAAGAAGAATTGGTTATAACCAGGGTTCTATGCTAATGTTAAATACCAGTTAACACCGAGAATTAACCTTAGATCCCATTGTATCAAAATCGGTAAAATAAAAATAATTGAAGCTCTTATTGGATAAAACAACTCATGATTCACGTTCAGAAAATCGTTATTTAAAGATTTATATTTTGTCGACATGGAACACAACCCCCGGCCGATGAGCTTCCTGTGAGGCTGCTTCTTTCTCTCGAACCATACACCTTATCTCGTGCCGTTCCCAGGTCGGTATGGAGATGCATTCCGAGTGTTTGGGACAGGCGCACCTGCCCCGGAGGTTAGGGGAGCGCAGGGAGCATCAATAGCAAATTCCCGCTAGTATATTTGCAGCAATTACGGAGCGTTTTTTTTCAAGGTATCTTTATGCGCATGCCAACGTGAGCTAGGATACTCTGCTCAAAACGCGCTAGCAGAAAGCAGTTTTAGATCACTCCAAATCTACTCGCGGAGTCTGCCATAACTTAAGGCACGATGAACCTCAGTCTTATTTCCGTCAGCAAAAATTGGTATAAAAAAATACTAACTTTAAGTAAAAAAAAAAGGGAACACAAAAACATTTTTGATTTTTTTTTTTAAGAAAAAGAAACCCCCCAACCCGAAACCAAAAATGTGAATGGCTCCAGTTCATTTTCTTGCTCCTTTTAAGAAATTGATCTGCCTTCATGTAGACTGTCACAAGCACTCAATTTCAGCAAAAAAAAAAAAAAAAAGAACAGTTCTTACTGTCAGCACATTAATTTCACAAACCTGTTTGACTACGCCACGACTGTCGCATTGCATCGAGGGAACTTTATAGTGTTTCTGCACGTGTGGCAACCTCGCTGTAGCTCTGCGCATGTGGAGCGCGACACTCAACGAGCCCTCTCCTGCACTACCGCCTGCCACCTGCGAACAAGAGTTATGGCGCCGTCACGCATGCGCCAAACGCATTGTGAAATCTATCTATTAAACGAGAGTGGTCGAAAACTACTGTCGGTGTTTGTAAAATCAAATACCCGACTTTTTTTTTTTGGTAGAAGAAATTATATGAAAGTGTCTCTTATTTATAAAACAAAAATAAACTCGATCACATGTTAGCATTCCTTTGTTGGCCTGCCACTGCAATGCGTTTTTCAATCTCCTGTCGCTATTTTTCTTCGTGTTACTATTTGGAAAGTTCTTATAGAGCATCTCTTCGTGAGCTGTACATAATGATGACGTTTCCAGTTTGGTACTTCAATTTCTATTTTATCTTCATTAAAACGGCGCATGGATCATCAAAAGGTTTATACTCTTCTATTGTTATGAAACCGCCAGCAGGTTCCAATTCACTAACAATTATTTTTATACGCTGATCCTAATATATCAATGGAATTCGGCAAATGAAGAGACACGTGCCGCAAAAAGAAAAAAAAAAAAAGAATAGTATTTTTCGCAGATCTCATTGCCGAGGATTCACTCATTAATAGATTAATTAATTTTTACTCCTTTCATATTTTATTTCTTTTATCTGCCTTCACTGTTATGAAGGTCAATCAAATAAATGTAATCCCTGTCTCGACAATACGTGTTACCAATTAGACGCACTGACAGTCTAACGGCGAGCTCATATGCGCCAATTCTTATTTTATTTCCTCTTTCCATTCGCCTAGATATCTTTTTAGTTCACTCTTGCGGGCATCTTAACAAAATGTTCATATGCTGACTAAATTCAGGTAATTCTCTGCCTTCCGGTCCATGTCTTACAGCAAACGTAGCTACCTAAAAAAAAAAAAAGATTCTAAGAAAACACGATTCTTATTTTAGAAGTTTTGACACCGTATTTTTTTTTTCAAGCGAACCTAATTAATTTGCGCCTGCTACTGACAGCGCGATTCACGCAAAATATATGTCTTGTTCTTATTATTGGGCGACATCTAGGTCGTGCACCAGTTCTAAAGACCATGTCTTTTAGCCTTAGTTTAATGCATTTGCTGCGAACTCGCAATAATTAAATACCCCAGAAAAAAAAAAGCGAGCGGCATTTTTAAACAAAAAAGCGCTAAATAATCAATATTTTGGAGTAATGGACTTTTCCGTTTATATTAAAGACGACGTCCAACACGTCTTTACTTGAGACATAAAAAAAAAAATCGGACCGGTATTTTTGATATTTTGATGTGTTTTTTTTAAGATTTTTCTAACTCCTTGTAAATTACGGCTTATACTTTGAAAATATTTGCGTTTTTTATCTTCATACCATAGGAGCCCTCTCCCCTTTTTTCATCGTGTAATTCCGTGGAATGTGATCTTATAAATAAATTAATATATGTCTTCTAACTATTATCGGCTCTTCGCCGACGACTGTATTATATATAGAGAGGTTCAGGAGCACACCGATCCAATTAATTTTACCGCGTGTTTAGCACGCATTGGTCAGTGGTGCAATACAGGACAAATATGTCACTAAAATTAGAGAAATCCGTGTGTATGACTATCACTCACAAACCAAAGCCCATTTGATATGCGTACGTTACCGAAGGGTATCCACTAGCAAGGGTAAGCAGTTACAAATATCTGGGCGTAGGCCTAACTATTTCTCACGATCTCCGTTAGAGTGGCCATATTGAAAGAAGTGTAACAAAAAAATAATTATAAACTGTGCTATTTCACGGGGTTTTTTAAACTGAACTTGATTAGCACGAAACCTTTGGCTTATAAAACAATCATTCGTTCGTTGATTGAATATGCATGTGAAATCTGGGATCTTCATAGTGTTAAAGATGTGCTAAAGCTACAAAAGATGCAACCACTTGCTTTGCGTTTTATTTTTTTTCCAAATATCGTCGACTGGATTCACCGACGGCACTGTATTCCAAAGCCAACATTCCACTACTTAAGACGAGGCGTAAAGAAAGAAGATTGAAATTTATTTATATAATTATCAATGACTTATTGCAGACAGACAAAACAGCTCAGTTCCTGACGAATCGAGAATAACTCGGAAGAAACACAGTCGCGCACTTCATCAGCCCCAGTTATTCAAGGACTGTATCAGATACTCATTTTTGTCAATACAAGTGACTGGAATCTTTTTTCGTGGCAAGCTGTGGTATGCCCAATTGCCTGAAGCTTCTCCTTCGTACACTGCATCCGGCAACATGTGAAATAAAATGGTTCTTTTAAATTATTATTATGTGTATTGTTTTCCGTCAACGCATTCTAGCCCATGACGGATCTCATTTTTATTTACTATTGTCCATGCATTTTTTATTGTGTGATTCTGTAGTGGTATCTTTTATGGTACCTTTTCAAGTGTGTGCTGCTCTTGCTTTTGTTGTTTTCTTCGTACACTTGTATACTCACCCTATCATAGTATAAACAGCGAATGATATAATTTTGAAATAAAATTAATAATTATACAATTTTTATGCTTTAAAATTTCAAACTTTATAACTACTCGCCTCGAGATCGAACAGAGTCGCCACCGTGCAACCGATGTTGGAAACACTGCTAGTGTGGATACTGCAGCACGTCGCCTGCTCTCGGTGCACGTTGAAACATGGATCCTCAAGACAATCAAGAATTTGTTTCGGGTAAACTGTGCTATTTACTTTGTGGATGCTTATTTCTTCGAAAAGGTATATCGTTCCTTGAGAGTGGAAACACACGAAGGCAGGGAGTGCCAAGCCGGATGCTTATATAATGATTGTTGTTGTGATGCGGGTACTCGTTCCAGGTTCGGGGCCATTGCATACTATTAAGGAGTACATTGCCGACCGAAAGCGGTGCCTGGTCGAAGGCGAACAACTTGTGAATTCCGGGGACATCATTGAATGCAGTGTTGTGGCCCCAAGGACCACGTCGACGGCCCTTGATGAAAAGTCATTTAAAATCAAGATACTAAATGTATACTAATGGTTTACTTCGCGTGTGTACTAAAATTGTACCAGTTTCACACTTTTATGAAACAAAATGGTATACTTTTAGTACCCCACTAGTACGCATGCAGTAAACTATAAGCGCACCTCGAGTGTACTTGTGGTATAAAATAAGGGTACATTTAGTACACTACATATATGCTTTTAGTGTACTATATGTATACACTACCAGTATATATAAACACGATGTCCCAGATAAATTGCGCCAAACTTTAAAAAGAACCGTGGTGTTCTGCGGGAGTGGAACCAGCTGTACGCTTTTAGCAAGTCTCTTGCGAAGGTGCACGGAATCGTCCAGTTATTTAATTAAGACTAACAAGCTAAATTTTGAAATCCTCGTTTAAAAGCCGAGGTGCGAATCGGAAAGTTGTAGAGCGCATTAAGAAACACCCAATTAAATTATTTTCAACAGGGTGCACTTTGCATGCTCCTTTTTCCTAGCCTTCAAAAAACGCCCGCAAAATACAAGAAATACCGCGTGACAACTCGCTTCCCCGATTGCGGCGCGCGGGTGCCCAGCAATAGCGCGTTCTTTGAAGGCCGCAAAAAAACACGAAAGCGTATTATGTTGCAAACACTTTAATTGGGTATTTCTCAATGCGCCCTGCAACTTTCCAACTGACATCTCGGCTGTTAAAGGAATATTTAATAGGTTAGTTAATTAATCTTAGTTATTTAGATAACCAGGCACATTAAAAAATCTGTGCACTTACGCAAGACGCTTGCTAACAACAGACAGTTGATTTCACTCCTGCAGAGGGCTCCTGTGTTTTTTTAAAGTATGGTGCAAGCTATCTGGGACACCGTGTATGTCTGTCGTTCCGAATGGAAAGGACGGTCTAAAATTGGCCAGAAAAATCAACGCCTGCATTTAAAAAACTGACTTTTCAAAGGTCTTTTTTTTTTTTTTTGAACGGCTGGATTCCAAATTTTGATATTTCATGACATATAGCTCCATTCTTGTGAAACGTTAGGAAACGCCGTTGACAACTTATTTGTTGATGATGCAGAGGCGACACCATCGGGAGATACACTTTTAAATATAAGTGGAGAAATTTACGAGGAAACTCTTGGCAGCTCTATTTCCACACATTTCTTGGCAAAATAATGTACATCATGTTATCAATTTATTTGAGAAAAGTTGCAAAAAAAAAAACAAGAGGCACCGCATTTTTAAGTTGTGAGCATAGACGTGAAAATGACAATTTATTAATTTCCAAATCTTCCCTCATGAAAATAATGTGCCGCCGTTTTCCAACATTGACTAGGAAAGTCGTCATCTTTATTTGCGGCTATGTACGTGAAAGTTACGAGGAAATCTTTGGCAGCTCTATTTCCAAACATTCCTTGTGAAAATAACGTACCAGCGTCTTCTGAAACTGTGAGAAAAGCCATAAAGAAAAGGTGCGTTGCATTTTTCAACTGAAAGTATGAGTGTGTAGCATACAAAAGTATAATCAGTGTACTTTACGTAATTGATGAAACAAATTGAAATTTTACTTATCACTTTATTCAAGTTCCCGAGCCTATGCCACCCTATGATATAACATCACATAACTCGCTCAAAGGACCACTATGTGAGGATGGTGATGGTGTGCCTTCTTTGCATGCCCAGGGCTATGCTACAGGCAATAGTGCTTTTTGCAGGGCACAACTTTATTACCTCAAACCTTAGGCATCATGAAGAAAATTTGTGAAAAGCAATAGCCTTTTCCGTATTCAAGTTTGCAGCTGCTACATTTGAAGCACATATGGATTGATGAAGGCCACAACAAAAACATCCCAGAATGGCCATTTTCAGGGCTGTGCTAATATTAAAATATTATTTTAGATGTTTAGTATAATACGGTTATCCGATATTGGTGTGAAGCTTAATTGTACTAGTGTAAATGACTTAATTTTTCCGAAAGATTAGTTTTGGCGAGTTTATCGAAATTGCTTAAAATCGGTCATGCAAAAAAATAACTCCATGAAAACGAATGCATTGAACATTACTCCTGATTGCGACATTTTGTACCTGCAAAGTATTCCCAACACTAACACGTCATAAATGTATGAAATATTGAGATCGCGAAAATAAAGTCATTTATGCCATTCAAGCCTTTCAAAGCGCTCGCAAAGTCCGCATTGCGATCGATTTGCTTTGTTCAGTGCGCTTCTCCGCACGTGCCTGGATTAAATCCCAAGAATAAGGCATTTGAACGTGGGACATGTGCACACTTGGTAAACTAGAATCTAAAACTTTTCACATCAAATGGCATTCCAGGAGACTTCTCGGGTCCGCATGCACTGTTACTTTGCAACAAGCAGGCTCTCTTGGGAGGACAAGTAAAAACCCAGCGCCCTGAACGCTGTTCGAACCAGCACTCGGGAGAGTTGAAAAGCCTGTCAAGCACTCGCTTCCGGGACAAGCGAGTGCTTGTCTCGGAAGTCCAGTGGCTTCATACGTGTCTGCTCTATGCACCATCCAGCCACCCATAATAGAGATCAGTGGGCGGACGTCACTTTTACTCTTGTGATGCAGTTTCCCAGGTTCTCATAGGTTGCAACCTGCTAGCCAAACTGAGTCAGGCCTGCAGCCCTGCGGGAAATGTCAATTCCACTCTTTTAGTCGTAGACATCCGCATTTTTCGTGAACACGAAGGAAGCTCTAACACAGAGGAAACAAAATAATTAACCCTTCTGGAATGCGTCCTTTTCTTTTGCTGAGAACATACCTTTAAGTCACACGCTATTACAGATTCAGTGGTGCGGCCTAATTTATGATGAGCACTTTTTTATATAACTTTTAGCTTTAGAGAAAAGATTCAGTGTAATCGGTAGAACATAAAAGGTTGCTATGAATTATACTATACATATACACATTACCTGTTATTATAAAAGCATTAGAGCAGGGTAGGGCTGTACTGAATCAATTACAAATTTGTGGCAAATTAAAAGTTGGTATTTATTTAATTTATTACTAGTTGGTAATATTCTTTGCTAGAAAGAATAACTGGACGATTTCGTACGTTGGTAGTCTTTCAACTCCATCGAATATTCAGGTTTTTGTTTGCATTTTTTCATGCGTTTTCTTTTTCTAGCTGCTCTGCTTTTTGTAGTGGCTTTTGCCGCCACTAGAAAACGTGGCATACAAACTCAGCTTATTTACATCACACAATCGTAAGCGTGCCGCTTCGGCATACGCAAAGAGACCGCGCGTCTCTACGCCACAGGCATCAGCCCAGGCAAAAATCCTGCTGCTCGATCTTGTGACATTTTTCTCACTCCCGCTTTATAAAACGAATCATTGACGAGAGGTTGTTGGGGCCACACATCAGAACTAGCATGACCTGTGATTGCTTGGACTGCCGTCAGACTGCACTTGAACGCCTTTTAGCAGGATATTACTTGAAGACAACCATAAGCTTCGAGCAAACGTTTGCCGTTTCGCGCAAACACAACTACGACGGACGCCGATCGAATTATGAGCGCTTGCAAAGCAAAGGATGCAGAGTTCGCCTCTGAAGCGGCACCTAGGTATACGAAGCGGCATCTCGGTACACATTTCGGCAGATCCACTGGATCGGTGATGAGGCTGCGGGTCATTCCCTCAGAGGCGATGTCCGCGGGTCGAAGGCAAACAAACGGCGAACCGTTGAAATGCATGTCATCACTTGACTTGGAGGAGCTTGGTGAATCATAGTCACGCTCCACTTTCGCACGCGGGTCAAATAGATATTGGGCTGCACGTGTGCTAAATACAACTTCTGGTATCATTTCGAGATGGCCTAGCTGTTGGTTTCGGTTTCGCTGCATAATCAAGGTCTGTTCGATTCGGTCAGGAAGTTCTGAACTGTAGTCAGTTACAAGTCCAGAAGGTAGCGGCAAATGCCCCTCAAAGAAAATCTTTGCATTTCGACGATAGGTTTGCGTCATCAGGATGATCTTGCGTCAGGAGTCACTGGCGGCAGCGCGCGGTCGGTATACCGGTCACCTCAAAGACGAAGGCCTGACGATAGCGTCTTGGCCAAGAGAGTTATCGACCGTAACTGTGGCGTCAAGTTGAAGCGAGAATCGGCAAAAATGCCAATTTTCGGCGTTTTTCCAAGGCTCGTTAGTGGGTGTCCGCAGATACCAGCGGACAAAGCATGCAGTATTATGCTCAGCTACGGGGACATGCGAATGCCAACGCACTAAATCCCAGACCCCTGCATTGTATGGGAGTCGTCAATATGCATCCAAGAGCAACTGAGGGCGGGGACTATCAAGAGGGCAATACCTTTCCCGTGTCTGTAAGTAAGAATATCAACACTGTGGATCTCCACATAAGATCAAAAAGAAACAATTTACGTGAGCCAATTTGTCAACACTCACCACAGGGAGCCACATTGACGCAAACAGGTGCCTAAAACGCATTCAGAATATCATAATCAAGCAAATTCGTTCCCTCGGTTATGATCTCAATTCCGCGTCCACCACGGGTACGTTATTATCATAAATGAAAGGAAACGCAACCTCCGTATCGGCGTTATTGTTAAACATCGCCGACATTTGAGCAAGAGCTGCGAAAAATGGCACCGCGAGCAGAGACGGACGAGGAGTGCCGTCTGCTATCGCCTTCTGCTTCTGCACGGATGCTGAACTGAGTCCGGAGCCGGTGCAAGATTTTGAGAAACTGTGTCTGAACTCGTTCAGAACTGGGATGAATCGAACGCGCCAGTGCAGCGGTCGTGCAACTTCTGGTTGAATCGAATGCACCAGTTCCTGCACTGCCAAACTAGTTCAGCCAGTTCAGGCGAATCGAACAGACCTAAATTGACTGATCCGATTTGGGCAAGGAGTGGGTGGACGTAGTTTAATATCGTTGGCACAGCATCAAATCTCAGCTTACAAGCCTTCTGTCCACTTAAAGCTCAGCTGGTAGCTCTCTTCTGTGAAATGATTGCTGCATAATCGGAATGTCGATCTTGACGAGAACCCAGTCCCTAAGCACGACGACGATCCACTTTGCTCGTCACTGCACGTCTTGCGAAAAGCGTGGAACATCATCTCTTGCCTCGCACGTGCTGCCCAATGGTTGTGGCACCCAACCACGAAAAAAGTCGGCCACAACAACAAAAATGAAGCGCGCTGAGGCGTTCCCTCACGGGCAAATGACGAGAAAACAATGCTCGCTTTGTGGTTTGTGACGTCAGAGCTTCAATGTTGCCAACAAAAGCAGCGTTTACGCTATAATGCGATTAGAGCAGTATAAATTCAATTAAACCGCAGAGGGGCATATAAAATTCAGATTTTGCTCGTACGATACGTCTCGAGGCAATAACAATGATATTCAATTGTTTTCTCGAATACAAAATTTGACAGGACAATCCCTTTAAGTGCACTTCCTGTATACTGATTTTGAACTACGTTTTTACCACGGGCAGAACAATTCTACTAGATGTACTAGTTTTGTACGAACAAGTAAACTTTAGTGCAGCACCATTTTTACTGGAAGTATACTCTAAGTACACTTTAAGTATACATTCAGAACAAATATTACACTGAAAGTATACTTTTAGTATACTTCAGTGCACTTCTAGTATACTGATTTTGAACATCTTTTCACCAAGGGCGAGCGTACTCGTGCGGAGTTACGTACTGCAGTCGTCGGTCGCCTGTAAGGATCCCCACACTGTGGATCTGAAACTCACGAACAGTGCCACGATTCATGAGCTTTCGTGCACTCGCCCTGTTGATTAAGCATAGTTCCTAACTCTAACGGCCGAATACGTTTTTGAAAGGATCGCACGATTCGTCCTCCCGATTGTATGAAAAGCGGTAAAACCCTCTACTTTTGATATCCCCAATTATTCGCAAATTAGGCATCGGGACCTATTCGCGGCCACTAACTCTCGCGAATTCTAAAGACTCGAATTTTAGTCTCAAAACAAGAGAGGCATTCGCGTGCCTTTCATTTTCGCTAATTTTGTAATTGTCGAAAAAAATGGGGCACGCGAAGGGCTTTGCCAGGGTTGTGAAATCACTTCGTATAAACAATGGCTCGAGCTTCGTACGTGGCACCCACGTCCTTTAGTGAGCTGTTAAACTTAGATGTAATCAGGCCGTTTTCATGTACTGTGATTTGCCGTTTACAATTTGTTTTTCAAGCGAAGTGGCAGGAAACGTTCGTCACGCGGAGAGTAAGCAAAATTCATGGAGTATAATCTACCGAAAAAGCAAGAGGGTCTATCGAGCTTAATCAATTACTTTTTTATACTGTATAAACAAGTAATTGATTATGCTCGATAGCCTATGGGGCAGTCATCTTTTTATTCACACATTGGTGATGATGATAGTGCGACATTGTCGCCACCTTTAGTTTGATCTCGAGGCGAATAATTTAACTTCTATAGGGTCAATTAAATTGAGTTCGTGACATACACAATATGTATACAAAGCCACAGCCACGCGTAGAGTCCCCACAGCCCAGCACACCCGTGCTCGTGGCGCCGGAAATTGAGAAGGTCGCGCTATACGTATGAACGCTCAAAATGGCTCCGTCCTGAAGCCCTTGTAGACTCTCAAACAATACGCGCCATAAAACAGGGTGAGAAGGAGAAGGACACAACATAAAACGCCTCGTGTTGTATCCCCTTTTTTTTTTGTGCCCGTTTTACGGCGCATAATGCTTACGAATTGTGTCCCCTTCTGGCTCATATCTCCAATTTAATGACCTTATAAACCTTCTTCGCACGAACGCTGACATCTCCCAATGGCGGCGCTAACGACGCTGTCTAGGTACTAAGCACTTCCGTGGGCCGCTTGAGGCTAGAACTACTACATTTACGTGGAGCGAGAGTTCGTCTGCTTCATTTGCAGGAGTTGTGGTGTCGTCAAAAATTGCGAGCTCCGTTTGGCTCTGAGTGAAAGAGAGTGGGTAGACCTCAAAGCAAGCTGCCTTGAAGTCTACCCACTATCCTTCAATCAGAGCCAATCGGAGCTCGGCGTTCTGACGTCACCACAACTCGTGTAAATGAAGCAGACGAACTTGTGCCTGGGACGCGTCTCTGACTGGTGTCTTTACCGCGTTCAAAAATGTGGTCCCTCGAATTCCGCGTGACGACGTCATAGAAGTGTCACGCTTTTGACGGTCGCGATCCTGTGATTGTCCCAGCAGTGGTGGTGGATGTGGCGGACGCTTGTTCTGCCGGAAGTCGCTCTTCAATGTGGCAGTCAGCGGAACCTTAGGCAACCAAAAGTAGGAACGCCGCAACGACAGCGACACTCGCGTTCGCTCGTGCTTTTCCCCAGCATTTCCACAACCTACTGCAAGGATCGCGAGATCCGTCAGCGGGCCACTCCGGCTTCTGTGACGTCATTTGTTGCCACTCGGGAACCACGTTTGATGCACGTGTGGGATTGGACGCTAAACACACCGGTTGGGGACGCTCCCTAGCGCAAAATACTATATTTAAACTACGCTTATTTGCAGCCATCTTGGCGCTTCAGATCATCCATGCCGGTTATGCGCAGCTCCATCCGCCTAAAATGTTAAAACAAACCGCGACGGAGCAGAAACGATATCGCCTGAGCATTCGAACACCCTATCTGAGAATAAGGAAGCCGCATTCCCGAGTCGTGTCACAGGGTGCATCCACCCCGCAGCACGCGTTTCAACTATCAACACGTCGCAGTTGGCCCATTTGCAGACGACGGATAACGATATCGAAGCAAGGGTTCACCCATTTAATTCGAGTTCACTGGTTAAGTACACACACTCAGAGATCGAATGCGTCTACACTTTCCGCAAATACCCTGCAGAGCCTATTGCTGCAATCTATGTACCGAGTGGTGAGGACAAAAATAAAGTCACACTTTGGAAAAAAAAAAAAAAAAGCCTGAGACGCGACGTGATCATAACGCTGCGCTTAACTTGGTTTTCTTTTCTGTTGCTTTAGTTTTAAAGCAATGTCACATATAAGAAATGGCCTGCGCCTGACGTCATCGTCTGTGGATCCGGGAAATTTGCTCATTGCGACACTCTGCAAGGCCACTCTCGACGAAGCTGACGCAAGGTAGGCGGCAACACAGTAATGCACTAGTGATGACAGGTGGGGATTCACAGGCCTTGTATTCTAGGTTGTAATCTCTAAAGTGAGAGCTAGCTAAACTATACTTGGTTTCACCTTAAATAGACACCGCAATTTAAAAACAAAAGTGTTCTTTAAAGATTACTTGGGACTCGTATGTTTGCAATAACTTTGTCACAAAAAAGATTTGGTTTTCGGGCAAAATTTACGTTGTTAGACGTAATTTAGATGGAGGTCATGGCCCGCTATAAGCGCCGTCCATAAATCAGTAGCCTGGCCCTTTACAACTGGACTGACTTGGCTGCTGTACCGAACGCGCTAACAAGCCTAGTCTATCTCTTTCGCGACATCCCGTGCGTCTAGTTTGGCGTTTTATACCGCCGAATATTTGTGCCAGCCGGAACGGGGTGGCCTACAGCATCGTCTGCTACTTCGCCACTGTCTGTCGTCGTCTGGAATGCCCGTGAGACTTAGACACGAAGGATGCGCGTTAGCGTTTGTTTTCGCCTTTGTCCGTCCGCTACTCCGCCCATGTCTAAAAACTTCTGCAACGCTCAGAAGACGGGACCATGAAAGCGCCGTTCTAGCCTTCCATTGTGCACGAGCTGTAGTCCAATACAAGCGTCTGTCAGTGCCTATCAATTTGTGGTAATAAGTGACTGAGAGAGCTAAAAATTGAACAACTGAAATTTGCAATCCTAGCTTTTTTGTTCTTGCTCTTTTCTTTTTCACGTGGCATTCGCGAGCAATACGGGTGTGCATAATTACACACAATTAAAACGCGACGTAAAAAATTCACTTTGGTAGACCAGGTGCACTGCAAAACTTGAAAACTACTTACTTACCTTTCGAAGCGAAATGACGGGAACATACCTAAACCTACTTAATTTGATCCGAACGCCGGATTGCATCCAGCCAAATGGCTCGTCAATTCTTACTTGTGTGGGTGTCTTCGCGGTATTGAAACCATGGTACCAGTCATGACAATTTCACAATTCAGAGATCAGTGGAGTCGCTTTTACGGGAACCAAAATCTTTATTCAACATTGAAAACACGCAGAAAAAAAAAGAGTCAAGCCAGTTGATTAACATTTTTTATGTAAGATGCTAGGCTTATGCCAGTCCCCTTACGAAAGCAAGCACCCACACAGCGGTTCTGAAGGCGCGTACTTGCGACAGTTGTTTGCTGCAAAACACGTCATTTGAGAATAACTCTTTCAAAGCACCTTCGTGAACTTAAACGACTCTCACTCAAACATTTTATGAGCTCAACGAGCAACGGTCATTCAGCCCTCCGCAGACGCAGCCAACCATGCTTATTAATTCAAACCAGAGTGGGAGCTGCAATCTCAGAAGACATTTGCAAACAATATTGACTCTATCTTGATTACTTGCTCTCATCGGCTCAAGGGCCTCGTGCCGCCGTCTCATTGCTAAGCCAGACGAGACGGCTGCTTGAATCTTTTGGTTGACGCGTGACACACAAGGGCAGTGCCGGCCCTAGGGCTGGGCGAACTGGGTGGTTGCCAAGGGAACCATCAAAAGTAGGACACATCCGCGCCTCCTTTTGAATTTTTTTAGCTCTTTGATTTATTTTGAAAAGGACGCGCGACATGATGCTATATGCGCGATAGCCGTTCGTCGTATGAATGCGGTTCTTGTCTAACAAAACCCTCGTGTTCAGCCACTATTCCCATGTTTACTAAAAACGTGATGTCGTACCTAGTAGATATGGGCGTATAAAAAAGGAAGAAACGCCGGGGGGGGGGGGGGGGGGCGTATCCGAAGTTCGCCCAAGGTCTTTGATGGGCCGGCCCTGGATGACAGGCTTGCGCATGTTTATTCTTCGGGAGTGTCAACAGACCTCCAGTTAGGTCTTTATTGTCCATTGGTTCTTGTAATAAATGAAAATGCACCACTCAATAATCTTTTTCTGTACGGATTACCTTTTTTGGGAAGGGTCTTCGGCGACCGTACGTGCGACAAGTAATGCATCATCTGTTTTATTGTTTTCTTAATATGATCATGGTATTAAACGTTTAAACAGAGACCACAGGGTACTAATGTAATTAGTTTATCAACTGGCTTCGCACACAACCTGTGTCGTCTCTTGCACCTTACCGCGACAAAATGCGATCGAGAAATCGTACTATTTCAGAAATTTGCACGTTCTTATGTGCAATGCGAGTTTTTTTTGTTAAGGTAATAAACAGTTAAAACCGTACGCATCATTGTTTCCGATTAGTGTCATATGGTAATAAAACAAGCTAAAGATACACACAGACGCTTAACATTACCAGATGAAATGAACAATGTAAAATAATAAGATTACAATACAGAGTCTAAGGTCTGCTAGTCATAACTAAGATAAAATGAACAAATTATTTAAGCAGAATAAAGTGGTTTAACAGTTTAAAAGACACGTGCTTAGTAGTTTTGACTGAAATAACAGAACCAATAAGTTATGTAAGGAGAGGAGTAGATCTGTAGTGACAACCGTTAAATAGCGAATTCTGTTTAGTTGACGTAACCCGAGCAAAACATTTATTTTGATTGGTCGAAGCGAAATACAAATCGAAACCGAATACAATTGATCGGCTGGCGATGTATTATACTGATTCGACAATAAGAAAAATATTTCGGCCAATAATTTTTATAAGAGCTTCCACAATGTGAGTTTCTGTCATACTTTAAGTAGTTTGTTAAAATACATATCGAGCGGAGAAACTGCGGTTTGAGAAGGCGGGAATGTCTCGTAAAAGTAAATCGGGAAATAAAAAAACCCTGATTTATTGTTTTTTTTATGTCCATTTTTAGGTTATTTACTTTCAAATCAATACTGTTTTTTGTTTAGCAATCTGCTATTTGAAAGGCTGAAGACAACAAAAAAAGATAATACATTACCTACACTCTACAAAATGCCCTGCGCGTCTATTTAACTGCAAAACACACGAGGAAGCAATTTCTGAGATCCACGAAATCCGCTCAGCGAATGACGAGGCGGAACATATGTTTAAACCTCCCAACCAAGTCTGCGTTGTGGCATTACGCAAGGCAAGCATGACGCTTGTCCCGCCATGATCTTCACACACTCCCGTGCCACTCTTCAAAGGCTCAAACACTCCACGTCAAACGATGCAAAGCTAACAACAGAAACCTCAAAAAGTGCAACCTCTCTGACTATACAATGATGAAACCTGGACGTTCAATGGATGCTTGCCCATTCAGGGGGACCCGGCAACGAGCAAGCCAATATTTGAGTCGAAGCCGCACACGTGGTTCCACCTTGACTAGACATCCTCATTTTGTCTAAGGACAGTCCGATAGACTGGGAGGGACACATCTACCAGGAGAAGCACAAGAGAAAAAACCTGCCGCAAACTTCAAAAAGTCAGGTCACTTCAAGTGCAAAGAGGAGAAGCCGGCGTGCTCAGCAAATTGCGCTGTCACGGACCTCTCGCAAGGAATGCGCTTTCTGCGCAGCACCCGAGAAGCCTCTTCCTCATTGTGCAAACGCTGTAAAGTAAAGGGTGACGATATGCACGTTATCTGTGTGTGTTCAATATAAAACAAACAGCGCGATCGCCTACGAAAGGGAATAAAAAAAGGCGGTACTGAACACCGTAACAATGGACAACCTTCTAACACTGCAAGAGACTGCCCATTCACAAGGCTAACATCTATCAAAATTTACACCAGGTATCTGCACTCCCCAACTCTCTCAAAGACGTAGCGTTGTCACTGAATCTGTCATGGCAGACCCAGGTGATGGTTTCTGTACTAACAATGTTAACCAAAACAAACTGCACTACCTAGGTAACCATCACTACACACAACACACAGGCCTGCATAATATGTGCCCGCACAAACCCATCAGGATAAAAAAAAACATAAATAACTTTTGTTATGCAGCTCGTACCGAATAGTAAGCACCTTTATTAACCTTTTAAAGACGTAATTACTTTAGTTAGAGCATTTTTCTTTACCGCTGAACGATGTTAAACGTCGCTATAATTCAGGCCCAAATCTCAGTTTCATAGCAGATATGTAAAAACGAGCGACGATTTTAAGCAAAATGACAATTAAAAGGAATATAGAGTGTGTTCAAGGTTCTCTAGCGTTACTTTGGTGCTTACATACTGCTAATATGGCAGTCATGTCACTTTAAAAATTACCCCGTCGTGCATCTTTATGAGCGGCAAAATCTTTTCGAAAGTAATGAAAAAGGTACGGGGGCAATGAAAGGTGTGTCTTTTTATTATTTCCTATCTCTTTGTTCTTATTCTCAAGCGCACGGAGAAAATCTACCCGTTTTTTTGCACAGAAATGCATGAACGGAAATGAATTTCCAACTGGCAGCCATGACGACGTCGCTGAGGCATCTAGGAAGAGTGCCTTCAACCCGAGTAACATTCATCGACGGGAAAGAAGAGAAACGGAGGCCGGCCCCGGTCTTCTTCGTTGCTTCGCAGCCGTAAACAGTCTCAGTTAGCCACTCTGTGCGAGGACCTCCCTGTGCAACAAAGAGTGACGAAGGTAAGCACCGTGCGCACTGCCCGGTTCTTAGACAATGGTTTCACTCGAAAAGCCTATGAGAGTTGCGAATGTAAATGTTCGGGTGTTCAAAGACAGAAGAAAGCAAAGGCAGGTGTACCGCTCGTCGTAGAGCAAGACCCCGACATTGCCGCGTCGCTAGAAGCTAAAGGCGAAAGTGAGGACCAGACAGAGAGCATGATATGGTCATTTACGGCACGCTATCATGAATGCGTCATTGGTGCTGTGGGGACTTCGGCAGGATGTCTTGAAAGTTCTTCAGAGTCTAGGGCGGTGTTTCAAACAGTCACAGGCCGCTCTTTTGGGCGGCTTATTGTCTGTGATTTTCCAATGTAGAAGCGGTACTGAAAGATTATTTGTATTTACGCGCCCAACGACGCTAATGGTAGAAAACGAATTTTGAAGAAATCCGGTCCATCTTTTAAACAGAAAGCGGGGTAATTTTTCAATGATTTTAACTGTGTATGCTCTGCACGTGATAAATCTAGTACAAATCGTTTCTGCGATGTAGGTAGCGTTATTTTAAAATATTTTAATAATGAATACAACGTTAATGACGTTCGTGATAGTTTGGGTGACATGCAAAGCAGAGTGTCGAACCGGAACCGGAACCGAACCGAACCAAAAACCGGAACCGAATTGCTTTTTGTTACCCAACCAGAACTGAACTGAACCAAAATATTCGCCGTCATCTTAAAACTGAACTGGAATTGAACGGAAATAAAAATACGGATAACCAGTTCAAAATGGTTTAAGGTAGTCTTTTTTTTTTTATAGTATCACAAAATTACTATTCGAGGATAAAAAAAAACGGTAGTTGTGTTTTTATGTATTGATCAAATCTTCATGTACAGAATTACATGTCATATTTTGGCGTTTCTTGTCAATTTTGCATTGACATTATAATTAATCATGTGTCAGGAGATTATGTGACGTCATGGTGTCAAGACATGCTGTCAAGCACACTTGTGCACGTCAAAAAAGTAAGGAATTACACTTATACAAATACACAAGCCTGAATTTCAACTAATTACAGTTACTATTACCCTTTCATGAAAGTTATTAACCATTACCACGAAAAGTAAACCCTTCATTTTGCGGCTGTGCTTTCTACCCTACTGTAAAAAACATAAAAGTGTTGTGAAAGCGTTTGTTGCTGCCACCAGTCACACTTTTATAACCTTGTGTAGCAGCTGAATATCGAAAGTCTCGTCGGACGGCTTGACTCGTTTCTAAGTGAAAGCGCCGTCCGCCGCGCTGAACACTCTTTCAATTGAGGGCTGACGGTTGCCTGACTCGCTGCATTACGTGCTTCTTGAGAAAAATGGAACAGCTCTCTGGCCCCGGTGAAAGCACAAATCATCGTTGCTACAGCCGGAGCTTGTCCCTGTAAGAATCGCTAAGCTATACAAAATCTAATACAAATAAATAAACTTCGAATAAAATTAATGTATATGAATATATTATATAAACATAATTTAGATGGTAAATATCACCCAACCGGTGGTGCAAAAAAATAGCAAGACACGATCATTACACATAACAATTAAGTTATAGGTTATGTTTTTTTTAACATATTAATCTACCATTAACTCGGAACACATGTCGTGCCTTGGTTCAGACGTCGGTGAATAAGAGAATTGAGTTTTGGGGCACACGACAAAAAAACAATATGAGTGATCCCTCAGAAAACAGAACTATAACGCCTATTATAACGGAGATGTAGAAGCCCGTATGCCGTGCCTACCGTTTCTTAATGCCGTTGAAAAGAGATGTAGCACGGGTCGGTGGCACCACAGCTCAGTGTTCTGCAGCTAAATGCCAGGTGAGGCAACAACTAGCGTCTCCCCACAGTCACAGCAGCAATTCAAAATTTGTGAAACATAAGCTATGTAAGGCTTGTAACTCATACTTTCATGTTTGGAAGGCGTAAGAAAACACCTCCATTTTGAAGACAAACATCCAGGCGCTAGGGAGTGCGATTTTCTGAGCTCGGTACCACCAGTGCCGAAAGTTGTCAAATGTTATCGACAACGTGGCGTGATATTGCATAAAGAAGTCATTAGTTTCAAAGTAATCGACAGACTGCGAATAGATGACGTGTTTAAATATTTTACATGACACACTTGTTAACAAAGTTGTTCAATAATTTAAAACGTAGCCATGAGAGTATACAGAATTTACAGTGTACTAAATTATAGCCTGCTTTCCGAAAGTTGTATATCATATACATATCGAATACTTCTAATTAGGTTCTGAACATCACTCGTACTTGGGATTATAGCTTAACTGGAGCAACGCCAAAAAAAAAAAAAAAAAAAAAAAGAAACGTAAGCGCACAGGCGAGCAGGTCAATCTAGGCCTGAGACGCGAGACAAGAAAGAAGATACAGACTGTGTCTGACGCAGTTAAGATCTAGTTAGCAATGAACGTCGTTCAAGGAATATTTGCTCGAGGGAGCTCCCTTGAAGAAGAATGAGCGTGTCGTCAGCGGTCGGCGGACCCAGTGAGCTCTCTTCCCGGCTCCGAAATTCACACGGACGGTGGATGTCCGACAGGGATGTTAGTGCCAGCCGACAAATTTAGCTGGCACACTCTCGACAACGAGAAGCGGTACGCGCCGATGATAAAAGCAAAACGGAGGCGTACATAAAACAGCGGCACGTGATTATTGCAGCATGCAAAAGACGACAAGCTAATTCCCTCTAAAAAAGAATGCTAGGTGAAAAGGTTCAAACCACAGAAAAACATGTGGGATTTTCCTTACTTTGTCGTATGCTTAGGCGATCCGTCTGACAGGAATACAACAGGTCTCGCGAGTCCCAACATTAATTACCGTTTCGGGCCACGTTCGGGCGTTGACCAGCTCGAAATGTTTTCAGGAATGGGCGCTTTTTATTATTTTCTTTTTTTGCCTTTTCCCAATTTTGTTGTGTCCAGAGTGACGTGTAGCACTTGCGTCGCGTGATGTACAGCTGACAAGGAATTCGTTGAGATATAAGGGCCAATTAGTGAGAAACAAAGACGAGACAGATACGCGCAAAGAACGTCCAGCGTATTCCAATATTTCAAATCAAAGTACACAAACACAGGGACAAGAAAAAACAACAAAAAGCACGAACCACAGGTGAAAGCTGCTTCGTCGTGCGTTGTTTTCTTTTGTTCGTGTTTTGCGTGCAATTTATTGGGGAATCAGAGCTAACTAGCCCAGTTTTCGGTACTTATGCATCCTAATTTTCTGCCAATCGGCGTCATATAAGTAAAAAAAATGTGTTTAGTGTTGAGTTCATATATTGTCGGAGGCTACGAGTCACTTTTACAAATTAAGCAGTTCGTTAAGGCTCCGGTATATACCTTTTTCTAATGCAATGAGGTGCAATAACGTCAGTTTTGAGCAACCGTTATTGCTTATACGTGTTCGCATTTGTGGGAGCGTGTTGAGAAGGTATGCTCAATTAGAATTATAAATAGAACAAACCTCTGTCATCAAAAAAAGTGGCTGCCGGTCGATGCCCAGCGTAAGCGATATAAACTAAATGAAACCTTCCACTTCGCGTAGTATGCTGGATTTTACTCCACAAGTTCAGAAATTCCTACGAACGTAGTATACTCGGTGGAAACTTTCTCTGGATATGTAGTCAAAAGTGATCCACGCGTACCCTCTATCACATTAAATCGAGCGATAATTAAAGCTGCGATTGCGATCTACTCCTCTCCTCGAATATTAAAAAGAAAGTTGACCCTGTGTATAGTCGAAAGCATCTTTTCGACTCCACGAAAAAAAAAAATATATATATGTTTGATACTATTACATGTATTCAAAAAAGCCTGGTGCGCCTACTTTCCAAAAAAACACTTGGATGTGCCGCTGCAGTCAACTGATGGTGCTTAGCGAATGATCAAGTTAAAACTGTGTTCCGCCCTGAACACGAAAAGGTCTGCGCCTTGACACTAAGCACGACGTTTCACACGTTTATGTCATGCTCTGGGTTACAACGCAGACTCTTTTTTTTTAGGCCTAAACAACACAGCAATCGTGTCTTCCGCCGAGCTACATCCGGAAATTGCAGCGATTGGTTCTACCAACTGCCTTGCGAAAATGTAGACGAACGGGATTTTTTAGAGTGCGGGCACCTAAAGGGCGATGCGGAGAGCAAGTCGTCTGCTTCTTGCGCAGGGGATGCGTTGACGTCAGGACAACGCCGAGCTCTGATTGGCTTTGATTGGAGAGATAGTGGGTAAACATCAATGTTATAGGCCTTGAAGTATGTCAAATATCTTTTTTTTTTTTTCATCAGACGATAAGGGCACGGCGTTCTGACATCATGGCCACCACTGTGCAAAAAGCAGGCGAACTTTCGCTCCAAATTGCGTCCTCACAATAAAAAGGGGTGCCGGAATTCGAAAACAAAATAATACAAAATTCGAAACTTATGCTCTTTATTCTACAGAAAGCAAAACCTGAGTCTTCGTGTCCTAAAAAAAAAAAAAAAAAAAAAAAAAAAAATCCGCTTAGTTGTGGTGCTATCTTTTCCTCAAATATCGGCAACCAAAATTTCCCTATTAAGTAATCGTCGCATTCGTGTTAAACAAAAATAAATCTGCCCCTCCATTTCTCCTACCCCCCGATGTGTTTTACATCACTTTAAAGTCCTTCTCAAATCTTCACGAAAGAAAAATGTTGACCTTCAGTATTTCCTTAATTGATGTTTTTCTACAAGATTAATATATATATATATATATATAATAAACACGCATGAGGTTATTCATATTTGTGCTTTACTTGATGAATTAACTGAATTAGGTTTCTGCCTTCGACGCTTTTTATTGCTAAAAATAAAATAGGAAAACAAGGACGTCTGCTGGACATTACCACGCAGAATAATTATGACTGGAGAGGAATTTAAGGTAATCGGATCCGAACAGCTCCGCCATTTCCTGCGCCATGCGCTGTAATCTGGAATCGCCTCGAGGCTCTCGCGGATTTTTCGGAAAGGTCTATTAATATTAGTGCCATGGCAAAGCGGCCAAAGCGCCTCGTTTGATTTCACCGACGGTCCTAATGAAGAGATTTAAAATTAAATTTTGGAGTCTGGATTGTGGACAGGCTAATACTTGCGAACACATTTCTTGGCGCGCGTTTCTTGGCGCGAAATTTCAATTTGTCAATTTGTTCAAAATTTTTGAATTTCTTAAAATTTTTCAATTTCTTCCAAATTACGGAACTTCATAATAAAAACATCCGAGGCCCTACAGTTTGTGTGCACAAATTTTGTGAAAAAAAAACTGGACATTCGTATATATAAAAAAAACAAAAAAACTAGTGAAAGTTATTTTTTTTGTCAATGTTTGTAAAATTAGATATTATTAGGTACCCCAACAGAGACTCAGATAATAAAAGATCCTTCAGGCATACCCTCGCTTGGCTTAGTTCCAAATGGAGGCTTAGCTAGTTTTGACTAAGGAGAGTGTTAAATCTGTGTTTTATGTGATGTACCGTCCGCCGAACCGCGATATTGACAGGCTTGGGAGTCCCTTAACAAACGTTTTATGTTTATACGGGACAATAATGTCTATTTCTGTTTGGGTGAAAATTATAATACAGACATGATGACAGCCTCACCGTGAGAATCAGACTTTTTCTCCCTGTGTCATTCATCCCGTTTAATTAATACGATATCCCAGCCTACTCAGATAAACGATACCAATGCAGCGCTACTGGACTTGTTCATAACAAGTGTTGATGATACACGCCTAACTACTGGAATCATTGGGGCGACAATCACTGAACACCTGCTTATTTGCTTCTTCGCTGATGTCAAAAATATGTCAAAAACGACCATTACACCCAAATCCCACCTACTATCGAGATATAAACTTGATAACCCACCTTCATTTGGAAGAACGGATACAACTTGCAAACCGGGGCGCGTTTATTTTTTGTGATTTGGTTCACGAGGCGTATATTCTGTTCGTTGAAACGTCTTATAATATTTACGACCGCCGCTTTCCGTTCAAAAAATTTTAGCCCATAAAAAATCAGAAAAATCGTGGGTTAAGCCGGAGATAATGAGAATGATGAATCGGAAAAAGGCGCTCTACAACAAATTTTTGCTCGCTAGAGACTTAAGCGTCCTCCGCAAATTTAAAATACAAAGCAACAGGGTAACAAGCGCTCTTCGTAAATCAAAGCGTGCCTACCGTTATCACATGTTTCAAGAGAATTCTACAGCGGATGTTATGTGAAAAAAAAATGAACACATTGCTTAAACCTCACCCCTATAGTGATGCAATTAAAACACTCACTTTAAATGGTGAGCGTGTAGAAGGTCCGGCTTTAGCCAACATATCAACGATCACTTCGCGGACTTAGTTAATAGTGCTCCTTCTGAAAAGGCTTGCGACCTTGGGGATGTAATTTCAGACAGTGTTTTTCTACTGCCTAGTGACGACACGGAGGTAATATCGGTAATTCAACATTTTAGAGACCGAAAAGTAAAGATGTGCCTCGCATTCAAATCAAGCAAGTAAAACAGGTCGTTCGTTCTACTGCCCCTCTCCTGATCCACATTTATAAATTGGGGCTTTAGTATGCAGCATTTCCTAAGAGAATCCAGATAGCCAAAGTGTCCGTCCTGTACATGACATGGGATCGGAACGACGTGAGAAATTACAGGCGCGTGTCTGTCCCGCCGGTGTTTTCTAAAGAACTGGAAAACTTATACGTATAAAGTTATATACTTTTGTGAAAAACACTCAGTTATTACCCCTTGTTAGTTTGGTTTCCGAAAGGGTTGCACGAGAGAGTTGGTTCTGCTGAAACAAAAAGAAAAAATACTAACCAATATTGAAAACAAACTACTAACGTTGGGCATACTTATTGATTTGTCAAAGGCTTTGGATCGTCTTTGCCACAAAACGTTATTAAAGAAACTATAGCTTTGTGCCTAAGAAATGTTGGTCTAAAACTCATTGAAAGCTATTTACAGGACCGTTATCAATGCGTTGAAATTGATGGGGAACGTTCTAACTTGTGCCAAATAAAAGGAGATGTACGCAAGGGAGTAATTTAAGGCTCCTTCCTTTTACCGTTTCATAAATGATATCGAAACATGTATAATACCATCAACTACATAATATACGCACACGATAGAATTTTTATTTACTGGAACTAATATGGTATTTGTAACAGAAAGGGCGAATCAATTCATAGAGAGGCTAAACACGGGGACGATTGCGATTTCAATCATGATAAATGTAGCAGAAACGAAGGCAATTGTTTTTGCAAAAGAAAAAAAAAAAAAAAAAACGAACAGCACACGCAGTCGGCTTGGAGGGTTCTTTCTTGTTTCAGGCATTGTCGAAATCGTGAAATATACTAAAATATTTGGCGTAAATTTTATTGAACACAGGCTGTGAGATGTCAGGGTGCAGAACAGAGAAATGGAGCTCTCAAAAGATTTGAGAGTTTTGTATAAGAATTGTAACATGCTTCCTTTTTCGGTAAAATTTACTTTAATATCGTGCCCTCTTCTGTTCTTATCTCGATTACTGTTTTGGGGTTTGGGGGTCTACTACAAAAATAATTGTTCAGGGACTTTCTATTTTGCAAAATAGGGCAATTAGGATTGTTTGTAATGTCGGGTATGATCACTCTACAAAATTTCGGTTTAGGAAACTCGACACTTTAAAAACTACAAATGATTAGAGTTATAATCTTCTTTCTCGTATGAAAGGTGTATAAAAGGTCCCTAAGAACCCCGAGTTCATCTTTTGTTCAATTTAAGGTTTGGAGTTCCGTGAACCATCACATAGCACGAGTCCTTCTCAGAATCGGTCCGGACCGCGGTCGAAACCCAAATATAGGGACCAGGGACTGGCTTTTACTTTTTCAGTAGTTCTAACTAGCCTTAATGAAGATTGCATCTGCTTGGAAAATGCAACCAAAAATAAAAATGGTGGCTTCATCCGAATGCACAGGTATTCATATTTTTAAACTAAGCATAGATAAAAGAGGATAAAGTGGGATATATCTATATATTTATTTTGTAGCACACTTAATGTTTCCTGATGTGCACATATGACTAAGAATTGTGTTACTTTGTCTTGGACTTGCAGCTCTGAGAACATGTTGTCCTGCCGATAATGTCCTTTTTCTTTCACTACTACGTCGGTTCACCTACCGTGTATTTCACGGTTGTACATGGGAGGCGGAGACCTTGTCAAGCAGCTACATACTAGTTTGTTTTCTGCCTTTCCCTCTCAAGCAGAAAGAAATAAACATTGATTGATTGATTGAAATCATGCTTGTCATCATAATTCATTTATTTGGTGTGCTCATGAACAGCCATTAATGACGGGAAAGAAGACACGCAGCTCAAAAGACGCCAAGTATAAGTAAATAGAAGCGCTTTCTGACAAATATCTTGAATTATTGGCGGTATATTGAGAATGACGTTAATTTCAAGGGATTGTTTACTTTTCTTAGAGGTACTAAGTGCAAAATGCCTAAAATTATTTAAAACTCGTTGCCCCAGATATCTATAGTCGAATACGTAGTGCCGTAAATATATCGAACTGACGCATTTACTCCTTATTTATTTATTTATTTATTTGAAAAACTGCAGGCCCTTTTGTACGCCCAGGCAGACTAGAAGCAATAAAAAATACGGCACTGCGAGCACAGCAAAGATTTAAAATTTTTAATACGAAACGACGCCGTATCAAACGTATGTAATCACAGATCATAAGCGGAACATATTCAATATAGGATATAAAAATACCGTAGCAATGCATATCCACAAACTTCCCTCAAATAAACGAGGCTTTATTTTGCACAGTACATAAAAAAGTGTTTAGACTGTGGAAATGCTTAGTCAGTCAATCAGTGGACAACTGAGATTCGGTGATTTGGACCAATTCTCCTGGTAGCAAATGCCAATTTTTCATGATTTTAACGAAATATGAATATTTGAATACGTCATTATTGCTCTGATACGGTCTATACTTTTTCTCAGGTTTGTCAACACCAGCTAGAATAATCGAATTCTCCGAATCAACTCATCTCCATTCATGAAACATCATCACACTCGGATCGCGCTAACTCGGCTATAGAGCCTTTCCGAAATTCAGTCTGGCCACTTTGATCACTATCATCATCTGAAAAAAGGCATATGTGCCGTACTAAAGGCGGCCTTTTGTTTACTGATAAAGGAGGAAGTTAAAGATGCTCCTTAGGAGATAATTCGAGGCTTTAACATCCGTGACGTTAGCACGATACGAGCAGGAATCGAAAGCAAGATCTGGGTACGCGTTTATTTCTAGCTCGGGCCCAGTCAATCTGTCGGTAGCATCAAGGAGCTCCAAAGCCCCTTGATTTGTAGAACTTTATCAAGCCGTGTACGCGGGTTGATGCTTCATTTTGACTGGTTGCATCTTTGTTTCCGTCATCATTGAAAGAGATTGAGAAGGAAATGTACTGTGAAGCGCACACTGTCGTTTGCCTTTGACTTGCCAAAGTGACGGCGCCCGATAAGATATGGCGGACTACATTTTCATTGCCGCCATTAGTACGGCAAAAGTTAAACTGCCGTTACAGCCACCAGATGGCACTGAATTCAGGGAAGGATCTATTAGGCCCGAGTTTGACCATCGACGCGCTGATTGAACACGAGCCCCGGCCGAACACTGCCGCATCACTCGTGCCCGATCTCAGGCCTCGATCGACCTGACTATGATGACGGTAACGAGGCATTCTGCTTGTCTAGGAGGTGTTCGGTTAGTTCGAAATAGGGCAATATGTAGTATTTTAATTTTCTCATTTAAGTCACTCGCCACATTACCTAGATGGCGCCACTGTTCCACCATTGCGCCCGTGTTATCAGGGTTGCATCCCCGTGGCGCTCAACCCCACGTTGTTGACCGTTAAATAAACAGTTACGCTTCAACCACCAACCGTATCGGACGCCTCTCTCTCTCCGCCCGGGCTCCCGCGCCCGGCCCGCCGGTCACCTCTTCGGCATGTGAGACTCCTCGTTTTTCCTCAGGCCCACGCAGGCACTGCTCTTCTTTATTTTCTCGGGTGTCCGCATTTTCTTTTAATTACTACATTTTTGCGACGAGGATTTTCTTTTAATTACTACACACTACAAAATGAAAAACGTGTGGAAGACAAAGTTTGATTACTAACGTAAATAATGAGTCAGATTGCGTGCTACGTAAAAAAGATAGTCAAACTCTGGAATATTACTGTTTTCTTTCAAAAACCGGGAAAGGTTTAGGGCGTTCTTACCAGTCTCAGTGTGTAATGTTTTGTAATTTTAAAGTTTCGTTTGGGTGAACTTCGGATCGAAATTGTCAATAAATTCTAGCTTGTGTGCCATTTATCAAATTTGCGACAACGGCCGTTTTTCTTTTTTTTTTTTAACATAAGATTTTAGGTAACTCCAATACTTCATCAAAGATTGTTCTCCGTCCATTAATATTTCTGCGCGCATTAATCACCATGATTCTAAAAGGAACGCACGAGCAAAACGATTATATACGAGGGGAGTTCATTAATTTTTACCTCCTTGCCTGTAATGTTTTTTTATTGTGACTGAATTTAAAGCTTTTACATTTAAATGAAAGTTTGAACACCCTTCTCACCCAGCTTAACATAGATTTTTTATTGGCCTCGAGAGCGACCTAGAGGTCGCGCTACTGTCGCGCTATCATCATCATCGAAGTGGAGATAGGAGTGTGGCCGCCTCAAAGGCTCTTCACGTTCCCGCGCGAGACGCTGTAGATTCTTGCGCTTACTTTGTCGCATAGTATCGGAGGGAAAACATTTTTAGCAGAAAACAGTGCGGTACTTTCCGGTGCTTCAGTGAAGATCGAATCGCGTTAAGGGGTATTCACACGAGGGAGAAATCCCGGGGATTTCTCCCCGGCACGCGCGCATCACGAGATGAAAACGCGAGGCTTTTGCACTTCGCAAAGCCTGACGTTTTCGTCGTGGGATGCGCGCCCCGGGGAGAAATCCCCGGGATTTCTCCCTCGTGTGAATACCCCTTTACGAGCGCACGGCCTAAATTAAAAATAAGATATTCACCTCTGTGGATGCGTTGTCTGCTCCAGGCAAACGTTGGGAAGAATTAATCCCCCCGACGGGTGCCCGTTTACGGGTCAACCGCACTATTTATGTTAAATTCTGGTAGCTTCCAAAATATATGTATTGGCTTACTAGGATAAAATTGCAGAAAAACAAGAAATTTAAAGCGGGATACTTACGTAATACTGCTGCTGTGGGTTGTGGAATTGCAGGTTCTATGCATTTCTTTTCTTAACTTTTAGCTTCCGCAGTAATCAAAATATTTCGCATTGAGAGAAGTTCGTTATGCATTTAAACGTACCGTGCTGTTGCTAGCTTCTATAAGTAGAGAAGTTCCGCTGACTCCAACGTTTCCCTTTACTGTGACATAGTATGGCCCGTGTGTAAGTTTTTCTGGAGTCAAAACAACTCTACTACGTTGCAAAGAGGAGAAAGTGTCCCTTCTATGTAAGAAACGCGAATTGCTCCTTGTCAGCACCACTCAGAAACGTAAAACAAACTGTTCTAATATATCTGCCGCGAGCGTAATAAAGAAAAGGAAGTGAGCAACGCAGCAGCGTGCGTGGTATTAGATACCCTTCCGCGTAGTGTGGATTCGCCCGCTACAATTTCCTTGTGTAGGGCCGCGGAAGTCAATAGGCTAATAATATAAATTTCTGTCTAAATCCTGTTGTATTGAAACGTAGTGGATAATGCGACCCCAACAAGCTACCGGAACCACGCCCCAGGAAGCATCGGCCGCGGCGACACTCTTTTACTGATGAGAGCTAGCGACCCTCACCAGAATTTCCGATAACTCTCCGGACTAACCTTAAGGATATCAGGACGGGGTAGCTCATCGAATAACCTTCCGATCATTCTAGGCATGTCTCAGTCGCAATATTTTTGTAAATCTTTAATCGGACTCTTGTGCTGGAAAAAGCCCGGGCAATAACAAAGTAAACAATGCCTGCATCAATACTTCCAAAGTGTTTTTTTTTTTTTTTTGTACGACACAGGTTTTTACGGTAAATTACAGCAGCATGCTTGTGATTGCTCGAGGACAATTATACTGTATGAACAATAACTTAAAAATGGCGTCACTTTTAAAAGGCTTCCCATTATTTATTTATCACGGCGCCACAATGTGAAGTTTCCAATACGACGGGAATAGGTCATTTATGACATGCAAAATAGTAAACAAAATATGAGTAGTTTTACCATCTTTCGTGAAATATGATCGGTAAAAAAATAGCTAACGAATTTATCGATTCATTATCTAATTTAAGGGTGACGATCAATGGAGTTTAGTTTTTATCAACCCCCAGCTTCAATGAACACTTGATGTTTCATTAACGCAATGGATTGTGCGAGAAAACCACATCATTAAGATTATGGAAGCATGCAACTTAATATTAATCTTTTGGCTGAATTTCCACGCGTGTAAGACGATGCAACACAACCTTTAGTAAGAAGAAACAACAAAAACAGTACGCATTTCATGAGAAGGGTACAGCTCAGCCGGAAACAGGCTTGCGTCGTCGATATCCATGCTTCTGAACGTGCGCACACAGCAGGCGACGTTCGGCAATATCCCCGCTTCAGCGTGTTTCGAATTTCGGCCACACGGTGGCAACACCGTTCGATCTCGAGGCGAATCACTCATATCTATGGTGATTTGTTGAATCGCTAATCGAGCCTCGGGACGCCATTTTTGCAGGTCGTCAGGGCGCCATCACGCGGCAACAGGGATCGCATTTTCTAGAAAATTTAGCTGTTCGAATGTGTAAGGTTATGGTTGAAAAACAACTAGGAAAAGAGGCCAAAGGCATTGAGTTACCTCAAACAAACGTTGGAAATTGCAACTAACATACGTTAGGCGCGGTAGCGCATACCGTTGTCTTGCGACCGATGAGCCTTCAGTCATCCACGTTCTAGAAGTTTACTTTAAGGGAAAGACATGCTCGTATGTCGATGTGGCTCTTGAAATGTTTAACATTCAGAATTCCAAATCTTGCCGGTGGGGCATTTGGTATTCATATTTATGGTGGATTTAAGAAAGAAGCCTTGTTAGCGTAGTTGCTAATCCGTCTCCGTGCCTCGTTTCAATATGATATATGACTTCAGAAAAGGAACGAAAACTCTCAACCTCTACTGGATACTGCGATTTACATAGAACATCCGGAAAATATCCAAGGGCTGGAAAAATCTATAAAGGAGTATATTTTTTATTTCGGCAGAGTTTTTCTCTTCCATCGAAAGCATATATTTACATCAAAACTAGGGGATCAAGCGCCGGCCCCAGATAGTTTGCGCAGGTCGAAACATTTTATCTTGTAGAACGAATTTATGGATAGCAATAGAGCGTAATATTTTGTTACCGTTAGAGAAAAAAACGCATACGTTTTCTCCTTTATTAAAGGAGAAATGAAAAGTTTCGAGGAAACGTCACTTTTTTTAAATTATTATCGATGAAGTAATGTAAAGCATGTAAATTAACGCCTATACGGCCCTTCTGAGGTTTCTGCGAAAGTCGGTTTCTCAGCGTATCGCGCTGCAATTTATTACAATGGTTCGAGCGGTACCAAGGAAATAAGTCACCTAGCGAGCATAATGCTCCGTATTGAAATGTCAGATAATTAATTCAGCAGGATCGCATCCAGAAAAATAAGAAAACTGTTGTTTGCCACCGAAACTCGTGCCCCACTGTAGACGCGTCTGTCAAAGTCTAAGGATGCATTTTCTCCTCGCTTTCTCTTTTACTCACCTCCTTTTCACCAAATAGCAAGCAGCGACAGCAGCCACCGCAACTGTCGTTTAATAAGGAGACGGGTCATATTTAATTAAGTTAAAGCATACGAGGCGCGACCAGGCCCAAAACATAAGCGGAATCACGGTTATAAGGCGGGAATATGTAAATATAAATCAGGAGAAATTGCTTCAACAAAATGGAGCAATGCTGTTAGCACGCCTAAGCACATTAAACTAAAAAAAAAGACGTGTGTCAGGAGGTTCGTTGGTTCGTGTTAAAATAAGATGGTAAGATAAGGAACGGCGAGAACAAATCGAATTTCAGCAGATTGTAATCATAAAAAAGAAGCTAATCATTGTGAGGACCGGGATGGCTGATAAAGAATGTAAAAAGGTTTTATTAAGATAGAACTGGGTTAGATGGTGGCAAACCGCGCCGAGGCGATTAAAACAACTGCACGCGCCAGTTCTTGAGCGCGTGGACACGATGATTGCCATACCAAATTGTGGGTTTCGCCGTCTGGCTCACATCATATTACATAAATAAAAAAAAAAAAAAAATAAAGAAATATTTGCAACAGAGGCGGCAGTGTTCAGTTTGGTTTCTTCCGGTAGAGGCGTTACTCTTTACACTTCCGTCTCTCCTGCACACAGTTTTTGTGTGCAGGAGAGAGAATGAATTTTGGAGGCTCACGGTGCCACGCCGGGTGTCCCAGGTTTTTCGTACTACTTCAGTTCAAACGGAGCTCGAATCGCTGGGCGGCTGTGTTGACGACTCTCGGGCTTTCTCCGAACGGAGGTTTCTATGATCCCCTCTCTGCCATGGAGACTTGGTCCGGCGGGTTCCTGGTTGCCAGCAACTTGAAACCTCGTCCTTGTTCCGGCCGCCTACCCGACCGTCACGGCCTGGCTGCCGGTTGCCGGCTTCGCCTCCTCGAATCTCCATTCAGCAAGAAAACAAACAAAAAAAAAAAAACATGATCACAACATGCTTTTAAGTGGCTAAGCAAAAAAAAATGTATGTTACGAAAATTTCGTATGCACATAAAACACTTTAGTGTAATCCTCACCTTGCAAGTATCCTTTCAGTTAGGAGTGATTCCGATGCACGCTTCCATTTCGTCATGCTGACAAGAAGTATAAGTTTATTTAGGAATCGCTTCATGGACATGCAAAACACCCCAAAAATATTCTTAGTTGTTTAGGTTGCAGGCAGTGTAAAAAGAAAAAAAAAAAATAGCTGCCAAAAAAGAAACGAAGTGCGGAATATTTAATTTCTCAAATTCATTTTGATAAACCGCGATTCCGAAATATACACTACCTTGTTTTGTTTTGGCACGCGAACCTAAACTACAAGCAAAACTTAGAAGCACATTGCTTAGATTTCCGAAATTGCTGCACTAGACGATAGTAAAGTCGGATAATGAAAAACAAAGCTGTAAGCAAAAATATAATAAGCCACATCCGGCGTTTTTTAGCTTGTCAGAGATAATCGACCTGAAAATGAAGTGTTCGATGGGACACTAGGGCGGGGCAGTTTTGCACTCATCACTGTTTGGTGGACTCCACACGTATTGCCGGTCTCGCCATTTGCCGAGCTTCCTCCTTTGATCGTAGTGATTAAAAATTAAAATCACCGACAGGGTCAAGAGACGCATGCCGTTGGTTACTGCCTTCGCGCTTGTTTCTGTATGATTTGTTCAGCGGCAGTCATTGTAGCTTATCGTGCGACCTCATGGGCGGCGGAGCAATAATAGGATACGGTTTTGACTTTCCGAACCCTGTATATAAAAAAAAAGGTTCTTAAAAAAAAACAATATAAAAACAAAAACAGGGAATTTTAGTGTTTTTACCCCTTGAATCTCATTATCACATTCGTTCCCCGATGAACTAAACGCGAGAAAACAAAAAAACCTCCCACCAGTCGTTACGTCATACCTGGATTTTAGGCCGTCAAACGCTTGCCGCCCGTGTGGGCAGCGCATGAAATTTCAAGCTTGCCAGGTAAATCCTCTCCCCCCCTTCCCCCCCCCCCCCCCCAACACACACCCACATACTGACACCAGTCGTGAAGTGTCTTTCTGATCTTTTTTAAAGTCGATAGAATGCGCGTACCTATACCTGATAGGAACTGTAGATACACGGGAGCGGAAATTCCGAAATCATTAGAGAGTTTTAGTAGACCGTTTTTGCTTTCTCGCTCCGCTCTATGGAACGCGGAGTCGCCATCGCGCATGCGCGACCCGCTCTATGATTTGAGCGTGAAGCGTCATCTCCGCTTTACTCGCCATTTTAGAAAGCGCGTTCCACTCTCAGTAACGCTTCAGTAGATGGTGTTTTTTTCTGGTGGTTGCGAACCTCTGTCTGCTTCGGGAAATCGATTGTCACAATCCTTTCACGGCCCTTGAACGGTGGCAACAAGGCTGTCTTGTCTAAGCCAGTGGGCTCGATTTTTCTATGGCAGAAGTTGGCAAATGGACAGATATTGTGTTAGGTTACATTGGGCAGCGAGACTGTGCAAATTAGCGAAAGTGTGTGCCCCATTTATATCTCTACATTTTTGTTTTCCCAATGAAATAAGTTTTTTCTTCTTCGTATGCTTCGGCTTCTAATAGGGTAATTGGTGTTTATGTACACTGCGCGACTCCGTTATTGGGAACAATGAATATCCCGTGTTTGTTTTTCACCTGAAATTTGAGGGCTGACATCAACCTATTGTTGTGGAATAAAGCGCTCGTTTGGAGCGATAACTTGAGTGACAAAATTTCAGCTCTCTCAATAGATGTCAACGAAATAAACTGCAAATAAAAGAGATTTTTGTCGTGTTTGTATTAACAGTGGAGCGCACTGTACGCATCTTCCTTGGGAAATGACATGAAACCATTTTGCTTGGCTACACTTCTTTTTATTTATTTTGTGTGTTTTTGAAAGTGCGTTTTTCAGCTCGAGCTCCTGCCTAGTTTTAGCATCACTTGTGCTACGGTGTTTTCTTACAATAGAAGACCACGGCACAGAGGCTACTCTTACAGTGCTGAAGTCATCAGTAACACTGTAATTTGATTAGATGCAATATTCACACGCACATCTGAGTAGTAATTTCGCAGTCGTTAGTTAATGTTGTTTTATTAAAATATTTCTAGATAACTTTCAGCCGAGTTGGACAAGTATTTCGCTCAGTACAAAAGCTTGGATAGGATTCACTGTAATCAGTTTACGCATTCCAATATTGAACCAAAACAAAATGTTAGACCTTTTGCATCATGCCCATGGTCTTCGTAGGGTTCGTACCGCTGACAAATTCTGCCGTCGGCGCACATCACTGCCCTGTACTTCACGACGAGCACCCTCTTGTGACCAGAAGAGTGTGGTTTCTGATTCTTTGATGGACGGAATATGGGCGCGCTGTGCGGTCAACGAAACCCCAACAGTTGTCCAGGGGTGCTCCATTGTCTTTGATGGCCTAATCATAAGAACAAAAGGGCACTCTTACAACACGGCAGTACTTAAACACTACCAAAGCATGTGAAATAGGACCCTTTACTCACATAAGATAAAGCGTATTCCCATGGTAGTTGTACTAACACGTTTATCGTAACTTAAAAAAAAAGAAAGCTGTTATTCTTTAATTCCAGTGTTGTGTTTGCTAAATTTTGCATTTTTTATGCTGTCTGGTTTTTACCAGACAAAAACTTCACTTGGAATATTCCTTCGACCGTTTTTGGCAATTCTTTTCAAAACACCCCCGGGTAACATATTCGGCCGCCATAGTTTGGGCATCGCTTTCAGTGCGAGACTTGTGACTAGAACATAGTGCATATCCAGCATTGATGCAGCATTCCTGTTTAATACACTTAGACTGGCATCCGCGACAAGCACTGACGCAGCTCTCTTGCTCCCTTCTCCGAAGACGCTTGTCCTCGAAGCGGCCTCGAAGCTAAAGCGGCCTCGAAGAATAGTGGCAGCATGGCATTCACTTTCAAAAAGGCTGTACTCAAGTCTCTATTATTTTCTAAGTCTACTAAGGAAATCCAAGGAGAGCATTTCCGGAGGAAATTTATACAACTTAAAAATGATGCGCAAATTTGAATAAATAAAGTTGAGACTAACGGTTTTTTTGGTGACGACTTGCGAGCACTATGCTCGTGGACAACTTTCAGCGGCATTTTCGACAGGAGGGCGCGAGCACAGGTATAACCGGCGTTCAAGCACGGGCTGCCGTATATCTGACTGCATAGCCATAGAAGGTCGGCAAAAATGCGACGATTTTACCGACACCATGCTGGTTTCAAAGTGATATTCGTTGACTTCGTCTGATTATGCTCGTTAGTTTTACATGGAACTCAAATAGAATTATTCACTTTTCACGCGTGAGGCGTACGCTTTACTTTTTGGTTCAGCCTTTTGCAGGCTGAGGTCACGGTGAAAACCATTGACGCGTGTTTAGTAAGAGCAGCCATCTTAAGATCTAAGCGATAACGCTAGGGACGCTGAAGGTAATCCGCTCTCGCGGTGTAAGATACACTCTTTAGGTGAGGACATGGCGGGGCTGACCGCGCGGCGCAAGGAATAAGATAGTGTTCGTTCGACGGGCATCCGAAAGGCTGCATCATTCCGCTGCCATCATGCCCGCGGCTGACAGTGTCGCCGGCGGCCAAACGGCAAAACTGTTGTATTGTATCGCGCTATACACGATAGCCACGTGAGGAAGCGATGAAGTGCTCGCGGTACCAACGCGAGCGCCCGGGACATTGTTCAGAGCTTTTGGACTGAATGGACACACGCTGGACACTGTGGGACATAACATCTAACTGATAATGATGTCGCAATAATAAACATCCATACATGGTGTCAGAAGTGGCGGGACCATCCCACGACACGTCGCCACAAGTAAGTGCTAAAGAAGCAACAGCCTGGAGAGATGGACGTACTCAAACCCCCCGACCCACTTCGTACGACAGGTGACGTAGGCCAGAATAGGGGGACCGCCCGTCCCTCGACTCGCGGGACTGTCCCGCATTGAGGGCTTGTGTCCCGTGTCCCGCAAGAAATTCCCAAATCTTCAAAATGTCCCGCATTTCATACTGTAGTAAAATTCACCGTGCAACTTATTGCGCTGCCGAACAATGGGGCACGGGGAAGCCCGGAGGTCGCTGGTAGTCGTGTGAATCGCAATGGTAGATCATTTTCTATCCAAGCATTCCGGGAGGCGACCGTCGTTCTTGAAGAAGCACCGACGCGCATGCTCCGTGGTGCCTCTCCCCTTGGTGGCAAAATATTCTAAGGAAGATTGCTTACGAAAAGTTTTATTATAAAATATTGTGATTATTTTCAAATCGCTCTGTCAATGCAAAAGGGTTGCTGTGGATCTTTGTTTTGGGGAACACAGCCACACAAGGCACAAAAAAACAACCGCATCTTCACGTAGTGAATGATGTTGATTGGGGCGAAGCTCTGGTGGTGCTTGTCTGCGTAGACGCTGAGCCGCAGCATGCCGAACCTTTCGTTCGTTTTCATCCATGTCACGCTGCGGTCAAATGCTCAAATGCGTATATAACCACGTTCCATACCACACATTCTCTTTCTGACAGGGATTTAAATGAACGAAAGGCTCGGCATGCTGCGGTTCACCGTCTACGCCGACAAGCACCACCAAAGCTTCACCCCAATCAACATCATTCACAACGTGGAGAGGCGGTTATTTTTTTTGTTTTTTTTGTTGTTGTTTTTTGCCCTACACGAGCACGGGAGCACGTGCTCACGTGCTCGTGAGCGCGTGGGTGCGTGAGCTCACGAGCACGACCACGAGCACCCGACGCCGGACATCGGACGGACATACGACGGACATGGCTAGCCCCTAAGGAGCTTCGCCCATAAAGGCCTGCAACTCGCAACGGTCGAAAAAGAATATAGTGTTAAAACGTTTTTTATGATTATGTTGATAAAAGTAAGCGTTGACAAGAAACAATAACCCGAAAGAGATTTAATGTTTCTTATTTTTATCTGATGCATTGAGTTCTGCTACAGTCAATTTTTATGTTTTCAACCTCGACACACTTAATAACACATTTGCCATAAGATATATACTACCTTTAGTAAAATTAATTTAGCTTAATTGCTGCAGTGCAATTAGCAGGTGTATAAACAGCAGGTGATTTTAAATGCATTAACAAAGCCTCGGTTTGTGGTGTGTGTGTTAATAAATTTCCTCTATCCCCCCCCCCCCCCCCCTCCGTGTCCCGCATTTCGCTAGCAGTAAGGTGGTCACCCTAGGCCAAAACTTGAAGTTGTTCAAGCCAAACTGGAGCTACACTTCACCGTAACGGAGCCACACGGCAAGCCGTTAAAGGACGATGCGAAGGCTGCGCTACTGTTAAGCTTGGCGGGAGAAGATGCCATCGATATCTTCAATAATTTCACGTTCGCCGAACGGGAGAGCGCCAACAACTACGAGACCGTCGTAAACAAGTTCGACAGTCACTGGAACGCTCAAAGGAACGAAATCTACGAGCGGGACATGTTCAGAAAAAGGATCCAGGCAGAAGGAGAGACATTCGAGCAGTTCCTTCGAGACGTGAAGAAACGAGCACGGTCATGTAACTTCGGAGGGCTGACGGAGTCGATGATTCGCGACCAAGTTGTTATCGGAATCAACGACGGCCACCTGAGGGTGAAACTCCTGCGAGACAAGCAATTTACGCTGGCGAAGGCCGAACAAATGGGCAAAGCGTCCGAAGTAGCAGCCCTTCAAAACGAAGCCTGGGGGCGGAAAAAAAGACACATAGATCCTGTGAAGATAAAGACGGCAACGAAAGAACTACAGAAGAAATTCAAGTGTTTCAGGTGCGGCCGGAAGCACAAGCCACGTAGCTGTCCCGCTTATGGGAAGACCTGCAGGGCATGTCGAACGAAAAACCACTTCGCAGCCTGCTGTAAAAAAGCGTCGGAAGTCGGTGAATTGAAAGACAAAGACGACGACTTCGAGATTCTCGACGATCAAGTTGGCAGCCTCAGGAGCCAGCGAGACTGGACTGTGAAGGCAGTCATTGCCGGCGAAGAAGTGGTGTTAAAAGTTGATACGGGATCCCAAGCGAACCTCCTTCCATACTCAGTCTACAGGACGATTAAGGCCAGGGCTCCTCTTCGGCAGAGCGGTTCCATCTTGCGGTCCTACAGGGAGGTATGATCAAACACATGGGCGTCATCAACCAGCAAGTGACCTTCGATGGCCGATGCTGCAGCCTCGGTTTCTTCGCCGTGAAGAAAGGACGTCAGGCGCTACTCGGCATCCAGGCAAGCGAAAGTGTCCAGCCGGCTGGACGCGAAGGCTGGCTTCCACGAAATCGCTCTTGATGAACAAACATCGGGGATTTGTACGTCCGCAAAACCTTTTGGACGGTACAGGTTTCTAAGACTGCCTTTCGGAATCTCGTCCGCATCAGAGGTATTTAAAAAAAACTTTGAACGAGATTTTCGACTCTCTGCCCGGTGTTCACGTGTATGTTGATGATATCTTTGTGTAGGGAACGTCCAGGATTCAGCATGACCAACGACTAAAAGGTGGCTTGAAGCCGCCAAGTAAGCAGGACTAACTTTTAATCCAGAGAAGTGTAAGATCGGAGTCTCGGAAATTGAATTTTTGGGCGATACAATATCTCAGGAAGGAATAAAGCCAAACCCGGAACATATCGAGTCTATGAAACTGATGCCGATTCCATCCGTCAAACTAGGCGTGCCAAAGCTGTTGAGTGTAACCAATTATTTTTCCAAGTACCTTCCCTCGTTGGCCGAGAGAACGCCTCTGTTGCGAAGCTTAATTAAGCACGACGCTGTCTTCGAATGGACGCCTAACCACACCAAAGAGTGGCAAGGCCTATGCGAATACCTAAGCAAAAAACGACTTCTTGCAATGTTTGATCCGCGTAGAGAAACGAAGGTAACGTCGGATGCATCAATGAATGGTCTGGGATCATCGCTTTTACAGCGTCATGGCGACAACTGGCGTCCCGTGGCGTACGCATCGCGGACGTTAACTTCAGCCGAGTAGCGTTACTCGCAAATTGAAAAGGAGGCTCTAGCAGTGACCTTCGGCTGTCAAAAGTTTCACTAGTTCGTTTATGGCCGCAAGGTAATTTTGGAAACAGGTCATCGGCCATTGATTGCAATCGCTCAGAAGGCAATTGGAGAAATGCCACCCAGATTACAAAGGTTTTTTCTGCGGTTGCCAAAATATGACTTCGTTATGGAATATCTTCAAGGGAAACAGCTCCTTTTGGCCGACATGCTCTCAAGGGCCACAAATGACAAGTCAGGCGATGACACAACCAGCGAGGACGAGGTCGAAGTGCAAGCCGTGAGTGTAGTAACAGCGTTTGTCAGCGCTACCACAATGAAGAGCATTTTTCCGAGGGAACCGTTAAGGACCCGTATTTACGCACCGTAATACAAAGCGTCAGCAACGGCACAAGAGTAGGAGGAGAACTAAAGCCGTTTGAGGGCGAGCTGTCAGTGGTGAAAGGTATTCTGCTGAAAGGCACAAAAGTTGTTGTACCCAAGGCCATGCGACCCGAAATGTTAAAGAAAATTCGCCAAGGCCACATGAGCCTAAATAAGTGCAAAGCGAGAGCACGTAGATTCGTATTTTGGCCAGGTATTATCGTATATGTCACATCTCTGGTAAAACAGTGTAGGATATGCAGACGCTACGCGTACAGTCAGCCAAGAGAACCCCTTATCTTGAACCCGACACCGGAATTTGCGTGGCACAGGGATGGCGTTGATCTGTTCCACTATGGAGGAAAATCATACTTATCCATATATGATACTCTTTCCAACTTTCCAAAAGTGGAGGAACTAAATGACACGTCGTTAAGCACAGTCATCGAGAAGATGGCGGCCATACTTGCGAGATACGTCATCTCAGTGGAAGTATGCAGTGAGAATGGACCCCAGTTCTCAAGTCGAGAGTTAACCTTATTTGCTTGCAAGTATGACTTCAGAGACACAACGTCAAGCCCGGAGTTCCCCCGGTCAAACTGTTTATCAGAGAAAGGCGTGCAGGCTGTGAAGCGGATCTTAAGAAGACAAAAGAAAGCCGAGAAGATTTGTGGCTGGGTTTGCTGAGTTATAGATCAACCCCACCAGAAGACGGACGTTCGCCAGGAGAGCTGCTGCAAGGACGAAGGTTGAGATCAAGTCTTCCGGACTTCGGTGACAAGCCAGGTTTGAAGGTGCAGAAGCACGTCCAGACCGAGCATTCCAGAGGTCCACTTCCGTCATTGGAAAAGGGCCAGGTCGTCAGAGTCAAAAAGAGATGGTGGTCTAAGAAGGCAAAAGTCGTCGCCAAGACACGCCCGAGGTCGTACCAAGTTTTAACCGAGGACGGCAGAATTGTTCGGAGGAACAGGCAACGTCTGCTACCGACAAGCAAGCCTTTCAAACCGAACACACCGCAAGATGACATGTCGGACGAGGAAACTCATACAGACTTACCGTCGGTGGCATCACCGGGCCATGCTTTAGTGCCTTTAAGCAGGCGTTCCCAATCTCCTCCACGAAGATCCCAGCGGCAAAGAAGGCCTCCTATGCGACTACACTATGACTGTAACTTTAACCAAGTGCCTTAATGTGTTTTCTTTTTTTTAACTAACGTGATTGTAAAACATTTTTATATAAAAAAAGAAAACAGTAGGGATGTATCGTATAGCGCTATACAAGATAGCCACGTGACGAAGCGATGAAGTGCTCGCGCTACCAACGCGAGCGTCCGGGACATCGTTCGGAGCTTTTGGACTGAATGAATACACGCTGGACACTGTGGGACAGAACATCGAACTGATAATGATGTCGCAATAATAAACATCGATACAACTGTGTGAGAGCAAAAAAAAAAGTGGAAGCCGTTTACAACTCCCTGTAACGCCGCATTGGAGCGCAGCTCTTGAGGAGGAGGAGTGAAGGGTACTGAGGGGAGGCTAGACGCCTTCTCCTTCTCCTCCTCCTCCCCTCACCCCCCCCGAGGTCACGTGACCTCGGGGGGGGGGGGTGTCACGTGACTTCGGGGAGGGGGGTCACGTGACCTCGGGGAGGCGTGACCTGGGGGTCACGTGACCTTGGGTGTCACATGGGGGTCCCCTCAAGGTCACGTGACCTCGGGGGGTCACGTGACCTCAGAGGGGTCACGTGACCTGAGGGTCAGGTGGGGGTCACCTTGGGGTCACGTGACCTTGAGGACCTTGGGAGGGGTCACGTGACCTTGGGGGTCACGTGACCTTGGGGAGGAGACCACGTGACCTCGGGGGTCACGTGACCTCAGAGGGGTCACGTGACCTTCAAAGGGTCACGTGACCTTGAGATGACCTTGGGAGGGGTCACGTGACCTTGGGGGGTCACGTGACCTTGAGATGACATTGGGAGGGGTCACGTGACCTGGAGGGGTCACGTGACCTTGGGGGTCACGTGACCTTGGGATGATTTTGGTTACGCCGACGGCGACGGCGACGGCGACGCCGACGCCGCTCAAGCCGGGAACGGGCCCCTAAGAGCTGCGCTCTAAAATTATCTCGTTGCCATGACACCCCGGTACACCGTGGTCCTTCTGCACGTGCGACAACCTCGCTGGAGCTCTGCGCGTGTGGTACATGGGGCGGCACGAGCCGTCTTGTACGTGCCCACGTGTTGACGGGTCACCTTCCGGCGCCGCTTGAAACCATAGTGAGAGAGATTTAAGAGCGAACTTTATCGGGCACGTCGCGAGGAACGCGCTGTCCTCACCTGAAGAGTATTATCTTACACCGTGTTCGCTCTGCAACTTGTGAAGCGGAGCGCACGCTCACTCCGCTAACCATACGCTCCAACTCAGAGCGGGCCACGCATGCGCGGTGGGGACGATGCTTCTTGCAGAGCGTAAAGTAGAGCATAGAGGGCTCATAAGAGTGGTTTACTAAAGTTCACATATTACAAACGCGCTCGTCGTGACTTGTCCTGACACTGCCCATTTACACCTTGTTTTTTCGTGCCGAAAGAAAAGTAAAGACGTAAGTTATTTGCGTATCAACAAGAGTAACTTTTTAATAGACAGAGCAGCTGTGCTAGAAACAATGGAAATGCGAAATTTACACAAACCATGAAGGGTCTCACCTGTGAGCACAACTCCAATTTCGCGAGGGTCAACCACCTATGTTTGTTCATGTCAGCGAGCAGGTGGCCGAACCTCTCGTAGATGTGATCCACCCCCGATGAGGTTCATAATACTCTAAAACACCCGACGAGTTTCATACGAACGCTCATTCAAGTTCGAACAGACGTTTGGGATAGGCCGGTCGACAAAGAACCATGCAAAGCGCCTCGCCAGATCGGCAACACCCTGCGCCGATCTGTCAGGTGCTGGGATTTGGAGGCCCGCTTGCAGAGCAGCCAGGTCCGTTTGGAAGCGGGTTTGCTTGTGAACGATTTCTCTTCTACTTTGGCAATGACCAGCAGACCGCGTTCGGATAGGAACCTTCGGCGCTTCATGGCGTGAGCGATAAAACTCATAGATTCGATGTCTCGTCAGCTAAATCTCGTTAGCAGAACACTCCTTTCTTGAGATCAGCGGGGATTTATCGTACAGGCGCCTTGCTACCCTTGTGCAACACTGTACTCGTATTTCGCAATAGGGTGTACTCGCAATGCACAAATTGTGTCCTTTTCTTTCATTTTTCTACTTTGAATGCGTGAATCCGTCTCATTTTTAATTCCAGTGGAGCAGAAGCTACAACAGCGAGTCCCGGCCTTTCAGCGTCCTTGACCAGCACGTGCGCTCGTGCAGTGCAAGTGCCGTTTAGAGCAACATGCTCATGCATATAGGGAGTATTCACTGGCGGCTATCTCTGTGTGCGCGAATTCTGAGCGCGTGCTGATGGCGAGCTTCCACAGTTCTTTTGCAACGTGCATTCCGCACCATCGAGAGTGCCGGTCTTAGCAGCCTATTGATGTGAGCGCGTTCTAAGCATGCGCTTTAAACAGCACCCACAAATATGGCGTCCAGTGAATACTTCCGCTTCACTCGCACACAAGGTTCAACGATCATATTTATATCTTAAAGCTTAATATTCTTCGAATATGTGCCAACTCATTTGTGTTTATTATTATCGCCTTCGTTTTTACTAACTCTACAAACACGCGAGCTTTCACTCTCTTGGTGTTAATGTTTAGTTTTTTTTTTGTCTTACATAATACTATGGACGCTTTACACACGCGCCAAATTACAGCCGCCATTGCTGACCTTCTCTTGTCTTACCGAGATGCCGAGCAACTGAAACGGTAGTTGACGATCCTCTACAAAGGCCTCTGCTTTAGAAAAGGACACAGTTGAATCTAATGTGGCAATAACCTGGCCTGCTATGGTAATGATGAAGTGAAATAAACGAAATAAGAGGAAACAAAAACTGAAGGTCAGTTATGGCGGCGTCCATGCACAGCTGCTGCAAAGCGTCTATAAACGTCTACTTGTGGGGCTGCGCGAGCGAATTTTTCGAACGCTCTCGAAATGCTCTTCCGCTGAAGAAAAACGGTCGACTAAAACACGATTTTGGACCTCCGCTCTCCATTCTGGCGAAGCAGGCCGCGCATGCGCAGTTTGGCACCCTCAGAGCGGAGCGGAAAATGGAAACGGTCTACTAAAACTCTCTATGGAATATGACCTCCCGCTGCCGTAATACTTTGAATTTTATTTTCCGCAGCGCCGTGCACCAAATAAAAAAAAAAATAAAAACAATTTGCGTATTTGTGATCCTGGAGGCCGAATGAAGACGATTTAAGTGATTTTATTCAAATGCAGAACCGCTTCAGCTTCCCAAAGTGCCACAAAGTGGGCACAAAAAGGGGGGCCGAGGGGGGTCTTATGGCGGCCCGCGTAGGTCCCACGTCGGTTTTGCAACTGGGGCTCAAGTGGGCCCCACTTGGGCAGCCCACCGAGCTTTGTCGTCAATCCCACAGTGGGCCTACTTGCGCAGTCCACCTCGGCTTCCGCTGTGAGACCTACAGGGGGCCCACTGGGGCAGCCCACATGATTTGCCCTCGTGGTACCCACGGGGTCTGCTTGGGCAGCCCACCAGACTTCTGTCGAGGGACTTAGCCCAAAAAGGCACTGAACGGGGAGCCGACGTGGGTCCCAGTTAGACAGCCCACATAGGCCACATTCGTGGGGCCCACAGTGGGCATACGTGGGCTGTCCACGTGAACCTATTGAAAAATCTCATTCGTATAAGAATTTTTTGTGTCCAAAATACACATATGAATCATACAAGATATATAAAAAACATACAATAACCATATAAGAAACTTGTGAGACGCTTCTTGTAAGTTTCTTTTATAGGTCTTGCATGTTCTTACATATCTTATATTGTTCTTATATCGTTCTTCTATGGTTATTATATGTTCTTATGTATCTTGTATGATTCATATGTTTTTATGGAACACAATACATTTTTCATACAAGTGGCTTTTTCACTAGGGAAAAAAACCCCAATTTCCTGCTAATATAAGTTAGACGAATTGGCATAGCTTGAAACTCACTGCGGGCGAGCCATCACCAAACAGTGAGGCCTCTATTCATAGTTTGACAAGATTCAACGTCCCTAAACATTCACCCCAACTGATTTGTTCAGGAAAACAAGTATCGCGAATGTAGCATTCATGGACAGGTATAACAGAAGCAGATTCCGAAAGTAAGATAGCGTAACACAGCATTTTAGCCAAAGAAAAAGCAAAACAGGCATTGCAACTGTACATAACCCGCGTTTTATACATGGCAAACAACACACCACTACGACGTATGACAAACAGACGCTATACTATCACGGGTGGTGACCAAAAAACCATAAATAAAGAAGAGGAAATAAACGTTTAATGGTGGCGAACGTCTGAAAAAAATGAAAGGGTACAAACAATAACAGAGCGACGCGGGCGTCGAAGTCGGCGTGGCACCAGAGTCGAACGCTGGGGCAAAATTGGCTCCGCTCGCCACGCGGAGCCTCTTATGTACATGCGTGAGCTTCTAGAGTAATCGGCGTAGAATGTTCGACGCGTAGAACATTCGGACCTCGAGCACGAAACAGGATTCTCGAATCTACCAGAAAACTAAATTGCAGAAATAGCAAAAGACGCGTCGCTCCACGGAATCGAACCCTGGCTTTTCGCGTGGGAGGCAGCCACGATAACCGTTAGGCCACGGGCGCACTGCCTCCTTGGCCAGCTGCGCGCGGCAGTACACATGTACACCGTGTCAAACATAATGGAACAGTATGGAGCAGTGCCTAAATAAATAGCTGAAGGTTCAACGAAAATGTCACGCACGTAGAAGTAAGAGGACTTGGTCTCATCAATATACTGATGTCAAACACAGCCATATCTCGCTAACTTGGAAAACTACATTCAACAAGAAATTGTCGATGTGTTGGTTGTCCATATTAAAGAACCAATGTCAAGTGCACAACACATAAAAAACAAGCGTTCCACAAAATCCTAGCATAGTGTATCCAAGCCTTTGCCCTGCGAACCACATTCTTCACCAACATCATGCATACTGAAATGAAAGGGGCAAAACAAAATACAAAATATCTTCCAGGATTTTGACATTGGTTGGTTTTGCATTGCTAGGCGAAATGTTAACTGTTTCGTAAGATGGATTTTGTACTTACTGATGAGCGATACATGAAACCTAAAGAAAACCACGCTCATGTGTTCCACTTCCGAGCCCACTAAAACACAGCCCACTAAAACACACATTTTAACTCACACAAAGTGATTTAAAATCGAAGAAAATAATCATTTAATTTTTTGTCAACATTTCATGAGGTTTGCTTTGCGAAGCATTGAGGCCAAATTTTTACTTGTAGACAACAATGATTTTACCCTTACTTCTATTCGTCCTAGTAAAAAACTCCCTCCCTGAGGGTCAGGTTGTTTTGTTCCGGTCCTTTCTAGAGGTTGGAGGTCAGGGCCGGGCGATCGTGGACTGCCGCGCTGGATGGTCACTTATGGCTCGTTGGTGGTGGTGGAGCCTCGAGGAACGACGCTCAAAGTTGGGAGCAACGATTGATAAAAACAAATGTATTAAAACGGCAATGGCAAACTTGGTTACAAGACTCTACTGTCCGCTCACGGCAGTAGAAATGCGAAAAACGCGCCTCGGCGCAAAGTGCTCACCGCGCACGGTGAGGCTCAAAGAAACTGCTCATCGCTCGCGACAAAGCTACGCGGACCGGCGGACCGCGGGAGACAACTTGCTCCGCGCAGGGGCTCGTTGAATCCTAACGTTTTCTCGCCAGCACGGTCGAGAAAACTCCCCGCTGACACAGGGCCTGTCCAATAGGACGATTATACAATTCTATTGACCCCAGTGCCAGCGGGTCCTCCACCAATCACAGAGAGGCCACGGAACTCGTTATTTCACTTTTCTAAGAGAAACATTGCTAAACCCGTTAGGGAACTCTCCAATCGGGGCGATACTTTACTGCTTTACGAGGAAAACACCCCCCACTTCGCCGAGTCAAAACAAATATGAGCAGTGTCCTTCGAAATAGCGAGTAAAGCGTAATGGAGTTTAAGTGAACCCAGACCGGCGTCCCTCATCGCTAAACCCTCACTGTAGCAGTCTCGACTGGACAAGCCGTCACTGGGAACGCGCCGTGACGACAAAGCCGGGGAGGGTGCCAGTACCTCGCGACGACAGGCAAGAATGTCTGTCTCCTTCCCGAGCCAAAGATTAAAAAGGGCTCGAGCCGCTCATCCCCCTATCCTCGGGGCGAGCCGTCGGGGAGACCCCATCCGAACAGTTGAAGGTCGATTACCTCAGTTTCCAAAAAACAATCAAATCCTCAAGCGATCCCTACAGTCCTCTTTAACTGAGGCCGAACTTCCTAAATGGGAAGAACTGGTGGTTCATATAGTGGCCTGTAATACGCCATTAATAGCGGTAATTGAAGCTGTCGAGTTAAGTTGGAAGAGACAAGTGCCCTCACGAATATTTTTTTTTTAGCTCCACCGAATGTTTACGGAAAGTTGGGTACCTTTGGTCACGTGGAATCCGAAAACATTAACGACTGCCATTTTGTATGTTTTCCCATTGTTGGCGCACTAGAGAACATTGAAGTAGCTCCCGTGGGACATAAGCTGTGCACACCAGATAAAAATAAAATATATCAATTCTATCATCAACAACAAATTCCCTTGGTCCATTGCGAAAGCGTCTAAAATTTGCGGCGGAGAAAATATGATTAAGCACTGTAGCGAATACGATGAAGCCGTGGAAGTTTGTCGCATCCATGGCTCGTTTTGTCAACATGAGACGTTTCATTGACAGTTTGTTTCATTGAAAAGTTCCCGCGTTAGTTTCAATAGCACACCTTGCAAACATTTCAACGTTTTGTCGAACACAACTCTGCTGTGCTCACGACCAACTTTTTGCGTCTGCCTTGGTTTGTAAGGGGGAGGGGCGGGAATGCCTCTTATTATATTACGCGTTTGTTTTACACATTTGGTAGAAGATGATACGTCGTCGCCGAAGCGTTGCAAGAGCGCTCCACTAGAAATGGAGAGGCCCCTGATTTGATACCAGGATCAGGCGGGTGTTTGCGGCAGCCCACGAGTCAACTAGCTGTGTTTAGAGACTTGTGTGTGTCCTTTGTTCCGCTTGTTTCCTTTTCCGGGGATTATGGTTATCATCCTTGTAAGGCTCTTGCACCTTTGTATTAATGGCATTATCATCGTAACCTTAAAATGCAGGCTGTTTACCCTTGTACATTTCAAACTGGTTGCAGCTGATAAAACTCCTTTGCTGTACTGACGTCTAACTCCTGGTCAGCTCAGCTTGTAGAACTTTCCACAGGAAATGGAGAGGTCTCTGGCTTGATATCACGACCAGGCGGATTTTTTTCGGTCGCGCACCAGTCACCTAGCTGTGTTTGAATATTTCTATTTGTCCTTTGTCCCCCTTGTTCCCGTTCTCCAGAGATTGTTATCGTCATCCTTGTTCAGCTCGCTTGCATCTTTGCATTAATGACATAATCAGTTCAAACTATTTTACACTGCAGCGCCGCTGAGCGGACAGCGTTAGACGCACGTATCTCAGCCGCGAATCGGCTTCTGCGTTCCCTCTTTACTTTTACTATGTTACTCTACAGCTTACTCTCCAGATTTTATAGTTATTATTACAATTATTATTAGTGAGTATTGGTGAAGGTTTTTTTTTTTTATTGGCGTTTACCGGCACAAAGTCCGACACCTTGTTCCTGGACGCCATAATAAACACTCGCTGACTTATATGTTGGATTAATTGGTCCACTGACTAATCGATTGATTCATTTATAGATTGTTTGATTCGTTTTGGCTAACATATATGCCTTCTGATCACCAATCCGTTAAAAGTTCAGGCGAAACATTCGCTTAAAATATTTATGACACTATGATTCAAAACAAAAAAACAAGAAATGGTGTATACTTTGAACATAAGCAAACTAGATACTATTGAAAAAAGCGGCTCATGTGGATACTTTGTTTGCTTCTGTAAGTTAACTGGGCTAACAGGTTGGAGTTTATCCGATGGCCAATTTTTTTTTATACACACTGTGACATCATATCAGGTGATTGCCACATTAAAAATACAGATGCATGATCAAAACAACACAAAAAACAAGATTTCTTTGAGAATGATCCATCGAAAATTGCATGCATTGCGGGAAAGGAAGATCGTACGAAACGCAGTCATCGGCATAAAGACGAATTTTAGCTGGTATGTTTTCTATAACATTATTGATACACAAAGTAAATAAGGAAGGAACACCGATCCTTGCGACACTTGAACTAACCGAACATCGGAAGAGATGCATCCGCAAATGGAACAAACTGCGACCGTCTTTTTCCAGGGGATCAGAAATCGAGCCCAGTAAAAAGATATTCTTAAGGATGTCTTTTAACCTCAGAAGTAACACGGTGTGCGACACTTTGTCAAAAGCCTTCGAGTAATTTGAGAAAATTGCGTCCAATTATACTCTCTTACCCAAGGGTGATGCGATGTCATGAGTGAATTCTAGAAATTACAAAGTGGCTAAAAATTGTTGGCAAAAGCCATGCTGTTTAGTGCAGAGAAATACATTGTTTTCACAATACTCAGGAATGTGTTTATATAGTGACAAAACGAGCGGGTTGGTATGTATAATTAAACTCCAGGAAGAAAACGAGAAGGGGCGGACAAACACAAACTTCCAAGTTTGTGTTTGTCCGTCCTTTCTCGTTTTCTGCCTCAAGTTTAAATCTGTTCATATACCATACGTTCAAGAATTTTACTGGATATGGGCGTAAGACTAAATAGTCTAGATTTATTAAGGCTATGTTTCTTGCCCTGTTGGTGTGTAGGAACTATTCTTGCTGACTTCCAAAGTCGACGAACCGTTCCGGAGGAAACTTACGTCTGAAAAATAAGAGCTGAGTATATCGATGTCCGATGTGAATAACGACGCAGAAAGTAATTCAGAAAATCATCCGGGCCTGACCACGTTTTGCAGCGGAGGTTTAAGAGCAAAGTATGTACACCGGAAACACTAACTTCAAAATACTTGCAAACGAAATACACAAAATATTTGAAGAAAAAATAGGTTAACTGCCGTTTTCAGAAATACAAAAAGAGTAAAAAGATTAATTAAATCTGTTAAAAATAACCACATGGTCACTAACATATTTATCCTTAATAATAAAACTTCCATGAGTATCATTTCTAGGAAGGATAGATTTTCAAAACTTCGAACGATTGGACCTCATAAATGAAGATAGAGTAAAATTATAATATTTTTCCACTTCGGCAGCCATTTCTTGTCCTAAACGTTTCCCAAAGATTCAAACCGGTCTACGTCTACGGCATTTGCAATTTGTTTAAATTTTCGACTACTCTCGCAACACGACGTGATATGTGCACTACCTCTTTAGTTACCTATGGCCGAGTAGGATTGTTCTTTTTGGTTTTAACGGGAACAAGGTTCTTAACGCACTACTAAGTAACTAATGCACAAACTTTTTTTAGTAGCACTTCACCATCGCAGTCATTATTTATGACAACAAAATCATCAAAATAAAAACTAAGCACATCAAGGGTGGGAAAGTCATCAGCTCTATCAAAGTCCTGTAGTGTGAAAATTTTGGAGTTCGCATCTAAAACACAAATAATCAACGTTGTATGAACATCTTTGTGATCTGGAGAAAAAAAAACAATTTCAGAACATTCGTAACCAAACACAGTAATGGTATAATTAAGGAAAACAAGGTCAAGGATTGCATTATTTCTAGTACACTGATTAGCAACATGATCCAAATAAAATGATATAGCAATGTCAAAAAGGGCATTACACACAATTTTATAACGGCTACCTACCTTTAGCGTACTCCAATTTATATCAGGAACATTAAAATCACCTGTGATTATGAGTTTGAAGTTTCCAAGCTTGTGTTGCAATATGTTGAAGTCTTGAAGTGAGAAGTTTATTGGAGTTTTCACGTCAAAGCCAGGGCAGGGAGGGAGGTGGAGACAACAGGCATTGCTGCCTGACGGAGGTCTACCCCCCGCATATTAGAGCAGAACACACAATGTATATACAATAAAAAAAACATACACAAAGGAGCAAAAGCAACCTCTTACACTTACGTGCGCATTTTACAAGAGCAGATCTCCAAGAAAAATAAGTCGAAATCATAGGACATACACAAACAAAGGTTATTGCAGCTGCGTTTTACCTATAATGATGCAACACAGGACGCAGGTAATCAATATTGCACAATTATTTATAACAACTAAATCATAAACAGACATTTAATACACAACTCAATTTTGGCTAAAATAACAACAAAAATCGAGAAAACATTGCACTCATTGTTGGAACACAAAAATTGCTGTTATACACAAGCAATGTAATAACTCATAATTAAAGCACAAAAACATATCTCACTATTTGCACACCGAAAACCAATGTCAATACACAAGGCTCGGGCACAAACACAAGATAGTAAAACATATATAACACAATAATAATATAAAATATCTTAATAGTGGCACTAAAGCATTATTTATTTATTCAATGTAACTCCTACTATTTTTTTTTTAATTTTTACCAAAGAAACATTTCGTTTTCTTTAAACACGTGTTTCGTTTCGTTCTTGTATTTATGAAATGATAGTGAAAAGTCGGTCTTCCCATTCAAAGTGTTTAGTAGCGCAGAAACCTGATCATCTAATTTTTGTTTTTCATAATTAGTCTTGACTTTGGGCGTTTTTATTTTGACATTTCTAAATTCATAGGGATGCGTGGGGCTTTCTTTCCTGTGATAATGTTTTTGTTTGTAGATGGTTTGCATAGGTTTCAAGAAATAAATATAATTTTCTAGAATTATGCTGTGTGTGCGTTTTTTTTAAATAGTGGACCATTCTGAAAACTAGGAATGTTATCTTGATTGCTTTCAGAAATGCGTAGCGCCCATTTGAGGGTAGTAATAATACATTATAATTTGTCTTAATAGTCATTCCCCGTGGCAGAATTTCGTAATAAAAGTATGAGTAAAAGAACGAGTAATATGCAATCTTCTTCAGCCAGCTGGGTAGAATATTATGTGCATTAAGCCGATTGATTTCAATAACTCACTTCTTAGTTTAGTGACATTTGTGTTCCAGATAAATTTGTCATTAAAACCAAACGCCAAAAAATATTTTCTCCTTTTCCTGACATATGAGGAGATCATTAAATTGCACTTGTAATGTTGTATCGTGCTTATTGATCGGGATAAATATAATATACCTTGTTTTGTCCACATTCATTTGAAGTTAATTTCTTTGGAACCATTTTGAAAGCTGTACTAAATAATCATTTGCCTGCACTTATAGAGTTATTTTTACACTTTCACTGAAAATAAACGTTTGTCTCGTCAGAGAACATTAATATGTGTAGAATTTGGGATATTTGTGATATATATATAGGTATAAGAAATAACAGTTGGCCTAATATAAAACCTTGAGGCACACCATGTTTTACTTCTAATTTTTGTGAGCTTATTTTGCTGGCACAAAGTAATTCTGGCCGGTTCAATAAATATGAATATTTAGGTTAGCTGCAACTCCACGCAAGTGGTACAAACGTGTTTTTTTTAGAAGTAAGATATCATACTGTATTGAATCAAATGCCTTCCTAATATCAAGGAATAAACCAAGCGTGTAGAGTCTGTTTTGTATGTTTGTTAAAGCTGTGTCCTTTAAATCGGTCACAGCTAATTAGGTTGATTTATCTTTCTGTTAGCCTTAATGGTACCCGGTGATTACGTAGAATTTAGTAAAAAAAACTTTTGCAATGTAATGTTTATCCCGCCTTCCCATAGTTTTGAAAAGATTGACGAACCCGTTATTGGCGGGCAGATTTTTAGGTCATTTTTATTCCCCTATTTAAATTTTAAGCTAACCTTTGCAGTTTTGAGTTCATCAGAAATACCCCACTTTGCAGCATATTTTTGATAATGTGTGATATGAACGGACTGATTAGAGTTGAAACCGTTTTATCTGGCAAGGGTTTTATGTTGTCAACTCCAGCTGCTTCATTTGTCTTAAAATGTGTAATTAAGTTATTTACTTCAGTTGGATAGGTGGACTTAAACATACTAGAATTCGGCACATTTTGCGTATGGTCATATTTCCAATGTCACTGCCATCTTCTCATTGTCGTGGTGCCCCAATTTTTATAGAATAATAATTGATAATATATGCAAGCTCTATGCCGGTCCAGTTTTTTCTTTTCGCGGTTATATCTTGTATACTAAACGTGCCATCGCGTTTGTTTTTCAAGTTATTTACAATATCCCACAGCTATCTCGGGATATTAAAGTTTTCTTCAAATTCACATTAGAAGTATTTGGACTTTGCCTTTTTTGATGTCAGAGCTTACCTTATTTATTATTTGTCTGAATTGAGATAACGAATTTTTGTCACAACATTTCACAAAAATCTGGTTGAAAATATTGTTTTCTCTGTATTCTCTTGTAAAGATCATCATTCAACCATGGCTTCATCAATTTTTGTTTCGACTTCCTTGTTTTTACTACGGGGAACGCAGAATCATATAAGCTCTTAAACAGTTTCAAGATTTTGCTATACGCTGCATCTGCAAACTCTTCCAAATAGAGGCTATATCAGTCAAAACGTTCAACAAAACGTTCAAACTATGACTTTCGGAGTTGGTTGCTCCGTTCGAAACCGGGACACGGCTCATGCAGAAAATTGGCATTTGGTCGCTTGTGCCCTGAATAAAGAGATAAAGGAAAAGCTCCGTATGGGGGTCTATATTTGTCACACATACACCTCTTGATGTGTAGCTCTCATTTGTTATTCTAGTTGGGAGCTTTACAACATCTCAGCTTGTGCAGAAAAACACTAGGTCATTGAAATCTATTGTGCATGTAACATTTCCTAGTGTATCAATGTTTATATCCCCATCATTAAAATCGGTAATCTTGTTAAGGAAATAAAAAGTAGTAAGTTGTCAAAGAAATTAAGAAAAACAGCTTTGTTTCCTACTGGTGGTCTATATACCGCAACAAGTATGCTTTTTTTCCTTATGATCAACCAGACACTTGCCATCTGCATTGATTACGGACTGCTCCTCTACAACAGCAAATGGAATAGAAGCTTTGAAATAAATAAAAATTCAGCTAGTCCGTTTTTGCTTGCAATTCATACTCGCACAGTTGTTTGTACGATTATTTGGCGGTGCCTCATTTTCGCGTAACCCTATTTAGGTAAACAAAAGTGCTTCGAAACGCAAACAAAGAGAATAATAAAAAAAAAACACCAAGGGTGCCCTGTTTTTTATACGTACTTCTGGTGCTTAAATGGATTGCAGAAAAATATGAATTGCAATTTCTGAAGCCTTCATTGAACTGCTCACTAGTATAATATTCACTTTGCTGAGCTAGCGTAAACGAAAAGAACAGTAACAACGACCAGATTTGTCAGATTTTAAAGAAATACTTGAATACAGAAGATTAGTGACACAGCTCAGTAAGAAAGCCGGCGATTCATCTGCAGATTCCATTAAGCCATATGAAACCAGATTTTTCCTACGAGAACGATTTGCCAGGTCATCGTTTTTGTCAATTAGTTGGGGGACGGCAAGTTCAAGAGCTGAAATTTTATCGTTCAGACATCTCACCTCGTCATCAAGCCTAGACAGTTGAGATAAACTGGAATCAATAGCAGCAAGACGCAATTCAAAACCGTCAAGCCTATTCTGCAGGGCTGCCCGGTTACTTTTTATTTGGCTTATATCGGCAGCTATTTGCGTTTGTTCTTCAATTTGTTTAAAAAGAATTTGGGCGTCTCCATTAGCGCCGCGGTTCATTTCGACATCACAACTACATCACAACTACGAATCAAATAAGTTAAACAAACTGTAAACTATGCTAACATGTAGGAACAGTGTGTCACCCTTCCCAGTGAGCCCGGCAGCAGCAATAAAAACAGGTCATTGGACTGAAAGGGATAATGCTCAGAAATAACCCCGCTGTTTGCTGTCTGAGGACTGCTTAACAGGCACATGCATCCAAAAATTAAGTTCCAGCTTTTTGTCCCAAATCCTACGGCTCAAGGATTCACTGTATCCTAATTCGGTCATCTCTTCAGCTTGCGAAAAAATTGTGAAATGCCGTAAAACAGATCCAGAGACGTGACTTCGAGCAGAAAGAGAAAAAAAAAAAAAAAAACTTCGGTCATACTGTACATCCACCGCTTTTCCCACGGACTCAAACAAGTCGCCTCGAGATACTATGTGAATGTTGTTTTTTCCGCCCACCACAAGCCCAGCTCAGTGTGCTCCGCATTCAACAAACGCGCGAGAAAAGACAATCCTCCGTCTCACAGCGGCTGCAGCACCAACACGGAATGCAGATTGTCGCCTGCAAAAAAGACGTGGTCTACAAGATTCCGTTTTCCTGCGGGCGTGACTACGTAGGACAGACCGGGCGTTGCCTCAACATAAGACTGCGAGAACACCGCAGTTCTATGAAAGGAACCGCTCACACACATCTCGCGATGCATTGCCGGGATTGCGGATGCCAACCCCTGTTTAACAACACTATAGTGATGTTCCGACACAACCACAAACCACCCCGAGAAATGATGGAGACGCACAACAAAACACAAAACGGATTCTTGTGTGTGAGCCAGCCCACACTGACTTTGATGAAGAGCGAGATCGGCTTTTTGGATCTCGGATAACTTGGCCGGTTTCGTGTTGAGTCAAAGAAGCGCCATGGCCACGGAGGGGCATGCCTGCACGAGCAGCAGCAGCATCATATGTATTTTCTTTTCAATAGAATTAGTTGCTAGTTCAGCGCTTGTCCTGTGTTTTCTCCTCTCTGTGTTCTTGTGTCCTTGTCCTAGTCGCGCTGTAAATTATACTGAACCCTTACCAACTCGCCCAATTGTCCATTCTGCTAGCCACAAACTGCAGGGCAAAGAAGAAGAAACTCAGGGGCCCGTTCATTGTGCTGTCATCAAGCTCACTGACGATGAACGGCTGCAGCGGCAATCTAGAAGCATCGGCACCGGAAGTAGGTGTCATCGGTGTCGTCTCGAAGTATGCAATCAAATGATCCAAGGATGGCACATTGTCGCGCAGCGATCGGCAGATGACAAGAGGTCTGTGACGGGGCACGGAACTTCTGCGCCGTAAACGCAAAGCAAGGATGCTCTACTGCCACGGCTATCGGCGAGAACGGACGACTGGGCAATCTGCAGGGCGAAGAAGGAGAATCCCAGTCGCGTGTTCACTGTGTTGCCACCAAGCCCACTGCCCGTTCTGCTCATAGTTCAATTTTGGCGTTTACGCTAACAATTGCAAAACTTTATTTCCGTGGGCGTGGAAGCTGCCACAGTTCTTTGGACGCTAGGTATTTTGTTCGCCCGCCTTGGGGGCCTGGCAGCGCCGTTTTGCAGTGTTGTAATTAAAACAGACAATTTCTTTTTATGTGGTTCTGGTTCCCACAGCTGGAGTGCCGCGCGTAAGACATGTCACCTTGATCTCCTCTATCAGAAAAGAATTTTTTTTTCAACTACGGCCCCCTATAGGTGTCGCGCCACTCTCAAGTATAATGGCGGCTGAAGAAAAAATCGCGTCGTGCCACGTCCCAGCTCAATGCACAGAGCTATTTGTTTAAGCAGACAAGCCTTGAAAATGGTTTGGCCAATATTTTTATCCACTACGTTGGAAACCTGCGCTGGTGTATAGGCGAAAGCGGGCTTCCAGGAGGTTAGCATTATTTTAGAGCGTAATAAAATTTCTATCTACTGTCCTTCTACCGCACGAATGAACATTCATAAACTGATTCTGTGTGGTTTACGCGGTTCTGGGTTGCGTTTAGACCTACCTAGGCAACGTGCTGACACAACGCTATCGGCAAAGTCACTGGGGCAGCTGTTCGCCCTAAAGTTCCTTGATAAGAGCTTCCTACAAGTAGTGAGATTCTTTGAAACGTCGATTGCGTGACGGTCCATGTTTTAGGAAGTAAATGGCGGCGCACTGCAGATGTTTGAACTGAATTCCGCCATTCTGTTCTAGCGGAATGTGCTTTGTCATTCGTATTGGTTGTCGTTACTTGTAAAATAAGTATGAAGGGACTTCAGTTTGCCCTACCACAACATGCGAAAGAATTCAAAGCCCACCTAATTCGTTTGGTCATTGAAAGTCGTGGTTTTTCCTGCAGCCTTATCGTCGCTGCCTCTTTCATATCTCTGCGCTTAACCAACGAAACTTTCTTTGTCTTATTTTCGTTGCCATCGGGCCAATCGCCGACAACGTGCAGTCACGGAAGCCAAAAAGGACCTTTGGCTGATCATGGCCTTGATTTTCATGGCGCACAAAGCCCTCCACCGCTCGTTCCAATCGCCAACAAAAACTGACGTAAAAAAAAAACAAAAAAAAACAACATTGCACACGGTTGTTTCTGCCGCGTGGGGGCACTAGGTTCAGATGCGCAAATCATCCTAATCGTGCTTGCTTGGCTAGCGGCCCGATCAGTTGGGCTTGTTTGCCCAAATAATACTCGATGCGTCTATCAACAACACGCATTACTTTTTCAAAGAAGTGGCTGGTTGAAATTCGAGGGTTGCTCTCTTAAAACCGGAAAGGATTTAGAATACATGCACGCCACACTGGCTTTCAAAAAAGAGCGGATCTAATCCTTTTGGGGAAAAAATAATGGCGTGTCAATTATAAGTCTCAAAATGATCCTGACCGCAAACTACAATTTTTCTCAGTCTTTTGTGAGACCGAGACGGCGAAACGCCGCTCTCATAATTCCCTCACCGATCACGTTACTCATCATAAAGTAAAGGCTGAGGTCCATAGAGCGAAATAAGTGGCGAATAACTGACGAACTTCGTTTGACCCCCCCCCCCCCCCCCCCCTTCCCCTCGCATTGCGCGCGACGTTGCAGCCTCTGTGCTGATGCCACGCACAGAGCAAAAGCCGCCGGGCAAAATTCGGTAATTGTTTGCAGCAGGAATTCGTCCCATGGAGTCCAGCCTTAAGAGGGGTTCTTCGGTGTCGTCATTCGCTTGGGACTTCAAATTACATCGCTACTTTCGTTATAGTCTGGCTTGTTTAATTGACCCAGAAAGTGCGACGTCACTGGTAAAAACAAACTGTTGCTTGGGTTGATGGACGAATACATGGGGTTGGATCTTATTTCAAGGAAAGAATTGCTCGAAAATCGGACGTGGGATTTATATGTCTAAAAATATTAGATATGTTACGCCTCGATCTCACACTTACAACGACAGAGGTTTGCCATTTCTGAGATATTTGTGATGGTAACTTCCGCTCCTCTTGGCGTCTGGAGATGCCTGAAGCCCATGCTGATGAAGGAATTCAGGATTACTCAAGTATGTTGTCTGCAACAGCCTGATCATTTGCATAAATATTTCATTTTGGTCCTGCATTTATTGGAACCATGGAAGGTCTAAAAACACACATCAGGTTTATAGAAACGATTGTATTTGCGTGCGATGCGAGATTCTGTCTGACGAAAATCATCACACGTGTGAAGACCTGCTAAAAATACGCCGAGAGTATCACCTGCTTAGCACATGACGGGAACAAAGAGCTCAAAAGACGGGGACAGAGATTAAGATGCGGGCACGATATAATAAACCTGTACTCTCAACTGTCGGATCTCGTAAGATAAACTGCACAAAGAAAACATTCATAGTATCTTATAAGGTTACAACGCAGGAACGTCAGCTCCGTTCCTGACAACGCCAACGATCGTCCCCCACAGATATTGCCCGTGACAGGAAATGTAATTAACTTTTCACATTCCCTGTCACGGGCGATCATCTGTCAGTAAAACTTCGTTAGCAATGTCAGGGAAATAACTGTTGGTCCTCGTTGAAAAATTGAGTCATATTGCCGCGCGCCAAGTAGGCACCGCGGCCGTAGCACAACGGTTATCGCGCTTACCTCCCACGCGAAGGGCCAGGGTTCGATTCCTGGCCGCGGTTACGCATTTTTGTTTACGCTGTAATGTGATGTTCTAGTGAATTCGAGAACCGTCTAGCTGATTCGAGGTTAGAATGTTCTCCGCGTCGAACCTTCTACATCGAACGCTCCAGAAGCCAACGCGTGTACAAAAGCGGCTCCGCCTAGCAAGCAGGATTCAGTCTCGCCCCAGCGTTCGACTCTGCTGTTTCGCCGCCATCGACGCCTCCGACACTATCCTTTTTCTGTTCTGTTATTTGGGCACAAGTTCGCCTCATTAAACGTTTAGTTTCTTTAGTTATTCTTCGCCTCATCATTTGTCATTCATGACAATATAGTGCAAGGGTAAAAAACCTAGTTTGTGACTAGTTGCTTGGTTGACGGGTGTGGTCATGTGTGTTGTAATTTTTTAAGACACTATGTAGGCTTTTCATGTTGTTTGTTCTATTAAATCTTACATTTACGAGTACAAGTTTGTCCGGTCGTTTGTGTTTCTTAATCGCTGTCCTCGTTTCTTGATGTGTTTACCCCCTTCATGTACAACTACTCTTAACTGGCCCAAAACACTGCCTTACTGCATTTATTTGGTATATAATATTAAAGTAACGTCATAAGTTTTATTTTATATTGCAATTGACGTGCATTGAATTCAAGCAATTATTGTTACTAGAATTGTTGGTGCCTGCAATTAAATTGTTTTTTTTTTTAAGCAGGCTCGGAATATGAATGTTTCATTCGTCTACACTTGTAGCAATCACAATGGCTATAAATCTTGCTGATTTTCAGTAGTCAGCAAAACCCAATATAGCAAAAGGACTGGGCAAAATATCAGGTAAGTCTATATCGAGTATGGACACGATCACACAAACATGTGTATTGAGCAGCCTTGTACACGTTACTTAAAAAAATAATCGATTACAATTACAATTACTCTTGGTCAAAACGCATTCAGTTGGATTACTTTGTTAAAAAAGTAATTGGCCGGTACTTCAGAAGGTAACCATTATTTTTCTGATTATTTCAGATTTTTAAAGCAACAAATTTCTCTGCTTGTTTAAAAAGGGTATTTCCTACTGTTCATTGTTGTATTGAAATCACAGAATTATGAACTCCTATCTTAGTAATCCACCAATTTTTCGTAAACCATCATTCTATCAGAGTCTTGACTTGGGTTCCTTGGTAGGAAATTTGTAAAAACAAAGGCCGCCACTAAAGACGGGCGGAAAAAGAGTAAGGGTTACAAGTAATTTCAGTTCTTCCAAAAGTAATCCAATTACTTCTTGGATCACTTGGAAATAAAAGTAATCTAATCATTATAAAATCACGTCAATAAATAATCGATTACGAGTCATTTCCTTACTTTTGGGAGCACAGTACATGTCTGGTACTACAGCAACGCTTGTGCCGGTAAAAAAAAAAAACTTCTTGAACTGCATACTTGCTTACACTGCGACGTTGATACGCTTTAAGTCTTTGTCGTAACTTACTATCATTACGTGATTCGGCTTCACACTGTCTTCACCCCTTTGAGATATTGCAAAGCCTCTACGGGCAGTCGTTCGCGCGCTCGCATGACTCGAGCGTCGATCAAAGCTGTACATGGGCACTCTTGGTTTCCGAAATCCCCCAGAAAGTTGTCCCCGACAGTAGAAGTTTCATCGCGCGTCACCAGCTTAATTCAACGCAATCGCGCGCTCCATGAGAAAGGACCACTGGACATGGGAAGCCATATTGTGTTTCCCGAGTAAGTATTGAGAAGAGGCACTGTTTACAAATATTGTTCATTTTTTTATCAGACAAATTTCAGTCTCGCGTCCAGCTCCTATGCATCTATCCATAACAACGGCCCTTACAACGGTATGTTTGGAGTATTGCGCCATGTGTAACATCATCACTTAAGGGGTCTATTGTAGCCATTGTTTCCGCTACCTCGTTTTTCGCGTTTCTTTTAAATGCTCCTTGGAAGCCGTTTCGCCGTGACTTTGCTATCGGCAGGGCTTTGACGGTTTCGGCCATTTCGCCGAAGTGGAATTTTTTTTGCGACAATCTCTTCCACAGTTTACTGATGATCAGGATCGGCGTCCTAGAAGTCACGTCTTAGCAAATGCTGGATGACCAAAAATACTGTAGTGTGCGCAGCTAGCCAACAGGGCAACGCGCTTGGCCCCCACGAATATGACCAGGTTTGAATCCAACCACCTCTTTTCGGTTTTTTTTTACTTCGGTAGAAAATTTTAGAACGTTGGAAAGCCGTGTAGCTTGTACACACTCAGAATGTTTCATTCCACAACAAACGATGAAAAATTTTCTGGGCTCCCAGGGAACGCTCAAAAGAAGCCGCGCCGTGCCGTACAGGTGTGTTCACACGGCGGACAAAGTAAGGCAATCAGGTCCGCGGACCAGGTAAAGGTGCGTATCACGTGACTTTGACGCCATTATGAAGAACTCCGCAGGTCCGTGGTTACTCCACGGACCTGGCTCTAAATCCCATGGTTACCGTGAACCGAAGTGAGGACTACAAGCCCGAGCTCACAGCTTCGTTTGCTGCCTTCGCTGCACGTGCTACCAAACAAGATCAGCACTTCTCAAAGTTGCGACCTTGCACCCATAGGTTTCGCTGCACTCCAAGCTAAGAAAGAACCACCACGCAGCGCACGAGATGCTCCATTTGCACCTTGTCAGCGTCCGGCCATTCTGCCAGTGAAGAAGACAAAGATGAAGGGCCCCAGGGACGAAACGTCGTTCTTTCTAATTCTATTGGCGGTATAATTTCTTCAGCAGGAGTGCCTCCAATACGGCCAGTATTGAAACAACGATATAAAGGGCCAAATTTGGCCTCAGCAAAGTAATGCAGTGGCTGCTTCTACCGGTATGAGCCTTACAAGGCAGGTGAGATCATTGAACGCTGACTGATTCATGTTAGCCGCGCCGTTCTGTTTCCCCGGTTTTATTTGTTTTATATTTCCAAAAATGTTAAACGTTGTCTTGAAGAAAAATGAGCGACGTCATAAATATTGTAGTTGTTGTCTCAGTAGAGGGCTATATTTCTCTGTTACAACTCTAAGTCCGGTTTTCCACAGGGCAGGATACTAATCCCACTTCTGTTTCATGTCTATATTAACGAAACATGCAACACCTGTCAACGCTCACGTTTGATAATGTAAGAAGATTATTCTAGTGTTTTTATTGTTGCGACCAATATTGATGAGCTGATAATGAAAGGTAGTGCTGTCTATGAGAAGTTTCTGTTATGGTAAGAACAAAAGAGCCGTGAAGTAAATACTGCCAAAACGAAATCGATTGTATTTAGACGAGTAAATAAACATATTAATACTAATTATGCACTTACAACTTGTAGCAACCAGATTGAATTCGTAAGGCATCACAGAACGCTAGTCGTCATTTTTTTCAGAGTACATGCCATCTGATCATCATATAAAATTCTTAACTTATAAACTGGCAAAGGTGGCTGGGCTTATCGGTTACTGTCGCTCTCTCCTGCCCACAAAAGTTAAGACTCAACTTTAGCATGCTCTTTTTGGCTCGTAGATTAACTACTATCATTCAGTTTGGTGCACAACGACAAAAATGATATCAACGGCCCATAATTTTTTCAGAAAAAATGCCTTGTTTTTTTGCAAATGTTCCATACGACACAGATTCCGAACCACTATTTTTGAGATACAATATCATGAACATATTCAGTGTTTATGAATATCGTATGTTATTTAATTATGTCTTTTCAACTTTGGAGTTTATGACTTTTTGGCGGATCTAGCAAACCTTATAGTATCATTCTTCGTCGCAGAGAATTCCGGTACGTTCCACATTTCCGTACAAATGATGCACTGCTGCCTCCCGCTCAAAACATGCCTAAACTGGTTCACAGCATTTGCATGAACAACATTGATATTCATTCTATCACAAAAAAAAAAAAAACAGTGCACACTTTTCTAGGTTTGTTTAGGTAATTCTAACTGTTTCGCGGGCATTTTATGAGAAATATTTAAATTTTGTTTATAGGAGTTTGCATGAAATATCTGTAGTTGTTTTGTATTATATTTAGGATGTTCAAATAGGATTGTTTTTAAATCATGCATTCCCTGTACGAGCAAGGGCACCGGACCCAGTCAAGCTAGCTTTCTCTAGCTTTTTGTCTGGTGTCCACGGCATTATGTTGCAGAAAATAAAGTTCAGTTTAATTCAATTCACTTGTTTTTTGTTCTTTTATTTTACTTTTTTACCCCTGCTTTGTACTTGAAGGTGTCTGAAGAGCAGTGGCTGCTCCAAGAGCTTTTAATTCATGGCCCCCAACATACTTCCTGGGTAAATGAAACTACAATTATTAGTAATAATCGAGAGACCAGTTTCTTGGGGCCGGCATGGTTACCAGTGGAAGACGCGTTCGAGGCAACATAATATAAGTAAGCTGCGTGAGGTTTGTAAACGTCTTTATTGGGCCTTTTCGAGGCTGCTCTTGTCCTACGGCATCAGCAGCGGCGGGGGAGAGACACGGGGGATTTCTTTCCTTGGCGGGCCGTGTAGAAGCAGGGCTCCAGGCCCTCCGTCTGCGTGCACGGAGAGGCAGAGATGCTTCCACAGGAGTTGAACAGTCCCGAGCGACGTGTCCTGGCGTAGAATCCAGTCGATGTAGCTGGTGGGTCGGTGTTCTGCCGGTAACTCCGACAGAATGCGTTCCCGGGCTGCGCCATAGGGTGGGCACTCCCAAACCAGGTGCGAGGTGGTCGCCGGCACAGCGCAGGCTCGGCACTTGCCTTTGTTGGGATCATCGCCGAACACCTTGTGCCTGAGGGCCGGCGTGAGGGCGGTGTTGGTGATAATCCGCCTTATGGTGACCTGTGCACTGCGGTTCAGGTCTGGAGGCATCGGTGGGATCTCTCCGTTGTGACGGTTCGCGGCGGCGGCGTCTTGTCTCAGTCAGAGGAGGATGGCTTTACGTTCCTTCTTGGCAATTGCCGCTGATTCCGCGGAGTCTGGTAAGTCGTCCGGCGAGCCAGTTTCACTCGGTGCTGGGGCGTGTCTGGGCTCTTTTGTGTTGTTGGTTGCGTCCGACACGGTTGATCTGCGCAGTGCTGCTCGTGCCTCGCTATGAGCCCATTCGTTCGCCCGGATACCCGCGTGTGCCGGGACCCTGTCAACTCGTAGTGTGACGTTCCTGTCATGCAGACGGCGTTTCGCGACGTCGTGAATATTTCACACCCGTTCGCTCTGACTCTTGATTGCGTTACGGCACTCCGAATATGCCTCCCTGGAGTCCGTGTAGATAGTGATGTCAGTCACCTTTGTTCCGACGGAGTGACGTTCCTCTGCGTGTATCGCTGCTTGTAGAATGGCTTCAAGTTTGCGCCCTTCACGCCCACACCCGGGGGCAGCGCGCACGCATCCACTTCGAGGGTGGTGGTGTCAACCCAGGCTATTGATGTTCGGAGAGGGCTTCCGGGTTCTTCCGGTGACGGCTGTTCTGCAGCCGCGTCGGTGTAGATGCAGACGTGTTTCTTTCCATCTCTGTTTTTGACAAACTTCCCGTGCGCTGCCGCGAAACTGGATCTCCTCTCGGGATGATCGGAGCCCATGTGACTTGGGAGCGGTGCATCGTCTGTGAGATTGATTTGTCGTTCCCATAGCGGCTCTTGCACCGGGGGGATCGGCGGTGCTGGTTGCGGGAGGTCTCTTAGCTCTGCGAGAATCCTCTGTCCAGCACGTGTGCTCATAGCCGAGTTCTCTATGCAGACAAGAGTTGCACGGCCACGTCGGCCAGCCTGTTCAGCCCGCCGTGGGCATAGAGGTCCGCAGTCCAGGTGTACTTTGGAAGGCCAGTTACGATTCGTATCGCTTCGCGGTTTAACTTTTCCAGCTCCTCTCGTTGTTTTGTAGTGACGTGATGGTAGTTGTAACCGTAGAAGATTCTTGATGAGAAGAGAGACTGGACGAGCTGCCGAGTTTCTTTCTCGCCGGTTCCCCATCTTCTGCTGGTCACTCGGCGAATGAGGTGCAGGATCTGCCGACCTTCCTTCTTCACGCGGGCCATCCACGTGCCGGCTTTGCCGTCTTGGTCGATAAAGAGCCCCAATACACGGACCGTCGAGCTCCGCCTGATGGGCTTCCCGGCCAGGTTAAAAGTGTAGAGGTTTCTGGTCTTCTCAGCTTCTCGCTGCGGGCCGGAGAGAACGACGACAAATTCCGTTTTCTCTGGGGAGGCGGTCATGCTTACCTGCTCCAAAAATCTTTGGACTTCGTCGAGTCCTCGTTGAAGCGTATATTCTTGCTCCCCCACGGAGCCGGCCACTGACCAGAGGGCAATGTCGTCCGCATATAGGGCGAAACGAAGCTGTGGGATCTTGGACAGGCGCGGGGATAGTCGTGCCATGACCATATTAAACAGAGTCGGCGACAAGACCGCCCCCTGCGGGACGCCGACGTGGTTGGCAGTTTCGGCACCTGTCTTGTCTCCGATCTTGACTTTAAACGGTCTATCACGAAGAAAGCCGCGGATGAAGTTGAGCGCTCGCCCGCCTACGCCCGCTAGGCCCGCGCTCTCGATCACCGGCGCGCGCGGGACGGAATCAAACGCCTTTTGGATGTCGGCCGCGACGACCGTTCGAGGCTGAGATATCGATGGTCGTTCCAGAACATCGCGATACAACATAAGCAGATTATCTTGCGTGTTCAGGCCTTGTCTGAAGCCTGTCTGGCAATGGTGGAATCGGTCCTCGGTTTCGAGCTGCCAGAGGATTCTTGCGAGAACCATTCTTTCCGCCAATTTGCAGACATTGCTCGAAAGGGAAATGGGTCGCAAATTTTGAATGGAAATCGGCGGTTTGCCCGGCTTCGGTATCGGGATCACGAGAGATTCCTTCCAATCGTCCGGGACGGAGCCCGTCTCCCATACGTCATTGATCCATTCAAGGAGTTTGGACTTAAATTCCGTGGGTAGATTGCGAAGTTCCGCGAAGCACACGCAGTCCAGTCCGGGCGCGCTCCGAACGTTGGCCTTGTCGAGCGCGGCCTGTAGCTCGGCCAGAGTGAACGGCGTATCGTTCGTGGCTGCTCTTCTCGCTTCGTCTCCGTGGTCGTAGCAAGTCTCGTTTTTCTCGTTGGGTTGTGGGAGGAACGTTGTTCCGGCCATCGTGGCGATTTCCTCTCACTCTTGTGTAGTCGGAGAGCTACCATCCGTGCTGCCGTCCGTCGTTTTGACTTGCCATGCCAACTCCTGAACATGTTCCATATGTAGGTGCATCCGTCCGTTGAATTGGTTGCACAGGTCCTGCCAACACTCTTGTGCCAAGTTCTGGGCGTGTTGGCGCGCCTCCTCCGTCGCCTGGTCAAGGCGCCTGCGCAACCATGGTTTCTTGCCCCGCTCTCGGTATCGCGTGAACGCTTCAATGCGGGTATCCCACAGATTGAGCAAGTGTAAGTCAGGCTTGGGGCTGTCCGGATCCACGTTTATCGTGCGTGTGGCTTGCGCCTTTGCTGCTCGCAGACGTTGGACTAGGTCGCAGGGCCGTGTTTCGCCTTCCAGGACCTCCCATTCTTGTAGTAGGTTTTGGTAGTCATCTCACTTGGTGATTTGAGTTTTTATTTTCTGGTTATTTATTCTTCTTACGTTTTTGAGCGTGACAAGTATGGGGAAGTGGTCGCTGCCCATCGCGTCCATGGAAACTTTCCAATCTGTCCGTGCGTTACGCGACCCCCACGTGAATCTGGGGTTGTGTCCCCCTGGCGTCCATGTCCGTAACATGTCGGAATATCAGGGTCGTTGAGCAGCTCCATGTAGTTGGCAGCCATCACGTCGCGTAGGGTCTCTCCTCTGTAGTGATTCTCGGCGTAGCCCCACGCCTGATGCCGCGCGTTGAAATCTCCCGCAACAACGATTATATCGCTGGAGTAGGTGGATCGAATGTAACATATCCAATCCCAATTCTCGCGTGCTCTGCCCGTCCTTCTTGGCCGGACGTAGACCGAAACAAGGAGCAGGGCGCGTTTGCTGAACCGGGTGCGGACGCCCACTATTTCCTGGTGATCGTTGCACCATCTGCTCAGGTCAATCATCTCAATGTGTGGAACGGTCTTGTCGATGTAGATCGCCGTCTGCCCCCGCGCGTTTCTTCTGCCCGATTCCCGCCCTTGCGAGCGATGCGTGATTGTGGGTTGAAAGTAGGCGTCGTATCCTGGGATGACGATCTCGGTGCTGTTAACTTCTTGGAGCAGCATCGCGAGCGGTTTGCCTTGTGTTTGTAGTCGGTGGACCAGTTCGGCTTTTTTGTTTGCGAGCGTGCGGCAGTTCCATTGCAGGATCCACGCATCGCCCGCGGCCGTGCGTCGATTGGTGGGACCACCGTGTCGACCACTTTCCATTATTTTGGTGCGACGATTGTTGTGATACACTGGGCAATCGTCTCCGAAATGAGGTTCTGGAGGCCTTCTGCGAAGCGTGGCCAAGCCTCGGCTAGCGCTCTTCTGACCTCTTCTCGTATGACGCTGAGCGTCTCATCGTCCAGGCGCGGCGTTTTCGAGCTCGTCACTTCGCGGTGCGCTGGCGTGGTAGGCTCTGTTGTCGGTAATTTCCTGTTGTGCCAAATGTTTTGCGCATCGCCGCAACTAAGGCGTCGGTGTTGGGTTCTGCCTGGGGAGCCGAGCGGATGGACAGGGGCGGGAAGTCCGTCTCCATCTGTTCCGTGCCTGGTGTCTCCGATGTGCGGGGTTCACCGGGCTGTTCGCCTGCCGATCTTTTGATACCGGTCGATGCCGGGTCTGCTGCTGGTGCAGGTGCGATAGTGGTTGCTTTGGAATTAGTGTCTGTGAGTCGTTTAGGGCGTCTGGTTGAGGTCCGGTTTGGTGACGGGGTTTTTGGCGCGACCTGTTGTGCGTCTGTGTTGGCGCTGCCATTGCCGGCGTTGGTCGATTTCTTGTGGCGGCGCCTGCGTCTCCTCGATCGTGAGGGTCGCGTGTTTCATGAGGGCTCGTGTTTGGGTGGTGTTCCGGGTGATTCGAGCTTGGATCTGAGGTTCTGAGTGGCCTTCCTCGTGGCCGGGCAACATGAGTCCGTCGCAATGTGAGAACCCTTGCAGTTCCTGCATTCTGGCGTTTCGCCGTTGCATTCGTCATCGCCGTGCTTCATCTTGCCGCACTTTTCGCATCGCTGCCGGTGCTGGTCGGGGCAGATGTCATGCTTGTGGCCGATGTCATGGCACTGTGAGCATACTAGGACTTTCGGTTTGTATTCGAAGACCCTCTTCTCGAGTATGTCGTACAACAGGTGCGAGGGGAGAGTCGGGCCGTCGAAGGTGATGAGAATGGAGCGAGACGATCTCATGGGTCGCGCCGAGAGAACTCAGTGTGAGGGTCATGTGATCATTCGTTGTAGTGTCTGTGCATTCGATTCGTCGACGCGGTGGATAACGTCCCGGGCGTTTTCTCGCCTAGCTGGCTCATAGGTTTGCACTAGAATTGGCGTCTCGCCCCCGAATGGGAAAGATTCCACCTTGAGAAGGTGGTCTCTTAGCTGGGGGTTGGAGGTGTCTATGGCGGTCGTGTTGGACCTGTGCAGCACGCGAACCTTGAAACCGGTCGTTACGCGAATCTTGTTCGTCTCGCTCCTGACCGCGTCTATAAAGAGCTTGGGGGAGAGTGCCGCCATCCTGATCGGTTGTTTCGGCCGTAGAATGACGGTGTAGTTCGTGGTACGTACCTTTCTTCTGAGCTGTGTGAAGGAGGTCCAGCCTTCCTCATCGGCGTCCGCGGCGTTGGCGATGGACCCAAAGTTAGCCCACGTAGCCATCTGGCGGGCAGCCTCGTGAGACGCTGCATTGACGAAGCGTCCCCCGACCGCGTTCATCGTGCCCGTGCGCCGTTTCTCTGCGTCGTGGTCGCTGCCTTGGGGTGCGGGGTTTTCGTGAGGTCCGCTTGCGTTGTCTGGAAGAACGGAGAACGGGTTCCAGTCGTTGCCTGCTCCGGTGGGAAGTAGACTTAGCGGCCGCGGAGCCACGAGTTGTCGAGTTCCCCCGGAAAAACGAAAAATATCGCCTTGCGGTCGCAAGTCCTTGGTGGAATCGGTGCCGGTAATGTTCTCGGACATTTCGGCGAAAGTTGGGGGTGTTTACCCCGAATAATCGGCTAAAATCGCCCGTTAAATAAGTGAGCGATGTGAGACCTAGCCAGCAAGCCACTAGGGTTGCCGAACGTTTCCGGCCTGGCGCCTGACGGTGCGGTCGCTCGCCTCGGTGAAGGCAGCGGCTCCAGAGGGGTGGCCCAGTCTAGATAGACGGCTGCCGCCTCCGATGCATTCATGTTCAGGGCCAGAACCTAGCGCCGCGGTCACCCGGACACAATGCACGTCAGTCGCTGCGTGGTTGCCGAACCTCTCAGGTTCAATCAGGTCTCGTTGTTGTTAAGTAGCCCGGTTGCCGACGAGGTCGACGTTAGCTGGTTGGACTGCAGTATTGGTGGGAACTCGTTACAAGTACCCGTAAAGGGCTACTTTTTTGCTAACGTAGTAACGTACTCGTTACACTTTCGAAGCAGTAACGAGGTACGTGCTAACATTATTCATTTCAAGTAACGTGTAATGTAGTTATGTTGTTTGTTACATTTTTTTCCCAAAAGCTTAAAACAGGTGCACTTAAACTTTGTGTGTGTGTGTTTCTATACCTTGTTTGACCCGAAGTCCAAACGCATCCGATGCTACCAGCTGATGGGATCAATGGCATAGCCTCGAAAGACAACCATTATGGTGTTCGTTAGGTTTTTGTACGTGTTCTATCATCGCTGAACCAGTAATAAACAAAAGGCCTAGTGATTTACGTTCTTGACGCTGCTTGATCGGTCTATTAGCTCGTAGCGTCGGCGGCGTCTTGAGTTAAGCGGACACAAAGTGTAATCTGCTATTTGCCTTGGTCCCCCACGCTGGACCAACTAGCTGTCTTGTTAATTTTCTGGATGCTTCAGGCCATAATTATGGCACTCATCCTACTTGCCTTCGAGATTTAGCATGTCTTTTCGCCCGCAGAAAGCCTCGCTTAAGAAAAACCTCAACGCCGACGCCATTTGTTCCAGCGTCGAAAAGCGCTGCTGCCAAAGAAGAACGCTGTTAACGTCAATTTATGAATAAAAAGTGAAGCAATCGTAACGGACGTTACTTTTTTATCGGCAACAGTAACGAAAACGCGTTCCTTTAGTTTGCAAGAAACAAGTAACGTATTTCGTTCCATCTTTTCAGTAACGCCTACAACAGTACTGCAATGCAACCAATCATGTTTTGCAGAGTTTGATTAAGCCCGTGTCCACGGCGTCGTCTCATGGCACGGTGAAGCAGCTAGTGTTTACAGTTTGAAAAAGAATTCACGGCAGCATCATCGAGAGGAACTTCGTAAACTTCAGCATGTTGATCGCTGCGTGGTTGCCAAGCATAGCATGGAACTTGTCATTTGTTAAGTGATTATATGTGCCGTCACAGCACTCCCTGACATCGAACTGGAATTCAAATATACGTCGACGGAATCGGTTCTTGACGAGCGAATACGTCTGAATGACTTATTGCTTGTCTCCAATGCGTGATTTGAGTTCGACTGGGGTGCCTGGGCACCGCGGATGCATCACTACTGTACAAAGTGAAAGAGCTCTCGAGGGACAAGTGGTACGAAAGAGACCGCTGTATTAACAATTTCGTTCCAATAGGCGGGTTTTTTACTTTCTAACATCCTTACTTTGGCCCACTAAACGATAGGCAATCAGTAAAGTTCCAATTTAAAATAATTTAACCCAGGTCAAAATTTATTTTATGATACCTTTAAATGGAAACTGAAGCGGTTTCGTATTTCAGTAAAACACGTGAATTTATTTATTTATTCGAATACCTACTTCGCGCAATTCTGGCCATTTTTGTAATGCATTACAAAACAATGGCAAACGATAATTATAGTGACACACAAGCCATTTTGTGGTGGAGAAATAGTGGTTATGGAATTCTAGTATAAAAATATAACACGCTACAATATACAAAGACAAAGTATATATTGGCTGGCACTATTAGCAGAGCAAAGTGAAAAATTATTCCAACAGTAAGTTTTTCAGAACAGTAGGAAAGGAGGAAGGTGCCGCACACATTACATGAGTTGGTAAATTGTTCCAGTGGTGCCTTCGTGGAAAAAAAGAGTGCTTATATATACGTTAATTCTGCATCTGTATTAACGTACTTTTAAGTAATGATTTGTACGCGGCGACACATAACTGGGTTCTTTAAGATAGTGTTCCTCCTCGTCTTCATTTTGCCTCCAGAATGACAAATATCGGAATTATGTTTCAATTCGCAGCACGAAGGCCGTAGAAAATCATTTTCAAAGTGCTGCTGAAGCCCTTCCTTCCCGAAGCGTTACTTTATAAAACAGTTTTCAAAATCTCTGCTCTCGCGCATCTTCAGCGCCTATCAAAACTATGTACGCGCACTCTCGCTATATTTCAAAATGTCAAAAAGAGACGTCACGACTGGTGTCAGTGCGGGAGAATATACCTGGCAAGTTTGCAATTGCACGAGCTGCCCACACTTGTGACACGCGCTTGGCGGCCCAAGGATCCTCTTATGACGTAATGACTGGTCGGGGGCTTTTCGTGTTTTCTCGCATTTATTAACATATTCCTCGAAAACGATTTCTATATTCAGATTTATCGGATACAATTACTTTAGAATTCACCAATAACGAATTTTTTTTTCTGAACTTCTTCAGCTTTCGTGTAAACTGTCACCGGCAATTGTGAGTATCAGTCGTGACTGCACGTTGTGCCGCAACGTCGCAGAACGTCACGCCACGTAACGTCCCCTCACTGACGCCACAACGACGCGCTTTGACGGCGCGTGACATCGTGTACATGACCTGACGTCGCAAGACGGGGTGCCGTGATTGGTGGAAACCAGCCAAAATGCGTAGACCACAAGTGGCGACGGAATGGACGCCTCCACCACGGCCACTCGATTAGGACTCCCCTTGGGAGCGGCCTGCCGTATGCCTCACTCCGCCGGTGAGAGCGATAGTTCTACTTTACCCCGCAACGCCAGCCGTGGCGCTCGTTATCGGTGAGAGACAACGGCTCTGGTGAGAGACAGAGAGATCAGTGGTTTATTCATATCAAGGAACTCTATACTTCGTTTCACGTTAGTATGTACTTGTTAGCCGCGCGTGCTAAAAGCGCGAGATAGTTGCTTCGAAGGAAGCCTCGGCGGCTGCATTCGCGCTCGTGCAGCGAGTGCTCCAGTCAAGGCAGTAAAGGCTACCCGCTCGCGCTAGCACAGCGTTCGCGGTCAGTCCATGCTAAGGTAAGACGAAATATAGTGAGAGAGGAGCGGTACGCCCGGCCCGGCCCGATGTGGCTATTTAGATTTTTTTTTTCGTGAAGCTGCAAGTCTCAATTGAAACGAGTGCCACATTGCATGAATAATGTGACAAATCTGTGTAGAATAAAATCACATGATTCTTTCAGCGAAAAGCTCACTCAGCTGCAGGCTGTGCGTTAAAACTACATTCCGCTGGCAGTATGAGCGAATTGTCGTTTTTTTTTTCTTTTTTATTTTATTTACAGATACTACTGCCTTCTCAAGGAGGGCGTTGTAGGACGGGCTTCTAAACAATGACTGAAACGTACAATATGGGACAAGGCCAGTGCAACGAACATATTAAAGAGCAGAAACCGTGAAACCGACAACCGAAATACTGCACAACAATGAAACGAAACAGTGAGCATCATTACACTTTGCTATGTACATTTTAGCATTTACGCTAGAAAGCGAACAAGACATTGAACGATGTTATATACACAAACGACCAACACAACTTAGTTCGAGATATATAGCTGCCAAACTATTTCAGGAGCAGTGCATTGAAAAATTGGCTAACAGACAGCAGTCACAACAAAATCAAAACAATAAGCAATAAGTAGCGTCGAGGTTATTTAAATAATGAAAAGAGCGAGGCTTTAAATGATTGGATGGAAGTCGTGTTTACGATGTCAGAAGGCCGCTCATTCCATTCAGTAATGGTTTTAGGAAAAAAAGAAAACTTGAAGCAGTCGGTATGGCATTGATAGTCTGTAAGTGATAAGGCATGGTAGCTACGTGTGCTTCTCGCAGATTTTAGAGTGACATAGCGTGACCTGTCTATTCTAAACCCATCGTTTGTCAGTGTGTATAGGAAAGTGAGTCTGTTAATTTTCCTACGCGTTTGGAGGGGCTGGATACCGGCTATGCTGTATAGGGCACTCACAGAATCTAATCTTTTGTATTTGTTGTAAATGAATCTTAGTGCCCTTTTTTGTATTCTTTCGAGTTTATTTATGTTCGATAATGTGTGTGGATCCCAAATAATGTCAGCATATTCTAAAAGTGGCCTGATGAGAGATTTGTAGGCTATTAATTTTGTTGCAGATGTAGAGTGTCTTAAGTTACGTTTCAGATACCACAGTTTGAACATCGCCTTCTGACACAGCGAGTCAATGTGTGCATTCCATCTGAGATCAGAAGATATAGTGACTCCAAGATATTTGAATGAAGAAACTTGTTGCAGAGCAGAGTTTTTTAAACTGTATGAAAAGACGAACGGAGACTTTTTACGCGTTATTGTCATCGAAACACATTTTTCAAGGTTTAACTGCATTTGCCATGTCTGGCACCAGTCACTGATGTTTTTCAGGCTCGAATTGAGATTAGCTTGATCTGCGCCATTTTTAATTTCAGAAACTATAACCAGATCGTCGGCAAATAGGCGAAAATTTATGTTTATGTTATCTTTTACTACGTCGTTTATATAAACGAGGAAAAGGAGAGGGCCTAACACGGATCCCTGGGGAACACCTGAATGCACCGGCAGTAATGATGATCGTTCCTTCTTTACCTCAACAAGCTGTTTCCTATTGCATAGGTAGTCTTTAATCCAGCGAAGCACTTTGCCATTTGGTAATAATTTAGATAGTTTTACAAGAAGTTTGGGGTGTGACACACGGTCGAAGGCCTTCGAAAAATCTAAAAATATTACATCCGTTTGCCCCCTTTTGTTAATAATTTCCGAAAAATAATGAACCGTTTCCGTAAGTTGCGTAGTCGTAGAGAGCTTACGCCTGAATCCATGTTGTTCAGAACAAATAACGTTGGTTGTTTCGAGAAAAGAAGAAATATGATTATGTACTATATGCTCAAGCAGTTTGTTGACCATGCAGAGCAAAGAAATTGGTCTATAATTAGTAGTGTCATCGGTGCTCCCCGATTTGTGGATGGGAACGACTCTTGCGCATTTCCAATCATCTGGCACTGAACCTTCTCGTAGCGATTTTTCGAATAAACAGTATAAATATTTAGAACACCATTCCGCGTATCTCATTAAAAATTCATTCGGTATATCGTCGGGACCAGAACTTTTTTTAGTATCTAGACTGAGCAGAGAAGCGAACACTCCTTCCTCAGAGACGGCAATATCAGGCAGTGACTGTGCAAACTGAAAATCTGGCGAACTCGGTTCGACACCGTTGTCTTGCGAAAACACACTGGAAAAGTACTGGTTAAAGGCGGTGGACATTTCCTTCCCCGCAGTTACGTCTACTCCGTCAACAATTATTTTATCTAGCTGTTCCTTCTTGGGAGAAATGTAGCGCCAGAATTTCCTTGGGTCTGTTATTAAAAAACGAGGTAGTGAGACGTTAAAAAAGTTATACTTGGATTTGCGTATAGAATTTTTTAACACCTCCTTTTGCTCCCTCATCTTGTCAGTATATTCTCCTAGTAGAAGATTGTGTTTATTTTTGCGCAGTCTATGAATTCTGCGTTTTAAGTGAATAATATTACGCGTTAACCACGGTTTGTTATGATTTTTGGAGCGGAGAGTTCTTTTAGGCACATAAAGATTCAACCACCCATGAACTAGGTTTTTGAAATACAACCACATTTCGTTAACATTATTTTCTGGCGAAGAGTACAGACTAAGAAAAACGTCATGTTTAATTGCAAATTGGTCAATAACACTTTCGTCGAGCGCGCTCTTAATATCGTACACTCTGCGTGTGCTCCAACGAGCAGGACTAGCACAACCTACACTAGAGGGATTATATTCAAAAACAACAATGCGATGATCCGAGATGCCTTCCGAGACCTCACATGAAAAGGTGCGCTTCGCGACATCACTTGAAACAAACACGAGATCAAGAGTATTTGACGATGAACCTTGAACACGTGTGGCTGTAGTGACGGTTTGATACAGGTTTAGATTGAACGACATTTCAGTTAACAAGACAGAATCAGTACAGTTGTGGTTCAAAGGAGAAAGATTTTCCCAGCTAATATTGGGAAGGTTAAAGTCACCTGCAGTAATAACGTGCTTATTTTTTTTTACAATGGGCGTGAGGTGTGAGTATAAAGTTTCTAAAAACGACAAGTCAGCATTAGGGGGACGATAAACACCACCAACAATAATGGGAGGAGAAAATGAGTTTATTCTAGCCCAACAAGACTCGGTTCTTGTTCCCGTAACTGTTGCCCCGTTTCTATCACCACAGTAATATAGGAGTTATGGTTGGATATAGCTAGGCCGTATGATTTCCGGTTTTAACCGGCGCTCAAGCACGCGCGAGCTGTGCTATTTATTCATCTGTGAAGGACAATATGAAATCGGATTCCGCGTGCATAACTTCAGCAATATAAACTTCATTGTTCACAAAAAACAGGCCAAGGGATTCATATAGTTCACAAGCGGAGTACCTTTCGGGAAAGAGGCTTCCGCGAAAGCCTCAATATACTCTCTAGTGGGCTGTTTAGGTCGCCAGCCCAGTTTGCGAAAAAAGGTCTGAGGAGTTTTCTGAGAAAGAGCTCGCAGAGCTCTTCGCTGTGGTAGGGGTGCGGGCAGCTAACACACCACATCAGCGGGCAGTCCATAAGGTGTGGAAGCACAGCGCTCGAGAGGACCTTGCAAATTCTTCTACAACCACGAATTTCTGCCGACTGTAGAGCCCTCTCGACAAAGGTGCAGACGAGCTTGCACAGCCAGACAGCTTCGGGTCGTGGATAGCTGAGTCCTCCTTGGTCAAGGCTAAACATGAACTAATATGCTCCGTCATGTGATGCATTTCCCTTAAGTTGCGCTTGCATTCAGGACACGTCACCTGCAAAGTTTAGCGGGTTCTACACATTAGCCTTTCTTGCTTTCACTGAGAAATTCTTATTACTTTGATAGGTTGAATGTTTCAGCTAATTACTTTGAAATTACGACAATTTCTACAAATAAAAATGGTCACCTTTTGTTCGCAAATAAAGCTCAAGTAGCCAGCCATGTAAGTCAGTGGTGCGAACTCAAGTTCAGAAGAGACTTCATTGTACTTCATCAACTGCAAGATTTCCTGTTTTACGAGTGGAGCTGGCACATTTCATCGCCGTCTGGCACTCAGAACTAGAACGCGCATTTACATTTCCGGCAGCTTCCAAAATGCCAACACAAACCGCACACGCGAGCGCAGAGTGACACTACAATATTTTCGCCGAGCACAGCGGTGCATAGGTGGGGGGAAAGCGAGTTTTGCTTCCTTCTGCAACCACGGCAGCTCCTCGGTATCGGCGAAGCCAATGACAGGCAGATATTTTATCTGGGGAGCGGAGCAAGAGCGCATTGGGCGCCTTCTCTATACTCTGTTTCACCTTACGTTGTACCACAGCGAAGGTGGAAGCGCGAGCTCATAGCGTTGACAGCTGCCCTTACTGCATGAGAGCTTGTGCCACCGAGATCTTCCCCAGAGCAAGGAGCTCGCGCTTACAGCTTTTCCTGCGGTACAACATAAGGTGAAACAGAGTATAGCTCTCAGCTCACAAGACCGCTCACCGATGTGCAGCGCCCCCACGGAAAATGGGAGAAGTTCTCCTCTCACGCGCGCTTTTTTGTTTGCGGAAAGACATCGGCAGGCCGCACCAACAGGGGGGATCGAGTGGCCGTGCCTCCACGGACGTCTTAAGCGCATCAGGTAAAGAATGCCGAATGCCATAGCATTGCATATCCTTTGGCAGCAGCTCAAGGCTAGGCATAGGTTTTTAATGCAGCTACCGAAAGCTGAAGACAACGCAGTTTGGGGCGAGTATTGAGCATGGTATTTTCGCACCACACTCAATCAGATTTTATCAATAACCGACAAGACAGACAAGCGACAAATTACGAAGCAAAAAGCGTGAGCGCACGAAGCCACGCCTATCGTTTTGTAAAGGCTCTATTATACTCCAACGTTTGTCCCAGCGAAGGGAGGAAGTGGCCGAGTGGGCTAACGCGTCTCAGCTCGGAGCGTGGAGCGAAAGCTTGCGCTGGGAACCTCCTGGGTTCGATCCCCGCCGCCCCCGCCCGTTTCGATCTGGATGAGTTTCGTACCGGCACGCGTTCGTGTGATCACTACTGCGTGATGCACGTTAAAAATCCCAGGTTAGCGGTTCTACCGCACTGGCTAAATTTCTCATCTACAGCTAAGAGACCGATTATCCGTTGAGGCGCATCTCCATCAAGGCTGTATAAACATAAAGAGCAAGCCGATTTGTTTTGTCCCAGCGAACGTAGCCTAACGCAGAACGTGGGCCTTTAATTGGCCGACGCGCAGGAACTCAATATTTGCGACCAATCAGTATCGGTGTTCGCTGCGGTACACCACATTGACCACTCTCGACGTCGGAGTATAACAGAGCCTTAGCCTTTCGATGACCATAGCGCCGCCTTTGTGAGATGTTCAATGTGAGACGACACTCTGGTTTGCTGAGCTTTTGGAAATGTAAGTACGCGAGCGCTGCTGCTCCCTGAAAGTCGGGTAAATTTGTGTTTCATATATATATATATATATATATTAGAATGATAAAGGCACAAAAATATGACAAAATCTCTAGCCGACAATAAGAAAACCTACTCTCTGAAAAACAGTCTGCTTGTGGAATTCCCAGTTCAACACATAGGCAGGCGATCTCAGGGAACAATAGATGGATCCGAGCGAATGGAAAAGCTGAGGGCAAAATTTGACACAAAAAAGAAGCAATCTACACCTTATCATGGAGCATGTCGGTTCCCTTGCTCGCTGTTCTTACGCACAGTGATGTTTCCGATCCAATCGCACTCCCAGCATCGCCAGCCGCTGGGAACTTTGTATTGTGCTTCGCGATTGGGTGTCTACCTGATTGGTACGAAAGTGAACTCCCAGGTGTTTTCAACACAAAATGTGTTTTATCAGCGGATTTTAATGGAGTTACGTAAGCCTGGGATGTAACAGCCGGCCGTGACAACAAAAAAAATTAAAAAAATAAAACAACAGCGAAAACCGTTATGCCAATAGTGAACTATATAAAAAAACTTCAGTCCGCCCGGAGGATTTCATTTTACTGTCTTTAGATTTCAGCCAACTGCTCTGCCGACTAAGCTATCCAGGTTCGGTGTTCGGAACACGCAAAAGCGAACTCATTTGCGCTGTGCGTGAAGTCGCAGTATGCGCTTTGCGGCCGATGATGATGATGATGATCATCATCATGTGACTGTTCCCTTTGTAACGGGTGAGCTTAAACATATGTGCCCTAGACAAATTGTTTCCTCTCATGCTGCGCTATCTCATGGTGAGTGTCGGAAATTAGAGGGAATCTTCGGTAGTCTGTGCCGTTCAGACGCCATTGTCCTCCCTGGAAGACATATCACACGTTCGGTGCTTAGCCGTTTTTGAAGCCTTTGTCAACATGATCATGTTTGTATATCCTTGTTTTTGTCTATGAGTACTTTGATTCAGCGGCTGCGTAGATAAGCGATCAGTGGGGTTTTCCAGGGACGCAATAGGGAGTTTTCGTAGATCGTTTTCGCCGTCCGGAACCCGCTACGATTCCCGGAACTCCACAGTCAAGGCTAACGGCGCGCAGGCGCAATAGCAACATTTTTGTTGCGAAGGGCTTTGCGGAGAGTGATACGCGGTCTACGAAAACCCCCTAATGTCCGATACGCCCCACCGTCCATCTCCATCAATCTTTTATTCTCGGAGACGTCGGCAGGCCGTTAGGTTTGTCCTTGGAATCGATCTAGCGTCGCGTGCCGAGCACTACTTTAACGACAGCCCTCAAAAGATGGATCGACCATTTATGATCCAATCTATTTTGTCTTCTTTAGTTTTGTCATAGTCCTCGTGCGCCACGACCCGCTCTCGTTAACTGATTCCCAAAAGGAATTTCGGCTATCACAATTCCGTTTCTGTTACATGCCACCCGAATTCTTCACAGGCAGCGTGTTCCGTTTTCTCTCCATCTCTTTTAATAATACACAGAATGTTTCTTTATTGAGTACTTTGTTGAGTTGTTTTTTCATTTTATTTATTTACTATTTTATTTCCCCCAAAGCCCCCCCCCCCCCCCCCCCCCGGGAATATGGGGTATTACATGAGGGGTCACTACACAGCGAAAATTCGAAAAACCTATGGACAGCATACAAAAACTACAAAAAGAGAACATCTATACTAATAAAGACAGGGAGAAAACACAATAGCACACATGAAATTCACCGTTATAAAACTAGAAGTGATCTAGCGCTCTAAGAGCGTTTTTTTATTTGTTTATTCAAGTCCCTAAGATGTGCTTGCTATGTTTTCAGGATGATCATTCCACTCTTTGGCTGTTTTAATAAAAGAGAAAATTTTCAAATTGATCTGTGTTGGGGCGAGGGTATGACACTTGTTGAGTGTTGTTAGTGCTACTTGAAAAGTTTGAACGGGGTGTGATATAAAGTTTCGGCGACAGCGTGTGGTAATATCGATGAAGCAGTGTAAAGCTGGCAATTGTTCGACGGTGATTTAGCAAAAGCAGAGCGGCCCGTTTTCTTAGTTAAAAGGTTTACGCACGGAATGGAGCTCCACCTTATAAAATTAGTGTCAATGCGCGATCGAGCTGGTGCACGGTCATACCAAAAGACACCGATAAATGACAAGCAAAACATTAAAATTCCAAATTATACACACAAGTTCGTTTTCATCTTAATTTTTGCATTTTTTACATTTCTTTCTTTCCTTTTCTTTTGGAAAGGGGGGGGGGGGATTTGCAGTATACTGTTTTTTTTTATGTAAAACTAAAGTTACAGCAAATATATAGTTTCGCCAATACTGAAAAATCCTCCGAAAACCCATAGGGTGGTGGCGGCGAACGCGACAGTGGCGCCTCTAGCGGACTTGGAATTTACGAAGGCGGACGACGCAATGGAAAATTATAGGCTGCGCGCGACTTCTTTGTGGTTTGCCAGCCTTGTTTTGTCATCCCAACAGCTCAAACAATTCATTGTGGTCAGTCTGCCTGCAAAGCGGAATCCACTGATCGCAATTGCAACGACAATCAAATAACAACGCGCGCATAAACATAGATGGAGCAGTTTATTTACCGGTCTCAAACGCCACTCAGGAGATCACACGCGTTTGAGGCGCATTGGGGAAGGCGGAAAGGACGTTTAGGTACTCGATCTCCGCCGTAAGAGGTTACTGTTGTTCCATTGCAAACCGAGTTGTCACAATTTCTTACCTGAATAGGAGATAATTCAAAGGTGCGCAAACAACATGTTAAGATTTCCAGAGCAAGCGGACCAGCCTCTGCAGCATAAAAAAATAATAAAAAATAAAAACGTAACGAGAAAAATTACCTTGCAAACACTTTCCGAGCTTTGCAAGGTAGATGGGACCTCAATCCGAGACAAAAATAAAAAGATTTGGAAAGCTGTCGCGAACAACGGCGAACAAAGCAAAGATGTTATAGTCGGTTGCAAGCTAAGAAAAAACCGGAAATACCTCTCAGAGGAAAATGTAATCCTACGCCGAGAAACGCCAGCCAATCGTTTTCATGACGTCACGATTCCGTGGACCTATCGCGATCCTTTTGAAAAAAAAAAAAAAAAAAGCCCAACATGGCTGCTGGCCTTAGCAACGCGACGCTAGTTTTTCGGGACAATTATTCTGCTTTTTTGCACCGTGTTTTACGTGCCCGAGGTTACGCCACGAAATCTTAATGGTATCGGCTTGCGTTTGCAGCAGTTTTTGCGCGACAACGTGAGAATCCAGCGACGCTATCGCCAACGAAAATTTCGAAGCGGGCGCGAGGCTTAGCACTGCTGAGAGGTATGTTAGACAGTATCTTGGAAAGAAAATGAATCGGGAAGACGGTACATTGGACATGACTTTTTTTCTTTACTAAACAGCTATTTCGTTGACAAAAACGTATTCTAACTTATTTAAATATCCTGAATGAATTAAATAATTATTATAGTAGTTTAAGACACGTTTTGCTGGAGGAAGAAAAAGCAACGTTGCTAGCGAACTACTTTCTCGACGGCGGAGGCACTTCAGGTGGGCGCAATGCGCTTGTGGGTGGAGCTAAAAGATTGTTCCTAGGTTGCATCCGTCTATAGCAGACGGTGCAAAGCAAAGAAACTCTGAATGGCGACGATCGTTGCGCAGCTGTTTTTCGCCGTTGGTGTTGAGTCCACAGCAAACAAAGCGGAAGCAACACAACAAAACTAAACAAAAAAGAAAAGAGCTTCGCTTTTTTTTTTCAGCTGCTTGTCACACGCTTGTTTCAATGCTTTCGCGGCTTTGGTGGGAACTAGAAACAAAACAGGGGAAAGGAATAACGTAGTCGAGCTCACACTGCCCGGTAAATAAGCATCTCACGCGAAAATTGGTGGGTGCAGGCAGTGTTTGACTGTTTTTGCTTTAGCATTTCTTTTCCCAGTGACTTTGGCAGGTGTTTCGTTTGCTCGCCTGACGAAGCAGTTCAAAAGTACATTCACGCACTTTTTGACGTACGTGTCCACACAATACTGCATACCGTACCTACGTTCTGAGTGTCGATAAGCGACCTCAAGTGCGCCGTCAGTTGAACTCTTGTCTGGTGCAATATATCCGAGAAATGTGTGTCGAAGGCACGGCTAATGTTATTGGGTAGGTGACAAGCTATGTGGATGTTGGTATTATTTTTTCATGCGTATATATATATATATATATATATATATATATATTACTGGGGTTACAGTAGCTCCATTTTGTCGCCGGCTTTTACGACTCTGACCATTTCGAACCTCCAGTGTGCGGACAAACTACCACGGAAACACGTCCCCTAGGCACACAAAACAGAATAAGAGTTAGGAACGCCTTCAACACGATTCCTGCGGGTTCCGGTGAGATTTCCTAACTGGTAGTAGCGTTGCATCAAGGTCTCGTGCAAGATCCTCCTTTATAATAAAACCCCAAATCAACACAGTGTGCAACGTGTCACGAACGTGGGCTTTTGCGACAATACCACCCACACCTCGGGGTTTTTACTTGAAGACAATTTATATTGTACTCGAGAACGCTCAATGAAAACAAACCCTATAATTAGGATTGAGAGAAAAAAAAAAAAGAAAAGAGAACAGCAAAAAAATCTAAACTTTGTACGTGAGTTTGAAAATGAAAAAAAAATGTCAAAATTAAAAATTAACGCCAGCAAAATATTAAAAATGCATGATACGGAGGTTTTGACTATTGGGCCTCGAACGCGTCACCGACTGATTCGTTTAGCACTTTATTCCTCCCATGCATCCAAATTGATGCAGAACTCGCTAGGAGTGACGCAACAAAAGCCGGGGTGTCAAGCTGTTGGATGTTGTGATCCTAGCGGTTGGTCGTAGAAATGCCGTCAAAAAGCACGAGTGAACGTGAGTGTCGCTGTTGTCAGGGCGTCCCAACTCCTGGCTGCCGAAGCTTCCGCGGACAGCCAAGCTGGACGACGATCTTCAGTGGAACAGGCGTCCGCCACATACACCGCCGTTGCTGTTACGCCACCAGGATCGCGGCCGGTGACAGCATGACGCTTGTATGACGTCATCAGGAGGAAATCATCGAGGAACCACTTTTTGGGACGCAGTGTACACAACAGTTGAGATCGCATTTCAGGCACCATGTACTCTGGTTTAAAGACGCTGGCGCGAGCATGGGGATTGATCTTGCCGATGATTTCCCCTCATTCTAGCGCAAAGGAAATCATTGCTGAAGCCGCGCAGTAGCTTTGACAATTTGATAGTTTCGACTGCGATACACTGCTCTGTATTTGGCCTTTTTTTGTGAACAAACGTAGTGACGCCCTTTGTTGTGTTGCTCCGGCACACCTCCGGTTTACGTATATTTGAATATTGTTTACTCATTATTCTTTGATTATAAGAGTGAATTAAGTCTTACAGTGCTGTAAGTGGACGGTTAAAAAAATAGCTTATATATTTGATTTCGCAAATACTGCGAAACCCGCCGTCTAATTGAGAACCAGATGTGGTTGGGGGCTGTTTAAAAACTGGCGCCACCACATTTCAACTCACGCGAGAAAGAGCGAATATAACTAGACAACCTGGCCGAAATACTAAAACGACTATTCTCTGTTTCAGGTTGGAAAAACCAGGACCGCTCTTTCCACGAAACTGTCAGCCCTTTCCAATTTAGCAGGTGAAAGACGGAAAATATGTGAATCGCCCCTCGCTTTCTCTCTAGTCTTCGCTCTGCTAAAGTGCAAAGAGGAAAAGGCATCGTGGAAAGTGGTTCTCCTACTTTTTTTTTAACCTGATGAAGTTCATATCTTGTCTATTTGACGTGTAACACGCAGTATCAATGCAAGGTTTTTAAAAGGATATATCAGAAATCTACACACCAACTTGCGCGGCAGTAAACTGCCTCAGCTAGAACTAAATGAAAAAAAAAACCCAGAACATTGATAAGGGTGGCTATCCATGGAGTCGTCCTCAGTCCAGCAAGCAAGCGATGTTAACGAATGGAAAATTTTGATGCAAAATATATGCTGGCTCCATTTGCGTGCCGCCTTCGTATTTGAATATCTTTACTCGAAGATAGTTCCAAGAGCCAGTCAAGATGCCTGCTATCAAAATAAAACATACTCAAAAACCGAATCGGCGGATTAAAAATAAAAATAAACATAAATAGGCTTCCAGGATGCAGGGTACCATTTTATTGCGTTATCTTACATAAAGTTTCAGTTCTAGTTTTCTTTTTTACATCTTTTTTTTTGTTTGAGATGGCTTGAGAACGACAACAAAAAAACGCATACATGCGAAAACACTGCATCTGAAAATATATGTTTTATTAGCGAAAATTAGAAATCCAAATAAGGCTGACATGTACTTTTGTAAATGACAACCGTATTTTACCATATGCTTGAGGGTCTCTGTCCCAAAATTATGCATACTCTCCGGTCCGTTTCATTCGATGCATTATGACAATTCGTTCGCGAGAAGCATCATTATTATGTGAAGGCGTTTGCGGTTCGTGGACAACATTTTCGTGTAATTGTCAGCCCAGAATATCTAAAATGAGTTCATGCAAAATGTGTCGTTAAACACACTGTCGTGTGAAGGTCTTTTGCATATAGCTGGTGAAAAGGTTCGTGGCACGAAATCTGCTTCAAGAAGAAAACTAAAATTAAAAACGAATTCGAAATTTTGTTTGAAAACATATTTCTTTTGAGCACGCCTTTTTTTTCCGTGAAGCTTCGGGTCCACCGCGGCCGTCTTCAGTGTACAGGTCTTAGTTTTTAGATTTCATAAAACACCTAAAAATACTTGCGTGCAGTGTCTGTATTCTCAAAAAAGTCATATAAGCGTGAAATGCCTTTTCCGCGAATAATAAGAAATTCGAAAGCACTATTTGATAATAATGTACTTCAAGGTTGGCAATTGTTTTACGATGCACAACGTGACGGGACAAATATGTATGTAATGTATCTGGTAGATTCCATTCAAACACGCATACTTTAAGAAAGACTCGAAACTTACCTTGCAACCTTATACATTAAACACGCTCTTCAAAACAATTTCTCCGGGTGTGCAAAATCGTTTTTTTTTCTAGAACCAATTTATATGCTTCATTATAAAGATATTTATTTCAAATTTTGCCGATAGCCGTATTCTGTTGTGTCAACACATAATTTTAAACTTTCTTATAGAATAGTAAGAAAGAGTTAACAGGTAACATGAGGCCTGCATTCATTTCGACGTTTTGTAAACCTAATGTCCACATTTTTGTTTTTCAAATGTTTTAGCATATTGTTTAATCGCCGTTCCTCCACAAAACGAAATTCCGGTCCTGATATTAAAACGCACACACATGCACGAGTGATTGAGCTACAACTATCGTTCTCCGGTGCCTATTTTATTCAATTGCAGGTCACATGACGAGTGGCAGCCTACCTAATACTTCGCAAGAGGTGCATCGCACTAAAAAAAGACAGTTGAACAAAAGCTGCGATGTGCTGAGCATGACCGCGATCGACGTGCCAAACAAACACCGGAAAAAAAGATACCTTCGTTGGTCTTGGAATGGAGAAGCAGGGCGGGGCTTGTTCCGGTACGACAGAAGGTCGCGAGGACAATCTTTAGTTGCTTTTGGCAAATAATATTCTGAAAAACGAAAATATAAAACAAGAGATTATGATTTATTGAATTAAAAGATTGGAAATTTCTTTCGTTTATTTATTTCAAGAGAATCATAATCCCCTCTTAGAATCATCGCCGGAGAGATGAAATATATATATATATATACTGTAATAAAGAGCATAAGGAAACGAAAAACACCGCATATATAGAGCATAGTTTACGTTCAGCGATTCTAAAGGTAACGTATAAAAAAACAAACAGAAACATTTAGTCGTATCACAACAATTACTGCTGATCAATATTAGAAAACTCACGTGCACCATTCAATGGTAAAACACAAAAACGTATTACGCAAATGCATCAAATTATTTAAAACCTCAGTAGGAGAGCATGAATTCACAATTTCCTGCAACGAACCCATTATAGGCTTCGTCGCAATTAAGTCAGTGGAACGTAGGCTTGATAGAAAAATGCCCTCGCACATAAACGTTGACTGCACTAAAGCCACGAAAAAGCACGACTCATCTTTCTGCGCTGCTCCTTCTTCGCAACTGTCGCAAATGTTTTGTACCTGGATCGCGATAACGGTACCAGACGTGCAGCCACGCTCTGGGAACAGCTTCCATTGCGTTTCGACAGCGAAGGGTCAACAGTTGTCTCTCGCCACAGCTGTCACCGTGCTGCTTCGGAAACTCCTTCCTCCCCCCTATCTCCCCCCACCTCCCCTTTCCGTCGCCTCACACCCCCGGTTAAAGCCTAAGTAAAGTAAAAATGCGCAGACGAGCTGGTAAACTACCTCCATAATAAAAAACAAAAACCCAAGACCTCAAATAATAACTAAAAAAAGAATGAAACGGACATGCAAACACAATGTGCGTGTTTATATATATATATATATGTATATATTTTATTTAAATAATATTATATTTAGTTTTGGGGTTTTTCATTACGCGGACACGCGCGCAGCTGGTGCACACCTGAGAAGCGCGCTTCACCGCAATATGTTTCGCAGTGCGGGGAAGCATAAGCGGCGCTCTTGAAGCCATGACGAAGCATCAGGCGACGTTCGTGTTAGGCGAACGTCAGCTTGGTAACCAATAAGCCGCCAACACGGCTGTCAATTCCTTCGAAAAAAACAAACAACATACATACGAGTTGTTTGTTTGTTTTGTTTTCTTCTTAACACATAATGTTGTGGTTGGGATGCCTAAGGGAAGTGTGACGGAACGACGTGGAAAGGGTTACTAAATGTGTAAAACGAATTTTAGATGACAATCTACGCAAAAGAGTGGTAAATTGAAAAAAAAAAGAAATTATAAACGCACCCAAGGAGGGTCGTGGTAGAGGAGGAATAACAATTACTTCAAAGAAGGGCAAGTTAACCCACGTCATTACACGATGTTGACACCCAGTATGGATACAATGCAATGAGAAAATGTGTGTACCAGTTCAACAATAATTTTTTTACACGAAGTAGACGAGGAATTTAGCAAGTGCACGTTGTTTGTTAGCCTGGTTTTTTTAACACAGGTAGCACAGTCTCTGGAGACAAAGTTTTTCTTCTCTGGGAATGGAGGCCCTTCAAAAGCCCGAAGAGAACTTTTTGGCCAGATTCTAGGTATCTTGGACTTAATTCGCCAGACAAATACCAAAGGTAGATTTCATACCTGGCAGTATTTATCTGGCATTCATGGGCCTAAATCACGAAGCAAGTGGCAAAGCTGGGGTTCATTTCTGATTGTTCGGTTTTCATGTAGCAACTTTAGGCCCAAATTGCCAAACAAGTGCAATATTTAGGCTTCCTCACTTGGCAATTATTTATTTATTTATTTATTTATTTAGAAATACTGCAGGCCAATTGCGGCCGAAGCAGAATTGGGGGTTACAAAAGTGGAGTAAAAAAAACGCAACACCAGGTAATCCGTGAAATGGGTGAGGGGAACAGGAGAAAATTATGCAAAAATTGTAATAAAGCACATGTAATAGCTCACAACAAAGTTGGGAGGAGTGGCGGTAGTGGGGAACAGGAAAATAAAACACAATGCAACGAGTTACACATCAAGCAAACGCTCAATCGACTCCAAAACATTGTCAGATATAAATATGTGATGAGGTAGGTTGTTCCATTCTGTTATGGTTCTGGGAAAGAAGGAGTATTTAAATGCATTTCTTCGAGCGAATACTGGAGTTATTTTATGCGGATGGTCATGCCTTGTGCGCCTAGTCGAGGATGGGTAAAGAAAGAACGACGATTCAAGCCGGAGTGTTTTAAACCAGAGTTGATAAAGAAATTTTAGTCTAGCTAGCTTGACTAAGAGAGATGATGTTGTTACTTTGAATTAAGGCAGCAGGTGAGTCATGCGGGTGGTAGCGATTAAATATAAAACGAGCTGCTTGCTCTTGAAAATCTTCCAGTATCTTGATATATTTTTTTGCGAATGGATCACAGACTACAGGCGTATTCTAACTTCGTTCTCATCAATTTGTTGTAGGCTAAAAGTTTCACATGAGAAGGCACGTGCTTAAGCTTGTGCCTTATCATACCTAGTTTTCGACGGGCAGCTGCACAAACGTGTTCAATGTGTGAGGACCAAGATAAGTTGCTAGAAATTGTTATGCCAAGATATTTAAAGCTCATCGTCCGAGAGATGTAGTCATCACCAATAAAGTATTCATACTGATGAGAGGACTTTTTGTTAGTGATGCGCATGTACAAGGACTTTTCTTGGTTAAGCTTCATCTCCCAACGATCGCACCAGCTAGAAACTGCATTAAGACTTTCGTTCAGAACAACTTGGTCCCTAGTAGGGTTAATATCCTTGAACAATAAACAGTCGTCCGCAAATAAACGAATACTCACGCTTTTATCTATACAAAAAGTGAGGTCATTTATACAAATTGAAAAAAAGAAGAGGGCCAAGGACACCCTCTTGCGGAACACCCGAAATTACAGGAACAGGATCAGAATGGTGACCGACCACATTGACGAATTGTTTTCGCATTTGAAGATAAGCTGAAATCCATTGAACAACTGTGCTGAGAAGGCCAATCTCATTTAGTTTGTATATAAGACCGGAATGAGGAACTCTGTCGAAGGCTTTGCTAAAATCAAGGAACATGACGTCGACTTGACCAGGCCTATCTACTATAGAAGCAAAAGAATGAATAGTTGAAATGAGCTGAGTAGTAGTAGAAATTCCCTTTCGGAACCCATGCTGAAAAGGCGAGATTATTTCATGTTTATGGAAAAAATCAATGATGTAATTAGAAATTATATGTCCCAGTAGTTTACACGAAGAGCTGGTGAGTGAAATTCGGCGATATTTCGTTAACATTGTACGGTCTCCTTTTTTTTTTTTAAACGGGTACAACCCGAGCAATTCGCCAATCTGAGGGAACAACGCCACATGAAAATGACATCTGGAAAATAACAACAAGGAATTTAGAAATACACTCAGCGTAACGACGAAGAAATGCATTTGGAATATCATCAGGACCATTTGACGATTTAGGTTTGAGGTTAAGTAGCATAGAAAAGATACCTTCAAACGTGATGAACTCTGAGCTTATTTCAGTTTCTTCGTTAAAGGAGGAATGTCTAGTGTAAGACTTCGAGAACACTGACTGAAAGAAAAGATTAAACTCCGTAGCTATTTGTTGTTTGTCGTGAACCAACATTTCCCCAATTTTGACATAATCGACAATTTTTTGTTGATTTGAGCTAAGGTGTCGCCAGAACTTCGCTGGATCTGTCTTAAGGAATCGTGTGAGTGTATTGCACTGATAGAACTCTTTACTTGTGCGAATTTTAGCTGCTAGTGCTCGCTTTAGGCAACGAGCTAGACCAAAACCAAAACTGGGTAACAAGCTAGACCAAAAAAAAAAGAAAACAGCTCTGTCGCTATTGCCGTAGTTCAAACCCGTAGTAGACCCGAGTTGGGCAGCTAGGATTGCTAAGCTTCTTCAAAGTTAGGCGTCTCTCCGGCATGCTGAATGGGTACGCACTAATGGTATACGACCACACACCACAGCGATGTTTTACCAAATCGAAGCCTGCGGGGGCAGGGATTGAGTTAACACTGAACGCTACTTAGAATAGTCAAGACCTGTAAACATCCTCGTTTTCCTCCATGGAATTTGATCTCAGTCGGATGGCACCGATTCGGCAACTGGACCCGAGACCGACGCCATCCGTCCTTAGACGCGTTCATTGAACACGACGTCCAGCTGAGCACCGAAGAAGCACTTGGCCCAATTCGCGCCTTCGCTCAATCTCAACGTTATGACGTCGTATTTTTAGTGCAGGGGCATTGAATTTTCTAGGGCGTGCTGATTGAAATCGGCAAGGATCTCTAGAATCTGCGGAGGGAGCTTTTGCTCCACCGACGCAGAAGTGCTGTGCTCTAACGCACTAAAATATTCCCCCCTCCTCCTCCCACGACTCTCAAACCTGAAATAACCCCGACTGGTTTGAGATAGAATGTCGCCAGAATAACAATAAAGACGAATTTCATCAACCAAAAAGTGTGCGCGCTACCTGGGATGAGATTGCTAGAATCCTTACTGGCGCCGTCTCAACTTCGTTTATTTCTGATGTTAACCCGATAGACGCCTCCAACTGAACACACGCTCCTATCTACACGAAATTACATCATTCAAGCTCGTAGAAATTAGAATGGCGCTTTTATCTACAAATTAGTGTCCCCGGACACCAAGCTGTTGACCTGTGACAAAGGAATAGATCGTTCCTAATATATGTGGAGCCTCCGCAGCGTTTCCGATACTTTAAGGAAACGCAATGTGCGGCGCGTGTGTACCGTACGGATGAACAAAAAGTTGCATGCGTAAGACTTTTGTAAGCTTAAAGGGTCAACTGTCAATAGTATATTTTTCGATCCTTACTTTTTCGCTTTTTTTTATGCAGCGTGTTTCATGAACGAATGACAATAAAATACAGAACAAATAGGCCTGTTTTGTATGGGTTCATCTTGAAACAGCGCGAATGCTACACGGACGAAAAAAAGAAATGAACGGCACACGTGATAACTAACAACTACTAATTTATTCTTGACGAACCGCGAAAAAAAAATTAAAAAACAAACTAAACTCTACTCCTGATCGACTGGCGCCTGCACATCACAGAATTGGGTGCTATCAGTTATAACATTTATTAGGCTGTCTTGCCCGATCTAAAATTAGACCTCAATGTCTCTCAAGGCCAAGGAAACTTGATTCACGCGGGTGGTGCCTTTTTTATTCACTGAGCCTCTACAACCTCGCGAGCTTTTTGGTCCTTGCGTTTATGCAGAACGACGACACTTCCTAGTATAGGTGCACATGCGGAGTCACGAAGGTGCAATGCCAAATGTGAGCACACGTACGGTTCCTTTTAACAAACTGCGGTGCTCCAGCGGGCGTATGTTCGGGCATCTTCCCATTTCCCCGTTGCACCATGCACCAAGGGTGTCGTACACCAGATACCCTACTGGTGCGCGAAGGTATACATATACCTTTCTTGAATATATCTCGCTAAAGGAGTCGCGCACGGTTCTGGTCTCCTCAACCAAAGCTTACTTCTTTCAGAGCTCTGCGAAGGATAATTTAATACCGCAAGAGTTGTCTCTTGCTAGATTTCTTATAAGTATTAAGCAGAATTTCAAACGCATTTGGAGCAACCTTCCACACTTTTTTAGTCTCTATCTCTCTGTGTCGAGGCGATGTCAGCGCCCATCAAGAACCAATGTCTGGAGGCGCTTTCAGAACTTTGCCCTCATTTTTATTATACGGCGAGATAATTAATTTTTCCATTTAAATTTTTACAGGGTACCGGCATCTGGAGATAGATGGCGCAAGTGCACGATGTCCCTGAAAGGAGGAAATTAACACAACTTTTTTTTTTTTTCTAATAGCAGCACGGCATATTTTGATATTGTGATGAATGTCAGCTGATATATAGTTAAAATGAGCCTTTTAAAGGCCGACCAGCAGCCAGAAAGTAGAAGACTTTCCCCTCAGTTAAACTTCTCCATTCGCGAAAGTGGAAGAACCTCCTATTTGCTGTAGGGATTAGCTCAGAGATTGGCTACTGTGGGGAGAGGAAGAGAGGCGAGGGAATGAAACTGGGAACCAGTTTTCTACCTTGCCGAAGAAGATCCCCTAGGTCGGCCTTTCATGTGAATGTTTCAATAATTAATTAGTGGATTTATTTATTTTGTGTTCTTATCACTACTTTGCAGTTGTAGCCTGACGTCAGCCGCGGTCGATGACAGTATCCCTTAAAAACTATTTCTCAGAATGAAGTTTTTTCGTGTCAAGTGCCTTTTTTTAAGTCATTCTTAGTGCCTGGAAAAACACCCTATATAATTATTTAGCCTTCACTAGTGTTAGGTACTGCGTAAAAATACGACAATTAGCTTAGATACGTTGTTTTCCAGATCGCTGCGAAAACATGCACTCGTCCAAAACACATTCTCGAGTTCCCACCTCTCAGAGGAACAGTGTCAATAAACCGCATAATCTGTAGACGTGCAAAGCTAACTTTCCTATAAACAAATTCAATAAAAACACGGCGTTAAGTGCTTACGCTATGCGATTGTGATTCAAAGTTGGATGTTCTTGGGGTGAGCATGTCGAAGTAGGTTATCGCTTGGAGCGTCATGTTCGCGCCTGATTCGCACCGAACGCAAAAATGCAAGCGAGGCGTTCGAAGGACAAACAATAGTTCCACGGGGGTTGATATGCAAGCGGAGATTGAACAAAGTACACCTTCAAGCTCGTGTTTTGTTGTAAAGTGAGCCACATGAAGATAATTGGAGTTTGTCTTACCATATTGAAATGTAATCGTTGAAAATTATCTGATGATAAAACATGTCCACGAGAGAAGGAATTCAGATTAGGTTTAGATTAGCGTAGTTCAGATCTGGCTTTTAATCTCATAGCCTGTCACATAAAAAAGTTTTCTACGAGAGTCTTGAGAGCGTTTTCGTCGGAAAGTAAGAAGTTTCATCCAACTGACGAGTGTGCAGTCGTAGATTCACAGCCTGCGTGTTTCTTTCGCTGTCACCTATGTAATTTGGCAACTTCGCGAGGCAGGGTTTGTTGACGCCATTTTAGAAAATGCTTAAGCCTCCCGAGGGTATTGAACGGGCGTGCCTTGGTGTGTTTGTCCTACACTTAGCGACAGATGGACCAATGCATACAGGCCCTGCTCCGCGCGGCCCTTGAAAGCAAATGGTGCGGCAACACTCGCCCCTAGCGTGTGTCTCGCGCCTCGGCAGAACGATGGTTGTCGGTATTTGTAAGAAACGCAATGTGTACATTGTTTCGCAAGGGGCCTCGAATTGCGCGGGCTATACCCGACGTACCGCTGTGCAAATATTGTCGAGCTGAAGACAAGTTTCAAAACGCCACTGCAACCCTTTAGCAAAAATGTCAAGGGTCTGGTTTCAAAATCAAAGTCTAATAAATTGCCGTTTTTTTTTTGTTTTTTGTTTTTTTTAAAGAGGCTTTTTTTTTATTTGTGGATCTTTATTCAGGTTCTGTCGATGGCATACGTTCAAAAACAGGCAAACGATAATGCGGACAAACAAACTAAGGACGCGGTGTAACGTTTCGATATAAAAATGTTAAACGATACGCATCGAAGCCGCGGCCAAAGTTCACAGGTGGAGCGAAAGCTCGTGCTGCAGAACACGGGGATCTTGGGTTCAATGCCCACTGCTGCCAGTTTTCTTCAGGATGAGCATCGTAGCGGCGTGTGGTCGTGTATCACTACTGCGTGATGAACGTTAACATTCTCCTGTTAGCTGCGCTACTGCACAAAAAAAAAAAATGGATGATCTACTGCAGAGACGCTAGACGCGCAGAGGGTCTTAATAACGTACAGCTTTTCAAACAAACACACATCACAATTTTTTTTTCTTTGTTTGTTTTTGCAGTCGTGTTTTATTGTAAACGCAAAAATGCGAAAGCGAGCTAGAGAAGTGGTTGGGTGAAAGCGTAGGTGTACGAAAGGGAGCTGAAGCCATGGATCAGAAAAGCTCAACTTATAAATAAATATCTAAAAAAAAGACGCATCATAGAGGGCAACAAAAAGAGCGAATATTCTGATATTCAGGAAAATTCAGAAGAAAAAAACTCGACCAAATAAATAATAATAGATGAAAAAACTTTGTAAGGCGTCCCCCATGTTAGATTCAGCTCCACATATTTTTAATTGGGAATACTCCATGTCAATTTAGAGCGGTTTCCGGAGGGATTGTTTTGTAAGTATCTTCTTGGGCATGCAAGAGCGCGCTCGAGTGTATTTGACTAAAGGCGCCAGCACAAAACGCCTTTCGGTCGCTCCGAACCCACCAAAGAAATACCACATTCAGGAATACGTGCACAGTTTTCACTTTTCTGCGGGCACTCTTCATAGGGATACAGACGGAAGAAGTGCTGTACAAATAAAGCTCCACTCTCAAGATGGTCACATGTGTGTACCCTTTCGTTCCTTCGACATCAGTGCACCGACGTTAAGACTCCGGTCTCACGGGCGCCATATTGAATAAGGCAGTAGTTCAACCGCAAGTGTGGCGATACAAATCCGTTCGGGAGCATAAACGTTTGCGCACGACATTGCCGTTACTTCTTTACCTCTGTACCTCTCGGCGGCAGCGTGAAGCTTCTCATCTCCTCCGCGTTTCGCGTTCTCATTCTGCTCAGCGTCAACGCGGCTTTTTTTCGCTATCTTGAATAAATAGCCTTTGTCGTGAATAGAGAGATTGATTTTTATTTCTTACTTGAATTCTTTATAGGAACAGAGCCGTCATTTTTTTGTTTTTGTTTTGTGGATCGAATGGTTTCTTTCTTTTTCTGTATACACGCTCTCATAAAATAAAACGCTACGAAAAACCTAGTAACTGCAGCAGTTATTAGCTTTTTCTGACTGTTGCTACCTTTCACTATTTACTACCTCAAACACGCCATAGGTAGTAAAAGGTTAGTAAGTGCGGAATTTATTTCCCTTTTTTTTATCGTTACTACCTTTTTACTACCTATTTACTACCCCAAACGCGCAAACAAGATCGCGGCGTTTTCTGCATCGTAATTGGCCAGCGTTCGCGCTGCGCGTACTGTTTCATAACGCAAGGGGAGGTATCCTCACTCAATCGTTGCATGAAACGCTTTAGCAGGAGCTATGTTTAAGGGCTGGAGCTGACTCTATAGCGATCTGAGTCTCCGTTCCAGCTCGTCGTGGAGGCCAGCGCTGCCACGAGCGCTGTCAGGGGCAGCCATTGTTGATGCAATGTCCATGCGGCTTCTGACTTTTCTTCCCGTTTGCATTCTTTTAAGAGCTTTTATATTTTTGGTTTTTGATTTAACTGGGATGAAAATAGCCACGTAGCACGTGTTAAAACGTTTCCAACTACCAAAAAGGTTCGTCTTTTATACTTGTATTCTTTCAAATATGTGTTGGTTGTTTTCAGATAATATCGAACAACCACGCCAGGTGACCATTTTTAATTCTGATGACAAAAAAAATGAAAGCCGGTTACAACACCCTGTAACGCCGAATTATTAGAGCGCAGATTTTGAGGAGGAGGCAGGAACGGAACTGAGGGGAGGGTCCACCCCTCCTCCCCCTCCTTACGTCCTTATCCTACCTGCTACTCCTCCTTCCTTCTCTTCCTCCTCCTCCTCCCCTCATCCTTCAAGCTTCTCCTCTCCTCCCCTCTTCCCTTCTCCTCCCTCCTCCCTCCTCCTTCCTTCTGACCCTCCCACTCCTCCTCCCTCTTCCCCCTCCCTCCAGCGCGGTGCACCATAGGAAATGTCCCATAATGCACCGCGCGGTACCCTCGTGACGTCACACGTGACGTCACAAGTAACGTGACGAGGGTCCCCCGCGGTGCATTCTGGGATATTTACCATAATGCCCCGCGCGGTTACTCCGACGGCGACGTCGCTCAAGCCGGAAACGGGCACCTAAAAGCTGCGCTCTCAAATATATTTTGCTGACGACATGCCCAGAAAAGTACAACCAATCCCTGTCTAAAAAAAAAAAAAAAATCTTTGCCAAAAATATTTGTAAGCACCCTCTCAGTCAAGTGCGCGTTTTGCGTATCGCGCCATGTTGACATTTCGGGCGGCTTCCCCACACAAACTGTTCTGACTACGGGTCTATAAATATTTACTGACAAATTAGTCACAGGATGGATTGACAAAACGTATTAATTACCAAGTATTAGGGTCGTTATTTTGAGAAAATAAAATCGCAAACATGGCGCATTCTGCAATAACGCTCTGGATTTACGATTTTGTTTTCTCCGTATCTATAAAACCTAAGGTCCTAAACGTTTGCCGGTGTGTTGCTCTTTTTATAGTCCATCTGGTCATAAAATATTGTTGTCATGGTTACCGGGAGAAATTTACGAGAACTGCTCACGCAGGGCATTTAACTAAACATGCATTATTTTGAAAATCCATTAAAAAAAGGGCCATCTTTAATTCTTTTTAAACTTTCCGAAATGAACATTTATAATATGTACTTATAGAATCTGCAAAAACATAATGAAAAATGTGTGTGGCTTTGAAGTTATAAACCGAGAAATATGGCCGAATTGATGCTAGCGCTGTTGACATAAATTGGGCGTGCACATTCGTGTTGTTCAGAATTTCATTACTAATAAAAAAAGCGTAAAAATGCTACAAAGTGATCAGGAAAGGACAAACTGACAGCACAGAGGTGGACGGTAGTTTTGAAGAGAAAATTTGTAATACATTTTCGTACAACCGACCCACAAATGCCCATTGGCCGGAGCGATCGATGTGCGCCGCCCGGTAACATGATTCGCGGTACCTGTTTCAACAGCCGGCGTGTAGCGTCTTCGTCTACGCGACATAAAGGAAGCAACCGGAACGACTTTGCAAACAGATCAGCCGAGAACCTTGGCGGTAACATGAGAGAGGCGGTAGGGCGCGGCAGAAACTGAACCTTTGCCGCCTGTGAACGCCAATAGATCCGCCGCCGTGGAGTGCCGCACAACGCGTAGAAAATGAAGATACTTAAAAAAAAAAAAATAATTTCCGATTGTTTGTATATGGCGTTTTCAGATAGGACCGAGCGACCATATCCGGTCGAATTTTTTATTTTTTTTTTATTTTCACCGAAATATATATTTTACTTGTTGTGCAAGCGCAAAAACATATTCAAGCCTTTTTTTTTTTTTTTGCGGAAAATAAAGTTTGTTTTGAGGAAGAAAAATAATAAAGTCACTGCCGTTATACGCCGAGGTTATTGCGACTAGCATGAAAGCGTCCTTCTCGATATTTATAAATGAAAAACTTTTGTCGCTTTAGGTTTAATATTTTTTGTAAACAGAGACTGCACTTAAAATTAAAGGAGGTGAACATCCTTTTTGAATTACGAAGCAATTCAGAGCTTTATGAATTCGAATATTAAAAGACTGGAAGTTCAGATTTTATAACAAGATTTGGACGCGTTGGCTCTATATTCGTCTAAATTGTTATTAAAATAAAAAAATAAAAAAAACGATAACCTGTCTAAAAAGAAAATCCACTGAAATGTAGACATGTTACCGAATTTGCAATAATTGGAAAATCAGTTTAAAATGAAGGTCATCTTAATTCTTCTTCTACTTTTCACAGACAAAGGCTCATGATCTGTTTATAAGGCACTTCAAAAATGCTCTGCATTATTTTTTTTTATTTTTTTTTTACAGAGCGCTAAATGTACAGAATTTCCCTGACGGGAGTAGAGAAGGTAGAAAAAAATAGGACGTTGCCGATTTTAAACAAGGAAAAGAAAGGGGTCGAATAATGTAAGAAATCTGTCAAGGGAAAACACTGTGACAGGAGTTTGTGAAAAATAAGATTTCATACAAAAAATTTCAGGTGAGTTCGAAGCACAAGTCAACAATCTAAATACAGATTTCCCAGATCAGTGAATTTAGGAGCCGGGAGGCTGGGCTGCTGACGGCCAGGTTTAAATAGTGTTAAGAAAGAACATATGTTTAAAGTGGTGCAATTGAAACGAGTTGAATGAATCAAGATCCTGTGCGCACATTCGGCGCTTGCCGCGTGCATTCTTTCTGCCGGACGCTGATCTGAGTCGGTGGTCACAGCGCTCTCCTGGCACTCAGAGGAAGAACATTGTTTTCCCGTTTTGCCTGTAGTGATCACTGTTCGTTTCTTCTCAGAGGCATTGCAAGCTCGCGACCTCGATATGCTTTTTGCCAGGCATAGGAAACTTTACTTGCAAAGATCTTTTCTGCGTTTACTGTTCTTGCTAAACAGCTGTGGTTGCGAAGTGTCGGACCGCGTACACTGCCACAAGTGATACGACTGAATTCCACGCACAACGGAAACAGAGTCCTCCTCCTTTGTTTTCATGTCCCTGAACGCTTTGACGTTAGCTTTCGAGAGGTGGATTAGTTTCACGTTCGGCAGTTTAGTGCGTGGCGATAGCCGCTGGAAAAAGAAGAAGATCGCGTGCGATTAAAAAACGAGAACAGTTTGATTTTGGAATTCATCAGACGTAGTCGCTTTTCGTCTGTCTTTCTCTACAAGTGTTTAATCGGGCAAGCATCTCTGACGCCGACTTAATCACCGACGTGGTGGGCCGTCGGAGATTGTACAACGTCGCCTGGTGCTAGACACGACCCCCGATTTTATCGCAGGCACTCTTGACATGTCCAGTTGCGGAACAAATACACTTCGCTGACGTGTACTTGTTTCTCTGCAGCTTGCGTAGTTGGCACTTGTTCTTAAAGAGGCTTGCTGCACCATCGCTGACGTAGGTCACATGAGCATACACAAATTAGACTTCGCGATTCTCCAAACTGTTGTCATATAAATTAAGTTACAGACAATATCATGCAATCGCAATTTTTTTAAGTTCTAATTTTCTGCGTGTTGTGCCGCCCTCCATGGCGGCGGATCTGTTGGCGCTCACAGGTGGCGCAAGTTCAGGTTCTGCCGTGCCCTACCTCCTATTTCGTATTACCGTAAAGGTTGTAGGCTGAGATGTTTTCAAAGTCGCCCCTGATGCTTCCCTTACGTTGCATAGACGGAGACGTTACACGCCGGTTGTTCAAACAGGCACAGCGAAGCATGTTACAGCGTGGGGCACCTCGATTGCTCCGGCCCATGGGCATTTTTGGGTCGGTTCTACGAAAATGTGTTAGGAATTTACTCTTCAAAACTACCGTCCACCTTTGTGCTGTCAATTTGTCTTTCCCTGACCTCTCCGTAGCTTTTTTTTTATGTTTTTTTATTAATACTGATATTCTGAAGAACAGGTATGTGCACGCCCTATTTATGGCAACAGCGGTACCATCCATTTGGCCATATTTCTCGCGGTATAACTTAAAAGACGCACAAATATTGCATTCTGTCTTTGCAGGGTCTGTCAGTGCATATTATAAACGTTAATTTCAAAGAGTCTAAAGAATATTAAAGATGGCCTTTTTCTAAATAATTTTCAAAATAATGCATATTTTGTTAAATGCCCCAAAAGTCAAATTGGGGGGTTTTACCTGCCAAACCAACGAGGGGCATCTGGCACGCCCAAGCGGAGAAGTTAAATGCCCCTGTGTGAGCAATTCTCGTAAATATCTCCCGCTAACTAGGACAAAAATATTTCACGCAAGGGTGCACTATGTACAGGGCAACACACTGGCAAAGTTTGAAGACCTTATCTTTTGGAGATACAAAGGAAACAAATATTTAACCAAGAGCGTTAATGCGCAATGTGCCGTGTTTCTGATTTTTGTTTTCAAAATAACGACCCTAATACCCGGTGATTTATACTTTATGTCAATCCTTCCTGTACTTAATTTGTCAGTAACTATTTCCGGACCTGTAGCCAGAACAGTTTATTTGGGGAAGCTGCACGAAATGTCGACATCGCGCGATACGGAAAACGTGCACGTGACTTAGAGGATGCTTACAATTTGTTTTTGCAAAGACAATTCTTTTTTTTTTTTAAGAAAACAAGGATTAGTTTTATTTTTCTGGGCAAGACGCTTGCAACATTGTACGACAAACACGTTGGGGCCAGTCGGAGTTTGCGAGACGCCCATCTCTGCGATCGGAATCTGCCGTTTTTGCCGTACGTGGTGTGCTGTTCTCGTGTTTCCGTGTTGGCGTGTATACTTATTGTTCGTGCGCTCGCCTGCACGAGTGTGTACGGTGACGTTGACTGCTCCGAGGGCAGTACTAAATAGCCGGTGACGAGCGTCGGCTCTTAACCGGATCTGTCGCTCGACGGCGATCGTTCGGCCGGTGTAATGCCGTGGGTTTTGCCGTCCAAGATGTTTCGCTGCTTTGCTCCTTCTTCAGACTGAGAACGTCTTTTTTACGGTTTGCATCAGCTCGTTGGTCGAATAATTCTGATTGAGCTGTCTTCGGTCGTGACATACCGTTGATACGCGTCGTAAATATTGTATCTAGCTTCAGGACTCATGAAAAAAAAGTTTTTACATTTTACAAGTCTAATCTGAGTCTGGTTATATCATCCACAGAAATGCGAGCGTTCGTCAGTTGACTACAAACAAATTCAGTTGCGAGCTGCGTTCGGTATTAAGTTTGCATGCATTTTTGTCGCTCAACGCGCGACACGAGTGTAGCTGCCGTCGTACTCGCCGTTCGCCGCAGTTGACGACAAGAAAGCAATCTCTCACCGACGGAGACCTATTAATTTCAATTATTTATTAATGTAAGCGAAGAGAAAACTGGTTCGCAGCTGCTATGCTGGGAAACGAAGATATGGATGCTGAGAACCGGTTGCGGAAGTTGTTTTGTCAACTATCGCAAATAATTTCATTGTTTACAATCGTTTTTTTCTACTAAGAGATAGGCGCCTTGAATCGTTTGAAAACTTACTTAAGGAAAAATATTGGTGCCAAAAAAAAAATAACTATATTTGCAACATTATTCACTGACGTGGTGGTTCCACGACGTCAAGTATGAGCACTCAAGTGGTCAGTATAAAAGACTCAGGGACAGTCAAGGGAGGTAGCAATTAGATGTTATAGAGTAAGCGTGTCACGCGTGTTCGTCATATTAGTATGGGATCTGTGTCGAATGCATTGTATAATTTGTGCGCTGAAAATGTTTGTGCGCAAGATGTGTACCTAGTTTTAAATGTGGAAGCGTAGAAATAAAGTAGATATAATCGGTTTCTTTTTCTTTACTTTTAATTGGATGGTGACTACCGTCAGTTTGAATGTTTTTTTGTGCCCGCCATCTGATGGTAGGCGTTATAACTGCACACATCTTTTTTTTTTTTTTCCACCGGAAATCGCATGACTTGGGGTAGTAAAATACACAAGTTCTACTCTGAGGCTAGTAAGAGTTACTAGCTTCTTGACCTAGTAACCGTTACTAGCATGACCGTTACTACCTATGGCTACTGCGTGCCTTGTAACGTATTTGACAAGGAGTTACTAGCTTTTACCTAGTAAGAGTAATGGCCTTTTTCCAAGAGTGGAAATATAAAAACTGAGAGGCGACCAGAAATGCTACATAAAACAAAAGTGCTAGCAACTGTGTTTATAAACATGTAGAACCTTCATTAACATAGCTATGCGAACATGTCATACAAAATAGTGGAAAATGTAATTTATAATTCGATTTAAAGAGTCAACGAATTTCAGTGTGCACCTTTATTTCTTAACTAGAGATTTCAATCGTTCTTGTTTTCCCAGAACCCCATTGTAACCATTGCATGTTTCAGACATTTTATTAAACCACTTTTGTGTTGTTCTCCTTAAGCCTACTGCTGCGCACGAAAACGTATGGTAGGAAGGCATCTTCAAAGCTATGTGATCGTTCTCGTGCCAGGTACACCGCTGTACAGAACTCTGGAATCCCTGTTGTTTCTAGACAAATTCTAATCATAGCAGCGTCATAGAAACACCTGGGCCGACTTGCTAGAACAGCGTCTCAGCTGAGACTGGGTCGTCGGAAGCACTGCAAAAGCTGAGGGACGCGAGGGTCTTGAGACGCGGATTGAGTCCCGCTCAGCTCGTGTGCTGTCTTTTGCATTGCGTTCTTTCCCCCAGTCTCAGCTGGTACGCCGTTTCTAGCAAGCCGGCCCAGAGTTTTGACATAGTTATGATCTGGTGACTGAATTTTTTTCAGCACTTTATAATATCATGTGCTAAAAAAAAAAACATTGACGCCATATTCACAAAAATAAAATCTTTAAAGAGAGCCTCTTTTCTGCCTGGACGTGTGCTTCTTTAGGAATCTACAGTTATTGAGGACGACGACGACACAGTTCCCGGAAATTCTATTGGTGTCTTTTAACATATACTTAAATATTTGCCAAATAGCGTGAATGCACTTCCCTATTGAAAAAACCTGCATACGTATCTCATATGGGTCCTGTATAAATTTTATACGATGCTATTGGATACAGGATCCTATATACATATACGGGACCCAAATCCACATACAGGATCCCGTATAGCTATATAGGATCTGGACCCGCATACGGGATCCCGTATAGCTATATAGGATCTGGACCCGCATACGGGATCCTGTATAGCTATATAGGATCTGGACCCGCATACAGGATCCCGTATAGCTATATAGGATCTGGGCCCGCATACACGATTTCGTATAGCTACATAGGATCTGTATCCGCATACAGGATCCCATCTATATAATGAGACCTTAAGGCCTACATGAGCACGCTAGACCTCTAAATGATCTGTTGCAACGTGCATTCAAGGGGCCCTGCAAGGACTTTTTTACTGGTTTTTAATTTGCACCGAACCTGAGTGCACTGAACGTAGTAACTTAGCAAAACATTTCTTTTCTCGAATTTCGTTTTATTTTAAAAGTTATAGGCAAGTTAAAATTACAAAAACAAGCAAAAAAATAACCTCCTTCAAGACGTCCTTGGTTGCTTGAGTGGCTGTGAACTAGAGGAGGGGCAGTGAGCTCAGCGAGGGCTCAGGGCTGCCGCACTCCGTGTCGACGGCTCAAGAGGGCGCCACTAAAGCATGTTCTGGATAGGCTGCGTGAAGCGGGCGGCCAGGGCGGCTCGCATTGCATTCGCTGCGCGATTAAACACTTATTCGGCATGAGGTTTCATTGGCCACAAACGACAGCAAACATGGGGTAAAGATCAGGTCAGAACAGGAGCCTCTTTACGCTGCCATACCGCCAAAAAGCCAAACCGCAAGCCAAAGCTGCTCGCCGAAGGCCTTGGGAACACTCGAAACCGGTCGGATCCTCCAGTCCGTACGACCGCAGCGCCGTCGCCTACATCCGGGACCTATCTACGTTCACATTCACAACTAAGTGCTTAGGTGCATCCCGAGCCTTTTTACAAAAAGGGGGTGCGGATTAAAGACTTGGGGGTCGACGTCTGTCCGCAAGTTCATCTTTCCTACTCAGCACTTTCCGCAGAGCAGGCAAGCTAGCCCAGCTGCCTGCATGCAACAGCGGCCTCGGCAGAGTAGGCGCCTTCAATGCAACGGATCCTCCTCAAACGGTGCCCTCGCAAGCTTGTGCACCACGAAAGAAATCCCCAGGCATAAACTCTAAGAAGGAGGAGGGTGCGCACATGCAAGGGCACATATGAGCGGGAGCCCTCCATGTGGGAAGGAAGGGAAGAAAGCTTGCGTGCCCACAAGCTCTGCAAAGTGTCACCCGTAAAGCTATCACTTTAAAAGAAACAACACAAGACATACAGACCTGTTTTATTTCAAGCCCAAGACAAAGAGAAAACAGGAAAAAGAGTTGAGCACATGACCGTTGACCTGAACACCTGAAAAGATAACAAAGGGAAGATCAGGTGCCTGCTCCACCACAGCCAGTGGCACTGCTAGTCAGGAGCATGGGCACATGCACATATGTGCATTCCCCCACACTCTAGATGCTATAGATGTCAGAGAAGATATGGTAATATCCCTCTCCATGGATAAACTTGAATACGACGACGGATGTATTGCTACCTTAGACCGAATGTAAATAAAGTTTTGGGGCTCAAGCAGAGGCCATGTAAATGGACAGCGTACGCAGCAATAGCTCCAATCAAGGCAGTGACATGTCTCCTTCCTATCTGTCAGTCCCATAAAATATTACATATGACCCCCTCCCCTTAAAGACTGATGCTCGACCTTGATATTCTGCAGGGGAGTTAATCTCTAAGCAATCCCCTCTCCTAAACTGCCAGGGGGAGTTGCATTATGGATGGGAGACGTGGAGAGGATATAGCTAGGAAAGAGGGATATACAAAAAAATTGGCACCTTTTGGCCAGAATGAAGGTAGAAGTGACAGTGATAGCTGTGCGATATTCGTGCAATGCGTGTGAAATCCTGGCAGAAACTGTGAAAACGGTGGTGTACAATGTTTCTTTTATTGTAGTGCAAGAGCAATATTTCCACATGCCGCGTGATGGCAGGGGCGTGTGCACTGTGCACCATCGCACGTGCACATAAGTGTCGGTTTGCATTGATACTTTATTGCATTTGCGATGGTGTTCTCATAGTAGCGGTCTGTAGAAGAAATTATGGCCGTTGTTTTGCGTGAACCTGGTCACCCGTGACACGGTCGTTTCTACGGGAAGAGCATGCGGATGAAAGAATCGAAGTATAGATATGAAGCGGGCATCTGCTATCAAGAGTCGTTGTCTGCCCGCAAGTTCATCCGTGTCCCACTCGACACTTTTCGCAGAGTGGCCAAGCTAGCCAAGCTGCCTGCACTCGACAACGGCCTCGGCGGAGTAAGCGCCTTTGAAGCGGCGACGCAGTCGCCCCCCGCGGCATCTTACCTCCGCGAACAGCTCTCTCCCGAAACCTAAATAAACACTAAACCGCGAAAGACGAGACAGAGAACACAGGACAAGCGCTTGTCCTGTGTCCTTCTCTTTTTTGTGCTTCGTCCTTCGTGCGTCAGTTTTTATGATAGTCCAACAGTTAATTTTAGTACAGTTTGCATGCACACCGTGCGGAAAGCCTGTGGATGTGCACGGGTAAACTCCTTTCTATTCGTGGGAGACCTCTGTGTAAAAAGAGAGAGGCGAAGGTAAAAGTGAGTGGCAGTCCTTCATGCGGGAAGGACGGGGGGAAGCTTGTGTGTGTGCTGTTGATAGCTGCGACGACAGCCCACGAGCTCAAAATCTCAGCAAAGTGTCATCCATAAAGCTATTGCTTTAAATGTGCAGACCGTACGTCGACCTTTAAGAAAAATAAGAGCTGGTGTTGAGTCCGACTCATCAAAAATGGCAAGTTTTGGCGGCCAATCACTGGCAAGATTTTACTGGCAGCACAGGCAGAAATCTGTCGGTGACACACTGGGGCCTTCAAAATGCTAGACGGGCAGATTGTTTCGCCTCTTCCCCGCAAGGAGAACCTCCGGTATTTTTTTCTGTGCGGATTGCCAGGTCGCTGTATCTCGAAACAAAACGTTTACTGTACCATTCGATTTTTGGCCTCAACCCAGAAAAGAAAGTACACGCAGTTTGGAACACAGAATTGGCCCTCTTCCATTTCGTCACACTCACATCCGACTGAACCAGTAAGAAACAGAAAAAATTGGTAGTTGTTTTTCACACTGTGTAGCAAACTGTCTTAATCAGAATGCTGTTGATATGTATTCAACTGATTCGCCAAACTGTAAAGGTACCCGTCTGAAATAAATTAAAGATAAGGGGTGTCTAGGAGGGCAAAACTATTTGTTGGTAGACTGCAAGGAGTGACCAGTTGGACTAAAGTAGCCAACGTAAAACTGTGACGATGAAGCTGAGCACGTGGCACTCGGAAAAAGTGAGGTTAACTACTATAAAAAACATTCTGCTAAAAAAAAAAAACGGTGATAGTCATGGCATCGACTATGCAAGATGGGAGGTGGTTATCGGCACTGTCGCCCATGCCCTCATTCTTAAAGCATTTTTGCTTATGTTGTGTGCCTCAACTCAAAATGGCTTCATTTGACTTGGTCAGTAACTGCCGAATGACTACAGATCAGTTTGATACTTTATTTATTTATTTTTGCTTAATGTGCCCACAAACAGCTCGAGGCCTTATTAGTTTAATTCTGTCATTGATCTATTCTTGTAATCTGGCTACAATCACACTGGATATTGCCTGGTACCCACCAGCAACATTTGTTTGGTGCTTGGGTGAAAAAAAGTGCCAGAAATTTACCTGAGCTGGCCAAAGAACGCCCACTCGAACAGCGCGCGCTTGCAGGATTTTGATCGTGCAAATGCTATTGCCTAGTGCCCGGTAATAGCTTGCTGAACATTGACTATCCAAATTCACCAAGAGACTAGAAAGCAAGCTCATTTGCCTCAAGAGGTGCCACTTGCATCATCCATTAGGGACGTTTTAAGATTAGTATTAGAAGAAAGTGTTGTGATAGCACTCACTGAATCTTCTCTTAGCTCCCCGAGGTTGAAGCACCACTGATGGGCTCCTGTAATTAGAAACATTTTGAGGACAGGATGAGATGGTTTAAAGGGGCTATGCAATTAACATAGAAAGGATTCGCGCATTCACGCCAGTAGAGCGATTGTATTTCTGGACATGGTAGAAATAACAGCTTCGAAAAATTAGGACGAGTTTTGCTTTCCTCAAAACTTGATTTTCTAAGGTTTCTCGCTGTGAGAACGCCCGTAACATTATTATAAATAAACATTTTTCAAAGCAAATTTGGTACAGATCTTTCCTACACATTAGATTGTGCAACCAACTAGGATAATTGAAAATTACAAATAAGTATTGATGTTATGATGCTTGAATTGAAACACCACCACCCAAAATGACAGAAGTTTTGGTACTTTGGCTATAGCACACTTACGACAATCCAAAGGTTCTGGCTCACCGGACAGCCTGCTCATACATCTGCATTACGACCAAGCCATTTCCCGTGCCTGTGCCCGAATTGCGTTACGGTTGTTATAACACGGATATTGGGGGCCATTTTATTAAAAAGTATTATTTGTTTTATTTTTAGTTTGATAACACACCTAAAGGCTTTACGAAACTGCCCCTCACAAGGCAGACATAATGTACATGTTTGAAGATCAAAATCTAAAAGGATTTTCTAAAACATGGCGACATACCTTTAAGCCCAAAAATATGCCAGTTTCGACTCCAAAACTTTTAGGAAAAAGAAATCTCTTTTCAGGCGTAATATTTAGAGGGCCCCTCCAACAATCGTTTTACTGGTTAAAACTTGCGGTGAGGCCAACCTCAGACGATGTAGTAACATGAAGGAACAATTTTCATTACAAAATTCCCATTATTCCAGAAGTTATGAGAATTTTAAAATGACAAAATCAATCAAGAAAACAGACTCCATTACATATCAAGAACCTCCAATGGTGGGATCATGGCACTGCTCCTCACGGGGGCAAGTCAACTATGTTCTGTTCTCGTTGTTTACACAAGTTTTGAAACTCTGTTTAGTTCAATGCTCTCAAAACTCAACATAAATAACTTTTATACAGAATAAGGACGGGGAACACAATCAAACATATTGTTCCATGCCCAGAGAGAAACGTTTGATGACTCTGGTCACTGAAACAGGTTACTCCACGTCAACAGTCGCTTGCATTTAGCACCACACAGCGCCACCATACGAAACACTATTATTTTGTGGTTTCGTTTTTGTTCCCAGCATCTCCCAAGCCGCTAAAAAGGCGGAAAGCGCAAAAAAAGCAGATGCTTAAATATTGTTGGAGGGGCCCTTTAAAGCACTTTAAGGCATGCAGCATATCTAAATAAACCCAAGTTTGACCCCCCATCCTGCTTTATGACAGTGTCTAAAACTAACCTTCTTCCAACCCTTCACGAGAAATTGCCCATTAACGTCATAATGATCTTACCTCACTCTCCTCCACGAAAAGTGCCCGGGCAAGTTTGTCCCTGCAAGTTCAAAAGCAGAATAGAAACCGGATTGGTAATTTAGCATATTTGACTTGCTCTTGTATGCATAGCCCTGAAAATGTGTACTTAATTAATAGGAAATGTGTTGCATGACGCTTGGGAAGCTCCACACATAACCCCCTTTGGGAAATGCTAACGATGACCTCATCACTTTTCTGTCCTGGCTTACTCTTTGGCTTCCTCTATTTTTTGCTGCCTCTTTATGGCTTCGTTACAGGGTCAGTGTTAGCACTTCCCAAAAAGGGTCACGTGTGGAGTTTCCGAAAGGTAATGCTAACGCATTTCCTAAGAATCCACCAATGGGTCCCCTTTTAATTTTTTTCCAAACGAAGGCATACACGCTCCGCACAGTTCAGACTCGCCCCAGCAACTGGAGCCCCACCACTCGGCATGCTGCGCCGTGACGTCACCCGTTCTCATTCCCCGCGCCGCTCGCACTCATAGGCTTCAACCCTGTGATGTCGCCTCCCTCTCGCCTTTGTCCTTCACTACTCTCCTCCTCTCTACCCAATGCGCTTCCCTCTCCATTGGTTTGTCGACAGACGGACCCTGTCATCTTTTCACTGTTATCTGGGTTCTAGTGCATTAATATCAACGCAATAATAAACGTTGCCAAAACACTAATAGCTACCCATACAGCTGAGTTATAACAGCTTATGACCAAAATAAAAAAACAACCAACTACCTTCAGTTCTCATCGCCGCTAATACAGTCATAATTGCATCTAGAATATTTTGTCCTGAAGTACTGCATCTTTACCATTTATAGAGAGGTAGAAAGATTAAAAATGCAGGGAGACTAGAATACAACTTTCATCATAATCATGAGAAAGACAAAGAATCAAAATATACATTTCGCACGTTATAACAGATTTCTGTCATTCCATCTCAGGCCAAACTTGGCTACTCCACAACCCAACGTGTTGCCTGGTTGCGTAGGCAGATACTCGGAAGAAACTTTTGGAACGCGAATTCAAAAGACGGAAAATTAATGGAGATATTCCTATGGGAGCTCAACAAGACTGGTGCTCATGAACATAACAGCCAGGAAAACGTGTACACCGGGAACAGATATGCTGTGCTAACATATGTTTGCTTGCACTGCACCCAAAGGTTTACAAACAGAGCAGGTGATCATAAAATCCTATTTGTAAGTCAAATTATCCTCAATAATACATAAGTCAGGATTCTAACGTAGAACATATATGGCATTTCTTTCCACACTTTATAGGGAAATTAATACGCAAATGAATGCTGGCACTATAATACACCCAACTTACTTCTTCTGCTGGTCGTTACACATTTCAGCAATGTACTTGTTCATGTTCTTGAGACGAGCTTCCCTCATCGCTGCGGCAGCAGCCACTCTCTTGTCGGGAGAGAGATTTGGGTCGGCCAGGACGGCTATCTCCTTCACGGAGGGATTGTCCTGGATGTACTTCCTGTACATATCTGAAAACAATTGGAATTCTAAAAGCTGATTGACACTGCGCTGTATAACAGTTTAGTAGTACAGTATAGACCACTTACAACGTAACCGTTCATAGTGCAGGACCGGGTATAACGCGGCTTTTTTAAACCACTGGTTCGCCTCCCATAGAACTCCATGTAATTACATACCGCTTAAAATGCAGGCGCACGAAGGGAAATACCGGTTATAGTGCGGTTTCTGCAACAGCCCCCCGACCACGCCGACGCAGCGAGCACGCTTCCCTGTGCGACACTAGATAACGGTGCGAGCCGCAAACGGCACTCGCGGGGCAAGGAGGTTGCTCGAAGAAGCGAAAAGAGAGGCTTCAGTTGCCATAGCGACGGAGGGACGCATGCACGTGTCGTTCACGTGCGTGCGTACCTCCGCTGCATTGGAAACAACCGCAACGACAGACCAATCGCAGGTCGGGGAGAAGTGTTCGCGCGCGTTGCATGCCGGTCGCGGGCCGGCTGCTTCTATCCGCAAACATGGCGTCAGTTTTGGTAGAAGCTCATCGTACCGCGTAAAAGCCCTATCCTTGACTGTAAATTTTCGTTGTGTCGCTATGGTAACCCAGCACGTACTAGAAGGGAAAATCCACATACTCGTGCGGCGATGTCGTGGCGGCGCTCTCAAGACGGCAGAAACGCCCGTGTCGTCGTGTTTGTTTACTTCGACTACAGTGGTGCTTCTAAGCATTTGTGCTTTTCGAACATCGCCCGGATTTCTTATTTGGAGCATTTCATGCCTGTGCTCAAGTTGAAGGTATTACTGGCGCATACCGTATAAAGGATGCGAATTTTCACGCGTTTTCATCGCCGGAGAAAAGTGAATAGGGTTAGCAATCCTGAACGCTCGCAACGTCCGTCCGCAACCCGCGACGCCGTTAAAAGGCTGCGCCAGGCAAAAGTCGCTCATTTCTTTCAAAATGCGTGACACACTTGAGAGAGAAGTGTGCTAGTCTGGTGAAATAAAGACTTTCCTCAAACTAAGCTTTATTTTTCATCTAACATAAAATAAATTGTTTTACAAAGGTAAGTTGTCTCATGGCATGTACACTGTAAAAAATTTACGTCAATTTGACGTGTCTTTCCCTCGTCAAAAAAGACGGGCACGCTCATCATTTCAAAATACGAGGATGCCCTCATTATTTATTTGGCGCGAGAGCCGAGCCTTCCAGAAAAGCCGAAATCCCAGGAGTGCAAGCATGCGCAGATGGCGAGGAGTTGAATGCCCCGCCGCGCAGCGCGCAGACCCGCAGCTCTTTCGCGGCCCTCCTCTCTCGCAGAATGGTGTTGCGGTTGTTGCAACACCCATCTCTGTTGTTTTGCGGTTGTGCTCCGAGTCGTGCGCCCGTGCCGCGCAGGCGCAAACAGAGGTTGCAGCAGCTATCGCCATGCTATCGCTCTTCGGGCGTTCGTCGAACTCGCCTCGGTGGCTGTTGACATCGTGGTCAGTGTAGTGTTCTGTGATGCATCAGGGCCTCATCAGCTCATCGACGACTAAATCGCCCACTTCAAGGTATGCAATGTGACTTTATCCTTGCAATGTCTTGCTTACGTATTGTAATCGAATATTTCTCCATGTTCGCGGTTCGAGTGCTTTCGGTTGAAGACGGAAAGCGCTCGAGCGTGTTCGAAATCTGCGGTCTGAGTACACGGGCGTCCAGCGACACATCGTGCTTTTGGTGTTTCTTTTTCAGCACGTTATGTTTCCGTTATAATATGCACGTGTTTATTTATCCGTGCTGCAGCGGCGGCGCCTTTACTCAGAGCCCTGCGCCTTATCTCTTAGGAGAACTCGCGAGTACGAGCTTTTATGGAAGCTTAGTTTCTGTGTTTGTTTTTGCAACAACATTCATGCAGCCAGACAACATAAGCGAGCGGCTAACGTCTTTGTAACGACGCAATGTCATTGAACGACGTTTTAGCGGCTTCGAAAACGGAAGTTTCCAGTGCACTCGATTCACGAGCCTCTAAGACGTACACAAAATTATTGACCGCCCTCGTAATTTGACGGGAAATTTCTCAAGCAGTTTGGAGGGTTAATTGTTGTAAACATCCACTCTGCAGCTCGCTGCTGGCTCTGACTTTATACTTAACAGTGTGCTTATTTTTTATATCGTATTTTCCGGGCTATAGTCCAAGGTCTATACATGTTTAAAAGCTGAAAGTTTAGGCTGTGCGGACTCTCTACGCGTGCGGACTATACACGAATTTTGTTTTTCAAGATCGTTCAGTATGAGGAGATGTGACGGATTTTGTGAGTGAAAGAGTATGTTAATGATGATTTATGTATATTATAGGCAGGCACGTAGCCAGGGGGAGGCCCCCCCCCCCCCCCCCCCCCCCCCGAAACAAAATTTTGGCTACGTGCCTGATTATAGGCTTCTTTGTGTGCTAAGAAAGCAGACATGTGTCAAGGTGTGCCGTCTATAGGAAGATTTTCGTGTCGACTAAGCACCAGGTGCCGACTATGCACGGCACGCGGACTATGCACCGGGTGCGGACTATCTAAGTATCTAAGCAAGAACTTTTACTTTGGACCCCCAATTTGCCCCTGCGGACTATACACCGGGTACGGACTATAGCCCGGAAAATACGGTACATATATTTTAGGTTTTTGCATGTCCTATATTCCGTTCACGCCTACGCTGACTGTGCGGTGCAAGCTACTTGTTCGCCAACTATAATTAAAGCCTCTTATCGCTTGACCTCGCTCTCCCCGCGTGAGTCTGCGAGAGGCGGTGACCACGTTGTGCAGAATCGACAGTTGACTGGTCAAACGAACATGCAGCTTCCACCGCACTGTCTGTTTAGGGGTGAACATTTCGCAAAATCGTAATAATTGGCTCAGCATACCCAACGGCTGATCGGCTTCGCAGAAGTTTATATTTTATTTATTTTTCTGCGCTTTCTTGTTTTATTTCTCATTGATGAGTACTGTTCATTCATTTGCACACCTGAGTCATTAGACAGCTGAAATGACGTCGAAAGATTCTTCTGATATATCAAATTTTTTTTTTGTAATCTTTAACGGACTGTAAAGGAAAATGAAGGTGATATATATGTGGATGCGGTCCTCACTGTATAATAGTAGGGCTCGGCGGACATTAGACAGGCGGATAAACGTCAAAATATGTTTACTAATTAACCGAAAATTGTAAAGTCACTGTTTAATTACATAGCTTTTTACTTTTCTTATTTCACTGTAGATTACACTTGTGCAGCTTCAGACACCCCGGCCGTGACACTTCCCCTTTGGACTTGGTTTAATGAATTTGTGTTTAGTATAGTTGCGTTATTTGTTTAGTATAGTTACGTTTATTATCATTAGTGCATGATTTTTTTTAACGAGGTTATAATTGCTTCCTCTTTTTTACAGTGGCTATTTTCAAACCTAACGTTGCATTTGCATATGTTGGTGTGCATGTGCATGGTGTGGTCTGCATCTAACTGTGTCACATGGCACCTGTGACATCCTAATGACGTCTGCATATAGTTGTTTCACTTTGCACTCGGGCTCAAAGTATAGCTATGTTGGACTGTTAATTTCAGGGTGGCATATCCCACAAGCCTCATGTTGGCTGTGATGTGCCCGTCATGCTAACTGATGTGCGCTAGATACAATAAATGTATTATATTATTATTATGAATATTATTATTATTATTATTTAGCGGTGTAATGGGCCTCTTCGCAATTGCAATTTTAAAGAAAGTAATGTAACCCCAAAACTCTAACCGGCGATTTCCGAAAAACATGGATTACTCAAAACTTGCTGCTTTTTCACAAAATTGTTTCATTTAGGTTGGGCTTTAGTAATGTCTCCGTTTAAAATTGCAATCGCAGCATTGCCCATTATACCAATACTTAAGAAGGTAATTAACATATTTTGGTTAGTAAACATAATTTTATGTTTATTCTCTTCTCTAACGTTTGTCATTGCTGTGGTATTGCTGGCTACTGCAGTGTGTGACCCAATTGTTATGTTTGTTATAGGTACTTTGGCCAGATAAACCTCAAAAGAGGTACCAGGTGTGCACCATGCCATACCGCAAAGAGCGGCATTTATCCGAAAGTTCTCAGGCTCATCAAGGAAGGGAAATGAACCCGTAGGTACTATTCAAAGATTACCAGCCGCTCTCTTCAAGCCGCATGGAGAGCTCTATGAGTTCAGCAAGTGTTCCTAGTGGTCCTTGGGATATTTCATGCTGGAGGCTTATGTAGTATTGGTCTTGTCTTTGTAACTTTGTGGGTATAAGGCAAGCTGTATTAAATTTATTGCAGGTTCCAGTTGCACCAAGCAGGTGCACTCACCCTCAGGTTGCAAGCCGCTCTCTTCAAGTCGCATGGGGTGCTTTATGAGGTGAGCAAGCATTTCTAGCAATCCTTAAGACATGTCGTGCTTTAGGCTTATGTATTACTGGCCTTGTCTTTGTTACATTGTGGTATATGGCAAGCTGTACTAAATTTATTGCAGGTCCCAGCTGCACCAAACAGGTGCACGCACCATTACAGATTGCAAGCCGTTCTCTTTAAGCCACATGGAATGTTCCATGAGGTGAGCGTGCATTTGTAGTGGTCCTTGGGACATGTGCTGTAGGCTTATGTATTACTGGCTTTGTCTTTGTGGTATACGCCAGGCTGTATTAAATATATTGCAGGTCCCAGCAACAAAAATTGCAAGCCACTCTCTTCAAGCCGCGTGGAGTGCTCTCTGAGGTGAGCAATGATTTCTGGTGGTCCTTGGTACACGCCCTTCTGGGGGTTTATGTAGTACTGACCTTGTCTTTGTTATTTTCTGGTATATGGCAAGCTGCATTAACTTTGTCGCAGTTCCCATCTACACCAAGCGGGTTGACCCACCGTCAGACCGCAAGCCGCTGTCTTCAAGCCGCACAAAGTGTTCTATGAAGTGAGCAATCATTTCTGGCTGTCTTTGGTGCATGCCATGCTGGGGGTTTATGTAATACTAGCCTTGTCTTTGTTACTTTCTGGTACATGGCAAGCTGCATTAACTTTCTCGCAGTTCCCATCTACACCAAACGGGTTGACCCACCTTCAGACCGCAAGCTGCTGTCTTCAAGCCGCACAAAGTGTTCTATGAGGTGAGCAATAATTTCTGGCTGTCTTTGGTGCATGCCATGCTGGGGGTTTATGTAATACTGACCTTGTCTTTGTTATTTTCTGGTATATGGCAAGCTGCATTAGCTTTTTCGCAGTTCCCATCTACACCAAGCGGGTTGACCCACCGTCAGACCGCAAGCCGCTGTCTTCAAGCCGCACAAAGTGTTCAGTGAGGTGAGCAATCATTTCTGGCGGTTTTTGGTGCATGCCTGCTGGGGTTTATGTAATACTGGCCTTGTCTTTGTTACTTTCTGGTATATGGCAAGCTGCGTTAACTTTCTTGCAGGTCCCAGCTGCACCAAGCGGGTAGACCCACCGTCAAAGACCGCAAGCCGCTTTCTTCAAGCCGCACAGAGTGTTCTGAGGTGAGCAATCATTTCTGGCTGCTCTTGGTACATACTATGCTGGGGGTTTATGTAAAACTGGCCTTCTCCAGTTTGATCCAGTTTTACCTAAGGAAAAGGTGGACCTCTATAGTGGGATGGACATGCATTCAATATTTTTATATACATGTATACAAAGCTGTCTATTTTAATTCGAACGAAATTAAAAAAAACAAAAAAAACGGCACGAGTTACTTAAATGATTTCCTCACTGTGTGTTTATGGGGCTCGGAGGACATTAGATAAGGGGATAACCGTTGCAGAATGTTAATCAAAACTAATGAACAAAATTTTTTTAATAATGTTTTTAATTAATTGTTTTATGGGATACATTTCAATTCTAGTTTCAAAGGCAGTAAATGTTAGACTAACAGAATTTCTGTATAGCAAGGTTCAAGATATGGAATGCTAAAAATTTGCTTTTTTTGTCACCCGATTCGAAAATTGCGTACTCGGGGAAGACCTCAGGATGTTGTGCGGACGTGGTTGCTTCGGACGCACCTTTTTTATCTTGGAAGTATGACGCGGATGCATCTACCAAGGACACACTGTCGAGATAGTGACGATGTGCCCAGTACGACTTTGTCACTCTCCCACCCACCATTAACGGCACAAATTCTTGAGTTCCTGAGCGCGGTTTTTGCATCCGACATTAAAACACAAAAGTTGGACAAGGAATATGTGGAAGCCGCTTGGCATTTCGTGAATTGTTTAAGTCGGGATAGCCTTTAATATTGACTGGCTTTTAACGCTGCTGTTGCAGCATGGCCCAGAAAGCCATTAGTTACAAAGCTAGCAAATTTTCGTCAATTAGTCAACATACTGTGACGGTTATCCCCTTTACTGATGTCCACAGAGTCCTACGAATGCGCAATGAAGAAGACATTCTGATAACTTTCGTGGCCTTTTTTGAAAATTCTGTTAGCTTTGATATAGAATGATGTGTATACATGTAAAACGACTTGTAGAATGTAATCATGCACATGATTGTGTTACAAGGCTTTGTTTTTCACCCAATTAAGTAGTGCATTTTTTATCGCAACCTTCCAAAAATAAGCAAAGCATCCAGTTTGGTATTCAAATTGTATTCTATTTCGGTAATAAATCAACGGACTACTACTTGGTTCGCCTTTGGCTTCATACTGAGAATAATAGGCATGTGTGAATCATGAATTTTGGGCTTAAAGTGTATAATGACTTGAGCTTATTAACTTTTCAGTTGAATATCACAGTGTCTGCACCTCTCTCCAAGCCTGTTACTTAGTGCCGTCACGCTAGCCTCAGCCACCCTGACAGTGTTGGTATCACTTGTTTAGCTGTAGGCTGCTTTGATTACTTTAGTACATATGTTTTCAAAATGCAGTAATATGTCAGTGAAGGAGCATGATCGTGCACGAATAGTAACTTTAGGTATGGTACAAAAAAATACCTAATATCAGGGGCAGGTAGTCATCCACTGAAATAAAGTTAGAAGTGAATAATTTTGATTACCAAACTGAATGCTCTCTTAAAATTCTCAAGGATCTGCTTAAGCTGCACAGTTGTAATCGAGGCAGCAAGCAAAGCTTGTCATTTATTTATGCTTGTCAGCAGCATGCTGCATGGGCATATAGATTTATAAGTGTACATAATCAGCATGAGGGCAATACATATACTTTTTAAATGAAATTCTAATTGATCTCGTTATCATCGCCCCACTGCCAAAGCTCTGTTAGTTCTGATCCAAATTATGTTGTGGCTCTGGCTATCATCAGGTCAAGGCCCACATAGAGGTTGTGAATATAAATATACGATTTGATGGCCTTCTCGCCATGCTCGTCCTTCAATTTCAAATTAGAACTGTTGCTGCAATGTCGTGACATAGCATGTTAGGACATTGCAGCCTAATACATATTCTTGATAACAGGATAGCTACAGTGTTATTTGTCTTCTAAATTTGACCTTGAGGGGAGTACCGACATCCATCAGATGCAAAAACATTCACGTAACCATTTTTAAATTTTTTTCTTAATTCCTCCTGTGTACATGTCAAAACCTCTCCGCTATAGAGGTGTGCATTTCCCACCAAAGTATGAGTCTGCACTGCGACAAAGCGAGATTCTTGCGACCGGGGTGTTACACCACCCCCTAGATAAGCAGAAGGCCTCCGCACCGTCATCACAGCCAGATCGATTGAGGCCTGAGATTGGGCACGAGTGCTGCGTCAGTGTTCGGCCGGGGCTCGTGTTCCATCAGTGCGTCGAAGGTCGGACTCGGGCCCAGTAGCCGAGTTAGCGCCATCCGACTGTGATGACGTTTCATGAAGGGAGAGGAGGCGATGCCCAGGCTTTTATTATTCTATAGGTATTGTTGGGTGTTAACGCGATTAATGCGATTGCGGAGTCTGCTCCATGGGTTTCGCTTCTCCGCAGCGCAGTGCACATGCGGAGAAGCGCACTGAACAAAGCCAATTCATTGCAATGGTGACTTTACGAGCGCTTTGAAATGTTCGACTGGCGTAAACGACTTTATTTTCGCGAGCTTGATATTTCATACATTTTGTGAAGTGTCAGTTTTGGAAATACTTTGTGGGAACAAAATTTCACAATGAGGAGTAATGTTCAATGTATTCGTAGCCATGGGGTTACTTATTTGCATGACCAATTTGAAGCAATTTCGATAAACTCGCAAACAGTAAGCCTTTGCAAAAATTAAGCCGTTTACAGTAGTACGATTAATGTTGAAACCAATATCAAATACCGTATAATACTAAACTGCTATAAGAAAATTTTAATATTAGCACAGCCCTGAAAAATGGCCATTTGCGGATGTTTTCGCTGTGGCCTTCATCAATCCATATGGGCTTCAAGTGTAGCAGCTGCAACCTTGAATCTGGAAAAGGCTATTGTTTGTCACACATTTTCTTTATGGTGCCTAAGGTTTCATGTAATAAATGTTGTGCCCTGCAGTGAAGACTATTACCTGTAGCATAGCCCTGGGCATGCAAAGAAGGCACACCAGCAATGTCTGACATATCAGACTTTCAGAAATGCTATTGTCCAATTTTCCTCACCCTTTTGTCCGGATGAAGCTGTTACTATCTTTCTTGCTTTCCTCTCATAGTCCTTTGAGCGAGTTATGTGACGTTATATCATAGGGTGGCATAGGGTAATTTTCTCTTCTCTTTTCCCGCAGGATGTAATGGCACACCATCATCACCAAGGAGAGTGTACAGTGAGGAAGCTCGGAAACTTGAATAAAGTGATAAGTAATCTTTCAATTTTTGTTTTTATAATTACGTGAAGAACACTGATCATAATGACTGTATGCTACACATACATACTTACAGCTGAAAAATGCAATCCACCTTTTCTTTAGGTTTTTCTCACACAGTTTCAGAACACGCTGGTACGTCATTTTCACGAGGAATGTTTGGAAATAGAGCTGCCAGAGATTTCCTCGTAATTTTCACGTACAAAGCCGCAAATAAAAATGACGACTTTCCTAGTCAATTTAGAAAAACGACAGTTCGTTATTTTCACGGGGGAAGATTTGAAAACGATTCAATCGTCATTTTCACGTCTATGCTCGTAAACTAAGAATGCGGTGCCTCGTTTTTTTGACAACTTTTCCCACATAATTTTAAAAAAATGATTGTACGTTATTTTGACGGGAAATGTTTGGAAATAGAGCTGCCAGAACTTTCCTCGTAAATTTCACGACTCATTTTTAACAGTGTACTTTGGCCTGAAAAAGTGATGTTTTGGTTATAGCGCGGTACCGCTTATAGTGCGGATTTTCGCGACTCCCGCGACATACGTTACATGCGGTCTACACTGTATACGTTTCACTGTGAAACGAAATGAAGCAGTCCAAAATCGAGCACCCTGCTACATCTTGTCAAATTACAATTTTAGAAATCTATTTGCAATAAAACAAACCTAGATTTATCTACTTTTACTCTTTGCTTAATCAACAATTCTTATCACAATCATTCCACTATCAGAAGTTTATTCCTTCAAACTCCTGCGCAGTCGTCATGTCAACTCCTACTACTTTCAGCGCATATCCGATTCAACTAATGCATTTAACAACTCACTCCTACTTCTCACAAAAGACCTTTTGCGAAATCCCCCAAGTGCCCCGGCCCGCGCACGAGGAATTGTGGGAGAGGCTGTCTCTCGCCTGGCCGCTCTGCCTTGAGATCGCATTGCCTTGTTGCTTTCCTCTTCTTAATCCTCTGTGTTTCGATTCCATTACATATTTTTATCGATTCCAGTGTATTTTTTTTTGCTTTTAAGTGTTTCCATTCTCTTCTGCGCGCAGTATTCCTTGTATATATATAGTATTCGTGTCTTCATTCTGTCTTTTTCGACGGGAGTGCCGAGAGGACAACACGCCGCTTCGCGCGTCGTTCCTCGGGTGTGTACTACCGTAGCTATCGATTTTTATCGCGCTGTTAGCTGTTCATTTTGGTTCAATTCGACCCGCGTGCAGTCGAGACGAGCCGTTTATGAACACCCGCGCACATGTCATAGGGATACGCAGAGCTCTGAATCAACAATCGCGACGCGAGAGCCGAGTGCGCTGTGATTTGGCCGCCCGCGCTCGCTCCGTTGACTCGCACTGTAGCGTATGCCTTCGAGTGGCGCTTACTTGACCAACATACAGCACGCCACTTTGTCGCAGCGAATCATTTGTCCGAATGTTTGCGAAACTGAGGCATGTGCAACGCTGCGGCGCCTGACAACTGCGTGTTGCTACGCGAGCCTTTCGCAAGCGCCGGTGGCCCAACGTCGTGGCTTATATGCGCTTATAGTATGCCTTCTTAATCTATCTGCTAAGTGGTTGTCAGTTGCAAATATCCTTTTGCAAGTGCTGACAACTGCGCGCTGCTGCGTGCAGTTGTCAGGCGCCGCAGCGTTGGATATGCCGTCGAACGGTGTTACGGTTTTGCAGGCATTTATAAAAATTATTCACGGCAACAAAGCGGCGTGCTGTATCTTGGTCAAGTAAGCGGCACTCGAAGGCATACGCTACAGTGCGAGTCAACGGAGCGAGTGCGGGCGGCCATATCACTGCACACTCGGCTCTCGCGTTGCAATTGTTGATTCAGAGCTCTGCGTATCCCTATGACATGTGCGCGGGTGTTCATAAACAGCTTGTCTCGACTGCATGCGGGTCAAATTGAACCAAAATGAACAGCTAACAGTGCGATAGAAATCGGTAGCAACGGTAGTACTCAACCGGGGAACGACGCGCGAAGCGGCGTGTTGTCCGTCGGCACCCCCGTCGAAAAAGGAAAAATAAACACACAAATACTATATATGTACAAGAAATATCGCTCGCAGAAGAGAATAGAAACACTGATAAGCAATAAAAAAATACACTTGAACACATAAAAACAGGTAATGAAATCGAAAAACAGAGGATTAAGAGGAGGCAAGCGACACGGCAATGCGATCTCAAGGCAGAGCGGCCAGGCGAGGGACAGTCTCTCCCACAATTACTTGCGCGTGGGCCGGGGTGCTTGGGAAAATAGCAAATTGTCTATTGTGGACTGCAACAATCTTCCGGAGATGCTAGTCTCTATCACAGAACGTGTGATTTTCAGGAATTCCATTATCTTGTATGCGCATGCAGCATAGCTTTCCTGTGTTTTTGGTTGCTTCTACTATCTTAGTTCTGACAGCATGTCATTTTTGTTCTTGTTGTCATCGTCGTTGTCTTGTTCTTTGTTTCTGTAGAAATTTATAATTTGCTGATATGCCCCTCCCTATAATACCCTTGAACTAGGGTGCTTTAAGGGGTACCCCACGAATTTTCGGTCTACCCGAACTAACTATATTTCCTGAATACACGGTCCTTGCCCCTTTTCGAGACTCGGAATAATAATAGAGAAAACAGTGAACAAAAATGGTGCTAAAACAAAATATTCAAAATTTCCTGTGCTTTCCAGTAGCGTGACATTACGGACACACTGACATGCAGGCCGAGAGGGCAGTCTAGAGATAGAGCACGTCGCAGATTTTGTTTGGTGCTGCTTACTAGTCAAGATTGGAATGGGATTCAATAGCATTTGTTTCACACCGTGGAACTTAGTGTAATCAGTTGGGAACGAGATTAACCGCCCAAACACCGAACCTATGCCTCTTACTGACATCACTTTTTCAGTGTTGTCCATAGTGGCTTTCAGTTTGAAAAAATAAAACGGTGCAACCCCATGCTTGAAAATTGAATGACTTCGAGACAAAATTTTATTTGAGTTCAGCCGTGTCTATCGGTGTGTTGAACCAAGTACAAGGAAAATCAGAGACCATGAAAAAAATTGGAGGAGAAACCCCTTAGCCAAGCTTTGACGACTTCACGGCACATATGAATTTAGTGTGAAACATGCTTTTATATGGAGGTGACAATGAGCATAGAGCTTTCAATTTCTACACTGGAAACACTTGCGAGCAGCTTAGAAAATTGAGCTATGAAACCACTTACTCAAAACAGCCCCTTTCTTCTCAGGGGTCATTCTCTTCTTGCCCAACGCACCCAGTTTCAGGTACCTCTTACAAGGTTTCCCACTGACGCTGCGCTCGAGGAGCTCTGCTGTAGACCAGATGGTCCTTGCTGCGTCCTTAACGCACATCGAGTCGGTTTTTGCATCAAATACGAATTCAAATTTTTTTTTCAGTAGAAAGATATTTGACCCCACATGAATCTGAAAAGATTAGAACATTGTTGCACAGCCTGTGATACATGCACTTTTAAATCACAGAGAGCAGTTAAATTCAAACCACTATTGAGATCCCCACATTTCTTGTTAAGCTTTTAAAAAATGCACAGAGGAGGAAACTTCAAAAGCTGTGCATGAAAGCAGACTGCACAGATACATGATATGCTGTCTAAAAAACTATTTCAGTCCTTGTATATATTCCATAATATCAATCAATACAACTGCATAGACTGCCCAATAAAAATAATGTAGAAGTACAAGGGGTTTCATTTATCATTTTAATAAAAAATGCACAACTGACTCAAGAAAGATACTTACTTGTCCTTCCTGCACTTGGAAAAGTGGAACAGAAGAGCTGTCGTTCTCGCCGACGGCGTCTCCATCTGCGGCGCCACCTCTAATGTTTTCATCAATGTCGTTTCCATCTCCGCCGTCCTCTGCGAAGTGGCCTCCGACGTCGCCTCCAACATCTTCATCAATGTCCCAATCAATGTCCCAGTCAGCGCACTCAACAAGATCCTCCCCGAGGTCCGCCACAATATGTTTGTCCTGGTCCTTGCCACGGTCCCCAGCATGGTTTTCTGCTGTGTGCCCAGAATGCTGCGAAAAAATGCTCACTATGAAAACAGCTGCAACCAAGATAACTTGCCAGCAAAGAAAACTTTGTTGGACCCAACAGATCACCCATGCGTGCAATAAATTTGCTTCCATGCATAGATGCCACAATCATCCATAATAATTTTGACGTAGCACAAGCATGATAATTTTCAGCAGACAGCAAGAACAAATGAGGTCCTGAGCTCAGGAACCTTGCTCAACATCATCCAGCATCCCTGCAGAACCTCTCTATTGTCTAATGTTCGCAAGAAGTTGCCTTCTTGCGAAAATTTGACTGCGACTGAACTGCTTACCCCCTGGTGCCGGTGTCCCCTGCAAAAAAATTGGGGTGGTTATCATTTGAGCCCGTTCTTGTTTCGCCCTTCTCACTTGGCCCTTCTCAAAGCAACCACTCTCAAAAGGATCTTCTCTCTTGGACTCGTCGCACTTGAATCTTTCCATACCGAAATTGTTTTCTTTTTTCGGGTAATATTAATAAATACATTGATATACTTTGTGTGTGTGTGTGTGTGTATGTGTGCGTGCCACGCTACCGGCATACTCTCTCTGCTAGGGATTTTAGCAGTACGTCGAGGTCGTCGTGAAAAGCTACTAGCTGACAATAAAACAGACCAACTATTTATCGCAGCCAGATCATACTCCGAAATGTCACATTGTTTAAAGAGCAACTCCGGCCAAAACTCAAAATGAAATAAGTTACCGGCATCGCTCTAGAGACACAAAATACAACCCCAGCCAAAAAATTGCGTCCCGCGGATGCCCCATTCTCAACTAATGCCATTAGTAAAAATGCGAGCCGCCGCTCCTTAGCGGGCGGCCAGCGGGTTGCCGATCGCTAAAGCAACATTGGGCCATGACGTTGGTATCGTTCTCAATTTTTTCTCCGGTCCAGGCGTTGCGCGCATTGCGCTTTTTTGAGCTGTTACCACCGCTACTTCGGCTTGTGATTGGCGTGTTTAGCCGTTGCTTTTATCCATAGCCCGTGTAGCTTTGGTATAGCCTTTTGTTTATTTGCTTGTGAGGACTCCAAGACTCGTTTTAGCGGGCAACTCAGTGTCCCCAAGACTGCCCAGCTGTTCCTCAAAAGATGCCGAGTACAACTTGTAGCGCTGTGGGCTGCTCAAACAACCCGCTGCGCAACCTGGAAGTGCTTTTTCACAAGTTTCCAACGGACCGGAAATTGGAAAAGGTGTGGGTGAACGTGGTTCGACGAGTGAACTTTGGATTTCGGCTTTTACGCACCCAAGGAAGAAAAAAATGGAAACAAAAAAACAGACGTGTACAGCCTAGCACACATGCGTTCGGACGCCGCGGCCCACGCCGGAGAGCCTCAAATCTTCGTGTCTGGGACTGACCCGCAGCGCGAAAGCGAGAGTGCCCCCATTACTGTTTGTCACTGGCAGCGCGGCGTAGAGCAACGCCGCTCCATCCACGGAGCCCAGACGACAATTTAGGCCTAGCGACGAGTACGGAAGACCGCACGCCAAGTTACAACCGCTGATTATGGCACCAAACGAGTTCACTCGTTTTCCAGTCGCTATACTCCGTGTTACTAGTTACGTGCAGTACAGGCGAAGGCAACGCCAAGAGAGGGGAGAAAGGGCAAGCACTAGAAAGGCTGGGGTAGACGAGAGAAACCTCCTCTCCTCTGTAACGTTCCTAGTGCTAGTGCTCTCCCTTTCTCCCTCACCCTTCAGTGCCATCCTCTCCCGTTCCGCCTTGATCGCCCTTCCTGTCTTCGACTGGCGTTGCCTTCGCCTGCACTGCACACAACTGGTGACGCATGGTATAGCTTTTGGGTAAACAAGCGACGAGTACGGCATAGCGCACGCACGGCGGCGGCCGCCGAGTGCGGCATCGAACGAGTTCATGGGTTTTCCAGTCGCTAGCTTTTGGGTCTACGTACTAACTCTTGCTACATATGCTGGATAACTACGAATAAAGAATTAAAACAAAATCAGCTTACTTCCTATCTTTAGACGGCTAGCGCAACAGAGATAGGTGCCGCTCGGCCTGCGTACTCGTTGAACGAGATGGATCCTGACGTCACGTTCATATTGCGGCTGATTTCCAGTGTTGCCGGGGCCTCGAGTGGCTAGTTTCGGTTTTGTTGGCCGCACCCCAAACAGAACTTTGAGGCGTCAATATCTTTAAAACTATGCACAATAACGAGAAAAAAATTGCCCCTTGCAATTCAGGGACGCTGACTGCACTAAAAACAGTCATAATCCCAAAATCGAAAGTATGGACCGGAGTTGCCCTTTAAGGTCTCTCGACTTGGGACAATGCCACCACTTTTATAATGTATGCTATTTCTGTTCAAATAAAGTTTCCAAATTAAATGCTCATCACTTTTTTTTTTTTCGTTTGTTTTGAGGAAGGGAAGCAGGTGTCATTGTACGATTCTCAGTGCGTACCTCTACACATAAAATATATCTGATGGTATGTTGGGGGCCCAAGCGAGGTAAGGCTCATCAACAAAGTCGCAAAGGCATGACGACGTTGAAAGCATGCCAAACTAGTGCCATTCAGTCGTAGCGCGAAATGAGAATGGGTCCAGTTGCGAAAAATACAATTGGATCTTATGAGAAGGTTCAAACAAGTCAGACCAAATGAAAATGGGACGAAATGCGCAAGGTCCAAATGCGAATGGGACGTTTCCAGATAACGGGCAAAATGAGAATGGGCCCAGTTGCGAAAAAAACGATTCGGATCTTACGAGAAGGTTCAAACGAGGACCAAATGGGAATGGGATGAAATATGCAAGGTTCAAATGCGAATGGGACGTTTTGAGATACACCCAAAAATTGTGCTTCACCTTTCTTTCCTTCACTTAATATACCAGAGTTGTGAGTGCGCGCCTGTCTGTGTTGTGTTCCTCCCTCGTTCATCCTCATCTCTTTGTGCGCGATTTTTAACCATGCTCTCTACTGCCACCAAGCCCTCACTGAACACTCGCCACTTTCTGTCATGTGACACCTGCTGTCGAACAGGAAAATTGCAGAAATACATCCCTGCCACATGCCTTTGCATGGTCTGCTTCTACTCAGCAAACTCCTTCGAGCACCAGTAAAAGATTCTCTTCTTTGACTCGGCACAAGGTGCAAATTTATCAGCTTGCAATGTGGACTACACAATTAGCAAGGTGTTTTGATACATTTTTGATAGTACAATGTCTGAAATACCTGTAAGTTTGCTATACATTTAGGCCTTCCAGAAACATGTTTTAGACTGTAATGCAAATGCAGGTTAGAAAAACAGACACCTAATTGCAGGGGCATCAGAAATAAATAGCAAGTTCTCACCAAGGCTTCAATAGGGGGGCCCATGACTTGCTCCGGAACCCCAGGACTCGGCTGACTGGTATATATAAAAGGAAGAAAAATGTTGTCAATGACAAGCTCATAACACCAAGAAAGCTATGCCTCATTCGTCCAAGCAGCTGATCAGCATAGGAAAGCACATATGGCAATGTTGATTTCTCAGAAAAGGAAGGCTCAAGAGCTTGCCCGAGCTGGCTTCCACTTGTAGCTGCCGCCCCTTGTGGTTTGTGGGCAGCAGTCTTCTTTCCAGCGCTGGGGGGCGTGCTGACGCTGGGTCGAGCCCTGTCACGATGCCAATCAGAAGATATTAAAGCAGCAGATGTTAGTAATGACAAGCTTGTTAAACGTAAGAGAATATGGTTGAATTCCCAAAGCACCTAACAAGCATGACGAGAAAATCTAAAGAGAGTAATTTCTTTCTGAAAGGAAGGCTCAAGAACTTGCCCCAGCTGGCCGTCACTTGTAGCTGCCGCCCCTTGTGGTTTGTGGGCCAAGGTCTTTCTTCCAGCACTGGGGGGTGTGCTGACGCTGGGTCGAGCCCTGTCACGATGCCGATTGGAAGATATGAAAGCAGATGCTAGTGATGACAAGCTCGCTAAACCTAAGAGAGTGCGGTTGCATTCCCAAAGCACCTAAGAAGCATGACGAGAAAATCTAAAGGAAATAATTTCTTTCTGAAGGGAAGGCTCAAGAACTTGCCAAAGCTGGCCGTCACTTGTGGCTGCCGCCCCTTGTGGTTTGTGGGCCGCAGTCTTCTCTCCAGCACTGGGGGGGGGGGGGGGGGGGGGGTGCTGACGCTGGGTCGAGCCCTGTCACGATGCCAATCAGAAGATATTAAAGCAGCAGATGTTAGTAATGACAAGCTCGTTAAACCTAAGAGAATATGGTTGAATTCCCGAAGCACCTAAGAAGCATGACGACAAAATCTAAAGAAAGTAATTTCTTTCTGAACGGAAGGCTCAAGGACTTGCCCGAGCTGGCCGTTACTTGTAACTGCCGCCCCTTGTGGTTTGTGGGACGAGGTCTTTCTTCCAGCACTGGGGGGCATACTGACGCTGGGTCGAGCCCTGTCACGATATACGATTGGAAGATATGAAAACAGAAGATGCTAGTGATGACAAGCTCGCTAAACCTAAGAGAGTATGGTTGCATTCCCAAAACACCTAAGAAGCATGACGAGGAAATCTAAAAGAAATAATTTCTTTCTAAAAGGAAGGCTCAAGAACTTGCCAAAGCTGGCCGTCACTCGCAGCTGCCGCCTTTTGTGGTTTGTAGGTTGCAGTCTTCTTTCCAGCACTGGGAGTCGTGCTGATACTGGGGCGAGCCCTGTCAAGATGCCGATAGGAAGATATGAAAGCTGGAGTTATTACTAATGACAAGCTCATTCAACCTATGTGAACTAGGCTTAATTCCTAAAGCGCCAAAGAAGCACGACGAGACGATAAAAAATTACTAATTTCTTTCTGAAAGGAAGGCTCAAGAACTTGCCCAAGCTGGCTGCCACTTGTAGCTGCCACACCTTGTGGTTTGTGGGTCGCAGTCTTTTTTCCAGCGAGAGGCGTGCTAATGTTGGGTAGAGCCCTGTAGATGTCGACCAGTAGTTATGAAAGCAGGAGAGATGTTGTATAATCGTAACGCATAAAAGAATGCAATTTACTGAAGCTGCTACAAATGGTGCATTTCTCATAAAGAGGATGAAAAGAACTGACCCCAGCGTGCTGACATTTGCCTGTTGTGGTGGGCGTGCCTTGGCGATGTGGAGTCCATCATCGTCTGTATGAACATTCACAAATTAGAGGCTTGGGGATTATTCTATATAATTGCTAACAAGCAAGCTTATCAGCATTATCACATACCAATCTTCGAAAGAAGCGTCCAAGAAAGGGCTGTTCTTAATTTCCGCTCTTCTTCCAACTCCTTCCTTGAAGCCGCTAGTTCTCCTCGTACCCTTTCCAGCTCCTTCTCAAGCTCAGCATTCGCCTGCTTCTCAATCGTCAGCAGCTTTCGAGGCACAAGCTCTTCGTCGTCATCATCACTCGTCTCAATCAGTGCCACCTGTCTTCTCTTTCCCAGAATCGCCTTCATTTCTTTTTTTCTCGCAACCTTCTGGGCAAGTGCCTTTTCCTTCCTTGATATTGCGTGAGGTGCCTGGAAAATGTATATATTACTACTAATCTGAGACATATAGGTAGAAGGTCACCTGAATGGCAGTCTTTGGGTCCTCAAAGATCACAGGAAGAGCTGTGCCTCTTGACTTCAGGAGGTTCTGAATCATATCCTCCTTACTTTCTGTTTTAGAAAAAAACAAGAAATTAAGTTGTGAGATTTTTACTGAAACTCTATCATCAACTGCTGATGAACGCAGGAAGGATATTTGCTGCTCAGAATTTTTGCTTATTGCTGCACGAAGACCACCGCATAATCGGTTGTTCAGGTATGCTCTATTTTCCAGGGCAACATCACGATGCATAAAAAGAGTAAGTCGTGTAAGCCACATATTCAATAATAAAAGTATAGTGATTTATTAAATGCATTTTTATGATCACTAAACATCAAAAGAGGCATTGATTAACCCTTTCAGCGCAGAAGATGATTTGCGCTTGTCCATCACAAGAGTACAGCTCATCAAGAGTCTGCAATATCAATGCAACTATCCTTCGGACGTATCAGCCCGTGTGTATCTCGAAGCTTCGTAGAACAGCTGACAGATGGCAGGGGAAGTAAAAAAAAAAAAAAAAAAGCCAAATTTAGTAGATTAATTTTGATATCTTTCCATGAGGCCTGCTGCACTGAATTTGCTAATTATTTTGTCATTTTCCATGTTTTGAATTGGAACTAGTCTCTCTCCATACGTGTATTGGGGTGGAAAGTTGAGAATTTATTTAGTGTCACAAAAAGGGTATCACTGGGGGGCGTCTTAAGGCAGTCCTCCGCCCGCGTTCACGGTGCTTCGCGGCGACAGTGTGCGGCTGCTAATTGCAAAACTATTAACCCACATGCCAGTCCAGCCGGCAACCCAAGCCCCGCTGTCCCCGACTGCACCTCCGGAAAGAAAGTCCCGTCCTCTTAGTTCAGCAAAATTTCGTCAACATTTTTTTTTATTTGTGTGTGTGTGTGTGTTCATTGTAAAAAAAAAAAAGATGTTGTAAATATCGTTACATGCTCAACAAAAACAAACATTTCAAAGGATTAAAAAAAAAAAAAAGTAAGCTTCACTGGGGATCGAACCCGACCCAAACGGGGACAGGAACATGTGAAAATACCACTTTTTTTTTTCTTTATTGCCTATACTACACCACCACTACGGAAACTTGTTCCAACCAGTCGTGTTTCAGGAGTTTCGCGTCGTGCTTAAATCCATTACCGATCGAGGTGCACGACGTAGCGCGTATAGCTTAACTCATATTGAAAAGTGTCTTACCTTCCATTTGCAGAATTAGGGCTGAATAATACCCTTCCTCTGTTCCCTGGGGACTCCTCCAGTAGGTCTCGTACAGGTGCGCCTTGTCGTAATCCGAAACGCTCTTGGGGCTGAAGTTTCGGATCAGCGTCACGGACACGACCGCCTTGAGGTTATCCTCCACATAGCGCACATGAGCAAACATCACTCGCGCTGCCGCGCTGCTACTAGGCTCTCAAAACAAAAAGGTACACCGAAGAACTTCTGCTTTCAAAACAATGAGGTACGCCGAAGAGCGTCTGCATCAAAGCATATACGGCTCTGGCATGCGCGCGGGACCGGGACTAATCAACTTCACTTATGGACGACATAGCGCGCCCTCTAGTCATGACACCCAGGGAATTACTATTGAAAAATGAGGTATGGGAACCAAATGAGGAACCCAAAACAGCATGTAAATAGGAAAACACTTAAACAACCATCGCTTTCACTTAAACTGTCATTAATAATTCTTATCAGTCCACCATTCACTTATGAGTAATGCACATCCCCCAATGAATGTATTATGTTGGCTATTCATGCCGCGAGACAACGTTGGCTCAGGTACGCTTTGAAGTCGAGTTGAGTCGAGCGTCTGCATGCTCTTCTTCGTGACTCACTTAGCCGAGTTGAGGTTGCGCACAGAGTCCCATGCTGTTCTTGGTTTGCTATGTCAAACCAACCGCGGAAACGGTCAAGGAAGAAGTACTTGGAGCCTAATGAAGCTTTCATCGTTCCGTCGTCAACAAGGCATTTCCGAAGTAGGCTGGCCCGTACACCTGACGAGTCTGCGGAAGAGCATCAAGCCTCAACTACAGATTCCGTAACCGAGAGCACAATAAATCTGACTGGTGCAGTAGCTGCAGAAGCAACGGAAAACGGTGCAGGTTCGTCTGAAGGTGGACCCCAGTTCGGCGAGGTAGGCAGCAACGACACGCAGCCTGACAACTGGGACGATGGCCTGCTCGACGACACACTTCAGGAAGACTCCACTGTCGATGCCGCGGAGATTGTGGCCTGCTGCTTCGAAAGCTTGCAGCATGCGATTCTGCCGATATCTAACATCAGCAAGGCAGAGGTTCTAGCCATGGTGATGACTTTTGTGACGTCCGAGAACCTGACGTGGAGCGGCTTAGATAAGCTGCTCGTAATGATCAACCGTATATGCGGAATGGAGGTGCTGCCCCGAACGAAGTACCTGTTCCGGAAGCTGTTGGCCTCTAAACTGAAGCGTTCAACAGACTACTACTACTGTGAGTTTTGCGCAGGCTTCCTTCCGACACCGGAGGATGGTACTTCCACGATTATCTGCACAACGTGCCAGAAGTGTACCACAATCTCGGAGCTTCGCAGTAAAGGGAACTTCTTTACAATCCTCGACGTGTCGGATCAAGTGCGTCAAGTCGTCAGCAAGACGTCAGATGAGCTGTACAGAAACTTGGAGAGGCTGAACAGCAATCCCGAAGACACGATGTCGGACATAACCGATGGGAGTGTTTACAAAAAAATGAAAGCCAGTGGAGCATTGCAGTGGGGAGACTTGACAATGACGTTCAATACAGATGGAAGCCCTATTTTCAAGTCTTCAAAGGCCTCTGTCTGGCCACTGCAGTTTGTCATCAACGAAGTGCCTGCTCCGGACCGTTTCTCAGCCAGTGGTGTCGCTGGCATCTGGTTCGGAGCGAAGCACCCGGACATGTCTCTTTTTGTGGGCAAGTTCGTGGAGCATCTGTCAAGCATGGATCCCATCATTTGGCAAGCAGAATCACAAATGGTGTCATCCAAAGTTTATGCTGTCTGTTGTTGCCTCGATGCTCCAGCTCGTGCCGCAGTACAAAATCAAGTGCAGTTCAACGGGTACTTCGGTTGCCCATGGTGCATGGTTGCTGGGGAACACTTGGAAGGTAAATATTTAATTATGCATGTCACATTAAGAGCTTCGCGCCCAGCATGTTTTAGTTTTGCTTTCACCCAGCCTGCTTGCTTACTTGCTCTTACTGTTGTGGTATATTTCTTACCAGGTGCCATGCGGTTTCCAGAGGCACATCAAATCGAAGAACGCACCCACGAGCTTGTGCTGCGGGACATGAAGTATGCGGTCACCTATGAAACAACGGTGAACGGCTTCAAGGGACCCTCTCCATTGATTAATCTGGAGAACTACGACATGGTGTCCGGCCAGGCATGCGAATATATGCACTCGGTTCTTCTGGGCGTGACCAAGCAGCTGACGGAGCACTTGCTGGATTCCTCCAACTCTGCCGAAAGGTTTTACATTGGTAAGAGTGGGGATTTCTGTGTAGGCCTCATATTTACATACAGTTTGTAATGCAAATGACGAAATTATAAGAGACTTTAACTAAGACAAATCTGAATTCTTTCAAGCCAATCACCTTACAAGTACTATTAATCAAGGCATCTTTTTACTTTCAGGGTTCAAAGCTAGAAGTAGGGTTTTGCGTTTTCAAACAAATCCGATAAAATCAAAAGAAAAAAAAGAAAGCACTTGCTTGTAAAAACTTTGTTGGTTCGAATTTATCCGAAAGATTCAGCATTTTCGAGACTGCTGGCTGTCATGAACCCGACCGGTAATTATATGTTGCCGGAATCTTCTAACAAGTTTTGTGCTTTCTTTTTTCAGCAATAGATGTATTATGGACGCTTTATGGGGTTTGTGATGTCTGTTGTTGGTCGTAACTACTATCAACCTTGCAGGTTTCCCTGTTTTCTCACAGGAAGTTCTCCTGCACGCATGCTTCCCCACTCCCCCTCCTCCTCGCCCCTCGTTTGCTGCAAATCACCCTCCTCACGTGTAATATGGCTACTGTGCATCTGCACATGTGTACAAAACGCTACCCACATTTACCCTTGTTAGGAGACGTTCCAGCTAGGAAGCTTATTCCAGCATGCGGCACACCAGAGGACTCATCGAAATGGCATTGCCACGCAAAGTGTGCATCGCGTCGCATAATAGTGCTCAGGGTGCGCCGTATCACCGTGGTTTGCCAAAGCCATTGTATGCAAATCACACAACAATGAGGAGCCGCCTGTGCCACCCATATACAGCAACGACACACTGCAGCACAAGGCCGAGGCCTCCTGGCACAGTTCCGGAGACTGTGATGTGCGCCAGCGTGACATTGAGAGCCGCTGCTCTTTACACTTTCCGTAAAGAGTTGGCCTGCAATGTCGCTGTAACCTGTTCGCACGTTGAGGGCAAAAAGGAGCCATTTTTAGTTGAAACATTTGTTTGTGGGCTTTACAAAAGAATGCCGTGTAGCTCCTTATAAAAATCAGGGAGCCTCCCTATGACCATAATCTAATGTGTCTCACATTGAAGAGGATTTTTTACTAAATTTACAAAGCGCTGTTTTCTACCCTTTATTTCCTTCACTGAAAAAGACACAAACAACTTTATGTACCATAAAAGCAAGCTGCAAAGAACTCCAAATTTATGATAAAAACCAACTAAAAAAAAAAAACCTTCGGTTTTGCTTAGAAGTAAACTCGGAAAATGCAGAACCCTAGCTACAAAGTACTTGGATAGTGATCTGACTCACGGCTTCTTGCACAATAGTGAAAGCGTGGTCTTGCTTCTCCTTTCCCCTTTTTTATACCAAAATAAGCAGGGAAGCCAGATTGACAAACCTGAATATGAGTGCATTGATGTTAGTTTGCTGTGCAAATGTTGGGTGGTCAACCTGCACGGGCATGCAGTAGGAAGCATGCAACAAGACAGTGCCACTGTAGTAGGATTCATAGGGGGAGTATCTGGCGTTCACGATAATCACCGATGGCCAGTGTGAGGTGCGTATTCAGTAAGGAAAAGTTGAGAATTGTTCAGGAATAGCGTACATATCCACACTCCCTCTAAATTGAACTGGCATTGTTGTCACGAGGCACAAAAAGCTAAACACAAAACGAGCTGTGTTTCTTGTCTGAACCATGTGTTCACCATGTCTGTAATGGTGGCTCCCAACGCAGCCCATGTCTTCAGACTCCAGCATAGACATACTCACCCTATTGAGGCGAGCAGCGAGCAATTTGTCCAATTCTATTCCAGTAATGTCTCTCACCGCAAACAAATGGGAGTAAAGAGTTAACATGTCAGCATATTCCCTTCCGGCGAGCCAAATCACATTAAAGGTATACTACAACGAAATTTTGGCGCTTATTTTTTGGTCTATATGCGTTCAAAAAACCAGTATCTCATTGGACGCACCAATATCTTGTTAAAAAAAGACACGAAAAGGAATTTTGAAACAAATTAAACGATTAGCAAAGAGCACCTGGTGGATGTCTCTAACGCCTCGTTTGTAATGCCAGTCTAAGAACCTTGACAGGTAATGACGTTAACTGTCTCGCCCCCGGTCACCATGAGAGCAGAGGAGGAGGAGGAACTCCCCTGTCCCCCCCGAGAACCTCTTTTGTGAGTCCCAGAAGTCGCTATTGTCCCTCTACGAGATTATAGAAGATTAACCTGTCACTCGAAATTCATACAAAAACAGCCGCTTCGGTGGCTGGAACGACTAGGCCATCCTTTCGACGTCAGCCTCGTCGCAGCTTTGCTCGTCCCGAGAGGAACTACGTCACAATTGCGGGGGATGTCACGTGCTCTCCACTGGCTGCTCTTCAAGCGCTTGCCAAATTTGCCATTTATAACGAAAAATACAGGCACCAGGTTCAAAATAAAAATGTGCGATTGTCATTTACAGATATTGTGGACCATATTCAACCTATTTTTGAACACGACGGGTATATTTCAACTATCGTTGAAGTGTCCCTTTAAAGGGCAACTCCGCTCAATTGCAGAAAAATTGGGATTATGTCTGATCCCACCCTTGAAAGCACTAATAAACGGCCATTTGCTATGGTGAAATCTGAATTTTTTTTTATGCAATTTTGCTTTTAACATGTGTCGATATCGACCAGAATTGAAAGGGAAACATCGACTCTGACAGGCAACGTTGACAAATCACATGGTGCAAACAATCATCTGATACTCTACAAGGGGAGGAGTCAGCTGCGCGGACTACGCTTAATTGGAAGCATAGCCAAGTATTCCTAAAAGAATATCCCGTAAACATTAGCAGATGGTTAATTCTGTTAAATATCACACAAATAAGTTGCAAAGTATGCCTACATAGCACAAACAAAATGTCGGTATCGCAACAAAGGTGAAGCAGATGATGCTGAGAAGCTTCGGGGGCGTCGGGCATCCGGATTGGCGCTGGTCGCGTGGACGCCGCTGAGCCAACATTGGGCGGAGACGCTGCTGACGTCACTAGCTCGGTTTGCCCGGAGAAGTAAAAACAAACAAAACATGGACATGACTGATGTTATGTGCATCACATGGTCATGACCCTGAGGTAGTGACTCAATGTTGGGTGCGCCAACTCTATCGTATTGACTGTGCTGTTAATTGCACCTCCGTCATCCGCTAGAGTTAGCAGATTTTGGTGATAGGGCTCGTATCAAAGTTTCCTGGCCTTTTTTCAATAGATTTAGACGGAATTGTATCGTAATACTTTATGTGTGGTCTTCTGAGATGATACTAAAAGGTCCACAGTGTTTTCTCTGTAGCGAAAATGAAGCGAAGTTGCCCTTTAAAGCATATGTAGAGCAGCGCTGGACATGTGTAGGTTTTCGAATGCTAAGGGATGACACCTTTACTCTTGAGTGAGATTGAGCAAATTTGGGAACACGGTGACACGGTCACGGATGCATACGAAAGCGCAGGGAGTGGGAGGTGCGTCACAACACCTTGTAACATCGATGTGGCCATTGGTGGCGCTGCCACAGCAGAACCGGGTTCGACCTTTCGTACAGTAAGTTAGGCCAAAAAATTCAGCAATCCTTACCGGGATTGATGTATGCGGATGATTTCATACTAATGGCTAACAGGACCGAGTTGCAGGAATTAATGAGCATCTGTGATTACCAAGCAAAGATTAAGTGAATGGTGGCAGAAAGCAAGGGGAAACTAGGTATTTTCTTATTAACGGATGGCAAGGGGGTTTTATAGCCTCACTTTCTTTGCAGTGCAGAATGAATATAGATTTCACATTTAAACATTCTAAGCTTAAATGGTAAAACAAAGTGGCTAGGTGGCGTAAGCTACCGCCCGATCCAAAGGGCTCAGCCGGATTCATCCCCCCATCCATCCATGGGTACTCCATTTAGGCGTTGCACAGTCCCCATAGCCGAAAACTTGTAACACACTTGTATCGATGCTGGATACTAAAACGGCGCTCGAACTGTCTTCAATAAAAGTCTTGATTGTTTTTGCATTACTCCGAAAAATGAATAGCATGCCGCCTCTAAATCTTTCTTGAGGCTTTACAGCTTGAACCTGTCATACGAGTTTGGCTGATCTTTTTAGTTGTTTTTAATAAGGCTTGGTTTGGTTTCCTTCAAGAACAAGTTGTGGGTTAATGGGTCACTGGTTTAGTTTGCAGTGCCATACTACTCACATAATTGGTGAGGCCCGATATGCCAAATACTCATGGCCACATTTTTGAAAAAAGACAGTGAAGTCAAACTTTGCAATACCTTTGAGGGCAAGTATGTCATAAATGAGGCAAATATACAATAGTGCAGCACCTCACTTTGTTGCATATCCCTTCAGTTAATCACAATGCTTTAAAAAACCTGCCGTTAATTTAATTTGTCAAGGGAAGCATATGTTCATCTCTCCTTTGACAAATCACTTGTAGCTTGTAAATGAAAATCTAAAGTAATAGCTGATAATTTTAGTAATCAGGCGAGCTGGTTTAGGTTGCACATTGTTAAAACCGGAGACGATGGAAAAAGGGGGACAGGACACGCGTCTCAACTGAGACGCATGTCCTGTCCCCCTTATTTCCATCGTCTCCTGTTTAAATGATGAAAAAGTACTCACATTGCTATTGCTTAAGCATATTAAGTGCTAATGGCACATCTCTTTTGTTTGTATTAATTCCAGGAAGTCCCCAGTCTCTGGAATCTGCAAACAAGCTCCTGATGTCCATCCGGCCACCTCACTGCATCACTCGCCTGCCACGCTCTCTCTGTGAGCGGAGCTATTGGAAAGCCAATGAGTGGCGGAACTGGCTGCTCTACTACAGTGTGCCTTGTCTGGAGAACCTGCTACCTCACCGCTACTGGAAGCATTGGTGCCTGCTTGCGGAGGCGATATGGATACTGCTGTCGACAAGGATATCGCAAGAAATGATCAGCCATGCCGGTAGGACAGTTTTTTCCCGTACCAAGTAATATTTGTTCTCTTGTAGACCTTGCTTTGGTACAGCACTAATGTTTGCATATACAGCCATCTGACCGGAAAGCCTGAAAGTATGTAACGCGTGGCGACCGAAGCAGCGTAATTTCCAGCTTCTCGGAATCGGTGGTGTCACGCACGTTGCTTACTTTTCGCATCTTAGAAAGTGCATAGCAATGCGGCGCTGCTTTCTCCTTGCGTTTCATGGTTAAGGGGTATACTTTATTAGCCATGCAATTTTTACAATCCGGGAGTGTTTCTCTGTTACCGTGCACTCCTACGCTCCAAGTGAAGCGTTCACACTTCATTAAAAAATACTTCTTTTAGTTCGAACTCCGCATTATTAAACAAAGCTTTGGTCTCACACGAGTTTGATTTAACGAGCTGAAACTGTAATTGGCTGAGGGAGTGGTGTGAATCTGTTGGAGGGGCGTCTTTAACTAAATCTAGAAACATGCTTTAAAATTTGACTGGGGAGTTATGAGCGTGGGCCTTATAAACCACATTTATGACCGTGGTTTTTTATGTCCTAATACGCCTCGCAAGTGGGCTCATTTTCGTCTTCTGCGCATGGGAAAGGAAGTAGCGGTGACAACAGAATGCCGAGCCCTGATTGGCTGATCGTGACCCCCTATCTCAGCGTCGTCTGCTCCTTTGCAACGTCGTCTGCTCGCAACGTCGTCTGTGTCTGTCTTACCTTCCCTGCGGCTTTCGGAAGTGCAGGTCTTAACGAGCGAGCTCGACTTCGCCTTTCAGAGAGGGCAGACGAAATAACTCGAGCGGTACGTTGTTTCTGTCTAACAACTAGCATACACGCATCAAGGAGGGAAGTCAAAGGAGTCACTGGCGAGGTGTCCCGAGGCGCCGAGGTTTCTTTGCTAAGAATCGAGAGTGAGCGTGTTAGTGTCCGCAAGTTCCCTCCCAAATACTTCTTCCCTCCTTTCGTGCGGGGCAAGACCCCTCATTCTTTAACGGCGTCGGCGGGTTGGCGCAGTTAACGTCGTCTGCTTTACGTCTGCTTATTCAAAGCGATGGCTGCTTTACCGTTCCTGCGTCTGTCGGAGATTCACCTCTTTTTCACCGGCGAGAGTCACCGTTGCCTCGGGAAACAAGGAGATAACAAGAGGAAGAAAGTGACCTCTTAATCTAAAACTGAGGTCAGCGATCAAAGTATAATACGGGAAGGGTTCACAAGGGTCACGCGGGCATATTCCATTCAGCACACCAGCCAGTCGTGGGCAGACGGTCGCCGAGTCGGGGAGTGCCTTCTAGGCCTAACGGCCGTGCTCGCTTGGTCGCGTTTGGTGGAATCGTGGCCGTTGGAGCTTTTCCCGGGTGTTTGTGGATCCAGCGTTCTTATTCGTCGTGGTCTGTTTCAAGTACTTTTTACTTTTTTCTTGCTGCTTGAAGTCAGGACGCGTGAGAAGCGCACGTAGAAAAATAAACGTCCGTGGGTCGTCGCGACCGCGACGCTGTTGGCCATGCTGATTTGATCGTAAGGAGTGCGTAAGACACCTTCGGAGCTGTCGTAGGATTTCGTCGTAACCTGCGCAAAACTTACGAAAATTTCGTTTCGTGAATACGAATTTGTTCTTAAGTTATGTCTTACGCACATTTTTGGCTTAAGATTGTTTTGTGAATCTGGCCTCTGCACTTCTGAAAGTCGCAGGAAAGGTAGGACAGACGCAGACGACGTTGCGAGCAGACGACGCTCAGATAGGGTGGTCGCGATCAGCCAATCAGGGCTCGGCGTTCTGACGTCACCGCTATCCCCTGCGCAAAAAGCAGACGAACTTGCCCTCCGCATAGTTTTGCCACATTACTGCATGCACCGCTAAGCTGACATGGCAGGACGGAAGCTACATGCTTGCCGAACCAATCAATCGCCTGCCTTTCATTACCTGACCCCGCTGTGTGTGGATGAGTGCACATGGAGAGCATGACCATGTGGTGCGAGACCAGGGGTGGGTGCAGGAATTTCCTGAGGGGGGGTCAGGTGTTGGTCAGCGTACCGTTTGTTTAGGAACCCTCTCCCTCGTTTCACGCCCTAAAAGTTACACGTGCAGAAATCAAGAGGGGGGGTCAGGACATCCGGACCTTGCCTCTAAATCCGCCCCTGTGCTAGACCAACCGTTGACTGGGCCCAAAAAGTAACTCGCTTCTTCCGTCCTGTCCGCTTAGCCTTGAACGGAGTATAGTAGCAGCAGCACTTTCAGTTTTATAATAATTTCGTGCCTTTTCAGTTGGAATGTTTGAATTTGGTACCCATCAAATATTGTTTTTTGAAGATCTGCGCTAGCTTTTGTGCCATTCTACCATAAATTCTTAATTGAATTCTTTCTATTTTAGAATCACTCCTCAAGAGGTTCGTGGACCAGGTGCTACGACTGTATAACGCGAAAATGATGACATTCAACATGCATCAGCTCCTGCATCTGGCAAAGTCAGTGCGTGACCTGGGACCACTGTGGGCACACTCTGCGTTTGTTTTTGAGACGGGAAACGGAAAGCTTGTGAAATGTGTGACAGCTGCAAAGGGCGTACCCCTGCAGATTTTGGAGCGTGTGTGCATGGCACAAGAAGTAGAGTTGTTGCCCATAACATTAAACATTTCATCGCCTGTGAAAGCTGTATGCGACAAGATGCTTAAGCATCGGCTTGTCCAGACGGCATGTGAGGTGGACGGTGTAACTCTGCTGGGTCAGGCAAGAAATGTTACCAACCTTTCAGCCAGTGAACAAGAAGCTCTCCTTCAAGCTGGGTACCCTCAGACAGTCTCAGTAGGAGAGTACTTCCGGTTTGTTTTTGAGGGCAACATCATCACAAGCAGGCAGTACACCCGTGAAAAAAAGAGTAACAGTACTGTAATTATGGGGTCAGACTCTTTGTTTTATGTAATTAATAGAATCGTAGAGCTTTCTGCTCCATCGAAGCCATGCCTTCTCCTTTGTAAAGAAATAGTGACCGTTGACGGTGATTATCCAGCTCACATGCAAGAGTGTTTTATCTCTCCAAGCAATATCGTTCAAGCACTTCCTCTATCTCTGATATCCTCTGTGTGTGTGTTTGTAGATATTGGTAACAAGGCTTTTGTTTGTAAACTCCCAAACAGAATTGAAAGGGATTGAGATGACATGAGTTCATGTTTTCTGCTCAAATGAGGAGTGTCATGTGCATGTGTTTTTAGTGCACAGGAATGATGTCCTTGAGTCGCACCCGGCTGCTTAAAATGACTATACACCTCTGGTAATGTGGTTGAAGTCTAGCGGCCTTTATTATAGGCAGTTTTCAAAGGATATTTCACAATTCTCCTAAGAAAAGTTAAATTGAAAACGACTGGGTGCGGCTGGAAGATGGCAGTCCCGTCTGTCAAAACTTGGATGCGCGCACTGGAATACGGAGTCACGTGTTCATCTGGACTATACCTTTACACTCTTCAATAGTTGTACCCTTTCCATTTGAGTGAATGATTAAAGGCCAGTAGAGTTTTCTCTGGGTACTGCCAACACCTGCTGTAGTCAGTGACACGTTAAAAGTGAAGTGGAAACTCCGCGTCCAGCACACACTCGTTACTTTTTGCCATGCTTGGGCTGCGCGGGCACGCTTGTGCTATCAAGGCTACCTTGCGTTGGAGGCACAGCTTCCACTTTACTCTTAAAGGCCGATGTACGACCTCAATCTTCTACAGGGAAGATAATCTTCTTGGCTTCCTCCTCTCCCAAACTGTGAGGGGATCCATGCTGCATGAAGGTGAAAAGGGGAGGGATACTTGGGAGAATAGAAAGTGCAAAAAAAATGGAATATACAAAGCGTATATCGGTCTTTAATCTGTCGCTGACTACAGTAACAGGGCCTTAGTGCTGAATATGCCTGAAAAACAAGTTGAGAAATTGGTGGTCTCCTTAGTTAGCTATGTTATTTTTCTTATGTGTTTATTTTATTTTGTTTAGTAAGTGACCATATTTGCTCATGGTCCAGGCTCACCAAGATGTTTTGTCACTTATCACAGATATGCTTGCTGTATGTAATTTCATGAGATTTGTTTTGTAAATAACCTGAATTAGTTACTTTTTTTTTCGTCACTTATGACAGGCATAGTTTCAATGTCTAACTAAACTTGTTTTGAACATGATGTGAGATATTTTGTTCTTTTGCAGCTCAGGCTCACCCATTTATTTTCTGTTTGTTTTGCCACCTGTAATAAAATATATGTGACTTGGTCAGCTCGGTTTTGTGAATGACCTGAATTTTGTTCTTTGTAGCTCATGCTTACGAAGTTGTTTGTTGTTTTGCGACTTGTAGTAGCTATAAATTAAATGGCATGGAACTTTACCAGCCTAGTTTTAAATATTTTTTTTTACAAAAGTGTTGTTTTAGCAAAGTTGTTTATTTATTTATTCGGGGTACTTGCTGCCTGGCTGTGAAGAGGCCAAGGCATTGCACAAAAACTCAATTAATGATAGTACAGCAGGGTATAAAGAAACAAAAATGATATAGTCAATGGATGTGGGCACAGAAACAGAAAAGTCAGTGCCTATATCCTTAATATTTTCCATCTGAAAGGCCAGTAACAATGATTGCAGAATACACAAGCGCTTAATTGCCAAAGCAAGGTTAAAATTCACACAATGGTGAGAAAGGACACAAGAATGTTCATAAAGTGAATGGTACAGGTGAGTTGCTTGGGCCTATCTACTAATTTGTGTTGTCAATTAGCGGTTGAAAGCTGGATGATAGTTTATCAACGCAGTCAAGGTTTACCATCTACGAAGGAAGCCTGTTCCACTCTGTAACGGTGCTTAAAAAAATCTACAAAAAGGCATCCTTGCAACAGAAAAACTTTCATGTTGTTTTGTCATATTACTTACTATATAGTCGGTTGGAGTTCACTGAAACGATGTCACTGATAGACAGACCATACTAGTTGTTGACTTACTGGTAGAATAATTTGAGCCTATTAACCTTCTGTGTAGCTAGGCAAGGCAAGCTGGACAGCCATAAGAGGCAAATATAAACTATAGGAAGAGCATAACAAATCTTTTCATATTTCACACTATTATGTTGTAAGCTATGAAAGACAATGAAAATGCCAAAATTACTTTCGAAGATCTGCAGCTTTTTTCACTGCCAATCTAATGATCAAGTTATATGATTTGCCCTCAGGGAACTTTATAGTTATTGAGTAGCACTACATGTGGAGTTTTTTGTCTCCAAGTTATAATTCTATTTTTGATTTTTACACTTGTTGTTAATAATGCTTCATTTATTAAATTCCAGATGAAGGGAAATTTTAATCATGTGGATCGACTACCTTGATAAAACCATTAAAACTCTGCATCTCTGGAAGCACTACAAACATAAAAAAATTAGGCGATACGTTGTTTGACTGAATGCGACATAAGTGCACTAGCACTGGCTTTTGTTTAATTTTGATCATTTGATCATAGTTATGATCATGTGATATCATAGGTCACATGACCTAGAGACGGACACACACAGAGGGTGAAGGGGGGGGGGGGGGCGAATGGAGGGCAAAGGGACTGGGGGGATGGCTTCGGACACACATAGGGAGGGTGAACGGAACTGGGGCGCGGGGAGGGAGGAGGGGCCTGCAGGTAGGGGTCTGGGGGAGGGCGGCTTCGGACACGTGCAGGGAGGGCGAAGGGACAGAAAGAGGGAGAGGGGTTGTGTGGTCTCTAAGTCACGTGACCCTCCTCGTGTACCGTGATATTGTAGCTTACGGACCTATGATGGAGGTGGTCACAGAATCCACAAAATTTAGCGGAATCATGCTGCCACTAAACTTAGCAGGCTACGACCAGCTTTGGGCACATGCACAGATGCCTTTTTCAGAACCGGCACATTTAGTTCTAGAGCACAAAAACAGAAATGGTGTATAAGACATGTTTTAAAGAGTAAAATCTTACTTCTTGTAATGGCCCTAATGGAGTTTGGCATCCCATATAAGGCTATACCGGTTGTGGCTTTATGTAAGTCATCTTTTAGGACTTCCTGTTTGAGTGTATACAGGAGTCGATTTGTTTCCTCACAGACTATACAGGAACTGGTTTCCTATACAAAGTACCGATATGGGAATAAACAGGAAGTGGCTTCCTGTAACACTTCCCATACTAAAGTCTACAGGAAAGGGCTTCCTGTAACCTTTCCCATACAGGAACTGGTTTCCTATACAAAGAACCCATATAGGAGTTGGCTTCCTGTAACACTTCCCATACAAAAGTATACAGGAAAGGGCTTCCTGTAACACTTCCCATACGAAAGTATACAGGAATCACCTTCCTGTAACACTTCCTGTATAACATTTATATGGGTTTTTTCAATAGGGTTTGTATCCAACAATTACGTAATAGCAGAGAGGTATCAAAACCGCTTTCACGAAATGCCCTACTTCAGGGACGCAAAGCTACCTGCAAAAATGAAAGCTGAATCATCAGAAAAACTGATGCTCGCCGACTTTCAAGACCAAGTGGCTTAGGGGACGTCCTTTAAAAACGGCAAAGAGAATCCGCCCTAGGAAACAATCCCACATGCGATGACTTGCGCTTCTTGAACAATCGTGTCCACCTGTGATGACGACGGCATGCTGCCCGACGACAATGAACCCGATGCTTCCCACGGAAAGAAGCGACGTAAAATAGAGCTACGGTGCCAAGCTGTATTTTTCAGGGATGAAGGCAACCAACAAGTTGGATGCACCACATGTACATCCCGACTGAGAACCACAGGGTCGAGTCGCTCAGCAAGCTCAAGCTCACAATTTATTTGAATATCGTTGCGCCAGGAATGGTGAGTGAAATAGGAATAACAAAGCTCGGAACATTGTCGCAGTTTATGAAAACCGTCCTTGCTTTAAAGTCGAGCTTCTCAAGCTGCCGAGGCTCTGTACAGTGACGGCGAGAGTTGATCTACCGAAAGATCGCCGAAACTGTTTTGGCACTCTACGGGATATTAGGGAGTTTTAGAATAGCGCACGCTAAAGCTTTGCGTACACAAAGAATAGCGTCGTCTCCACTGCGCATGCTCCGAGCGCAAACCAGGTTTTGCGCTTTGCGTGCGCAATTTTAGCGTGCGCTATTTCTCGGAAATAGCGTGCGTACGCAAAGAGTGTTTGCGCTTCTCCAAGGAGGAGTCGCGATGAGACGTTGGCTAAAGCCAAGAAGAGCAGAGTTAAAAAAAATGGCGCTTCCAGGATTATGTCGGCGGCTACTTTGGCGGCGTCGTGAGTGCGACGTCGGCGGCAACCTCGCGGCTGTGATTTTCAATACGGGACGGCATGGTTCTCGGTTTTGCAACGATCATCGGCAACTTGATTCTTGTGACGCACAAACATTTCTCGGTGAAGGTTTGATGTGCGAAGGTCGGTACACGAGACCTCTCTTGCCGGGGCGACGCAAGCGGACACGACCGGTCAAACGCTCGCGTCGCATTCTCATATTTAAACAAATCTAAAATAGTACTTTGAACCAAAAAACTTGTGTTTTTTCTCCCTAAATTTACGGCATTTCGTGTCTGAAATAAAAATTGTGAGTGAATTTTGGTGGCGTCGCAAGCGCAAACTGCTTGGGCTTTTGCGTCGCGACGGAGAGACGCTATTCTAAAACACTCTTGCGTCGCGTGCGCGAATACAAGCGCTAAATTTAGCGCTAGCGTGCGGTAAAATTGCGTACGTTATTCTAAAACTCCCTATTGACCATAACTGCACAGGAGACCGTGTTAAAGAGATACTGAACCAAAATTTCGAGCTCACTAAACAAGGCCCGGCGAATAGGCGGGAAGCTGCAAAACCAAAAAATATCGCTCATACGGCGATATATCTAACGGATCGCCGTATTTTTTTTTTCTTGAAAAGAAGTGCGCGATTGAACCCGGCCGACGAGGCCGACGAGACAAGGCACGTCACGATTCCCATTCCCTCTCCTCCTCGCTACGTCCCGTCAAGCTGGGGAACCGAAGCGAGGAGGAGAAAAGCGAGGCCGCTTCTCCTCATTCTCAAATTCTCCCGGAGGACAGTTACGTCAAAGAACTCGCTTGATCGCGCCCTTCTTTTCCAAAAGTACGGCCATCCGTTCGAGATATCGATGTACGAGTGGTGTTTTGGAGTTCATAGCGTCCCGTTCAACACTTCTGCAGCCTTACTTTGTGAAATCCAAATATCGGTTCAGTATCCCTTTAAGCCGCATGTGCAGTCCTTTGTTGGCGTAGCAGAGGGGAAGCGACTTTCGAAGACGTCGCCCGTAGTCCGAGCCGCCTTCCCAGGAAAAGTTGCTCCTCACCATGTTAAGGTGGGGCATGTAAGAACTTGGGTAATCCCCCCCCGAGCACCCTCCTTGCAGGGCTATAAATGTTACCAAGTTCTCCCACAATGCAGCTGCGTGCAAGAAATAGTTTCAATTATGCTACCGGTGTGGGCAAGGCTATGAAGACACGTGTGAAGCCAGCCCCAGCGGCGTGAACTGTCAATGACAGCACACCTCCAAATCAGCCGAGAGCTCTGTCAAGGTAAGAGCGACTGAAGTTACAATGTATCGGCTAGAACACAACACAGCTTTTCGCGGGGGAAACATGCCGTGCACGCTAAACGCCAGGTAAGCAAGCAGACAGTTGAAAGTGACAAACCAACTTCCGGAATCCCCACAAAAGAGGTGCCGTCCCTTAATGCTCAAGAGTACCTTCCTCTTAAGGACCTGGAAAACACAAGTGAAGATCCTTGAGCCGCTGCTGCGGCTCAAGGATCTTCACTTGTGTTTACTTGATCCTGTGTTTACTTGATCTTCACTTGTTTTCACTCTGCTGCAACTGACGCCCTCGGAGATGCTCGGAAACAATCTTTTTGGGGTAAAATCAAAACAATACAGACATGACTTCACACGCGCCATCCCATTCGCGTGCCTCGGCGCGAAAACAGGCAGGGGAAGCAGGTACATCTTTATTCAGAACCAAATAGTCCCACTGGCATTCACCACTTTTTATTAAATATAATAAACCAGACCACCGGCGTCAACGTTACATCAAGCAATTGAAGCAATTCTATCGTAAGAGTGCTTTATTGTAAGGATACTCTAAAGTTTTCCCACGCTCGTCTCACTCTAAGAAACGAACAGTGTTCATATCGGCAGCATAATAAACCGGAGACATAGAAACAAAAAGTACGCACCTAACACCGCCTGTGGAAAATATGAGAGCGTGGGAAATCTCAGTTACGGGAAAGACGCGCCCAAACCGTCCTTACCATAGGAACGTTGTCACCCCAAGATGGTCGAACGAGGTGTCGTGCCGTCCCTTCTTTGGAATGTCCTGGATAAGTCCTGTGAACGTCTCTCAAGTGACAAGTTTATGCACCGATTTCCTCGGTTATTTGGTTCGGGTTATCCTTCTGGTGAGCGTAGCATGAAAATTTTTGGTTAGCTTGGGCATGAAGGAAGAAAGCAAGAAAACCGAAAACTAGGCATGCATACAGTTTTTTGTTTGTTGTCTCACGCTGTTTCTGGCAGTTTAAGGAGCTTAATGGTGACGTATGTCGTCAGAGTAGCTTTCAAAAATTACTTCAGGCTCAGCTGTTTGTCTCCTCTCTGGCGAGTAAATGAGGAGTGTGGCAAAAACTACAGGGATCCGGGGATCACGAATAGCGGCATTATTCTTAACGCGATAGCGTCTTGGATCTCGTGTCACGCAAAATCCGGCTTCTGTGGCGGTAGCACGGAAAAATTGTGATTGGTAGATGGGGTCACGACGTCACAATCACATGACATCGCGCGGAAATTTAAAAGCCACCACGTTCATGTGAAACGTGACGTCACGTGTAATACGAAAGTGATTAAAACTTCACATGCAATTCCAATCAAAGGTCACCGCATGTCTGAAACGATTTCACACTATAAACTATTTCATTTGCTTTAAACAAAATTAAGAACTTCAGGCGGAAGCGGGATACAAACTCACAATCCTGTGGTTACGAGCCGGACACGCTGCCGACGAGGCCACGCAGACGACATTTCTTTCTTCTTTATTGCATACCTCAGCAACAAGGGAAACGCACTCAATTCGTCGTCGCTTTTGTTCTCCTAAAGAAGCACCCTCTCGAGCACTTATCAGAGGGCTTTGTTTCAAATTGGCGGATGCCTTTCACCACATTAATCACCACTTCCAGTTTACTTAATGGTGTTAATGAGCTGTTAACACTTCCAACCTGCGCTACAAGTTAAATAAAATACAAGCGCATTTTGTCATCAGGGTCTGCATTTCTGATTCTCATCCGCGATTTCCAGATACTAAACAGTCCCAAAAAAAGAAATATTTCAAAGGGCGTATACGTTTTTTTTGAATACCTAGAAAGCGAATTTGGTGAGGGATAAATAAGAATTTGTTTTTGCGAAGCTTGCTGTTGCCTGTTCCAGGAGAATTGGGCATCCCAACAAAAGATAAAAACATAGTCGACTGTTTCTGGTTGCTTGCACAACATACAGTCGATCGTCCATGGTGCGAAAATCCCCTCATCATTCAGCCACGCCTTTACAGGAAGGGTTGAACTGAGCAGTTTAAAGAAAAAAGACTTCGCCGAAGGTGGCACAATCATTCGATCTACTAGTGACAGGACATCTTGGCCGTGACAGAGAAAACATAAAGCACAGTTTGACGGAGCGGAAAACAGGCTTTCAGTAATGTCACGTGGCAAACTTTCTTTGCTGACTTCAGACAAATACTAAAGCGGAAGCACGGAGAGGACGTACACTGTGTCAACATCTTCGTTGAGAGACCCAAACACTTTGGCTGGGGCTATCTCATATGATACAATTAAAAAAGGAAGGTGCTACACCCATTTTGTTTGAAGTACCACTCGAAGGAACGAATGCCCTTGATCACGTTCGAAAAACAAACCTTGCCACCAGCTGGAGCACAAACAAATGGGAAAGATCTAGCGCCCCTGTGCCATACGTCCATAAGGTTATCCCTTCTCATTGGCTCCCAAGCGCAATTTCAAATAAGTTCAGCAAATATTCTATAAACTTCTTGTATGTTAGAACACGCAGAATGCAGAATCTGAAAGACATACCACAGTTTGGCCAAAGACATGTTACATGCTGGTTCTCCCGTAAAAATAGACCAGCCTCGGTGCTTCCAGCGTGAATACCTGCTGTCTAGGCCAGTCGCGACGCACGACCAGTACGTTTTTCGGTTCTTAAAATGTTGCAAAGGTATGCCGATGTATTTGGAGGGCGTACAGCTCCAGGGTACACCCTCATATTCTGAAGGCGCAGTGGCCCACACACCTTGCAAAAACCCGCAGCACATTTTCCAGTTAACTGAAGCTCCGCTGACATAAAAAAATCTTCACCAGTGAAGCAGCCTTTGTGACGCCCTTTTTATCTTGGCAATATACAGCAACATCATCTGGGTACGCCTAAACGTTTACTTCAGTTGCTTCTAAAGCTACACGGCGCACATGTTTATCAGTTAGTAAAGTCAAACAAAATGGTTCTAAATATGACGCTAACAAAAAAGGTGATAAGGGGCACCCATGCCTCACAAAGTAACGTATAGGAATGGAACGAGTAACATTGTTGTTATTGCCCAAACTTGTTAAACATCCCGTATTGGACATGCGAATATGTTGCAGTAGCACATTCCCAACATTTACATAAGATAAAATGCAGAAAACTACTTCATGGTTTACACGGTAAAATGCTTTGTGAAGTCAATCTGGAGCACTGCTACTTAGCTACACACTTCACAAATATGTTCTAGTACGCTTCAAGCAAAGTGCAGATTTGTTTGGATGGTGCGCCCCTTTATCTCCATGTCTGTTGCTCTCCTCCAGGTTCGCTTATGATACTTTGTAAGGGTCTATTAAAACTTCACCAAAAATTCTGTAGTACACGTTACATAGCGTTATTAGATGGTAGCAAGTAGCGGACCTAAGCTTAGACAACTCCTCTGACTTAAAGTTCAGTACCCCCCCAGTATGCGCTTACAAAAACAAAAAAGGCAAATAATTCACTTTGAATGCTTCCTGAAATACGTTCTGCAGAAACATAGATAGCGATGATTCGAAATGCTTACAAAATTCCGTGCCTACCCCGTCTCGCCCAACAAATACCTTTGTGACCTGAAGCGCACCCCTACCCACTGTAGCGGTTTTGTTCGATTTCGTTCAATTTTCATTTTAGGAAAGCGATACCTTCTGTCCTTTGCCCTGGGCACTCGCATTCCCTTTCTACGAGGGTGTGCCAGTTACGGTGCAGTTTCGCTTCTTAATTCTGCTCGTTTTGAGAAGCGTATCTTGGACTAGATTTCAGTAGCACTTAGTTTTACTTGTTCTTGAAAACGTTTCCATCCGCTGAAATAATTTGCATTTTGCGAGTGCAACCCCTTCTCTTTCAGCTTCTTGAGTTCATCTAAAAAAATTTTGTTCTTAAAATAACATACGTTTAATTTCCAGCGTGTCCAACTAAACTTGGTGCCGCTCCTTGCTTTGATGCCGACATTGACTGTGACCCGACATTGACCGTGACCAGGCAGTGATCACTGAAACAGAGCAGCTTCACCCGGTAATTTATAACACAATAAAGTAGTTAACTTGAAACCTGCACTCTGTCTAAGCGCGCATGGGACACTCACTGAAAATGCGTATATTTCATTTGCTTCAAAACAGTTTGGCAGCAAGCCCGCTTTAAACAAATTAAAATCCTCTGACATGTCCACCAGCACACGAAAGCTTTCATCATTCTGAGCACATAATACCCCGAGCAGCACAGAGTTGTCCAATCATTGGCCAATGGCCGGCAATGGTCCTTTGGCGAGTGGCCAGACAGTGGCCAGAAGTTAGCCAACGACTGGCTTTACTCTAGCCATTGGTCAATGGGCACTGGCCGTCAGCCATCGGCCAAGCATTGGCGAATGAATAGCCACTCTTTGGCCACTGGCCAAAAGACTATCACCAGACATTGCCATTGCTTGGCCAAAATCCGTGCTGCTTGGGACGGTTCTATCTCCACCTTTCGTTACACAGTCTCTTTTTACAACCAGTAACCAATCACAATCCAAAAAAAACACTCGCAGAGCTATCCTCCATGATGTATGGTTGATGAAGGAATTGTGATTTGAGGAATAGGAAAGGTAAGACGTAAAGTGCGCGACGTAACTGGGTATCGGTTTTTTCCGTTTAACATCGCAGTGCTGACGACGAGAAGATTGAGTAACTGCTTTCGAAACGGAAGTCTTTCAGCCTGCGGGAAGAAGTTGGCATCGGAAATAAACACCGTTCGTGGAAAGCACGTGTTACGCTTTTATTTGCTGCTCCTTCCATAGGCGTAGACTACGGGGGGGGGGGGGGGGGGGGCATCGGGGCTCTTGCTCCCCCCCCCCCCCCCCTTGGTGAGATCCGGGGGGGGGCAGGGCAGAGCCCCTTCCGGCCATTATTTTACTGAGATGCTGCTTACGGTGCCATGTAACGAGCTTGTGGCGAACGACTTTATCAAACAAACACCTGTCCGAGAAAACACATTTCATGTTGCAGGATAACCTGTGTAGTTACCGCATCTGTAAAACTCCCGGACTGTACCTACATACCTGCTTGACCAAAGTGTTGGCTTGCTTGAGCCTCTCTTTGTTTGAACGCTGTTTTGTGCGTTGTCTTGTTAATGAGCTTCAGCCTCTTGTGAGTTCGAACACTGTTTTGTGCGTTGTCTTGTTAATGAGCGTTTGGCCTGATATTCTGCAGCCGCAGCCTTTATTTCCATGTATTAAAGAGAAAATTCTCGTGGCCGAGTGGATTACTGCTTCAGAACCTGGTTTCTACATCCCACAACTTAGCAGCTGGCACGAGCATTTTGTTTTTCAGATTTGTGCCCGCCGGCGCATGCACTGTGGTATCGACGATGAACACACGGTTACGCTTGCACAGTGATTGACATTGACACACAGCGCCCGACATATGGCGATATATAGGGTGTCAGAAAAAAAAATTACAGTGTCTTTGGTAGCGCAAAAACAGGGACGGGCAGTATTTCAAATACAAGTATTTGAAATACGTATTTCAAATACTTTGTGTATTCTGCATTTATATTTAATTACAAAATGCGTAATGTATTTGACGGGTTATTTAAATACTTAGACGAGGGTATGTTACATACAATTGTCATAATTACAATTTTGTGGGCGAAAATACATCCCTCAAATTTATTGTCACTGTCCAGAGCAGGAAGAAAACTACGCTCTGCACCGAATGCAGTGTCTCTCAATCAAGCACAAGCGTTTAGTGACCTTGTGATTACGGTGCTGGTCCAGGGCAAGAATAGTGACGAAGTCCACGTTCACAGGCATACGGGCTAAATAAGTGCCTGTGACAACTTGGGATGCTTTCCAGCCTGATTTCCATCCATATGTTTGCCTGGAACATTCTAAATGCACGGGTCATCCAGATTTTCGTAACTGGTGCGAGTTGCAACAATAAAAAATTCTCTAGCTAGTGCTGCGCGTCTTGGTCGTCTCGGTTCTTGGTTTGGCTATACCAAACCGTAATCGACAAAAAAGCTGCTTGAAGCTCTGCACTTTTTTCGCCTATTACGTCCAAGCTGATTACATTTTTTTGTGATTATATTTATATTACGTTACTAGAGCCTCGCACACTAACCCCCGAGTGCGCAATGCAAAATTAAAATGAGATACCCAAAAACCCGTTGCAGGTCACATGAAGTCACTGACGCAAATTTTGAGGAATGTATTTGGAAAAGTATTTGGAGGGAGACCAAATACATTTGGTTGTATTTGTATCTTGTACTTAAATGTTTTTTGGAAATGTAATTAGATTTGTAATTAAATACATTTTTGACGAAGTATTTTGAATTTGTATTTTGATACATATGCAAGTATTTTGCCCTTCCCTGCGCAAAAATAAACTAGGCATCGCCGAACGCTCATTTTTCGCCCAAAAGTAGCGCTAGAGGTCACAACGTGATGCCAAAGTTTCAGCCGGATCCGATAACTTAATCAAAAGTTGTAAGTGATTTTCTGAAAATATCAATAAGAAATGGAGCCCATTTTTGCCCGTTTTCGCTTTCTGGTGCCATAGAGCCCCGTGTATTTGAAAACTCCGTCGGCCGCCATTTTTCCATTGAAAGTTTCAGAAAAGCACATATAACTCTTAATTAAGTTAACGGATCGGGCTGAAATTTTGGCATCTAATTGTAACCACTAGCGCTACCTTTGGGTGGAGAATGAGCGTTCGGCGATGCACAGTTTATTTTTGCGGTGAAAAAGACCCTGTAAATTGAACGCTTAATATAGCCCCTAAAATAAAGTACTGATAATTGCCGGTGGAAAAAAATGCGCGCAACCCCCCCGCCCCCGCCCCCCGGGAAGCTGGAAAGTCTACGCCGCTGGCTCTCTCGTCCCGTACAGGAGACATAGCGTCCTCGTTAAGCCTGAGCGAGCTCGATTTGCTTTATTCGGGGCCGCCACAATGAGATGCAGGTGACGGAGGAACTTCGCTCCCCTGCCCTCCTTTAAGAAAGGACTATAGACACCCCTTTTTCTAAGAGAGTAGCCTGTCTAGCGCCGACCACCGCAGGCGACCGCGTCGAAAACGTCGCACAATATAGAGACCCTGTAAAGGCGAAGCTTAATCCTCGTCCTCTAATTTTCAATTTCCTGGGCGGAAAGTGAAGACAATCACTTCCGAAGTACCGCTGAATCCCCTACTCCCCGGAGCGTGACGACATATCCAGAAAATTCTGGATATTCGCTCTCGTGCATCTTCAGCGCCTCTCTAACTTATGCACGCAATCTCTTACTATTTTCAAAAAGGTAAAAAGAAAAGGATGCCCCGAGGAATGCTAGTGTAAAGCACCGTGGTGTGGAGAAATATACCTGGCAAGATTGTAATTGCACGCGCTGGCCACACGAGCGACACGTGCTGGGCGAAAGATAGATCTAGGTATGATGTAACTCTGATCGGAGGGTTTTCGTGTTCTTTTGCATTTAGGTACATATTCTGGGAAAACGAGCGTGATATTGAGATTCACAAGATACGAATAGGCCAGAATTCACCGCTAACTTTTTTTTAACAACTTTTCCAGCTTCCCTTCAGAAAACTATATATATATATATATTTTAAAGGGTTTACAGGGACGTCCTTTATCTAACAATATTTACGTTTAGACAAAATTTGGCAAAGGAAGTCCTGCTCTAAGCCCCTCCTGGTGCTCATAAAACTAAGCATCTTTTCTCTGCTCTGATTTTTTCGGGAAATGATTGACGTGTGACAGGTGTGTTATGAAATTGTATCCCCTGGCCGTAATACTATGTAAATCGACAATAATTTAATGTTTGAGAAGCAAATCATCTAGATACAGTCAATATTGTTTATTAAATACCCTGAGAATGCGTTTTCGCTTAGGTTTCAAACGATAGCAAACATGGCTACCGGCGTCTGTGGGGTGATGAGCGAGCGCAGTCCGTCGAGCTCGTCTATTTTTTGAGAGCAAGTCATTTTGCCTTCACCGAGGTGTTTGGGGAAAGACCTCCTCAACCAACGTAGGTTCCAGCAAACAACTGTCACAATTACGAGCATTCTTAATCGCAGTGCGGGTGCTTGGGTTCGCAGAGGGACTGGCACAAGCCTAGCGTTCAACTTCATCCATGTTGCTTGATCTGTCTGGCCATATTTCTTCCTTTGCGCGTGTTGATCCCGGATAAAGATGTTGGTTCCCGTAAAAAAACGGTCCCACTGCTCGGCAAATTGTGCGATCGTTGTGATTGGAACCATGCTTTCAATGCTGAGAAGATACCTACACAGGTAAGAATCTGCGAGTTATTTGGCTGGAGACAATCGGTCGTTAGGCTTGTATCAAGTTTGCCCTGGTTTATTCTCCTAATTTCGCTTCGAACGTAAAGTAACTCTCAAGTTTTGCAGTGCACCAAGCCTGCCAATGCGTATATCTTAGGTCTAATTTCAATTGTGCGTCATGACCCTCACCCACCTTGCTCACGGATGCCATGACAAAAATAACAAGAATAAAATAACTGGGAGGACTGCACAATAATTTGTTTTATTTTCTGTGGTCCTCTCGGTCGTTTTTACCGCACATCCACAGACGCTCAGGGGCGCCTTTATTGAACCGTGGCTCGTAGATGATGGAAAGCTAGAACGCCGCTTATATGGTCGCGTTTTGCGAGCGTTGCAGACGTTTTGAACCGGGGCAAAATAGCAGACGGACGAAAGCAAAAACGGACGCCGACGCGCAGCTTTCATGTCTACGTCTGGGCATTGCAGACGACGATAGACGGTGGCGGAATAGCAGGCAATGAAAAAGGCTGCCGCGCGTCTGTTCGCACCACTAGGAGGCGGTGCCAGACTTCTAGACTAGACGCATCGGATATCGGGAAAATGGAGACAATAGGGTTCCGAGCATGTTCGTTCGAGCAGCCAAGCCAATCACGTAGTAATGAATGGGACCATTGATGTAACGATCTGTGGCCTTCACCTAAATTGCCTCTAACGGCGTAATTACTGCACCCAAATTATGTTTCGTCTAAAAAGAAAGTACGAGTTCCAATTATGTCCCTTAAAAAACATTTTTTTTTTTAAATTTCAGTGCTTTTTTTTACGGAACACCCCCAATCACAGACATTCTCCCGTCCGTCCTTTCAACTGTCCATGCATTTCTGGCTAAAATTAGTTGAAGCATGAATGAATGACACGCGATCTAGATACTAATGGGCCGATGCAACCTAACGAACTGCGCAGGCGTGCGAATTCCGGAAGTGGTGCAGCCGGGATGCTAGTTGTAATCATCGCTTCCCGGCTTGCCGGCGGCATGGGGACTAGATGCACGTAAATCATCATACATCATCAATTGAGACGCCTCGGTACTGGACTGGATACTCCTATGATGTGTGTGTTTCATAAGATGTTGTTGTTTTCATGCGTTAGCTTGTCCGTAAGAGCAGAAAAGTAGTTGCGGTCGTTTCATCGCTGTAGAATCGCTTCGCTGTCTGCTGCCACCTTCGATTCGTTCACGCGATGGTCCCACTACGTCCGCGGGAAAAACGACTCCTCTACTCGAGCAGTTCGGCTAGTCGAGCGTCTCCATGAGCTTGGAAACAGGTGAACATCTAGTTTAATGGTAAAGGACAAAAAACTTTGAGCGACCATCGACTTGGTGTATCCCCACGGAACAATATAAAATACGTTGATGGGAAACGGAGCTTTGTTGTGCTAATGCTTGTGCATAACGTTTAAACGATAATAAGAAAAAAGAGATAAATAGACGTTCTTGGGCAGCGATGGTTTTCCGAATGTCGTTTCATTTTAGTTGAGAGCCTGTCTGACCTATAGCAGATGAAGTGCGGGAAGGAGCCTGCACCCAAACAAAAAACGATCTACGGAAAGAGCACGCCTGACGCGTTCTAACAACAGGAGTACGTCAAAAGCAGCACCAATGACAGATACGCAGAAACGTTGGGTGGATATGAGTTTCCGTGTGAAATGTTTATTCAAGTTTATCTTGTTTACGCAATCTCCGAACGCAGGCTAACAGTTGCCCGAAAGTGAAAGTTTTTTTTGTTTTTTTTTTTGCGATCTCCGTTGGTGTTAATGCAAAACGGATTAGTAACGCAAGCTAAATTAAGTAGGGGCCTGATCGATCACCACAAGGTGGGTGAGCTTTCTGAAGCCTTTTTGGAGGTAAGTGTTGCACGTCTAAATTGCATTATGCGGTGTTTTCCCATTCTGTATGATAACAAAATAGACTCCTTTCGAGAACATTGCTTCCGTTTTAAGCTACTCATATCGAAATTCACAGCCAGTTTTGTTTATTGTTTTATGCAGAGTTGAGATTGAAACATTTCGCAATAACAGTTATGACCACCAAAATATATCCATCAAAAAGTGTATAAAAAAGTGAAAGCCGTTTACAACTTCCTGTAACGCCGAATTGGAGCGCAGCTCTTGAGGAGGAGGAGTGGAGGGTATATTCCTCCTCCTCCCTCGTGATTTTGCCTGCTAGTCCTCCCCTCCTGCTCCCCCTCCCTCTCCTTTACCACCTTTACCGGGCGGGGGAGGAGGGGGAGGAGGAGGAGCGGAGGGGGAGGAGGAGGAGGGGGAGGGGCGACGCCGACGCCGCCGACGCTGCACAGGCTGGAAACGGGTCATGTGACCCCCTCCCCCCGAGGTCACGTGACCCGCCCGGACCATACTACACAATGAGGGGAGGAGGAGGAGAAGGAGGGGGAGGAGGAGGAGGAGGAGGAGGAGAGGGAGGGGCGCGGTTACGCCGACGCCGACGCCGACGCCAACGGCGACGCCGCTCAGGCTGGAAACGGGCCCCTAAGAGCTGCGCTCTAAAAGTCCGAGGACACCTAAGCACTTGTTATGAGTTGTGAATGCGAAAGCATAAATGTCGTTCTTTCGCTTATCTTCATTGCGCGCCGTCGCCTTCATTTCGTAATGGGGGAAGGGGGGAGAGGGGGGGGACATGCCCAGGAGCGGGCGCACCCAGCGGAAGAACGGGAAAGCCTCTCAAGCAGTCGTAGCCGCCTGGCGGGTGTCCGACGCACTAGGCGCCTTGCCCAGGCCCGCACCGACGCACCGTACCACAGGAGCCAATTGCGGGGTGACGTCACACGTGACGCTATACAAACCGGGAAATTTTTCAGCTAAATTTGGTAGAAAAAGTTTTCCGCCAAATTTAGCGGAAAATTAGAATCTTCGTAACTGCACACCTGCCATCACGTGTGACGTCACGTGATTGAATGTGACGTTACGTGAAATTTCGTTGAAAAACGTTTCAACTAAATTTAGCTGAAAAAGATTCCCTCTTAATTTAGCGGTGAAATTGACGTCACTTGACTTGAACACCAATTAAGTTTGCCCGCTCAATTTAGGGAAAAACGTTTTTCTAAATTGAGCAGGAAAATGTTGGCATATTTCCCGCTAAATTTGGCAATGAAATTAACAAAAATTTCTCTCTACACGGGAGGGGAGCAGAAGAGGAGGAGGGGAGGGTACGGAGGGGGGAGAAGCATACCCTACCCTCTGTATTCTCTCCTTTTCCCCCTCAAGAGCTGCGCTCTAATTCGGCATTACAAAGGATTGTAAAGGTCTTCTTTTTTTTCTCTCTCTCTCTCGACCGTGTTCTTCTAATTTAACCCAACTTCGCGGCCAGGTCTATTCTTTTTTTCAGTGCGATTTTTTGCAGGAGTTTTACTTTTTTATGTTTAGGCTTACAAACCTTGCGTGAAAAGTGTTGTGGCTTTGCATGTTTTTTTTTATTTTTTTTATTTTTTGTTCTGTAATGGTATGTGTGAGCTTAGTTCAGTATTCCAATTGTTTTCTTTCAAATCTTGTTTGTTTCTTGTGTAAACCTTTTGTTGATAAAAAAATCGATATATGCATGTGATTGCACATTAGCAGGTCTAGCAAGGAACAGCCGAGGGTTCCCAGTAGTTTAGTAAATCTTCGGTGTCGAAACGAATGGCGTACACAATTTGGTCTCCGACTCAGAAAAATTATGCTGAGGTTCCAAGGGGCTCAAGCCATTCGGGAAATCACGTCACTTTCAATTTCGAGTTGTACAACGCCGCAATCAGATGACGCATGTTATTTTTTCTTTCTCTCTCTCTGTCCCTTTAAATATATATATATATATATATATATATATATATATATATATATAGTTTTTTTCTAATCTTCTTAAAGTGTTATCTGTTTTTTTTATATACGAGGCCTGGTAACATTGTGATTGTATTGGGTAACTATGAATTATTATGTGGCTAGAATATATATTTTCTGACCGGGACTTTTGCTAATAAGAAATCACTGAACGACGGTAGCATAATGAACATTGCGTAATGAAGTGTTCTCCACACTCGTTTGGAGTAAAAATGAACGATTATATCATTATTATAATATAAACCCGTCTTCTCCCTGGTGCAAGCAGATTAGGTCACTTAGCGTGTCCACGAAGGACGTGCGCGCGATGCGCGGAAAACGACATACCCATTTTTTTGTTGTGCATACATGGTGTGCATACAGGGCCGACGACACCGTGCGCATACCGCCCGGTGACATCGTAGGACGGCTGCGAACGGCGTAGCAGGCCGAAGAACGGAACCGACACCCTTGTGCGTCCACAGGCCTGCAAAGCCACCGGCAGGAGCTTCCGAGGGCTTTATATTCACAAAGTTTCGCACAATTAATAAAAGAAGAAACAAACGTAGCTGCCAAGCACAAAGTATATGTGTTTTCAGCACCTCGCAAACTCTCCAAGTTCTTTTCGGCCTTGTCTAAAAAGAAGCACGACCCGTGTTCCAAGAAACAAGTTACGAAGCACACTGAATGTGTTACAAAAGCGGTCTACGAAGTTCCCTTTAGTTCTGACCGTGGTTATAGCGGACAGGCGGTACATTGCTTTATTGATAAGGCGAGTGAGCAAAGGCTCCTTGTGCGCAGCATTTCAATGGGTTGAGGGGGGGGGGGGGGGGGAGGGCGAGGGGGTGCATCTTGCGGAGCAATGTAAGCCACTGCTGCGAGCCGCTGTTAGGATCGACGACGAATGTAAAATTAGCGAATGGAAAAGACGGAGAGAGGAATCGCCCAAGCTATCTTTTTCATGAAAGCGGGTGAAAAGTGCGTGAGGATTCCGTTAATTTTTTTTTTTTGTTGAATAAGGAAATGACTTTTTAGATGGCCTCACTTAAGACTGCCGATGTGTTCTCCGCTTATGGCCTGTTATTGGTACGCTGAAGGGCAGTCTGACGGTGTGAATGCTCATGTGTGCACATCTAAATTTAAACCAGAAGGACCTTCCGAATTACCAAATATCCGCTTCTGCAGAATTAGAAAGTTTTTTTTTACTGGGAAATGGAAAGTCCGACAAGCAAGAGCCTAAGTCAGTTTTTCCTAAATATTTCCCGTTGGCGTCCAGCCTCCCACGCAATGCTTCAGACAATTCTCTGACGCATTCGAAATTAAAAAAAAAAAAACAAAAAAAAAACTGGGCTGCGTGATTGCAGTCGAATAAACGTGACCCTGCGTTTCATTTGTAACCGACGGTTGTCAATCATTCGCTAGGCTGTTGAAACCGTTCGCACACTCTCGTCCGTAACATCGATGTTTTTCATGGTGTGCTAACAATCGTCCCAAACCTTCAGCTGGCTTAACTTTTCCCTTTAAAGGGACACTGACAGGAACACTGTCAGTGTCCCTTTAAAAAGCTTGGCGAGAATGTGTGGTCGCCAAGGGTTTTATTTGAAAATGCTATGTGAGAGCCCTACTACCCAGAACGCAATTTGTGGTTCGATATTCGTTTTCTTTCCGCCCGAAAACCACCGATCGAGAACCGGCCGGTTTGAGTCGCGCTGTCTGTCTTCTCCGTGCTCACGCGCCATTTTTTTATGGTTTAGACACAGCCACGAATATAATTAAAGTCTTGGGTCATCGGAGGCACACCTTAATGCTAAAAATAGACAAATATATGATAGCCATTTTTTGTGGCTTGTAAAAAGCTGCAAATTCGTCGATTGAAAAAGAAATAAAAAAAATAGTGGACAGTTAGGTGATTTCCAGTAACTTTCTCCTTTTCTATATTTATTCTTCTTCCCCAGCACAGTTTAGGCTTAGGCTTCGAACAGTTGAAATTTTTATTTTTAATATAATAAAAATATACGTGACGCTGTAGCCAATAATTCTTGGGTACTCTTCTGACACCATAATAGATTGCGTGGTAACAAAATAAAAATATTTTTGGGGGGTTGTCAGTGTCTCTTTAGGATAAATTTTATTATGCATCGCTACTCCACGCCTACAGACACATTATTTGCCGCCATGATAAGTGGAACTGCTATGCATGCGCTAAATACGCCGTTTCGGGCACGCGACGACCTAAGAGGATTACGTTACCGTCCCCCGCGACGTTCATTATGCTACCGTCGTTCAGTGATTTCTTATGAGCAAAAGTCTCGGTCAAAGAATATATATTCTAGCCAGATAATAATTCATAGTTACCCAATGCAATCACAATGTTACCACACCTTGTATACAAGAAAAAAAAAACAGAAAACACTTTAAGAGGGTTAGAAAAAAACGATATATACGTATATACATATAAAGAGAAAAAGAAAGAGAGAAAAACACATGCGTCATCTGATTGCGGCGTTGTCCAACTCGAAATTGAAAGTGACGTGTTTCCCGAATGGCTTGAGCACCTTGGAACCTCAACATAAGTTTCCTGAGTCGGAGGCCAAATTGTGTACGCCATTCGTTTCGACATCGAAGATTCTCCAAACCTCTGGGAACCCTTGACTACTACTTGTTAGACCTGCTGATGTGCAATCACAGGCATATATATACATATATATATATATATATATATTTATTTATTTATTTATTTTTAAACAAAAGGTTTACGCAAGAAACAAACAAGAGAATTGAAAGAAAACGATTGGAATGCCGAACTAAGCTCACACGTTTTATTACAAAACACAAAATAAAAATAAAATAAAAACATGCAAAGCCAGAATACTTTTCACGCAAGGCTTGTAAGCCTAAACATAAAAAAAGTAAAACTCCTGCAAAAAATCGCACTGAAAAGAAGAAAAGGCCTGGCCCGAAGTTGGGGCGAAGTTGGTCAAGAGAAAAAAAGACCTTTACAATCCTTTGGAATGCCGAATTAGAGCGCAGCTCTTGAGGGGGAAGAGGAGAGAATGCGGAGGGTAGGGTATGCTTCTCCCCCCTCCGTACACTCCGCTCCTCCTCTCCTGCTCCCCTCAATGTAGAGTGAAATTATTGCTAATTTCCTTGCCAAATTTAGCGGGAAATATACCAGGATTTTTCTACTAAATTTAAATTTAGCGGGCAAACTGAATTGGTGTTCAAGTCATGTGACGTCAATTTCCCCGATAAATTCAGAGGGAAATTTTTCAGCTAAATTTAGTTGAAACGTTTTTCCAACAAATTTCACATGACGTCACATTCATTCACGTGACGTCACACGTGATGTCATGTGTGAAGTTACGAAGATAAAACTTTCCGCTAAATTTAGCGGAAAAATTTTCCGGGTTGTATGGCGTCACATGTGACGTCACCCCGCGATTGGCTCTCGTGGGACGGTGCGTTGTTGCGGGCCTGGGCAAGGCGTCTAGTGCGTCGGACACCCGCTAGGCGGCTACGACTGAACGAGAGGCTTCCCCTTCTCCCGCTGGGTGCGCCCGCTCTGGGCATGCCCCCGCCCCACTCTTCCCCTTCCCCTATTACGAAAACGGAGGCGACGGCGCGCGTTGAAGACGAGCGGAAGAACGACATTTATGCTTTCGCATTCACAACTCATAACAAGTGTGTAGGTGTCCTCGGACTTTTTTGATACACTTTTTGATGGATATATTTTGGTGGTCATAACTGTTATTGCCAAATGTTTTAGTCTCAACTGTGCATGAAACAATGAAAAAAATGGCTGTGAATTTTGGTATGGGTAGCTTGGAACGAAAGCAACGTTTTTGAGTCTATTATGTTTTCATAGAGAATGGAAAAACACCGCATAATGCAATTTAGACGTGCAACACTTACCTCCAAAGAGGCATCAAAAAGCTCACCCAGATTGTGGTGATCTATCAGGCCCCAATTTAATTTAACTTGCGTCACTAATCCGTTCTGCATCAACACCGGTGCAGATCGCAAAAAAATATAGAAAAAAATCGTTCACCATCGGGCGACTGTTAGCCAATGTTTAGAAATTGCGTAAAGAATATATACTTGAATAAACATTTCACACGAAAACTGATATCCATTTAGGTACATATTCTGGGAAAACGAACGTGATATTCAGATTCACAAGATGAAAATATGCTAGAATTCCCCAGTAACTTTCTTTTTTACCTACTTCTCCAGCTTCCTTTAAAGAAACACTAAAACAAACAAAAAATATTTTTAAAGGGTTTACAGGGACGTCCTTTGTCTAACTTTTTCAACGAAAAGAAAAAACTTTTTTTAGCAATATTTACGTTTGTACGAAATATGGCTAGGGAAGCCCTGCTCTAGGCCGGCCTTCCCTAGTCAGTCAGCGCAACGAATATCTTCACAGTACTTATCTAGCGTAAAATCGTGATTGGTTGATAAGAGGGACAGATTTCTAGTCTGTGTTGTTTCCTAACAATTATGGTAGAAGACAAAAAAAATTGGAAATATATTATTAAATATTACACCGGCGGTTATATGGGCTACATCACGATTTGTGATAAAATGACCTATTGTTGTCGAGGAAGAACATGTAACACGTGCCCGTATACTAATGACGCTGTGAACAGAATGGGCTTCCAGCAAATTTATTAATTCTGCTCGTGAAGCTGAAGGGGTTCAATACATCAATATTAAAATCACCACCTACGTATAACATATATTTCTTAACAGAGGCGAAATCAACCAAAGTTTCAAAAAAGGTTATAAATCTGGAAAACCAGGCATCCGGCGGACGATTAACAACACAATAGATGTTTGACTCATTTTGTATTGTAAGTAACTCGTAATCCACAGTTAGTATTGTAAATTGCTGTATCAACACCGAATATGTAGGAAACTGAACTTGTAAAAAAACTCCACCTCCTCGCTTATCTGTACGATTTAAAGTGAAATGTTGATAATGAGGGAGGGTGAAGTAGGATGATTCTTCATTGTATCATGTTTCACTAAACATAATTACATCAAAACTAACACCAACGTTATTAAACAGCAGTTCAAGATCGTCAGTTTTGTTTTTCACTGAGCGAACATTCAAGTGGAACAAATTTAGGTTATCTTTCTTTGGTTAATTTATGCAAATCAGCAGGGTGAACGTATCACCTAGGCATTTTGGGTTTTCCATTTGTTGCTTTGTTTTAGACGTTTACAATCTTTGCCACATCATAGCTAGTTTGTATCTTGACTACAACCGTGTTCTTAGCCTTCCATGCAAAGATTTGACCGTTCCTCACCCAGACATATTTCCAGTTTGATTCCTTTTTCTTTGCAACGGCTTGTCCTAGCAGCCTCATAAGTTCGGGGCACAAGCGCTCATTGATGTAGATAGGCACTGTTAACGGAAGTCCTACGTCATGGGCCGTCAGCCTAAGGCGACGCGCCTTTTCTAGAATTGAATCCCGTTTCCATCGGTGCGTGAATCGTACAACTATGCTTTTGTTTTCCGGATTATTGCTGACAGGCACACGATGGCAGGTTTCGATGTCGATACCAAGGATTGACTCACGGATCCTATCCCCAATTTTCGATAACGTGGCGTAAAGGTTTTCGTTTGGCTGCGAGGGTATTCCCTTGATCTTTATGCTAGCATTGCGGGGATATGGTTCACAGTGGATCATCCGGGGCGCTGTTGTGTTTAGCTCTTTGGTGAGCTCATCGCACGTGAGGTGCAACTTTTGATTTTCAGATTTTAGTTCCTTATTCTCAGTGCGAATGGTTTGCAGTTCGCCATTTATGTCCTCAGACTCCTTGTTCATAAACGCCATGCTGTTTCTAATTTCTCAGTTCTTTTCGAATATCCCTTTCAAATATGTCCTTCAGTTGTTTTAACTCCGCTTTTAACTCGCGTTTTAGATCATCGCACATTGCAGCCACTCCCTTGCTCATGTTCTTAATCTGAATGCGCATCGTACCGGCGTGCGGTCGTGTAACACTACTGCGTGATGCACGTTAAAGGTCCCAGGTTAGCGGTTGTACCGCACTGGCTAAATTGCTCATCTACAGCTGAGACACCAGACGCCCACTGAGGCAGACTAACTTCCGGCTGTATAAACATACACACTACAATTTGCTTTTGCTTGTTCATGTTAACAACAACAGAAAAAAATGCTTGGCAGCGGCAGTAGCAATCTCAGTTCAGGAATAGGTAAAATAAGAGTTAAAAACATAGGCAACTTGCAGTGTTCAAACGTAGTGTTTAAATGGGATGCTTCACGTTGCTGCGGCCGAAGTGAGACGATAGATGCGGTTCTCTTGGTTTACGTAGTGATGATCCCTGTGACATCAATCAGTACGATCGCGCCAGTGGGCGATGATCTTGATGCAGAATGACGGGCTCCTTTCAGTTGACGACACGTGCAGTCGATCTGCTGAGGTGGCCGGGCGTTTCTTGTACGTCTTAAACCTGATAAGCCTCCAGTGTTCAAACTTAGTATTTAGATCGGACGCTTTACGTTGCTGCGCCCGCTGCCAAGTTTCCGGATTCACCCCGCGGAAAGTGCTGAAAGGCTGAGCTCACCATTTTTCTTATATATAGGGTGTCCGAAATCACCAGGCTCCACCTAAAATAAACCGTAAAAATCAACGCCTGCACGCAGAAATCTAAACCTTTCGTCGAAGGAGTATCTCACATGTCGGTTTTTTCTTGTCAAATTACAAAGCTTAGATCTCTTTTTTTTTTTTTGTAAAAAAATAGGATCAAAATTTTGCCTGACTCAACGACGGACGGCGACGCAGACGACCAAGTCGAGTTCCGGGTATATTTTGGTTGCCTATCAATAGATGGCGTCGGCAACAGCGTCCGAAGGCGCAGCCGATCAACGAAAGAAAGCAGACGGCACCCAGACGAAATCCTTTGGCAGCAAGAGCGCCGCCGTTATGCAAACACGTTTTTATTCTTTTTTTTTTTGAACTTTTAGTTTTGATTTAGTTGTTCGAATTTATTTTTGAAGAAAAGAGAACGTTCAAAAATATTATGTTCATTTTAATAAACCACGGTGGTAGCGAGCAGTCTCGGTAAAGGTAGCGAGGTAGCGCGGAATAATTATAATAGCATCCTCGGCTACTTACGTCGAAATCTTGCTCAAGCCTCTTTTGGGGGCGAAGTCGGGTCACGAGCACGTGAGCACGTGCTCCCGTGCTCGTGTAGGGCAAAAAAAAAAAAAAAAACCGCTTCTCCACGTCGTGAATGATTTTGATTGGGGCGAAGCTCTGGTGTTGCTTGTCTGTGTAGACGGTGAGCCGCAGCATGCCGAGCTTTTCGTTCGTTTTCATCCATGTCAGAAAGAAAATGTGTGGTATGAAACGTGGTTATATACGCATTTGAGCATTTGACCGCAGCGTGACATGGATGAAAACGAACGAAAGGCTCGGCCTGCTGCGGCTCAGCGTCTACGCAGACAAGCCCCACCAGAGCTTCGCCCCAATCAAAATCATTCACCACGTGGAGATGCGGTTTTTCTCTTAAGCTTCTTCTTTACCGTACACTAATCCGCCCAAACGTCGAATATGCTTCTGCGATATAGAATTCAGCACAACGTTGTCTTATTCATGCTATTGAATCTGTTCAACATCGATCAGCCAGTTTTATTAGCTCTAATTATTACCGCCTTGCTATCGTGTAACTAATGAAGTCTAATGCTAATATTCCTCAATTAATGCTTCGAAAAAAAATTGCACGTCTTTCTCTTTTTCACAAATTATTCTTTTATAACCCAGTGCTCTCACAGGAACTCCTTTTACAGCCTTCATTCATACTTTTCACCCCGGGTTCATCACCAAAGCAAAGTTGCCATACGTATTACAGCACTAACACTTCTTTTTTTATTCTCTCTTGCTAAAAACTTGTTTAGAGTGGGACCACCTTCCACCACACATCTCCGTGATTGAAGATGTTTCTGCTTTCAAGGTAGCCATAATTGATTGCTTTTATAACTCTCAAATTTGTTGATTATACTTTTTCCTTTGTTTTGTTGTTCTTGTCTATTTTTTGCAGGCTTGTACACGTTACGTTTCGCCAAAAACCCCCAATCTCTCTTCTGAAAAATAACATAAGAAAAGAGCCCTGTTTAAATGCATTACTCACAAGAGGCTGAATAGGATCATTTTTCATATCCAAACGTAGTCTCCGGTGTACCGAAAAAAAAAAAAGTACCGAGGAAACGAAGCATAGTTGAAGTGTCCTAATAATCCTCAAATCCCGTGCTTTGTGGTTTCAAAAAAAAAAAAAAAAGGACCGTTGCCCAGAGCTGAGTGACTCCAGCACATTTAACTCCTCCCCCCCCCCCCCCCCCGAAAAAAAGAAAAGAAAATTGTAATGGGTAATTTTGTAATAGATTACAGCAAAAAAGAAATCCAATTACAAGGATCGTTACTTCTTAAAGAAAAAATTTGAAGATTTACAAAATTACGGTAAAAACTAATCGATTACAAGAAATCCATTACTTGTAACGCGTTACGTACAAGTTTGATTTTTTTTTTTGTACTTTGAATTGATCATTATGCTTTGTAAACCCACTGTGCCCACCCCCTCTGCAACGCCCGATGGGCCCTGAGGGTAATGAAGTAAATAAATCAATAAATAAATAAGAACTCTAAACGCGCCCCGCCACTCGACTTTGGTCGCCGCCCACCGTTGATCATGGCAAGTTTCTTGGCCGTATTTTTTGCAGAAAGGAAGCTATGCTTTTTAATTTTACAAGAAAAAAAACGACCAGTGCAATGCACCTTTGACGAAAAGTTTAGGTTGCTACGTGCAGGCGCCGATTTTTGCGCTTCATTTTAGATCAAGCCTGGTGACTTGGAACACCCTATATAACAGCTGCGCAAAATGCTAACACCTTGCTTCGAGATTCAAGTTGGTGGCAGCGGCGATTTTTGAAAATTATCAACGTACTTGAAGTGAACTGCCGGGTTCAGGTCTGTAAGAGTTTATTACAAGCGAGTGAATTCTCGCAGAGGGACTTTCGATGCACTATTTTCGATACAACTTTGTTGTAGTGGTAAATCGGCGAACAATTAGGACGAAACTTTAGTCCTAAGGTGGACTGTAGTTTTTTTTAGTGGCCCTACAAATAAACATTACACAACTTTTTTTTTTTTACAGATTATGTTATATTGTCAGCTCTAAGCTGCTTCCTCTGACGCACTCTTGTAAGGGAAGGGTGTCACACGAATGCTGCGTTAACGTGCTGCGGCAACGTTCCCTGGAACTCGTGCCCTGACCGATCGAACACGAGTCCTTGCCAAACGGCAATGCTGAAATCGAGCCTGCGTTAACCTTTCGTTGTAGGTGGCGAACAAACTAGCCAAGTTGACTTGAGCGAACACTTAAATGTCTCAATGACCGGTCCTTCCCTGCAGAAAAGTTGCCCGGGGTCTGACTTTGATGGCCGCCAGAGCGAGATCTAATTCGCCTCTCGAGAAGCGAACAATAATAGCATTCGCAGACGGTTCGTCTACTAACGTCAGCGAAGAAGGCGGTTCGTCTGCTACGAAGCGCCATTCGCTCAGGGAAATAAAAACGAGAAAACACCGTTCTTCGTCTGCTAAGCAGATCGAGGAAAAATGTGGATCGCCTGCTACCTACCGAGCGTTGCTGCGGAATGAGATCGAGCACGGCCGGAAATCCAGATCGTCTGCTGTTTTGCGTTCGAAGCCATTGGCAACCCGCGCCTCTTCGGCAAACCGTACAAAAGCTGACATCGACCGGTGGATGAAGGAGCACGAAGGACAAGCACACATGGGGCAGCGTGACATTTTTCGCTATTTCAGAGCTGGTGAGACGGTCTCGCGAAAGTTTTGCTTGATTATGAACTCGTGAGCAGGTGAAAAATGTATCATTGGTTGATTACGCGCAGATTGTGGCGCCACATTCTATCAGAGACCTAGAACGCTCTAGCACTCACCTTGAACAAAAAAAAAAAAAAGAAAAAAAACCCTAACTGACGGTGTTTTTTTACAAATGGCATAAAAGAGCCAACGCCGCAAATATATTTTTTGTTTGTATCCTAAGTAAAGTAAACCTACTTACTTTGTGTATATCCTAAGAGAAGTACAAAAGAGAAGTACATAACTGGACTGACGCGCGTTATAAAGATGAACATCGGTGTTTGTGAACAGTGCTGTGTCCCTGGGATACAAAACTTTTACAGCATTTTAATTCTTGCAGTATCTCAGATTTTTAATTCTTACAACGAATTAAAAGTAGTAAAAACTGACATCGTTGTACGGAAAATACAAAACAAATTTTAACTAAAATAATAATTTTTTAAAGGTAAACACCCTCTAGTTCGTGCGAGGGTTGGTTTTAATAATATCATTTGGTGGAGGATGACAATATTTTGTTTTGCGCTCACAGACAGAGTAACTAGCGATAATGCAACATTTGGTCACATTTAACCATTCGATGATCACAAAAAAACACTTTTTATAGAATATAAAAAAATTAGCTTTGTTATTTGTATTTTTTTTATAAATTGACGAAGCAATTATGGCAGAGGAGAATCAAAAGAAAGTGTGGCCTTCAGGCTTTTTTAACAGCGGAGCTGTTAAGGGCTGGTATTCCCAGTCCGTGGACGAATAAATGTCGACACAACACTCGCAACAGCTACCGTCATCTATAAGCGACAGCGGCAACCAGACAACCGGCTTGCCTGTTGTCTGGTTAGCACCGTCACTCATAGATGTCGGCAACCTTTCGAGCCTTTCCATTCTGGCTTGCCGGAATTGCGGCCCGCCATCACTTCATTCCCACCATGTACAGCTTCGCTGGTTTTCCTTCTTCACCAGAGTAGAAAAACTGCATTTTTTTCTCTCTTTTTACTTTGCAGTTAGTGCTATTTGAATTTTGTTGCTAAACGTCTCCGTCTTCTGACTTTTCAGATGTTGCATATATATTGAATGTGAAGTTTATAACAACGCAATTTTCTTAAATAAAGTAGGAATCATATACAGGCACCTGGATCAGGGTTGGTGTTCTTGCCTTGCTAGTACGGCTACACTAGGCTCTTTCAATTTTCCTTCACCCCTTGCACCGATGCCGAAAATTGTAGGACAGTGTACTTCCTTCGGGCTAGTGTATTCAGATACGACCGGAAGTGAACCATTTTACACCTTTCTTCACCGGTGCACGGAGTGCAGGTGAATCGAACCATAGAGTTATGCGGAGTGCAAGTGCGTCTGCCTCTTGAGCAGGGGTTCCGGTGGCGTTAAAACGCCTAGCTCTGATTGGCTTCGATCGGAAGGATAGCAGCTCCATCTCAAGGTAGCTATCATTGAGATCTACCCACTATCTTTGCATCAGAGCCAATCAAAGCTCGGCGTTCTGATGTCAGTGCAACCCCTGCGAAAAAAGCAGACGCACTTGCGCTCCGCATTATAATGCACGACAGTGGTTCAACTGGTGCTAGTGTTTATGCGACTTCTGTGACGCTAATTGAAGCAGACTGCAACCAGTCTACTTTTTCGGTGCTCCTGCACATTTCAATGGGAGGACGCCCGTGCAATTTGTCGCTTCGCCGAAAAATGACATAAAACACTTTTGGTATTTGGGTCGTACCGAATAGGATGTACCTTTATTAACATTGTGAAAGTGCGATTTCTTAAGCAAGCGCACTTTGCTTCATCTGTGGACGATGTGTCACTTCGCTATATTTGTAGCCTAAACCTGCGTTTCAAGCAGGTGTGTAAAAAGAAGCGACGGTTCTAAGCAAAATAACAATCAAGCGGAATATAGGCCGTTCAAGGTTTTCTAGCAGTCCGGTGACGCTTATGTATTGCTAATATGCCAGTCCTGTCACTATATGAAAATGACCCCGTCTTGTTTTCGAGCTATTGAAACGTTCAAAACGTAAAGATTCATGTACTTGGGCTTTGAAGGGTGTCTCTTTTTATTATTTTCTATGCCAGGCAGCTTTTATCAGGCTCTTGTTCTCAATTATTTCGACCGTGCTGGTGATGCCTTGAAAGTAGAACAAGCATCTTCGCACAGAGCAGAAAGGATGAACAGTACTGATTGAAAATCAGACTCTATTGTGGTCTTCAATTTATTTTCGTTGTCTGCGTGCAAAATGCAAAAGTAGTTACTGATCCAATGCTACCCTAGTGAAAAGCCATTTGTATGAGAAATTACGTTTTTCCAATATACACAAATGAATCATACAAAATATAAAAGAACCATGTCGCAAGTTTCTTATGTGGTCCTTATGTGTTCTTATATAACTTTAAAGTTATTGTATAGTCCTTATATCGCTCTTATATGCTCTTACATATCTTGTATGATTCATATGTGTTTATTGGACACAGACATGTCTCATACAAATCAGATTTTTCAGTAGGGTACTGCGTAGTTATTGACGTTTCTCTTGGTTTTCCAGATCTCCTTTGTTCGTTTGGCCCATTATGTCCCTCATGCTCAAAAGCGCCGTTGTCGTGCATGCTAACAGCTTCTGAAAGTGCACATAAATACACGTACGAAGCCGCTTTAGCGCTGTTTTCAATACATATATTTGGAAGGAAAACACCATAACCGACCAATTATTTCATCTGCCAGACTGTGAAATGTTCCCACCTACCCAGGACCTACGAATTATTTTTGATATTTTCTCTTGCAGTCGAGCGCAGGAAGAAAATGCACTCATTATTTACCATAGAACTGCATTACGGGAAGTGAATTTTCGACTGCTTACTGTCTGCTTCAATCTGCGACAGCACACTAGCTCCAGTTGAAACTCTAGCGTATACATTGTATAATAACGCTATGAATCGGATGAGCCTATCGTGTGCCATGTTTTGCCTTGCCACCATCTTCATGATCTACCGCTAATTCTAAATGGAAGTGCTACCTAGGTGAGAAAAAGACCACAGTTGGATTCCACTGCGAGTCTGAAACACCAAATATTTTGTTGCAAGGTGGTAATTAAAGGGCCCATGAAACGGATTTTGGGTTGGGATAAATCATTTTCGATTGGGATTTTACTAATAGCACATCGTTCAGTGGGCCAAAAGAAAAAAGGTAGAAAGACAAAAGCCTGACTTTCAGTGCGAAAATTTGAAAACACAGCGGACTATTTCGTACCTCCTCCCTTCGTAAGCTCTCTGCCTTTTCAGAGGGATACATCCGCGGTCCCAAAAGCGCGTCATCGGGTCCAAACTGACGTCACACAAAACCGGACCTCACTTAGTCCCTTCATCCCTAAGCTGACATCGTGGTGGAAGCTACGCGCTTGCCGAACCAATCAGCCGCCTCCCTTTATCACCTGACCTCAATCTCTGCGCGTGGGTATGCGCGGAGAAGCGTGATCATGTGGCAAGTGTGGCTGGCCCAATGAGCACGTAGCTTCCACAGCACTGTCAGCTCCGGGGTGACCGAGTTGGGGCAAGCAACTTTTGTCTGAACGTTGAGCGACGGGGTGATCTTCTAGGGGGACAATGGCTCTGTCCGGGTACATAAACGAGATTCCGAGCAAGAGGGGCCTCCCCTCTTTTCGTCTTCTTGAACTGTTGGGTGGAATGCGCGATTTATGAGTTGAGGAGGAAAGCTAAACAGGAAAAAGTTTGAAAAGCGTTTCATAACCCCTTTAAATAAAAAAACAAATTTAAACTTCGCACAGAGTACAGCACACTGATCTATATGACAATTTGCTGGGTCGCACATCCCCACTTGGTTGCTGCAGCTCGGTCGTGGACAATGGAGGTTCCGAAGTGGCCATCTTGGACCGGTGTAAATTTGCCGGGTGAAGTGTTGCAGAGGCTAAGCAGCTGCGTGCTGAAGGACACGTTTACTGCTCTTTCGCCATCATTTGAAGAAGAATTTTTGAAAACCCTGTGTAAACGGTGGTCATTGCCTTTGAGAACCCGTGAAAACATTTGCGAAAGTGCAGCACCCCAGGAAAAGGTACAACTCGTTGAACGCGTCTTGTGGCCGGGCAGCGTGATCAAAAGACAGGCCTTGACACGCCAAAGAGGGCTGCGTCTATGCGCCTTTGCCCATCTGGATACCGATGAAGAATCGACGCCGTGTTAACCCTTCGGGAAAAATGTGCGAGGTCAACGTGTGTGAAGGTGTGTGTGCCTCTGGAACAGCGTTTTACGCTGCTTCAATGACTCTATTTGTAATTCGCGGCAATCCCGGGTTAGAGATCAAGTTTGCTTAAGAAAACGGGGTAAGTCCTAAGCCCCCCATGCATTTTGGATCATGGTGAAACATTTTTCTTGATAATTATTAGGAGTATTTCTGTCATATACATACTATTTTGTCCTAAATTTCGTGTTTTTTCCACTGAACTAGAATTATTTAAACCAATCAAAAAAGAGACTTCTTATCCATTTTTTTATTAGTACTGAACATTTTGCTTTTTCAGTGTATCTAAAAATGTGTTTCACAGATTTCGAACATGGCCATAGTTGGTTGTGCATGATAGCAACCACTGATTTTTTTTAGGTTAGTGACAACTAAAACTGATCAGTGATAGTAACGCGCCCGAACAGATATGGACAATCCCGAACTCCGCGAACGATGTGTTTAAAAAACAAAGCATGTACGCGCAACACAGCTTTGAAACATTTCAGATGGGTTAGCGCATACACACTGCGTCGATTCGTGATCGGTATCCAAGCGTGCGATCACGCCACCCGACCGTGATACTCGTTCGACGAGTTGAACTTTTTACAGTGGTGGTGCGCTTTCATGAAAAAAAAGAAGTAATATCTACGTGTTCTGAAAAGCAGCTACGACCTTTACACATAGTTTTAAAGACTTCTTTGGCGAAGGACGGCGAACGAGCAGAAAATGTTTCTGACAGCGCGCAGCCACCCAACCTCTGGACCGCTTCAACCGCAGATTTCCACATGGCCAAGATAGCCGCTTCGGAACTTCCGGTGCCCGCATTCGCATTGCGAAGAAGGGCGATCCAGAAAATTGACATAGAGACCAGTGGTACAGTCTATAATATGACTCAGTTGCATCTAAGAAATGCTTCCCTCGTTGTCTTCTCTTTCTTCCGTCACACTTCTCTGGAAGAAAAAGTGTTGGAGGTATTAAATATCGTACGCCGGTTTACGCGCTCAGTGGTTGAGCAAGAACAAGGCAATCGCTAAACGAAATGTATTGGCTATAAGCCAAACAAAATGAACGTATCTGTAGAAAGGATTCCCGCCATTATGACATGCGTTTTAATATTGCATAAAGGCGAGCATCGTTTAAAAAATTGTTTAGTTTAATATAGATCAGACTTGAATAAACTTTACTCAACGTTTATGAAACTTTAATAAACGCCATAACAAAAAAATTGAAAACAAAATGCGGGACAGAAAATATTGCTCTAAACTTCGTCTGCTCTTACCTATGTGGTAATGATTTTGTGTCAACAAACATGCACAAAAAGGTCAAGACAAGGACGAAATAAACGAGACTTTTTCTTCCTTTTTTTTCTGGCAAAGCCAGGGCCACGGCATACCCTGAAAATGTTATTTGAATCGTCAGTGCTCTAAAAATGTTATTTGAACCGTCAGTCACTCAGCCAGAGTTTCGAGAGTAAGGAAATCAAAGGGAAGTGTTGCTGAGCCGGGGGCTCTGTATGTCACCTTTGTTTTGGGGTAGATTATATATCTATTTCAACCGAACAATTGCAGACACCTTTATATATCACAAACATATTATAGATGGTAATAATATAATATAAATGTTTGTAACTTTGAACCTCTTGAATCCGTACTTTTATTCCTGGACCCGACACAGTTTCCTCCGTACGATCCAATGGAGATGTCTTTGAGTCACGTTAAACCTATCTGCCACCATAACGAGGAAAATAAAATTCCATGAGGTTGAAACCGCGTCCTACTCGTAGCAAAAACCTTGACTTCGAATTTCACCGTTTCCATAAAGCCTTTTCATTTCTCAGGACACAAACGAAATGTCCAGCCGCCTTGTTAATTTTTTAAGGACTGAGTTCTCCGGCTCGCTGCACACTTACCATTATTGGGGGGATTAGAGTTAGTATTGCAAAATCCTGGTCGTGTGTAAAATGAGGCAAAAAGAAATAAATCCCGTGAATCGCGGAAACGCTTGGACGGCTTGCAGAATTTCCCCAGACAAAGAGAGCCTCTGTTCGAGATAGCTGAAAAGGTTATATTTCTACTTTCGACGTGCATTTGTCAACTTTTTGCTATTCACAGGACGGCAAAGCGTTGGCCGTGAGAAAGCAATAAATACATTAAAAAAAAGGACTGCGGAGATCACGAGATAAAATGTAAAAGGATAAAGAGGAGCCAGCAAAGAAAGAAATAAAAAAACAATGGCGCTCATTTATTCTCTGGTCCTGCCCGTGTAATATTTTGTAATTAGTTCTGTGAGCCAACGTCCTTTTGTCTCGTGCAAAATCAAGCGTTCTCCGCGAGCTGCCGCAAATGTGAGGACGAAACATCTCGACTGGGTGTATGTTTATTTTATTTTATTTTCCTTACATATATTCATCGGCTTAGCTGTACCGGCGTGAAGAGGGTTGCGAACGGTTGTCGTGGTAAGCCCACCAAATTGTGATCTATGGAATGGCGGCAAAGGTTGTTCAGTTAACTTAGCAAGAAAAAGGCAAAAAAAAGGACATGATTGCCAACGTAGGCAACGCCTGCTCACGTTCGGCCTAGCGTGAAAACTAATCTGCGTGAATGACAACCCTGGCAGTAAGACCGCGAAAATACACTAACACCGGACTCGTTGCAAATAACGCTTGGTTCTTCCACACTTCAGGCGATAATTCAGATGACTCAGCTATGACACTTCAGGTGCGCATAGCTGGGTCAGCACCGTGCTCGGCTCTTCCCGCCGCTGGCTGGGGTTTGGTCCCCGCCAGCGCTTGCTTTCTTTTTTTATCTTTCTTTTGTTTACATGACTGGAATGTTCAAGACGATTCGAGCAGCTTGTTGATTGTTGAGCTCAAAAACTTTTAGAAACCCGCGCGCTTGCAAAAGGAGCTTTGCATGGCTGCTTGAGTCAGTCGTCTTTTCGTCGCCGTCAAAGTATGCACGGTTTTTGCTATTTTGTGCTTCTCCGCACAAGGTCACGGCATTAAACATTCATTTTGAGTTTTATTCATCAAGTTGGTTTCTATTCGTGACAATCTTGAACAAAACGTGAGAGAGAAGATGGCCGCGCTGCGTCTCACAATAATCCATGCGCCAGCTTTTTTTTAATACGAGCGCCCTTAAATTGAATTCGGTTTGTACTCCAATTGAATTCAAGTGGTCATCAATGTCATCAAAACGTCAAATACTTTAATCGAAGTTGATACCAAATTCATCATAAAGCCATCTTTCTGAATCAGATCATATCTGTGAATTAATATTTACCGCTGCTCATTTGTCGGAACTGTTTAAGAGATGCGACGTGCTTGTAAGTCATGATTGAAGTAATAATATATGCGGGCGTTACATGATTGTTTGTTTTTCATATTCCAATTCTACGCCTTCGTGGTATATTCGTGTACTGTGTCCACGATCATTAATGGACGCCGTCCGCTCCTTTAAATTGTCTGCAAAATCTTGGCGGTATGCTTGCGCCGTGCCGCTGCTGCAGACAATAGCACGGCAGTACCTGTTTGGTTGGAGACAGCATCTTATCTGAAACTTCTTGCGGAAAAAAAGACGATTAGAACGGTGCAACAATACGTTGAATGCATATGCCACTTGCCACCTTGAAGGAGCACCGACGCCATATGCTCCGAACAGCGACGCACAAAGTAAAGCATCGCCAATTATGGCCTCCAGCAATGAAATCGCTAATTATGTTATCATGACCTTCAAGATAAATTACTTAAACTGTTTTTTATAGACTTTTGAATTCTTCAGAACCCATCAAATATTAACATTTATGGTGGGAAGGAGCTGAGCTATATAGTTGGTTATACATATCTAGATTGTAGAGTCAGCTGTACTTAGAGGGGAAAACATGTGAGAGATAGGAGAAAAAAATCAACATTTAGTCTTAAAGATTCCGTTCTATTGTCTCAAGAGGCCTTTTAAAATTACTTGAAGGGAAGTCATTAAACGTGCATACACACTGAAAAGCCATTCACAACATGCAAGCACCTCAGACCTTTAACCCGCTGCGATGGATGGGTAGCAGTTATTGTTAATTCATAGATATTAATGTATTAAATTGAATTATGATTGGATTTATAATTGAGGGTTCTCTGGCGCAAAATGCAACTCAGGCCAAACTTCGCCAAACTAAGTTATATTTTGTATTCTCTTAGAATATCGTGATTTGACAGATATGTGTGCCATTAGAACTTGTGTAAAAGGCTATGCTAGAAATAAATCTATGTACGTGATCAAATGAGATGACAGGGTTATCTCAAAGGAACGAAGCAGGGTGAAAGAGTATATGGTGCCTAAAAAACTCAGGAAAATGATGCCGTCGTTTGTCCTCAAGACCAGAGCACACTCCTAGAATGTTTATGATTGACATAACAGCTCCGCAGTGTGCGCAGCGTGGTGGATCTTTGCCACAGAGGAGGTGTTTGTGGGTGATGTATGAATGGCCTATGCGAAGACGACATTTTAGCACCTCGTGCTGCCGATTCTTAAAAGGGGTACTCTCCCACAATCCAAGAACGGGCTTGGTGATATGAAGCGTATAATCTACTTCTCTGTCCCATTCTTTCGGTCACTTATCGAAAATTAACGTCATCACGAAAGGTTTGATGTCCCGGTAGGGTATCGAGGCAGCTAACTGCCAAAGATTCCTGGAGGATAACGCGAGCCTATCAACTTTCTCATTGCCTAAAATACCAACGTAACTTCGTGCCCGACAAAATGTAATATGGTATCCGTTCTGCAATGTTGTATGACTCTTTGCACGTACAAGCTGTGCAAGGGTATTCTTGGTTTCTTTCAGGGAGATAATCGTAATGATTATACTTTGAGAGTCTACAAATATAATCGTCCCTTCTATTCTCTTATGTCTAATGTGATCAATTGCTAACAATACTGCATACAGTTTTGCTGTAAAGATACTGGCGATTCAATTAGGGCGTTTAACCCTAGAAATATTCTCCGAGTGCATGGCACATCCAGCGAATGATAGAGCCTCAGCGCCATCCGTATAAAACTGGAGATAATCAGTATATTTTGCCTGTAATTCTTGCAGGATGACGGTCGGCGCAACAGTGTGCTTATTAAATTTTGCAAGCGACCGATCGCAAGCTGCTGGCAGTCTCTCCCAGGGGGCAATATATTGAGCTGGCTGGGGGAGTGTCACTTCATTGAGGGGAACCTGAAGAGACGTGTGATATTCCGCAAGTCGAAGACTTAATGGCTGCACGATGTCGGGTTTGTTCTGGAAGAGGCGAGAGAACCTTGAATATTTTATGGCAGAATATTTTGGATGGTGAGGGTTAGCTAAAACCTCTTAGGCATATGTCATGCTCAAATATTGCCGTCTTTTATTCAATGAAAACTCGTTAGACTCTGCATAAAAACTCGTAACTGGGGATGGACGGAAAGCGCCCGCGGCAAGACGTAAACCGAGAGGGTGCACTGGGTCTAATATTCTAAGAGCTGAGGCACGACATCGTGAGTGTGCCCGGGATTTCTCAACGGCGGCAGATGTTCGCTCCGCGCGTTCGCGGTTTTCGCTAAACGTGCTGCCGACAGTATACGTGTGTGTGTCCGTGTGGTGCACCTGCGCGGTTTTATTAGTTGAACTGCCGTGCGTCTAGGAATTTGCCCAGCGGCATTGGGAGTACCTTCAAAGATATCTTTTGCGGCAAAAAACTTGGTTGTTCCTATTTGGTCTGATTGCTTTTGTCTACCGCTGTGCAAATTGTTTCACTGGTATAAACCCTGTTAAATAAATACATAGAACCTTCGGTTCTATATGGAGTAACCACTTTAATTGTTACCGAGTCGTCTAGCATCTGGTAAACATACACCAACCACGGTTCACAGGCATCCTTCTAAGTGCCATCCGTTGACGTCCGAAAAAAGAAAGAAAAAACACGGTAAATTCCAGTCAATCTGGTAATCTTCTGGTAAATTATGGCTTTACTGGAAGTGAAAAGAGTCCCATAATCCAGTAAAATAGATTTCTACTGGAAATAAACTTCCGGTTAAAATCCGGTGACATTCTGGTAAATTATCTGGTGACATTCCGGTAAACATCCGGTAACCTTCCTGTAAAACAATAGGTGAGATTCCAGTCAAAACTCCGGCGACATTCCGGTAAACTACGGATTTACTGGAAGTAAAAACAGTCCCATAATCCAGTAAAATAGGCTTTTACTGGAAATGACATTCCGGTAAAAAATATTTTTCAATAGGGTCCGAACCTCCATGTGGTGTCATAGGCTCTTTCTAAGTCAAGAAAGACACATATGCAATGTTGTTAATGCACAAACGCTTCACGGATAAGCGTCTACAGGCGGACTAAGTGGTCCACTGCAGATCGTCCTTGACGAAAGCCGCACTGGTTATTTGCCAACAATTTTTTCTAATAGGTATATTAACCGTCTATTAATGAGTCTCTCGTATGTTTTTCCTAGGCAGCTAGTGAGTGCTATCGGTCGGTAACTGGCAGGAAGTGCTGCGTCTTTGCCAGGTTTCAGAAGTGGCACAATATGAGCCCGCTTCCACGCCTGAGGGAAACATGCCTCCTCCCACAGAGAATTAAAAAAGAGGAGGAGGTTTCTGAGTGAATCATGCGAGAGCTTCTGGAGCATGGCATAGTGCAGTGAATCAGGCCCTGGTGCGGACATCTTCTTTATACCAAGAGCCTGTTTGGGCTCAATCATTGTAAACGGCCCATTATATGGTTCATGAGTTAGCCCCCCAAAATAGGAATAGTGCAACCCTCTGTGCGACATTCAAATCGTCGGAATTCTGCACTATAATTATTAGAGCTGGATACACTGTGAAAATGCTGAGCAACAACATTAGCAACATCTTTGACAGACCCCAGAGGCAAGTTAAATGTTGGGATGGTGAAACAGCAGTAGTCGCTTTTGACTTTTCGTATGTGATCCGAAACCTCTTTAGCCGCTACGAAACTACTTATAGGAGAGAGATATTTGATTCAAGATTTTTTCTTTGCCTGCTTCCTTGTCCAGCGGGCCTGAGCTTTACGCCTTTTGAATTCAATCTTGTGCTGCACGGTTGGGTAACGTCAGAAAACATCCCACGCTTTATTTTGCCTCGTAAGGGTGGTTCAACAGTCTTCATTCCCCCACGGCTTGCATTTCTTAGGTAAGTTACCGGAGGTACGGGGGATAGACTGCTCGGCGGCATTAACTATCTGTTGAGTAACATACCTTGTAGCTTTATCAGGGGTCAGAATGGTTAATAGTGAAGCGTCAAATGTGCTTGGCTAAAACGTTTCCAGTCCGCTTTATCCAGTTTCCATCTAGGCATTCGTTTCTGAAGTCTGGGGAGGCCAGCTAGGCTCTTTAAAACAACTGGGAAGTGGTCACTTCCGAAGAGAGTTTTCTAGAACCTTCCAAGAAAAACAAGGAAGCAATTATGGTGATGAAATGAACAAATTAATACAGGTAAAAGAGTTGTGAACAGACTAAAAAATGTTGGAGATTTGTTATTTAAAGGACATCAATTTGATGACAATAAAAATCGCTCAATAAGTCCTCCACGGGAATCAATTCGTGCACTGCCCCACATGGTGTGATGAGCGCTAAATTACCTAAAATTAAAGACGGCCGCGGAAGTTGAGTTAGAAGCTTCTGCAGGTCGTGCATATGTACGGGAATATGTGGTGGAAGATAAAGTGAAACAGCAGTAATGAGTCGACCGGGGAGAATCTGTGTGGCCACGGCCTCAAGAGGAGTGTCAAGAGGAACTTTGACACACGCTACTCCACTCTGCACAACAATTGCAACACCGCCACGTGAGTGAGAAGATGAGCGGTATTTGCTGAAAAGATGAAAGTTCCTCAAAACTCGCGTATGTTTGGACGTCAAATGAGTCTCCTGTAGTGCTAGGGCTATTGGACGTAGCTCATTTAGTAAAAAGTGAACATCATCTATATTGTGAAGAAGTCCCGGACAGTTCCAATGCATGAAGCTACGATGGACCATACAAAAACTTAGTTTAAAATTTATGAAAAAAGGCGAGTTCACACCATGTGGATGCACGCTCTATCCCATGCGTTGGGGCAGTGCACGTGGTGGTTATTTTTCTTCTGATCTCCTTTATCAGGAGGTTTCGTGCCTCCCTTGGCATGCAGGCGGAAGAGGTTGTGTCGAATCGACAGATACCTGCGTGGCTTCTCCTTCCTGCTGTGAAGAGGAAGGAGAGGGCCCCGCACTGGGCCTTGAGAGGGAGTGGTGTCCAGCACCACTCGAGGCTTAGGACCAAGATGATGGGGCGTCGTCTTGGAATGTGGGAGTTTCGGCGGGGCTACCGGGCTCTTTGAACCCACAGAGGCCTCGCTGGGCGTTGAGGGGCTGGTGGAGCACTCAATGTTTGGAGGGCCGTATACTGAGTGCCCACCGATGCCTTGACAGGCGGCGCTGCCCCCTGACAGCCGCCTTGGCATAAGTGCCTTCTCGGAGGACGGAAAATCGTTTCCTTGCCTCAGGGTATGTAAGATTCTCTTTTACCTTTAACGTCACGATCTTCTTTTCTTCTTGAAATTTCGGACAGGCTCGCGAGTAGGTTGGATGGTAAGAGCAGTTGACACACTTGAGAAGCGTACCCTCGCATGTGTCACCTGGATGGTCTGTAGCACCGCACTTTGCGCACTTGGTTTTTCCGCGACACGTGACCGAGCTGTGACCAAATCTTTGGCACTTAGAGCATCGTCTCGTGTTAGGTATAGAAGGGCGCTACTTACAGTAAAGGTAGACTGCTTTGATAGTCTTGGGCAGTACAGTGGAAGCAAAAGTGAGAACTAGATGCTTCGAGGGTCTCTCCTGTCCATCCCTGCGTATAAAGATTTGTCAACCGCGATCACTCCATGCCCACAAAGGCCCTCCAAGATCTCGTCCTCCCCAAAATTTAGCAGGTCATCCTCCGAGATGACTCCCTGACAACTGTTCAAGGTGCAATGTGGGGGGACGGATACTTTGTAGTCAGATATCTTGTTTAGATCCAAGAGAACCACACTCTGTAGTTCATTTTCTACTTCAACGAGCCGGTCACCAGATGCTAGTTTATTTGTTTCAAAGTTTGGACCAATTAGGTTTTCCAAAGTCTTTGAAATAAGGAAGGATGAGAGCTTAGCAAGCGGTTTTCCATTTTCTGAGTGCATTACCAGGAAGCGGCTGAAGCTATTCTGGGCTGCGGCTGATGTCTCTTTAGTGAATACTTCGGTCCGGAACCTTTTCAGGGTCCGATCAAGGGAGGTGTTTTGTTTGGAACCCATATGAAGGGAAAAAACTTTGGCGTCCCTAGCGCACCACCCACCGTGGAGTCCAACAAGGGGGATAGGTAACATGTCACAACAGGTCTGGCTTGTCTGAGTATGTTACTCTTTCAGTGCTACCAGGACTCTATTACCAAGTGCGGGTCAAGAGAGAGTTCTGTCACCACCTAGGGTTAGCCCTTGGTACCAAAGAAGGTGAAAACGAAGAATAGTAGAAAAGAGGAAAGAGAAAGAAAAGAGGGGATAGTAGAAGCGGCGACTGACTGAATCATCCTGGTCGGGCCAAGCCAGGACACCCGTCTACGAGAAGCGGGGGCAGAGGTGGTGTATTGCCTCAACCACCAGGATGCCCTTTTCCCCGGACACGGGATAGTCACACACAGCCAGACGTGGGCGGGCGAACCCACATGGCTCGCGGTCCGTGCTGACGCCACTCACCAAACACCTGCTTGCACAGGTGCTGCCTGCGGGGCAAATTGACTTACCATCGAATTAAAACTGATGGCGGTAGAAGTAAATTGGCGAAAACTTTAATTAAATTTATTGGCGCTTGGAAATTGATGGCCACTTGGATAAGACTGGAGTAAAATCGCGATAGGTCTCCTGTGCTGTAGCTTTGAACGTATTATGGCTTCCTCATGTTGCGGGCGATGGACTGTCTGAGTAGAACAAGTCCCGTGGGCCTGCACAATAACAAATCTGTTCGGGCGGCTGTTTACTTCTGCACGCTGCTGTTATTTGTGCGTTCACATGGTCGCGACTCAAAATATGTCACTCGTAGTCGTCACCGCTACACGTTACCCCTGGGACCGGAGCTGGCCGCAAGCTAGTAATTCTTCCTTGGTCCAAGCATGGCGAAACCGGGAGCTAGCAGCGCGGCCTTAATGCGTTCAAAACGTCCTCGTCGACTGCACCGCTACGTCATAAGCTGTCAAGTACAGAAAGAACCGCGGCGTAAACTTCTGCAGATTACCGTCAAAACCGTGCAAAGTCGAGCGGAGAGAACGGTACTAGTCGCCCAGCGCACCGAAGAACCGAGGCTTGTTTTTCTCGCCTTCCAGCTTCTGCTAAAGCACGGCCGCTCGATTCAGTGGCTGTCGCATGTATCCCAACGTGATTTCATGCGGATTTTACGACCAGGAATACTCTATACTGTCCAATAAATGGAGCCCTCCGATTGAACTGCATCTCTTGAAGCATGAGATAAGGAGTGAAAGCGCCGTTCCCAGTGGCAGCTTTCCTTTGAAAAGACGAGTGTGCGCGCTCACCAATGCACCACCGAAAGCAACAAGCATGAGCTGAAGGCGGAGCTCCTACTGGTGATCTTATGTTGCAGGAAGCTCAAGAAAAGCTGCAAGAGCTCGAGAGGCAGCGTACAATAAGAACGATGTGCACGGCCGACAGACGGCCGGTCGCTACTCGATCGCTTGCGTCTGCTTTCGCACGTTTTCGAGGTTGGTCATCAGCTGATAGCGTTGACTGTACGGGAGGGACCGCAGTTTGGGAGTTTTTGCTTTTTGGAAGCGTTAACTTATCTCGTGATGCTCACTCAGGCTCGGCGTCATTAGAAGCTTGCTATTTTTGCGCGTGACAGCACGCCGACACCAAATTTGCGGCTTTCTTGTACGACGTAGAAGTAGCTTGCATCGCTGACTTTCTTCCCTTTCTGAGTTGATGAGGAACGAAAGAAGCGTTCCACGTTAGAAATTAGCTGGATGCCGTGCCGTGCAACAATCGCAAGGGAGGAATTCATACCGTCGGCTAACATCTTCACTCGGGGCAAACTCAAATGCTGAAATTTGAAGTACCGAATACCGACAAACAAATCGTAGGGGGCGCTGCCAGCAGGTTTTTCCGCAGCACCAACTGGGAAAAGAAGGAATCCTTTACATTAAAACACGAGCAAAGGAGCGCGTGGCATTCTGTGCATGCTGTGTAGTCTGGCAACAGGCTAGGAAAGATATTTCACATGCTCAGTAAGGCCAGAAATATGAGGACTCGCGTCCCATTAAGACATGCCTGAACGAGGCCTTAGACCGCCGCTCGGTGTTTCAGCATGCGGCTGCGTGGTGCGTGCGCGAGCAGAACTTGTCGCTGCGGCTACGTTGAAGAGGAGCCATGCTTCGTTCACCTTTAAAGCCGCGTTTACATGAATGCGACTTCAGCGCATCGACTCCAATCATGCTTCGAATGAAGCTGACGCAGCAACGTTTACTTGAATGCGCACCAAGCCCTACGCGAAGGTGGCGCCACGCCGTGTCAAAGCTCAAAGTTAAACTTGCGTTTTCGGCACCGGCCGCATCACGTAGTAACTAAAGTAATCAGAGAAACGATTAGCTATGTCAATTGGCGAGGACAAATATTCAGTTGATTCGCGTAAGCATAGAACAAGGTTAAAATCGCGCAAAAAGAGACGATGACAAACGAGGAAGGAACACAGAACACAGACAGGCGCGCACTCACAACTCTAGTATATTAAGTGAAGAAGAGAAAGATGAAGCACTATTTTTTACAGGTCCCCTGTAAAAAATAGTGCTTTATCTTTCTCTTCTTCACTTAATATACTAGAGTTGTGAGTGCGCGCCTGTCTGTGTTCTGTGTTCCTTCCTCGTTTCTCCTTGTCTCTTTGTGTGCGATTTTAACCATGTTCAACGTTTACCAACTCGCCCAACTTACTACTCTTCTACTGCGTAAGCATAAGTTTTGTGCATTGTCGCGCATGTGGTTTTTAGCATAGCGCCAGAACGTCCGAGGTTTTCTAGTTAAAATTTTCTCAACTTTCGACGTGTGCAATAGTTTATCCTTTTTATATGCTTTTTTCATAAAGCACGGTAAACACTGAATTTATCGTACCAGACGAATAGTCTTGTTTTCCTGTAGATTCGATTAGAATGACACTGATTGCGAAATAGGCTTTTTAGCTCTCTAGAGAACCAGCTAGGATACTTAGATTTATGTGCTTGTTGTTTCGGAATAAAAACGCTCATTGCAGTGGACACTACCGTAGTCAATTTAGTAGTGACTGAATCAGCATTTTGATCCGATAAATATCAGACCAATTATGCAGAACAAGACTATCGTAGAAACCGTAATAGTCACCATTTAGATAACAAACCGACGACAACTGATGATTAGCACGGGGCCTACATCACAAACAAAACTGAACTACAAAGGAAGGATGATATGCATCAACAGTAACCAAAGGCATAACAGCAGGAACAAGATAGTCTATGGGTACATTTGATAAACATAAATCAAGCACATTATCAGCAGTATTATTTGGAAAAGTTATACTGAGTAAACCCATAGAAATTTGAAAAAGAATGCAACCATTCCGTTTTTTTTCAAAGTAACACTACTAATATGCAACACCGTTCCAGTCGACCAGTCAAGAACAGGAAGGTTAAGATCTCTATATATTTCTACCATGTATTTAAAAAAAAATCAACAGTATTACAGAGGGTCTCAAAATGGTCAATGAACGGAACGTCATTAAAAACTGGAGGGAAATAATAGTTTCCTATCAAGTATTGGAAACCATCGCTGGCAGGAATTTCCACCCAAACAGCATAGGTTTCGAAATCCGCTCTTCGAAGCGACTGAAGAGCACAGTCAACAGCTACCAAAACCCAACCTCAAAATGTTTGACGCGTGTTTGCACAGTCGCGATCTTTCCTGTGAACAACATAGTTCGAAGAAAAATATTGAACACTAGTTATTCTGTCGCAGAGCCACGTTTCTGTCAGAAGAGCTATGTCTATGTCAGTTGAAAGGATATTGACGAAAAGGCAAACAGCACAGAGTAAACGGGGACTAAATGAAGTGCAAACAGGACAACAGCTGACACTCTACTGAACTTTATTCACATGAAAACAAAACCTTGCACAGAAAAAAATGGTGTACTCCTTTCCCCTCTCTTGTGGAATATTACACATTTGTCAGACCGGAAGGTGACTCAAGGATCGCCTTTGAGAGCATAACAACACTTTCACCAACAAAGATTCCGGAGATTTAGGAACCCGCTGTCGAGATTGTGGCTGCTCAGTGCTGTTGAGCAACTGCGCCGTGTTTGGCAAGCATCACAACCAGCTAACAAGAGAAATCATTGAGGCAGAGAATATCGCAAAACATGACGATATATGTGTTACTACTCCGTCTTTAGCCGTATCACAAAAATGACTAGACTACCTAGCCTAACATTAATTTTAATTTTAGTTTTTGGTTTTCGGTTTAGCTTTGTATTGAAGAAAAAATAGCAAATTATCCTCCATGGCCCTAGTCCAAAATACCAAAAGACGACGAAGACGAAAGTGTAAATGCACCAAAAAGTTGTTAGTCAGCGCTGCGTAAGTGTGTCTTACTTTTGTGTGCGTGGACTTCAGTAACTGTTTTGCGGGCGCGCTATTCCCCCTGTACGTCATAAGCAACCAACTCGCCCTAATTTCCGTTTTAACAAAAGACTGTCAGCCCTTGTTCCCGCTTCAGGATAGATTGCGGGGTCGCCATAGTGTAGCCATAAGCGCTCCTGCTCCTGATTCTGGAGGTGGAGGACCCGGTCGCCCCAGGCTACAGCCGGTGGGCGGCCGTTAGACTCCAGAGGGTACGGACCGGCGCTGCTGTCACACCCAGCCGAACGAGCACTCTTAGAGAAGAAAGCTGAAGAGGGTTGCTGCACTCGATGTAGCCCATAAGAGCTTGAGGCTTCAACTGCCAACCTCCGGCACGTTCTTTGGGAATGCACGGTGCTACAAGAGAATCGGGGCCGCGTGGACTGAGCTACTTAAAGACAAGGAGAAAAGCCCACGACTCAACGCGTCTGGACTCGCTTGAGGGGCCTCCACAACACCAAAAAGGCCATAGACTTGCTTCTGAAGTACTTGCGGAAGACGGGCCTCCAGGACTCTGTCTGACTCTCTTCCCCTTCCACCTGGTGCCGACACTCAAGAGGGGGATCACATTCATTGACTGACGTCTTCACTCGCTCTCTTTGTGTGTCTTAGGAACATTCCAGATTTATCCTAAAAGTTGTTGAATAAAAGTTTAAAACCCATTCCACGGAACCTTTTACCTTTCTTGGTTTGCTGTTCCCAGCCCGTTTCAATTCGCCCGTCGTCTCGGCATGAACATACATACGTTTCTGGACTCCGCTTAAGCTACTGTGTAAATGCCCCAGACGAGCTTTACGGTAGTAAAAAATCTACAAACCCTCCCAGCACCTTCTCCCAGGTTCGCTTAAAACAAATATACTCGTCTTATTGCATTTCAGGTGTCACAACACTAAAGCACACATAAAAATTCCTGTCAGCAAAGACATCTGCTGTCAGCCTGTCACCTCGGGGCTTGATCTTCTCTCGAACTTGTGCCTGGAAAATGAACACCATCTTTTTGTGTTAATTTTGTGTATACTGTTATGTGTACTGTACAGAGCCTAGGAGGACAGTAGTCCCTGCAGAGGGCACACTCCGGCCATGTTTGTCAAACAAACTGGGCGGACGTTCAAATGGTGAGTAAATTTCTTACCGCTTGCTTACTTTGTGCCTCAAGGCATCTGCTCGGCGCGTATGTATTGAAACAAAGTGGTAAAATAAATAATAGCTTTATTTACCATGTATAAGCATGGTGGGGGCTGTGAAAAAAAACCGTCCAAGCAGCTTGACTGGCCCTCAGCTCCCCTCGGGTACACACAGTGGCGACAAAGACATTTAAAAGAGCACAAGAAATTATATAAAAATACAAGGTACTTTCATCATAACAATGACCACCAGACAACTATCAGCAATGCATCAAGCAAGAGTGACACTTGCCTATAAAAGAAATCGGGAAGTTGTACACAAGAAAGGGAAAACTATCCAAAATATTCTAAGATGCTTCAACACAGTATATATATATATACATACATACACACACACATATATATATATATATACATATATACACACACGTACACACATGCATACACATACATACAAATACACAAACGTATATTATACATACATACATACACATAAAAACATAAATGTGTGTGTTCTCATGTTTCGTATATTGCGCGTAGCTCACTATGTCTGCAAGTGTGCAGATCAAAATGAACGTAATGATAGTTATTTAAAAGGGATGGTAAAAGATAACGGAGACATTCTTTTCCGGAGTTTAGTCGAGTTGTAGGGACTACCCAGCTCTCTTTGTGTCTTGTAGAGTAACTAGAGGTGTTTATTTTCAGTTGGGAAAGATTGCGTATATTACTTATATTTCTCTGTGTTTCTACTTTATAGCGAGCACTCAAACGATATTTGTATAGGTTGTGCGCCCTGATAACGCGAGAACGACGAAAGAAAATTGAACTTGGTGTTCCATAACGGGCGTTATAGATGTGGCGAACATTCTTCTTCTGTAATAAATGAATACGCTGTAGTTTGAAGATGTAGTTGTCCCCCACACTAGTTGACAATAGTTTAAGTGTGAGTAAAACAGTGAATTATAAAGAAGCAACTTAACTTGTGCGGGAAGGGGGTATCGAATGCGTCCAATTATTCCAGTAATTTGCGCTATTTTTGTTAGCAAGTAGTTTACATGAGCGTCGCATAGCATGTCGGCGGAAAATATGATACCGAGACACCTGAAATTATCTACCTCTTCTATAGGACGTGAATTAAGGAAGATTTCTGGATGTGTACGAACGGGCTTGTTTTTGGGTCTGAATATAACCGCCTTTGCTTTTCTATCATTTACTTGCATAGCATTAGCTGCCGACCAGTTCTCGAGTGTTTTCATTGTATTATTACATTGATCTATAAGTTCATGAATGTCATGGCCAGAGAAAAATATGCTAGTGTCATCCGCATGTACTATAAATTTGGCTGTGTGGCTAATATCTACAATGTCGTTAAGATAAACGTTGAAGAGTAGTGGCCCTAATATGCTGCCTTGTGGTACACCACAAAGCACTGGTTGCGCCTCCGAGCGCATATTGTTAATCTGGACGACCTGTTTTCGATTAGATAAATAAGATTTTAGAAGCAATAAAACCCGTCCTCGGATACCGTAGCAGTTCAGCATTTTCAAGCAAAATGTCATGATTTACTAAGTCAAAAGCTTTTGAAAAATCCACAAATACACCAAGAACGATGGCTTTGTTTTCAAATTGTGTGAGTATATATTCTTTTTGTTCAAGTAATGCTAGTTCACTTGATCTGTTTTTACAAAAGCCGAATTGGTGTGGCGTCAACAAGTTATACTTATCAATAAATCCCGAAAGTCTCGAGTGCAAAAGTTTTTCAAATACCTTTGAAAAAACTTGCAGGATGGAAATTGGTATATAAACGGGAGTAAAATTAAGGTTTTTTTTTTGTCTCCCAATTCTGAATTATTAATTTGTGTCTTTTAAATACTTAAATCTTTTAAATGCATGAATATATATATATATATATATATATATATATATATATATATATATATATATATATATATATATATAATGGGAATGGAGTGAATATTGACAAAGGCAGCCGTAGTAATATTGTGAACGAAGAGGGGAGAATGTGATTATTAAATTTATTGCATTAAAGTTAGGGAAAGGGAAAGAGAGTTGGCGAAAAATTGGGCCAGGAGCAGGGGCTGGCCCAATTTTTCGCCAGCTCTCTTTTCTTTTTCCTTTCCCTTCCTTTAATGCAATAAATTTAATAATCACATTCGCCCCTCTACGCTCAAAAAAAAAAAAATATATATATATATATATATATATATATATATATATATATATACATATATGGGTGGTTTCATCTCAAATCATGCAAGAAAAAATGTTGGGTCTTCAAAAAATTCTGGAAAAAATATATGTTGTGGGCTAATTCTTCATTAGAACGAAATAGGAAGCGGTTTTGAAGAAAAAAATGTTGTTCTCGAGTTATTATATTTCATTTGGCCGGAAGTGGATTCTGAGATTTTGCCGATTGTCAGAGGTCACATATTTGAGATTTCCTCTATGCTCATATATGGGCCGCACAGTTATCAAACTTTTTTTACTTGTTTTACACTTTAGGTACAATTTTTTAATTGCAACTGAAAACAAATATTTTTTCAATATTTCGTAAAATAAAAATGGTCAAGCATAGTCCCTTTGACAAATATTTGCCGAACTTGAGTGATTATAACTTTCGTTTTGTTCAACGTTTTGGCATAAACAGCACATCAAACGAAAGCTTAAGACATTTACTCTTTCAGAAAAATATAATCGGTATTGTCAATCAGGTGTAATACAGTGAAACAAACCTCTGAAGAAAAAAAGTAATCGCTAAAAGTACAATATTCGAAGTCAATTTTCTCAAAAAGCCCATTTTTTTTTTTCTACGGGAATCTCTTAACATAGTCTTGAAACGTTGATAAAAATTAGAGTGGGTATTTTGTTTTTTTATGTAACGCCATGCGCTTAAAAACATAATATTTTCCACTCTGCTATGCTTGACAATCTGGAACGTTACTGATTGTTTTACACGGCTATATATTATTTGATGACATCTGACCTATTGTATTTACGTCTTCGTAGCAGAAAGGACACGCAAGCACTGTGTTGTGTCTATGTGTGTCACGCAGAACATAACTTGGTATAACTAAACACAACATACGCGTCCTGCGTGTTTCGGCAACCTTATTCTGCACGTCTCCACATATCTAGACAAAAAAAAGCATTTCCAAGCTATCTTCATATTTCACCTCGTTATAAGCATCACTATTTAAGTAGTAGTAATCTAATTGGATTGTTTTTAAGTAGTGAGGTTTCATGTTGATTATAAGAATTCGAGGGATGATTATGTTTGCGATTACATGACACCAAAGGAGTCTGCATTATCAGGAAGAGAAACGGCTTAAAGCCTTCACACACATGCATCCTATCCTCAACGGATTCGCGTGCGTCTATAGGCTCTTTGCACTGACGTCACATCGCATACTTTTGAACACCAAGTAAAGACCCGTTCACACTCTTGCGACCTCTTAAACCTGGGTTCATTAAAACGTCTTAAACCAGAGAACACACTGGTGCCATCTATTGGGAAGCAGTGTAAACTCGGCGGTCCGGCATATTTTTTTTTATTTCTCGCGCAATGTCCTTTCTTTCTTGGCTTCGAAAACTACAGGCCTATTTCAAGAACCTCCATCTCATGCAAGGTCATAGAACATATTTTATACACTGAAATAATAAATCATATGACAAAGAACCATCTATTATCTAAATAACAGCACGGTTTCCGTAAAGGCTTATCTTGCACCACGCAACTTGTCGAATTTTATCATGACTTGTCATCTGATGTTGATGAGGGAGGCCAAACAGATTGTATATTCCTATATTTTCGGAAGGCTTTCGATGCTGTTTCGCATTCACTTCTGCTAAATAAACTTAAGATGTTAAATATAGACTTAACGGTATTAAGATGGATTGAAAATTATTTGCGTGTGTGTGTGTTTATACACACACGCAAATTATTTGCTAGAGCGTTGTCAGTGTGTATTAGTGAATGGCAAAAGTTCGACATACGTTAATGTTACATCGGGAGTCCCACAGGGCTCTGTCTTAGGGCCGCTTTTGTTCCTAATATATATCAATGATATTTCCTTGGGTATTTCATCTTGTGTTCAGTTGTTTGCCGATGATTGCGTGTTGTACAGAAAAATTAGTAACAAAGGTGATGCCACCCAGTTACAAATAGATTTAGTATGCATTACTACGTGGTGCTCTACTTGGAAGATGACTTTAAATCCCAAAAAGTGTGTGCATTTATGTTTTACTAAAAAGAAGAAGAAAATTGAAACCCAATATTATATAAATAACAATATAGTAAACAAGGACTCCAAGTATAAATACTTAGGTGTCACGTTATCAACTGACTGTTCATGGAATTCACATGTGGATGACGTGATTGTAAAGGCTGGCAGGGCGCTGAACTTCATTCTACGAAGCCTGAAATGTTCACTCCCTAACTTAAAGGAAACCGCGTATTTAACATGTGTTAGGCCAATTTTGGAATATGCTTGTGCCGTCTGGGACCCGGAACAAAAAACATTAATAGACAAACTTGAAAAAATACAAAATACAGCTGCTAGGTTTGTTCTGGCGCGGTACGGGCGGAGAGACAGCTGTACTCAAATGAAAACTGAACTGAATTGGGAACATCTCTCAGCCCGTCGTAAAAAATTGTGTCTAAAGTTTCTGTTTTTGATATTTAAAAATAAAACTGGAATTAACAGTGAAACTTACTTAAAAGAACCCTATTATATTTCTAAACGGAACGATCACGCTTTCAAAATTAGAGAGTTCCGCGCCAGAACGAGCATGTACGCCAAGTCTTTTTTTGCTAAAACGATACGAGAGTGGAATGGGCTGTCGAAGCTGCAAGTGTGCAGTGAAAGTGAAGATGTGTTTTTCTCAGCATTGTAACCCCCCTGCTGTAACGCCCTCGGGCACTGCGGGGTAGTCTCTGAATAAAGAATAAAGAATAAAGCGAGGAGCGCACCCTGTGTCACGAGGAGTGAAATGGTACGAATGTGTCGTTGACGCGGCGAACAGTGACGGCCACCCTGGAGGTGCCAGTCAGTCGAAAGCAAAGGAACTGTAGCCTGGGAGGATGAGGACCCCACGGCCTTACAATATCGACGATCAACAACAGTTCTGCCGGCCAAAACAACGCCGCGGGCGCGCTAAAACCGGCGGCGCGGGACAAACATCAAGCAGACGCACACACGAAGATGGGACGGTTTCGTTAGGGATGTGGGGAAATTTTGAAAGCAGTCATTCGTGCACGCGTGAAACGATACCGCGTATTTGCCCAAACGTCGAGCGCCCTATCCTTGAAACGGCCGTGCTCTATCTTTCTCTTCGGAGATCCGATAGCACCGAAGAGTTATCTCTGTTGGAAACAGCAAAGCCCGGAGGCTAACATTATATACCAGCGTGTTGGTAAATACATTTGTGTTTATTCTGCCCGGAGACTAGTTGGGTCGAAGTCAGCCTCCGGGTCAACTATAACCGTTTGTGAAGAGTGGTCCTCTCCCGAGATGAAAAGTTAGCGCCGGCTTATGTGTTCTTTTGAAAAAGGGAAGGGGAAAGAGAACGTTTGAGTAACTGCAGTAACTACTTTAAAAGCCCCTCTTCCAATATGAAGCTCGAGGCATGTTACGTCTCGGTTACCTTGTCGCGCATCGCTGCACGAATCTATTCTTCACTTTGTTCCGCACAGCCACTGTTCCGCACAGCCGTCGTAGCTGTGCGGAACAGAGTGAAGAATAGATTCGAGCGTCAGCTGGACGCCGTCATCCTGCCATGCTTGAGTGTCGTGAGACTGGACTCGGCGCCAGTCAAGTAAGAGTTTTTTTGTTTTTTTTTTATTTCGTGTGCGTTTCTTTACCCCGCTGAACTTTGTTTCACGCGTGCGGTTCTGCTGAACTTTTTTTATGTTTTTTTACTAACTGTTTGTTAGCATTGTTTAGTTGGGTTTATTTCGTCATGGTGTAGCGGCCTGACAATGCTGTAGAAAGCGTGTTCGCACGCATTTGGTTGTGTCCCGCTCAGGGAATGCCCGGAGAAGTTGGTTTTTGTTCTTTTCATGTGATGCTGAGTTGTTCCGTCTTGATTAATTTTTTTTTATTTTATTTTTTTTTATTTTGCCTTTACGTGTCGTCGACTTCTTTGACTCTCCACCAGGCGTGGACTTATCGCCTTTGGCACTAGTCGGACCTATTTTTTTTTTAATTTTGGTTAATATTATTCTTATTTATTTAATTTAATTCCCTACCTCTCTCCGTGACAATCTGTCCGTGTGTTTCGGACCGTTTCTATATTTTCACTTTTGCGTATTATGGAAGTGAAAGGACATTCCCTGGTGATCTGTGCGATGTGTGGTGAACAAACCCTAGGGTTTGGTTTTGGAAAGAATAGTATATAACATATCGATGATGTAGTGACTTTCTATGTCGTAGTAATATGACAGCTAATACCTAGTCATGCTAGTTTACAGTGAAAGTTTTATAAATCGAAACAATACAACGTCTATGCCTCTTAGATATTGAAGGACTAGTCGGCCTGCTGATTTGGGTAGATATGTTTCTCGTGGTTTCCCGCTCTTACCAAAACATAAATAACTATTCAATACCTCAAAATGCGTTTATAATTGATTACAAAACGCAGACAAAAATTCAAGAAAACTTTTTCACAATTCATAGAAACGCACGGGTCGCTATGTCTGACTTAGGTCTTGAAAAACGAAGACGTCTTTTTCCGATATTGAAGCTTAAATATAAAACATACGAACACAATAGTCACTTCCTCGACTTGCTTTTCAAGTAGACAACTATCATAGCTACATTTTAACCAAAAAATGAAAAAAAATAAAAAAATGGGTTTTTATAGAAAATCAATTTCAAAATTGGTACTTTATGGTTTTTGCATAATATTAACTAAACGTACCGCAAGTGAAATTTTATACCGCTGAGTGATTTTATAATATCTATAAAGAGTGTGATTTGGGCTCTCCACAGACATAAATGTATCGAAGTAACCCCAGTAGATCGCCAGTATTTAATTGTCAAATTTTGTCAACAATTAACCGAGGAAGCGTTTTTGACATTTTTACAAAAAAAAGAAAAAAAAAGAAAAACGCCTAAAATTATTTTATGGTATTAGAGCATTTTACCTGTTTTCACAGAGTGCTTGAAAAAAGTTAATATAATGTGGAGTGAAATTCCACGGCGGGAGATCGAGCGAAACATCCAACCCACGATGGATGTGAAAAACACCGCTTTCCGCCACGTCCTGTTGCCGAGAACCAAAAATCCGACGAACTTGCGGTTTGTGGCTACTGTATTTTTAGAGACGACAGCAAACATATATGTTTTTTTTTAGCGAAATTAAAAATCCGACCCTTTTTGCCTGCATGATTTGAGATGAAAACTCCTATATATATGTATATATATATATATATATATGGGAGTTTATTCGTATATATATATATATATATATATATATATATATATATATATATATATATATATATATATATAGGGGATTTATTCTTCGACGTTTCGGCCGGAATCCGGCCGAAACGTCGAAGAATAAATCTTCCGTTGTTGCTGTTTTCACTAAGGGTTTTCCTTCTCAGTTATATATATATATATATATATATATATATAATTTTATTGTGTGTGTGTGTGTGTGTTTTCTTTTTAATTACCATATTTGTATAAAAAAGCTTTGAAAGTTACACTTCTGCGGTTAGCGCATTTCAGTTATACGGCCAGGGAGACATACTATAGGAGGCTAATCGTCACAATCAGTTGGCTAATATATAAAATTCGTTAATTAGCTTTTTAGTTATTGAAAATAGACAAAAGGTTCCAGTTAGAAACTCACTCAGCAACATCGAGAACCACTAAATCGGTAATTTTCATAAAGACTTTGAGCGCGTGAGATGTGCAGTAGTGTACTAAAGTTACCGCCGCCACCGGTGTCCCGCTGTCGGGCCGTTCGGCTGAGGAGCCGCCAAGTTGCCTGCAACGTAAGTAAGTAAGTAAGTAAGTAAGTAAGTAAGTAAGTAAGTAAGTACGAAAGTGAGTGAGTAAGTATGTAAGTAAGTAAGTAAGTAAGTAATATTTATTTTCAGCAATATCTTGCTGAGGACACCAGACAAGAAGCTTCCATGAGGTAGCTTGTCCGGGTCTTGTGCCCCTGCACTTACAGGGCATGGTAAAAAGAACAGCTACTGTACACTACGTTTTGTCTAAAAAAAAGAACGCGTACGTCCTTTTTTGTTAAACAGTGAATATCATTGTGGTCTATAATGAACTTTTTAAGTAATGTGGGCAGGTTATGCACAACAGATTGCAGTGCATAATTGGTACGAAAATGAGGCACATTCCAGAACTTTCCGCGTCTGACAAAGATGGAAAATTCACGTTTTGTCAGGTAGGATACATCAGACAAAATAGAAATAAACTCATCAGTCGAAAATAAATAATAACATAGCAAACGGCAGTCGTATACACTGGCAACCCTCATGACATCAAATCTGATATATAATGGTTCCGTATGAGTTTCGTTAGGCACGTTTACAATAAAACGCAGCCTTTTATTTTGTAGGATCGTAGGTTTGTTAATATTAGATTTAATTGCTGTGCCCCAAACTAAATGACAATAGTTAATTTGTGAGCTAAACAGAGTATGATAAATTTGCATTTTAATATTTACAGCCAACAAGGAGGACAGTGACATACTATTCCAACAACCTTTGGCAGTTTCTTGACTAAGTATTCGATGTGATTATCCCTTCGGATATGCCCCGAATAAATGACACCTAGCGTTTTGTGCTGTTCAACTATTTCAATCTGGTCGGTGCCCATCTCTAGACCATAATTACTAATAACGTGCGTATTTACAGGTCTAAACAAACTTGCTTTAGACATTACTGTGTTTATTTTAAGACCATTTATTGATTACCACGAAAGAAACTTTCGCAGAACTAAGTTTCCCATGCGTATAAGTTCGTCCATATTCGATGTGGATAGAAGTGTACTCGTGTTGTCTGCATATATTATAAAACGTGCTTGGTTGCAAATATTCACTAGGTCATTTATATACACATTGAACAGCAGAGGGCCGACTATGCTGCCTTGGGACACACCAAACTTCAAGATTTGCAAAGAGGAAACATGGTCATTCACTGAGACGCATTGCTCTACGATGTTCTTAATATGAATGAAAAGGTATCATAGGCGTGCCACGTATGCCATAACACGAAAGTTTATCAGGGAGCATTGAATGTTTAAGAAAATCAAACGCTTTACTAAGATCGATAAATATTCCCAGTGTCAGCCGTTTGCATTCTATATTGTGTAATACTATTTATTTTTGTCATATCAGAGCGCATTCCGTGAATTTTTCCTTGCGAAATCCGACCTGGGAGTCCGTTAGCACTGATTTCTGGGTAAAAAAGTCGTCCAAACAATATAAAGTTTTCCCGCCCTTTGAAAAATATTCAAAAGAATCAAGATGGGTCTGTAATTTATAACTAAATTTTTGTTTCCGCCTTTATGCAAAACTGAAAGTTTCGCAAGTTTCATGTTATTCAGAAATTGCCCACTCGAAAATGCTAAGTTAAATGTATAAAGCAAGAGTGGGGCCACCACATCGATTACGAATTTAATGGGCATTATTTGTATATCATCTATGCTATGGAGTTTACTGCTACTCAATCCCATAAATACACGGACCACTTCGAATTCGTCTGTCGGTTGTAGGAAAACTGCGTCTGCAACACGGTGCGAGATAAGCGAGGAAGCATGCTCATTGTGCGCGCTACAAGGCAAGTGAGTAAGATGTCTGTTAAAGAGCTCAGATAATTGTATTCTGAATACGCTTTTACCAGAAACTGAAAGTTCATCTATTGAATTCTTCTGCATGTTGCGTTTAAGCACTTCGTTTATCGACTGCCAAACAATCGCAGGACCCTTCTTTTGAGCGTCATGAAAAATACGTTTGTGATATTCTTTTTAATTTTTTTAATGCAGATGATAGTTGACTGCGATACTTCTTGAAAACTGCATGGTCACCGTCCCCTTTTGAACAAGGTTACGCCTGATGTAAGCGATTCTTTTTCTTATCATTGTTAAAATAGGTGGCGTGACCCATGGTTGTCTTATTCGTTTTTTAGCAGTAACCGTCTTTTATGGAAACGATGCGATGTATATAGTCTTAATAATATTTATGAAATCATCATATGCTTCGTTCACGCATTGCTTTGAGAAGACAGATGTCCAGTCTGTTTGCATGACTGTGCTTTGAAAAGACCGCAGTTGGCAGTCGGTTATTGCTTGGAAAGTTAGAAGCCTATCGACACTCCCCGATAAATCACGGGTTTGAAAACAAACAAAAAAGTGGTAAATTATCGCTAATGTTACTAATAATAGTAACTGCACTGCAAACTATGGTATTTATATTCGTAATAAAAATGTCGATACAACTTGCCGTAGAACGGGTAATTCGGTTGAGGGACACAATCACATTGCAATAACCACTACTATTGAGTGTACTACTCAGTCGTGACGAAAGAGGAGAGCTTTCTGAAGTATTTACATTTAAGTCACCGTTCAGAACAAGTGAGTAGTTATTCAAGGATATGCAATCAAGATACCTCTCAAGAAAAGACAAAAAAAATTATTAAAGATGCCAGCTGGCGGTCGATGCATAACAGAAAGCAGCTGACGTCCGTGCTTCGCAGTTACGATTTCATAGTCGTCTGCAATTTCGGTAAAGGCATCGAGTATTTCGCACCTAAAATCCTGTCTAACATAAAAACAAACATCCCCCCCTCGTTTTCCGCTCCGATTTAAAAAGAAGTGATTGTAATCCGGCGCTATACGAAGATCATCTTGTGTTACGTACTATGTTTCGGAAAGCATCACAACTTGAAACGAAACAAAGAGTTGATCTAAAAGAGTAATGAAATTAGCACATTTGCATTTCAAAGAGCGTATATTTTAATTTAAGATCGTGGTCGAGTCTTTGATTCCTGCATATCCCTTTTGTTTAACAGGCAATAGAAGCTCATGGTATTCGGCCATGAGGCTCGTGGTTAAAGATGCCAAGAAAAATCGGGCATTACGTTGCAGTAGCGAAGCCTCAACGTTGCTTTCTGCACTATCAAAGGGGCGCGACGCAGGAAGTGGTTCAAAATATTGCCTGAAGATGCAACCTTCTGGCCAGACAGACACGCTGCTTATTGCTTCAAATACTTCTTTGTCACGGAGGATGTGAAAAGACGGATATATAGTAAGGAAGTTTGGTTTTCATTTTGTGCATACAAAAGTTTTACCTCGCAAAACAGCAGCGACGAAATCCTCAACGTCTTTCGTACTTGTTTCCGGGGGCAGTCTTGACACATACAGGGACCTTTTTCTGTGGATCAGGTTGAATTACGGCTGTCTTTGATGTTTTCGAAGTTCCGACAGCGGGCTTCACGGGCTTACGGCGGGGAACCAGGTTGAATCCGTCACCATCCACGGTGCTTCGCGGAACAGTCTTTCGTTGGGCTGTTGACGCTGCAGGTGGAAGGGCACAGTTGGTCCGATGGTATTCGTCGAAGTGTCAGCTGGCGGCGCTTTTCGAAGCCTCGGTAGGCTCTGCTGTCGGGAACTCAAGGCGGGAAACTCTGCAATGGCAGAGGCGTAGGACAACGGATGAGAACCACCAGTTCTGTCTGCAATGTTCGCGGAGCGTTGACTCACGAACAAAGAAACGGTGTCATTGAGACGACGAACCTCTTGACGTAGCAAGACGTTTTCCGCATTTAGCTGCGCGAAGTTGTCGACGAGCTCTTCCAGTACCATTTCAATGTTTTTCTTTAATGTCGATGAACCTGCAGCACACAGAATGTCATCGGTGTCCGCTGCCGCGTCCACCGTAGATTCCGTGGTTGAAATTCTAGGCGTGGGAACTTCGTCATCGTCGTATGTTTTCGCTTTACGCACTTCGTACACTTGTACTGGCTCACCCCATCTTGCATGAGTGCGTCGTAGTCATCATTAACGATACTCGCCCACTCGCAGTGAACGCAAGTGAAACACACGCAGCAAACAATATTTTGCTGCTTGTGGTGAAATCCCGCACAGCAGCTGACACACGTGTCCTTCTGCTTCGCTATTCGAGCAGTGTGTGAAGGGCTATGGTTAAAATACCCAGCACCTCCATCAGAACATAAGCTGACAGCCGAGCATGGCCTGCATCTTTGTAGTATAGTAACGATTTAAAGAAACGTTTAGCCTTTCCACTTTCGTGAAGAAGAAAGACCAGTGGAGCTGTAGTCGATACACTGCCGCAACGCGGACGCGCTCGTTTCCCGATTCTTCTCGTCCGACACGCCGCCGATCGCGGATACATCACCGGCGAACCAGTGTCGGTCGCACACGGCGCACGTGACGCCGAACGGGTAATCCACAAACTCCCTCCGGAACTTCGCCGACGCGCCCGGGAACAGTTCATCCGGCGTGGAGTGCAGTCGTCGCCGGGCCTCGCGCTTGCGCTTGGCCTCCGTGGCACGATCGTCGTCCGTGGCGTTGGCCCGCCGGCGCCCTTTACATCGCTGGTTCTGTTCTGGGCGGAGGCTTTCCGGGCGAGCGATGTGCTCTTTTTTCGCAAGGGAATCTGAAGCTCTGGACACAGTAGAAGTCGACGCGACAGCGGCTTTTCGGCGGTTGCGGACCCAACCGCGCTGCTGCGTACGTCGCCGCTCCTTTCGCAGCCAATCTTCTTTCCCCAAAAGGGCACGCGGCCGATCCATCCTAAGTCCAAACCGAAGCTGATAAAAGCATAGGAAACAGCGCGAAAAACAGACGAGGAGGAAGAAACACACGTGACGAGCGCTGCGCTCGCTACGTGACCTTCTTCTTTGTCGTTGTCTGTTTTTCGCGCTGTTTGCTACGATGAATTACCACCAACGCGCCCAACTATTCATTCTTCTATGATAGCTGGAAAGGTTGCCGCCATCTACGAGCGACGGCGGCAACCAGACTGGTTGTGTGTGCTTGCTGCCGTCGCGTATAGATGGTGGTAGCTGTCCAGGTCAGTTTGTGTCGACAGGCGTTTGATACCGTACACAATCCTGTGGAACCTAGCCTTTAACAGCTCTGCTGTAAAAAGGACTGTACCAGGCATCTGGGAAAATTGAAAAAGACTGTCAGAAGAGAGTTTATCTTGACCAGTAAAGAAGCTGCTTTGCTTTAGTGGCACTCCGCCCGAATAAGTCCTCTACTTCGGGGTTTTGACTACTGCCGTGTAGGAAATGAACTGAAATGGATATGCGACCACATTTCTTGTAATGATCCGCTGCAAACTGTCGTCGCAAAGCGGCGTGAACGGGTGGGCTGGGTAGGTAACACGCGCCTTGGTGATACACAAGCGAGGAAATGTCCGTACAGCTCGTAATTCGCGTAAGGAGTGTTGCTTAAACGTTTGTGTTGTCGAAATGTTCAACAGACCAGCTGATTAAATACCAACTGCAACCCTTGTGCTCCATGAAGGTACATGTCTACGCCTGAACAATTTAGGGAGCAGCACAGCATATCTAGAACGGCACGGGATGTACTAACTTCAAGGCAGCTCTTCGGTGCGCCACAGAATCAAAGTGAGCCTTTGCTCATTTGAACGAAGCGGCTCCACGACTGTACTATGCCAAGCACGATTCACGCAATTTCCATAGCTAAACTGTGTATCCAAATACATTGCACACGCTTCACTCCATACCTCAAAGATACCGATGGTCAGGAAGAGCACGAAAACGTTGTGTTAGAATTTATTCAAGCGATATCCGAATTAATCAGAGGTCTGAGCGACGCAGGGCCGATTGTCTCTTTGGTGGCAATATTACTGTCGATCGCCAGCGAAAGGCGCGTGGTTCCTCCACACTTCCACATTATACCTACGGGAGAGACCACGCTGAACTATCAAGTCGCTTTCGACCGAATTAATGTGGCCACTCCCGCGTCTGAAATCAACTCCCTTAGACCAACGACAACGAACAACGCATCCGAAAAGCTCCAGCGATTGCTAGAGGTCCAGTAAACACCCGGGTGCTGCCATCTTTCCTGTGATGTCACGTATTTGGTTTGGTCACGTGACTAGTAGTTACATTTGCTTACAATGTCAGCTGGACGGGGGGGGGGGGGGGGGGGTTCACTTTCGTGCGCGGGCCGGACGCCCGGTTTATCACTTTTACCCCTCTACCTTCCCTCTAAAAAAAAGGGTGTAGTGGGTACACCCACAGGGGGTGTAAGTGCTGCCACATATACTACACCCATAAAGGTGTACAGGTACACCTCAAAACGAGGTGCATATATACACCCTCTTTAGGGGTGCACATGTGCACCCTTTTATACACCTTCAGCATTCGGGGGTGCACTGATACACCCCATACTGGGGTGTGTCGCTACTCCTTTCTTACACCCTTACTGTCGTTTCGGTGTGCAGGTACACCCCAATTTAAGGTGTATAAGTATTCTCTTCTCTACACCCACCAACAGGGTTTGCTATTACACCGTTGTTTACACCCACCCCGCTCATACGGAACGGAGACACACCCGCCAACTGGGTTTACTATTACACTGTTTTTACACCTACCCCGCTCATATGGAACATATATACACCTCATTCAATGATGTACCATTACACCTCTTTGTGCACCCACCTCAAGGAAACCTGGAAAAAATGTACGCGTCCAGGTGGTTGCAAAAAGGCAGGTAAACAGACAACGGATTGTTTTCAAATCTCTTATAAGTTTATTAGACAGCCTATTCCGTAAACAGTACAAACGTGCAAGCGATCCGTGATATGTGAAGATGTACAACGAAGCTGTTACACAACTGAGGAGATTACTGAGCGAACAAGAACCGAGGTGATTCTTTGGTAGTGTCTATTCTCTCAGCAGCCGGCAGAATTATTTACCCGAAATCGTGGCGGCAGTCGTCACTCATTGGCGATATAATCACTTAATCGAACGACGTGTCATCGACAGCTCAGGTTAGCTTTCCTCTCTAAACATCTAATTTTTTTTTTGTAATGAGCCGCCCAGGCTATGTGCGCGAGGTGATATATACGTGTATCACAGGTAGGGTGAACTTTTTTTTAATGAGCCGCCGCATACTGTCGCCACGAAGCGACGTGGACGGATGGGCTGGGTCGGTGAGCACGCGCCTCAGAGACACAGGCACGACGAAATGTTCCTACAGGTGTATTTAGCGTAACGAGTAACGGTGAAACGTTAGCGTCGACGAAACGTGTCTAGAAAACGTGTATCAATGAAAAGGTGTTTATGAAACGCGTGTTCACAAAACGCTGGGAGAATAAGAAAGTCACCTGCAGTTACCACATGAGTGTAGACAGCTAATGGCAGGCGACTGCCGATAGAATTTCGGGGAAATTATTCTCCCGGCTGCTAGGAAATAGACGCTGCCTAATTTTAGACGTAATCAGGAACGGAACGGTCAATTGCTGCAAAGGAGTAGGTTGCAGCGCACTTACGATGAAAATATCGGACTAGAAATATGTAATCCGAGATAGATGTTGACACGGACACTGCAGAACCACACAAACACAAACACAGAAAGAAAGGAGTCTGTGAAGATTCAACACGATATGGCAGAAGAAGTAATTTGCCAAACCGAACACTAAACGCATAACATGAATTCCTTGGGATTTTTCGAAGAAATCGCTTGTTGCCGATGTACGTTGGACTTTTTAAACACTGGAAGCCTTGGCACACTCGAATACGTTGTCACGGACGAAATCTCTGGCAGCCCCGCGGGCCGCAGCACAGCACACAAGAAACTACGCCGGGGATCAGACATTTCCGGATCGGAAAGAGCTACTACGTCACTCGTGAAACCTTTGCCACATGATCACGCTACTGCCATTACCCGCGCCCAGACAGCGGACTCAAGGCATAAAAAAAGCCTCCGGTTCATCGGACCGACGACTGCGTAGCCTCTTCCACGCTTTCAGCTTAGGGAGAGAAAGAAAAGAGAGGAGTATACGAAAATAGCAGCTCCATCAAGGCCAAACGTGGTCGCCCTCGCGAAGGCTTATCTTCAGGGTTATCCCAACAATGAACGCAGCTAGAGGATTTGTCCCCGATATCCTCTTGAAAGTTCGACCCAAAGTTAATAGGGCAGTGGATGCTACCCGTGGCCTTGGCCTTCAGGCTGGTGCCGTGCTCTGCCTTATCTCTAGCTTGGAGACTGTAGTCACGTGATCCTACCCGGAGACCCGATTGGCCTAAAACAAGCATAGCGTCTACTCTACTGTCAATACCGAGTGAACAAAACAGTTCCATACTTCCTAAGAAACTGACCAATCCAACAGTGACCCCCAAGAGGGCATCTAAGCACACGCTGGTCGGGGCGCGTGGCTGGCGTGGCGGTGCACTGATACACCTAGAGGTTTTTAAGGGAGAGGAGGATGCTCATTGTCGGTGCACAAATACACTGGCTGGGCAACTGAAGGTGCAACTTTCAGGAAAGGGGTGCATGTGCTGCTGATACACCCGACTACACCCGTTTTTTGAATTGTTGATGCAAGTTGTCCCCAACCACTTCTGGTCCTGAACTGGACGGCGGGTTTGGCGCTATTTACGTAACCAAATTTACACGCTATCTCTTAGAAATGACCCCTTATAGCACTGTCAGGCTCAATTCACTTATGACAAAGTAATCATAAGCAAAAAAATAATAATAACATAAATAAACCGGAAGTGTGCCGGGGCTGCCCAATAGGTGGTGCCAATGAATTTGTCGCCAGACAAAAGACGGCAAATAGAGGTCATTTTATTAAGCTTGCTGTCCCCACAGCTGGGTGTTTACTATCACATCATAAAAAAAAATGATCCTCGCCAAGCATAGTCTCGGCACGAACGCTTCGCTCTGATCCTGGCTACCAGTGCTTTGGTCGCACGAGAAACGGCCTTCAAATCGACATATTGAATTTCTTTGATTAATAACAATCCGGTAGATTCGGTTTGTTGTCGATACAGCTGAAGCCTGCCACTAGAGGCGTGACGATTCGATCTCCTCCCCATATTATACAAGGCTGTCAAAGCTACTACTGCACTGGCTAAATTGCTCGTCTACGGTGGGTAACAATGTCGCCATGCCTGGCAGACTGACCTCCTGCTGTATAAACAACTAACGACGAATTTGACTTATACTTTTGACTTTTTGGAGCGAGCGCGCGACTTCATCTAGGGTTTCGTTTGCGCAATAAAACGCGTGCAAGAGATGAACGAAATTAAGCCCCATGCTCGCGCCAGTAGCTTTGACAGCTATTTGCACTGAGTATGACTGACTCCTTGGTTTCTCGATTTGCCTTCATTTTACCCCAAATTAGTTTCGATAGTGGAGCTAATAGTGTTTGTATTCATTTCGTTTGCTGTGATGACTCGTGTGGCTGCGAAAGCAAGGACGCGTAAAAGTGCGTACAAAAACTGGATGAAATCATTGAGACAGATGCCAGACTCACACAGGTCTGTTAACTCGAAAGAAAATGTATATTTAATCTTCTAATAAGGTGTGGCGACTTGTATAAAAATAAATTATTAAATTCAATGGGAGACTTTCCTCTTCTAAAAGTTACCACCCACGTGGGTCGTATTATTTTATGGCGACTGCTCCAATTCTATTTCCGTGTTTTAAGATGCTTGTTTTATTTTTTCAGGACGACGTGTATTAAACGCTTTTATACTCGTTATTGTATGAAAAATTCATTGTTGTGTTTAACTAGTTTCGGTCAAGATGAAAAAAAAAAGAAAACTTTTCTGTACAAAATATGCAAGAGGATCTGCTCCTCAAAAGCATATGCTGTTTAAGAGAAACAAAACGCTTTATTTTGTTTTTGTATGTTCAAATATGGTAATTAAAAAAACCACAAGCGTAGTGGTGAATAAAATATATTACGAAATTAACGTTTATTGCGTTTTTTTTTTCAGTTCTATTGTCCCGTATGCAATAAAACAAGTGCTAGACGAAGCGCAGGTCGTTGTCCTACTTCTGTTAATTTTTAAACTTTCACGAGGCTCGCAACATTAACTCCTTTTGAGTGGGTCCTTAAACTTTCGTTTTTTCTATTTTATAACGTTAATTATACCAGCTTTTTCAGTCTAGGCACATTTAACGGCTTCTTCTTTCTATCTCGAATTGTTTGCAACATTAAACAAAGCGCTTGACGTTCTTTCTAGCCGCTTCACATTTCATAGTGAAACATTTAGTTTTCTTTGTCTCTTTTACATTTTTTTAAATATTACTGAAATCCCAGCTTTATTCGCTAAAAACAAGAAAAACATATTTCGGGGAAACCTTTTTTTTTATTGTTTTAATTGCCTAAAATATTCTCCTCAACTTATATTTCGCTCATATTTTAAGCTCCTAACTGTTTAACCTAATCACGGCTCCAGTTATCCCATAGGCCTAATGGCTCGGAACCTTCCGTCTGCTCGCTTCGGTCGGCTCTCGGTGCGTCAGTTGCAGTTGTGCTGAACGTTCACGTGCTTTTACGATGTGAGAAGGAACGTCTGAAGCGAAGAAAAGGCCACCTGTCAACTTGACCATCCGAGAGACGTCAAGGCTAAAACTCTGTGAGACGACCGCCTTGAAAGTCTTCGGAAGGAGAAGCGGAACGGCTGGTGTTGGAGAATGGACACGCGGGACCACGAAGAAGTGGGCAAGGGGGTCACGGGCAGAGGAAACCCGCTATGTTCTCATTCTGATAAAACCGCTACCATCACGTCGATCGGGTCGTACTTTCTTCAGATCCCAAATATCTGGTGCCGATACCCGGGGGAACATTCTGAAACCGGCCAACCTCATAAGCGTTTTCACTGAGATTCAGGAGGGCAAAGTGGTCAGCGTCGACTCCAAGAAATTTTGAAAACGGGACCGACTCGGAGGGTTCAGGAGTTCACCTCTGAAGACGTTTGAATCACAGAAGGAACAGCTGAATGGCTCAGCGAATCGAAAGGCGGGGAAAAATGGTGACGCAGCTGTTGGCGAAGTTCTTCGTGGCCTCATAGAAAAGAGTGTGCAGGGGTCCAGTGGACTACTGGGTTACAAAGGCTGGTTCTTCCCCGACGTACAGGCGCCTTTAAAGCCCTTGGGTTTCCCAAGACATATGCCGCAATCCATCGCAACAGCGGAACTTCAAGGAACATGCTTGTGTAAGATATAACTTTTTATGGTGGGTGTAACCTGCTAAGTGAACGCGAGAACGCTAAAGAATTAGCGAGAGGGACGGCCGCCTAGCACTTGATTTGCATGTGTGGGTCGCAGCTGCACTGCATAAATCGAGCGAGTTCATGTCACGACCGGCTTGGTAGCAATGTTGCCAACTCAAAAATTGAAAACCCGCAGTTGGAATCCCGAAAGCGGCTAAAAACCGCTAAACCCAAAACACAGCGCAAAAATAACTCATAATTTATTTTTGCTTCAATTCTTGCCCAAAAGGTACAATAACAGCATAGATCATTTCACTATTATCTGAAAGAAAGCTTCCCTTTAGTATTGACCAGAAATCTGTCACGCCACGCCACAGTTCACCCAGGTGATCAGAAGCCAAAATCGCGTAGTGAGCGCATACCACTGATCTCTATGTCTATTTGCTGGATCGCGTTTGACCAGCTCCGCCTATGGACGGGAATGCGGCCACGGTCGGCCATCTTTTTGGTAGAGTTATATTATCTCTAGCCATTATAGTAATACGGCGGACACTGTGATGGCGGCAGGCTGCCATAAAATAGCCGTAGATCTAGTACACTGTACCGTGGGTGATATTTCGTGCTTGATTGAGGTTGTTCGACGAAGCAGATTTTTGAAGCCCGGCGTGAGTGGTAGCCTCATCTTTGAGTACCCGGCGAAAGTTTTACGAAAGCGCAGCACCGGGGGAAAGCAGCACAGCTCGCATCGAAAGCAGACTCCGCACCGGCGTCTGCTTTCGATGCTTCTTTCGATGCGACTGTCGATGCGTGCTGTGCTGCTTTTTCCCCGGTGTTGCGATTTCGGAAACTTTCACCCGGTCCTTAAAGATCGGGCAACTGTTCACGCCGGGTTTCAAAAATATATTTCGTCGAACAATTTCAATCAAGAACGAAATATCACCCATGGCTATTTTTATGGCAGCCTGCCACCAGAACCGCCACAACTCTGCCTGCCATGAATGGATGATAGTGGCTGCAGCAGCTTACATTGGCTAGAGGTAATATAACTCTACCAGAAAGATGGCCGCCAGTGACCGCATTCGCGGAGCGGGAAAACGCGATCCAGCGATTGTTATTGAGATCAGTGGCGCATACGAACATGGCAAGGGACCTTTCAGCAGTACGTGACTGGGCGGACTTCCGTTCAACTCGTACAGTCGTCTGCCTACCAGAGGAGAAAGGTGCCGCGGCCGTAAAATGCTTCTTTGTTGCAGCGTGCGCGACCAAATCAACGTGCTTCGCAGATAGTTCCGTTCTGAAATAGCGGCACCTGGCTCGTCTGCTATCACCAGGAACCTCCAGTATCGAGTCTTTAAGTTGGGGCTCATGTAGTCAGTCTTTTCTATCCTTTTGAGCGGACTTCACCCAGCCGATTTTACGAAGCAGTGACCAAAACGTCAAAGGAACATTAGAACATTCATGCTGTTCAAACGTGCGCGCACAAAACATTATGTTCCGATATTCGATGCCTTAATGTTTTGATGACCCCGTCACAGGCGTTACTCTCACTAACTTGAACAGTACTGAGAGTAAGCAAAGACAAATGTGGCTGATTATGGATATGACAGGTGCATAGTTGGCAATGAATTGATATAAAACTTTGATATCTTCAAGAAAAACGCCAAAATGACATAAAACCGGATAAAAGTCCCGCCGCCCGCAAAACATTAATTCATCCCGCTAAACAGAACCAAAAACCGCTACGTTTAGCGGGAAACCGCTAAATTGGCACCACCGCTTGGCTGTGGTTCATCGTAGCGGTCTACGCCTAGCAGTGTTTAGGTTTCGCTTTTTAATTCGCTGACCTGCACAAAACTCTTTAAAAAATTATTTTTGGGGGCCTTTTTCTTGATATACAATATTGTCCCATATCGCTGGCTTATGTGAGTTCTGACCACTGCACCCCTGCGGCATACTAGCGCCTTGTACGGTGAAATCGAAGAGCTTCGCTTTTGTATATACCTTTTATACGTGGGCGCCGCCATCTTCAATTCTGGAACTTCCGGTATGCGTGAAAACATCGCTTTCCTCTCGCCTCGCCTGTAGAACATGTTAACATTTTAATTGCAACCGTCATTCCTCCTTGTTACGTCCTTTCTATATATATTTTTTTTTCCCGGGTCGAAATCGTTTGCTTTTTTTTCGGAACGCATACCGGATATGGGAACAACGTGGCTGGGCACGAGGCTAACAAAAACAGGTGTATAATGAAGCACGAAATTTTCAGAATGCGTCTTTTTAGCTTATTTTATGTCTAAAACTAATGTCCGCTAGTTTGGAAGTAAGAGATTCAACGAACGCCCTATGGTTGTATACTGTAATTTATGGGATACGGTCCATTCGTCACATGCACACTCGTCACAGGACGATTGCTCACAGGACGATTCGTCACAGAGGAACATTCGTCATAGGACGACTCGTCACATGGCCAACCGGTCCCACAATAGTTAGTCCCCCCAAAAATGTATTGTTCAATTTGGTTAGGGCGGACAGAATGGCTCACCTCATATCTTAATATGTGTTTGGCTTTTCATAGGCGAAGAATTTGTAACAAAGGTTTTAGCTTCTGTTTCGGTCCCGAACATTGAATGTTGGTTCGGCCTCACAAAGTGGGTCACATCTTAGCATGTCTTTCGCTTCTCAAGGACAAAGAATTTGTAACAGACGTTTTAGCTTCTGGGTCCGTCCCGAACGGTGAATGCGGAGGCCATATAAGAGTGACTATTTTTGAACTCGGACTACATTCAAAATAATGGAGGGGATCGCAACAGAGAGAGGCTGTACATATTCACTCGTACACATTCAGCAGAAAGAATTCCGATACTTATTGATTTTGTCGAATAGGTGTATGCAAGGCAAAAGTAAACACTGATTTAGCTGCCAGTCGGATTAATGCTTCTTCAAGCCAGCAACTGAGATCAACCTGCTAAAGACTCGTAATATAATGAAAGTAAAAGCGGAAGAGGAGCATTGTAAGATTAGTTTTCCTAACCATTGGTTTATGTGACAGTGGGAAGTCGTGAAAGTCCTCATCAGGGAATGTGGGCAGTTGTTGAAATTTGCGATTTACTATCGTCGCCTGCCCGATCGATGTGACCAGTTGCCCGCATGACGAGTCATCCTGTGACGAATGTTCCTACGTGACGAATCGTCCTGCGACCAATCGTCCTGTGACGAGTGCGCATGTTACGAATCGTCCTCATCCCGTAATTTATAACAGAACTTGTCAAATGTCAGACGAAAAGGCAAACAGCGCGCAGAAAACGGGGACTAGAGGAAGTGCAGACAGGACAAGCGCTGACTCTCAACTGAAATTTAATCACAAGGAAACAAAACAAAGAAAACAGCAACTCCGCCCACGCAGTATGAACCAACTAACCTACATTGCCACCCTTATTCAAATGTCAGGGTGCGATAACTTTTTTTTATTATTTTTTTTTCCCAACGGTTACCGCGATTTTGGAACTCCTCGTTGAGAATTTGGTTGAAATGCAGACGAAGAGGCCACCATCTTTGAGACTTGCAGCACGGCATCTTCAACAACCTGCCAATTGGCGCCAAAATGCATATGGTCTATACTCGGGAGACACGCAGCGGGAACTGCCTGAGAAATTTACGATTCAAACTCAAATTAATTTTATTTCCGTCTATACAATTGTACAGGCGACGGAGGCGTGGGCAAAAACCCAGCATATATTGGCTTGACGAGGCCCATCCCCGTTTCATCTGCAGAGGCTGACAGACGATAAGACAAAACACAATCTTAACTACAGAAAAAAAACAATATCAAGCAAATATAAAACTTACAGATATGAACAAATACTAATTTTTACAGTTTACACTGATTTGTTACGTAACTCTAATTTCGATGATATTTGGTGCTAGCCTATCAAGAGTGACGTTGTTTCTTAATAAATTATTAAGTATTGATGGGAGGTTATGCCTTACCATCTGGGTTCCCTACTTTGTTATGCATTGTGGTACTTTCCCAGCGCGTGTATTACGAACGGTATAAAAATGTGAAATTTGCCTTGAATCAGCGATTTTGTCAATGATTTGATATTGATTTTTCTGCTTGTCATAAGTGTAAGAATTAAAGTGTGAATACAGAGAAGAATACCTGGAACTAGATGCAGTCCATTAAAAAGAGGTTTTCTATGGGCGTCATAATACGTAATTAAAAGACCGAACTGCTTAAAAAAAATAAAGTTTGTTTATGTTAATTGTTGTTATGGTTCCTCAAACGAAATTACAATAATTTAGATGTGGAGCGAGTAGAGAGTCGTATATGAGTAATTTAATGGTTACTTGGATGCTGAAACGGAACTTGTTAAGAACACCTACAGCTTTAGAAATCTTACCGATTATAGCTTAAACGTAACAATTCCATGACAGGATTTCTTGAAAAATTAAACGCAAGGTTATAGCACAATTGACTGTTGTAATACAGTTGGCCCTATCACGAGGTTTTCCTCGAAAATGGTAGATTCATTCTTGGATTTAAAAAGCATTGTCTTGGTTTTAGATGTGCTAATTTGCAGTGAATTTACTTTACTCTATGTGTACAAGGATTCCAAAGTGCGGTTTGCGACTTGAGCAAGCGTTTCGTTGTTATCTGTAGAAAAAAATAAAATAGTATCATCGACATAAATTATGATGGTTGCGTATTCACTAATTTTAACGATATCATTGATGTAAATATTAAAAAAAGCAATGAACCCAAAATACTTCCTTGAGGAACACCGGTAGTTAGCACTAGTGATCTGGTATAATCATTACTGATGATAACAGACTGTTCACGAAACTGGCAATATGAAGCTCTCAGTTCGACCGTGATACCACGGAAGCCGTAGAGATCGAGTTTTTAAGTGGAGTAGTGTTATTAACGCGATCGAAGGCTCTGGAAACGTCCTCGAAAACCCCCGAAGTACCACGGTTTTCGTCCAAAGATTTCAAGATTATTTATTTTTATGTTAGTAGGGCAAGTTCGGTTGATCGTTCCTTGCGAAAACCGTGTTGTGAGGGAGTCAGAATAAAATGCGTTCTGTATCAGATGCATTCTTTATAAAACAAAAAGGGGAAAGCAAGTATGTTATTGCCCCGTCATTGCACCTGACAGATGCATTTTATTCTTTAAATAAATAGCGAGAAAAATTGGCATTTATAGTGTGTGTTTGATTCAATAAACATTGATTTGAGAGTGTACTTTGTCATCTCCACTTCATTTTCCCTGTTTATTTCGCACTTTTAGTTTAGCGCGTGTGACTATTTGTACTAACGTGACGTAAAAAAACACGCCTCTCTCTTTCTGAGACAGTTAAAATGCTCTCTACTTATTATACCCTCATTGGTTCTAAAACGCTATGAACGTTTCGTTCGGTGTGGTACTCGATTTAATACGAAGCGCCTATGCGGAGTCTTTGGTTCGCTCTCGCACGTCTACCGTTGATTTAGTCCATCTAATGAAAAAACGGTTAAAGTGCAGGCGAGCTGGTGGATATTTACCGTGATGGAACTTAACCCGAGACTGGAGTAGAAACAGAAACTTAAAAGTAGAAGGGACAGAGACAAGTGAAGAAGAGAACGTCTCAAACGCAGCTAAAATATTTATTTAGTCCCACATCCTTATGTACTCACAACCACAAGGTCACCCAAACACTCAACACGCCCCTTTCAAAGACACAACAGACCAGAAAGAAAAAAAAATCCAAAGACAACAATGCAAAGGGACGCCCCAATACTAAGAACAGGGGCAAACTAGGGTGCCTTCATGTGCGCTTTGCTTGGGGTGATGACATCTGGCCATTTTGTTTCGAACGCTTATTTTTATTTTTTGTTCTGAAGCGCGTGAAAGAGCGTGTCCCTGCACGCGCTCATGGCACTGACTGTGCTACGGCGACATTTTGTTTCCTGCGATTTCTTTGTATTTTCCCTCTGAGCGCGTGCTGTCGGCATGGGCTACTACAAACGATGGCATCACCCTAAACGGAAGGGCATAGAGGCACACTAGGGCAAACCATCCACTTGTCCGGAAAGAAAAACTTTGCATTTTTCCCTTCCTTCTCTTTTCTCTCTGTGTGTCACTGACACTACACCCACGAACCAACAAGACCCAAAACTTGAGTACAAAGACCAACGATGTCCGCGAACACAAAGAGAACTGGGAAGAATATCTCCAAACCGGAACGACAACCACAACAGACAGATACAGAAGGACTCACTCTAAAAAGCGCAAAACCACTTCACCCTTAAAAAAAAAAAAAAAGAAACTTGTTTACAGTTCTAAAAATGCTTTAGCATTGTTTCCCAACGGCAATCAAGCCTGACTTATACAATTACCGATTGATTTAATCCGAATATTTTCCCTCACCAATCTCTTACTGTCATTCACTTCTTTATGTATTATTTCCGTCTCTGCACCACGAAAGCAGTGCAATTGTTACATTCATTTATGTGATTTGCTATTTCAGAATTAGTAGCGTTAATCCTTACATTTCTCTTATGTTCTGTTAGTCTGTCATTAACACACCTCGAAGTTTGCCCTACATAAGCAAAGCCACACGCCATCGGAATTTCATACACTACACTGTTTCTGCACGAGATCGATTTTTCACGGTGACCTTTCCTGCACTCTTGCATTTCAGTTTCAAAAGGAGTTAATCTATCTAACCTGAAATCAGAACTAAAAACTGTTTCAACTCCAAACTGCTTAGCACACGCCTTCAGGTAATGTGAAATTCCATGAAAATACAGGAAATACGGGCTGTGATCCCGTATTTTCATGGAATTTCACATTACGTGAAGACGTGTGCTAAGCAGTTTGGAGTTGAAACAGTTTTTAGTTCTGATTTCAGGTTAGATAGATTAACTCCTTTTGAAACTGAAATGCAAGAGTGCAGGAAAGGTCACCGTGAAAAATCGATCTCGTGCAGAAACAGTGTAGTGTATGAAATTCCGATGGCGTGTGGCTTTGCTTATGTAGGGCAAACTTCGAGGTGTGTTAATGACAGACTAACAGAACATAAGAGAAATGTAAGGATTAACGCTACTAATTCTGAAATAGCTAAGCACATAAATGAATGTAACAATTGCACTGCTTTGTGGTCAGAGACGGAAATAATACATAAAGAAGTGAATGACAGTAAGAGACTGGTAAGGGAAACCATTCAGAATAAATCAATCGGTAATTGTATAAGTCAGGCTTCATTGCAGTTGGGAAACAATGCTAAAGCATTTTTAGGACTGTAAGAAAGTTTCTTTTTTCTTTTTTGTTTGTTTTTAAGGGTGAAGTGGTTTTGCGCTTTTTAGAGTGAGTCCTTCTGTATCTGTCTGTTGTGGTTGTCGTTCCGGTTTGGAGATATTCTTCCCAGTTCTCTTAGTGTTCGCGGACATTGTTGGTTTTTGTACTCAAGTTTTGGGTCTTGTTGGTTCGTGGGCGTAGTGTCAGTGACACACAGAGAGAAAAGAGAAGGAAGGGAAAAATGCAAAGTTTTTCTTTCCGGGCAAGTGGATGGTTTGCCCCTGTTCGTAGTATTGGGGCGTCCCTTTGCATTGTTGTCTTTTGATATTTTTTTTCTGGTGTGTTGTGTCTTTGAAAGGGGCGTGTTGAGTGTTTGGGTGACCTTGTGGTTGTGAGTACATAAGGATGTGGGACTAAATAAATCTTTTAGCTGCGTTTGAGACGTTCTCTTCTTCACTTGTCTCTGTCCCTTCTACTTTTAAGTTTCTGTTTCTACCCCAGTCTCGGGTTAAGTTCCATCATGGTTAGTCCATCTGCTCTGAAATGACACCTTAGTGGCTCCGACAACGCACTAGCGTGTACTACAAGGGGAACTGTAAAAAGCGCAGCCCTTTCCCGTAGGGCGGAGTGGTTCCTCCGCGCGTTGGAGTAAATTTGACGCTGTACCTAGGTGTCGAGTTGTTCCATGGTAGGGTGTACTAGAACGGAATATCCCTTTTAGAACCCTTCTAGAGTACCTTATCCGTTGCTTCTGAATCTTGTTAGGCTTACGGTGATATCGGTGTTTACTGGGCTTTCTCGTGGTGGTATGCCCTACCTTCCACGAAAATGAAGAAAAAGGCAACGCTGGTGTTTCCTGCCGGGGTGCGACGAAGGATACGAGTCGTGGGGGGATAAGCTATCCCATTTTCGGGCGCCGAGAAGCCCCGACTCGTTTCAGAAGTGGGCCCGCACGATCCCCAGGGCGGACAAGCCGCTCGAAGAAAACTCCGCCGTATGCGAAAGGCATTCTGACGACAGGTGGGTGCATCTGTCCAGCGCATAGCGCTGATGGAGTGGAAAGCGCTGCAATTGCTTGAAAACAGCAAAAGTGCGACGTTGACAGCAGTCACGAAAAATTATACCCCAAATGTTAGGTTGGCCGATGTAACCAAGAACTGACAAACACACGCAATAGCAGCCTCAGTGCTTTCGCTCGCTGCGTTTCCCTAGATGTTTACCGAGCCCCTCTCCAAGGCGCCACCGTGCGGCAACCGCGCGCGCACTGGGACAAAGCCTCGGCTTTTGCTTTACACACCACTCCTTCTAGAACACCTTAGCCGCACCTCGGCTGTCGCTCGGTTTTGCCTTACGGGCTGCTTAAGTGTTCAATATTTTTATGATGATGATTGTCCACGATCGCGTATCTGAATATCTGGATATTCGTTGACAAATTATTGTGGACGAGCGCATATGTTCGAGTGACGCAGTACTCGTGTTCAATACGTGAGCTGTGTTCGGCTGACGTGCTTGGACACTGCGACTGCATCACAGTGAAAAGGCAGAAAACTTTTCGAAGGAGAGGATTTGTAAAATGGTCTGCTTAAAAGGCTCTCGAACCTCGTGCTCTAGTTTTTTTTTTCTTCTTTTTTTTTATGAACTAAATTTTATGCATTTAATAAAATCTTGATCGTTAACCATTTATCCCAATCCAAAATGAATTTCATGACCTTTTAAATTGTTACTAGCCTTTTTAAATGTCAATTAGTCATATATCCGAATCTGATATTAATTTCATAATATTTTTTAGATATTATTTACCTCTTTTAACGTAATTAAATCCACTTATCTTAATGCAAGATTAATTGCATGACTTCTTTAGTACCAAATAAAAATAAGGCCTCCCCTCCCACTTTTCCCTAAACGCTGTCACTGGTTTATTCACGCAGCCCCACCTGTGCGCCGGGAAAGTGAGAGAGAGGAAGAGACGAGAGCGCCCGGAGGCGTTATAACGCCGAGCTCTGATTGGAACGATTAGGGGGTAACAGTAAAGCTACCAGCCTTTGCCTCTACTGCACTCGTAGAACGCGTTCAAACGCGGAAAGCAGGCGTTTGGCGTTTGGCTCTCGGATTGGAACACGTACGACGCTTGCAGTGGAGACAACGGCCTTTAGGTCTACCCACTAATCATTCGAACGACAGCTCGGCGTTCTGACGTCCCCGCGAACTCTTATCTCCTCCTCTTTCTCTCTTCCTCGGCGCACAGCATACATCAGCATCGCCACCAGTGCGTCCTGTACCGCCTCACAATGAGCCCGACGCAGGCACGCGGTGACGCCAAGACGGACGCGTTTGCGACTTGTCGGCGACTTTCTTCGGTTTTTAGCTTGTCTGCCTCTTGGACTGGGTCGGGGATTCACAAGCGATGACCTCGTGCTCAGGCGTAGTCTTCTACGTGGTATTGATTTGATGCGCTACGGTCAAATCATAGAGTATAATGAACCCCTTTCTTGGAATTTATTTCCATCTCCCAGGAGACAAACAAGGACTGCAGCAAATTATATCTTTAATTTACCGCCGTTCTATAATGCATATGGACAAAGGCTGATTGAATTTGATGGTGCTATAGTTTGAAGGAAATACCTATACTAAGGTTGAAAGCTGGTCTAGTTGGTAATCGTTGTACGTAATGAAATAAAACAGCGCGAAGATAGAAAAAGGAAGAGACAAACCAGACAGGACAGCGCTCTGTCCTGTCTGGTTTGTCTCTTCCTTTTTCTATCTTCGCGCTGTTTTATGCCATTATGTACAAGGAAATACCTATTAACATAAAGTTGGAAAACAACTTTCTGCCCTCCTTAAAAAGATTCTTTCGTGATTATGAAATGCAGTTACGCTAAGTACTTTCTAAAACGTGATTTCTTTCTTTTTTTTTTTTTTGCTTCTTTTGCGCATTGTACGAGTCTATTCTGTTCTGCCGCTTTTTGAACCTATATTGCGATTGGACCCCGGATTAGCCTTAACGGCTATTGGCCCAAACAGTTTTTGTGTATTTCGAGAACAAATTTGTAACTAAAGCATTGAATGAATGAATGAATGAATGAACTATGTAAACGCAGCCTCGGACAGTCGCTCTTTGTAGAACTTCACACTTAATCTCGCCAGCTCGTGCTGGACTGCAGTGAGGAAACTGAGATGCAGTGGCTCTGACCGCGCTGGTCATCCCAAGTCCGGGCTGATTATATATTTCCGGAAATATGTAGTGCCGTTAGTGTTGGCTTCACGCATTGTGACGTTACGATGTACGGCGCGAGAAATTATACAAGAAGCGAAGACGTGGTTAACAGACGAAAATTATCTCTGAAGAAGAGAAACAAGTGGGAGAAAGGATAAACACAGATGTCCAAACACTGCTAGGTGACTGGTGCGCGACCCAAAGAGTCAGCCTGGTCCTGGTATCGAACCAGGGACCTCTCTATCTCCAGTGGAGCACTCTTAAATGCAGGCCATTCACCTTTGTTGGTGTTAGACTGGAGGCAGCTGATAAAACTTGTTTGCTCTACTGACGTTTGACCACTGGTTAGCTCAGTTGGTGGAGCGCTCCGCTGGAAATGGAGATGTCTCTGTTTCGATACCAGGTTCAGCCGCATTTTTCGGTCGCGCACCAGTCACCTAGCTGTATTTGGAGAGTTATGTTTGTCTTTTACCCCCTTGTTCCCCTTCTCCAGAAATTATTTCCATCCTTCTTGTCCAGCTCGCTTGCACATTTGCATTTATTTTCTTATCATCACGAAGTTGACGTTGATTGAACATTTCGTGGTACCAGAAGGGAGGAAAGGCGAACCAGAGTACGTGATGACATTATTTTTTGTTCGCTTAAATTTTGCGTGTGTCCTGAGCTCCCAACGATAAGAAAGAATTAATCGTGCCGCTATCAAGATATACGAAGCGTTCAAGCCGGCACGTGTGTACATCCGCAGAACTCCACGATTCCTCTGGTTTCAAGCTCTCCCGGAATTTTCCGGAACGGCCTATTGGATAGTCATGATAAACGCCCGCTAATTTTATGTGGACGCAAGTTAGTCCTCTTTTTGCCCAGGGATTGCACTGCCATCATAATGCCAAGTTCTGATGGGCTCTCATGGATGAATAATGGAGTAGGCCACTGTGCTAGCTACCTTAAGGTCTACCCATTGTCCTTCCAATCGGACACAGTCAGAGGTCAGCGTTTTGACGTCCGTGCAACCCCTGCTCAAGAAGCAGACGATCTTCCGCTCCGCAAATTGGCTTGCTCCCACGTTACGTATGAGAACCGCCTTTTCTTATTTCATCTTCGGCTAGAATTACAGAGATACGCAGAGTGCTTTCCTTTTGAAGTCAGACGTGTTGACGGAAGTGAGATTTCACCGAGCCACACTGCTTTTAATTTAGATCTCCTCGGAAAGGGAATTGCCTCTGATGTCTTGTGCGTTCTCACGTCCATTTCCCATTTGAATTCGCAGATTCCGTCTTCGGTCATCGGACGAGATGGCTTCGGCCCGACCGGTGCTCATTTCCGTAAAAATGCATCTGACGATGTTTTAAAGTGCACTTAGTGTAATCATGAAGACGTGCTGCGCTGAAATTTTGGTTTAGTTATCTATGTGAAGGCTATTCGCACGGCGGGCTTCTTGACGGCATGGCATGGCCTCAATTAAATTTAAACCTCCATGCGCGTCACTGATACTACATGTACAATTATTGATCTATGAATCGCTTATATAAATATAGGCAAATATTCTCTGGCACTGTAATTTTTGACGTCGGCGATCATTTCCATTTTTTGTTTGTTTATGGTTTACAGTTTAACGTTTGCGGGTGCTTACGGTAATCCTACCTATTTTCAGCATGCCCCTTAAATTCCATAAATCAAACTCGATTGACCATAGCCGAGCTTACTGGAACCCGGTGATAAATTAAGATTATGTTAACACCCTGTACAACGATCTGATTTTTAATTTCACGCCAATGTACGAGCGTTACTTTCTTTGCAAGACGCAAACTTAGTCCAGAGAAACTAGCAATTCTTGGGTGACTTCTTAACGCAAGGTTGGAAATAAGAATTCGTTTTTTAGCATTTTAGTTTATTAATTAATTAATTTATTTATTTATTTTCAATACTTCTAATTCCATTAGAGGTTGTTGTAGGATGGTACACCATTCAGAAAGCTTTTTTTTAAATACACGCTTGAAGATAATGGTATGCAAGCCTATGTCGACAGGTGCGCTTCCAAGTAAATGAGAAAAGTTCCTGCCTTAGCGGAATGTACAATGTTTCGCGGCAAGTTAATCCATTCGTTGATAGGTTGGGGGGAATAGGAATATTTTTTAGGCAATTGTTGTGGGCTGGAAGTTCTTTGTCAAGTTTACCAAGGTAATACCTTGTTACCCGTTTACTAGAAGGGGTTAGATCATTTTCTGTGAGAATTTCGAAGTTGTAAGCTAATTCATATAGAAAGCTGAGCCTTGTAATTTTCACCTTTTTTTTCTAGTGACAACAGTCGCAATTGCTGACATAGCTCGAAGGAGGAATCATGACAACCATATTTGTTACCACCAGAGGCCATGTATGGGAACCAGACGACGTGGCGTACTCAAACATAGGGCAGACTGGAGTTTTGTAGGCTAATAGTTTCGTTCCAGATGATCAACTTTTTTAATTTTATTTTTAGAAAATTAAGTTCGTTTAGCGCTTTTAGAGTTATAAAATCAATGTGTAATTTTAGTAAAACCAAAGACTTTAACTCATATAAAATGTTTAAACGAATGATATGCTGAATTGAAGCGTGCAACAATACCATACTATGCCAATATTTTCAACGCGGAAATGAGAAAACAAACCAATATTTAAAAAAAAATATCTGAATAAACTCCTGCGCCCTGCGCCTCAAAGCCAAATTAAAGAAAAAAAAACAATAAATTAACATGATACTGTTTTTTTTTTTTTTTTGCTGGATCAAGTGTATTTTGTCGTGGGGTGTTGTTGATTCAGGTGATCGTAGTTTAACGCCTTGGAGGCGGGGTATTATTGGCGTGCACAAAATAAACGTTGTAGCTGAGTCTTAGACGTTGCCTCTTCTTTCTGTCGTTTTTCGCGTTTTCCGTTTTCCTAACCCACTCTCAAGTTTACCATTATGTTCAACTCACGTCATGTCGCCTGCACATTCACAATTTTTTATTAATGTTAAATGGTGCAAGGACCTCAAGGGCTATTTTTCGCTAACGTCTTCAACATCTATTTCGCTAACCTGGTTAGCGCTGGCACGTCTGTCTTAACCCACATGTATCAATGATTTAATGTTTTTTTTTCCTTATCTCGGAAGTTGAAGTCAGGGCTGAATGAAAACTAGTACAACCCCCCCCCCCCCCCCCCTGCACATGCACAAGCTAAGGTAACAGCTTTGCATAACAGTGGTGATATAGATCATTTATTGAATGTTTCAGGCGTAAAGGGAGGTTTAAAATTTTCAGAATTTACACATGGTATGGAAAAAGGTGTAGAATTTCCTACATTCCCGCCTTGTTTAATAAGCTCTTGAGCCTTAATGAAAATAAATTCAATAAAGGTACTAAAAATAAATAAGAAATTTGTACCTCTCATTAACTCCATAAACACTGCTTTACCTATATTCCTGCATACTTGCCTTATGATTATGTTTACTGATATAAATATTAGGGCGAAAACGATCTGGTACACATTAAACCTGATTAAAAAAAAACGAGACTCCAGGTAACAACACACACAATCAAAAGTCCCAAACAGAGCTGAAATTTTATTTTCCAAAACCAGGTTAAATAGGAAAAAACAAAATAAATGGTGTTAACTGTGTTTTGTTAATTGTTGTGTTAATATGTTTTACCGAATTTGGGTATTATTTTGTATTAATGCTGGTGTCAATGGCCCCATTATACTCGATGAACTTTTTATCTTGCTGCATGGATACGTATTTTGCTGGATTGACTGGTCCTACGTACAAGCAGGATGCTTTTTTTTGTAAGCCAGCATTTGTTCTATGTAATTATAAAGTGAATAGGAAACAACATATTATTATTATTATTATTAAGTGTTGGAAATTTTCAAAGTCCGCGCGTAATGATAAAAGCAGGAGTTCCTCAGGGATCAGTTCTGTCACCCCTACTTTTTAATTTGTATGTGAACGACATCTCAACCAGAGTATCCAACTGCAGAATATTTCAGTATGCAGACGATACTGTTCTCATATCTCGTCATCTGAATTATGACGAAGCAATACATCTATTGACAGAGGACGCGACGCAGCTAATGAACTGGTTTGACGAAAATCTAATTAGAATTAACATGTCCTAGACACAATTTGTCTGTTTTAGAAATCCACTAAATAAATTGAATCTGCGCTCGTCGGTTGTCTTGCACAAATCAAACTGTCGCAACTGCAAATGTCTGCCATTAGAATGTGTTAATAATGTGAAGTATTTGGGCATACATTTCGACTCGGTTATGTCCTGAAACACGCATCTCTCACAAATATGTAACACATTTCGGAGTGTTAATTTTTTACTCTTTAATCAATAATTGTTTATGCCATTTACTATTAGAAAGTCAATCGCGCATGCTCTAGGCTAGAGTATATTCAGGTACGGCATCACTCTGTTCGCTAATTGCTCAGAACTATGGCATGACAAGATCACTCGTATTCTAAAAGGCTTACTGAAAAGCGTTGGATACCAGATGAATTTCCCATCCGACATAGAACTCTTTGAAAATCTGCAATTACCAACTTTTTATTCTCTATTTCTACAAAGCGTTGTGTTTCGCCACTTGTGGAGGGATGACTTTAAGCGTCCCTTCATCTCTCAAAGGAATTTTCGCCACGTAACTCGCTTTGAAACCCCGCGATGCTTCACGCGTTACGGTAAGAGAGTTCGATCATAATACGTTCCTCTCATTTTCAATAAGCTTCCAGAGCGTATTCTCAAGGCTACGACGAGAAGAAATTTGAAAAAAACGTTAACTAATTTAAACATTGCATAATTTAGTATACTTCTCATTGTAATCAATAATTTTTTTTACATATCATTTTACGGAAATATGATTGCTCCCGCTCAAGAAGAGTTATATACTATACGACATTTCTTCCGGTCTACTTCAGCCCAATTTTGCCTGTGCGTGTGTGTGTGTGTGTCTGTGTGGGCGTCTCCCGGCCTGTCTTCAAACTGCAATCACTCCCGAGGCAACGACCTGGCACTGCTTCACTGTGGTTTGACGGTGCAACAAGAATTACATTTGTGCGTGTATATGTGTGTGTAAATACGTAGGTGGAAGCAATAATGTATTGCAAGCAAGTGATAATCTAAACATTTTAATAGACAAGTTTGCATACTGGGCCTGGACCATAAGCCCATGCAGGTTTTGTTCAATCCCGCTATTTGAACTCCCTTAATCTTCTTCCCATCGCCAATAAGTTATTATTATTATTATTATCCCCTTGGCCGTATTTCCAAAGGTCTACAGCTTATAATGCTTATGAGACAGAATATTTAAGCAGACGCAATATTATATCATACATTAATTTCGGTTTCCCCCCAAAATAAGTCCACTGAGCATGACTTTAATAAAAAAGAGAGTTAATTGTTAGGGCATTCGAGCAAGAACGTATGGTTGCTGTATTCGTTAAGTTATAAATAGCCTTTGACCACATAAATAACAAGATATTATTGGAGAAATTTCAACAATACGGACGCGGAAGGGAAGCAGCTTTGTTGATGAAATCATGCCTATTTGATTAGGTGAGCTGATTAGTTGTGATTGTGCCTAATTTTATCATCAACAAAAATCATTGCATCACGACTTTCCCAGGGAAGCATATTATCAGGCTTCTCTTTAAGTTTCGTAAACAACCTCTCTACTGTTTCTGAAACGGTTAATTTAGTTTCATATGATGATGACTCCAGCTTGTTTTTTTAGGTGTGACAACTGTAGTCAGCTGATAAACTCGGCAAACTTGGCTATAGATTCTCTAAAAATGTACTAATGATTATAAATTGTACATAAACGTAAACAACCCTAAGGCTATCATATTTCCACCTCAAAACATACCATAACATATCGCTATTAGCTCTAACTGGAAGCAGGCTAACTTGAAGTGGTGTTATAAAGATGATTGACGTTTTGATTTCTCACAATTTAAAGTGGGGACATCATCTAAATCGCACCCGAACCAAACTTTGCAAAGCAAATGTTTTGTTGAACAAGTGGAGAAACATTTTGCCGGCTAACGTAAAAAAAAGCAATGCATAATGCCTTTTTATTACTCACCTTAACATATTGTCCATCAATGTGGAGCACAAGAAGTCAGTAAAACTTTTATATGATTACGCTCACAGAAGAGAGGGCCATGGTGTCAAATCGCAGACGTTTCATAAAACACCCACACCAGCACTTATTTTACGCACTCTAAGATACTAAAAAGAAATGTCTTTTACATCTACAAACTTTTATTAGCATATATATAGGAAATTCAAATTAACAACATAAATGCACTAGATTAACTAAAAATGATATCAAACTCTCCACAGTACAGCACAATGCAAACAAAATCAGTCGATGAATCAATCAATAAATACTTTATTTTACATCAAGTTTTGATGTAAGCTTCATTGCCAAAAAAAATTTAAATATTGGCCTTGACAACAGTTTTGCCAGTGTTGTGCACGTTCTTAAAAAAAAGGGACGAAAGGTTTTTTTCTTGTTCCTTCTGATTTTGGAACGCATTCCCGTTACAAATCTCATATGTGAAACAGGAACTCCTTCCCGTTACAGTTAAAAAAGAAAGACGTCTACAAATCTCTGTACTGCGAAATTAAAGCGCAGCTTCTGAGAAAGAGGAGAAAAGGGTAGGGAGGGGAGGGTGTGCCTACTTTTCTCCTACCCTCCTCCTCCTCCTCCTCCTCCTCCTCCTCTCTTTTTTCTTCCTCCCCCACTCCCCTTCTCCTCTTCCCCTTCTCCTACTTTGCTCCTCCTCCGCACCTTCCACGCCGAGTCCTGCCTACGCTCCCATCTTCTCCCTCCGTACTTTCTCCTCCTTTCAGAGTTTCCCCGCTAAATTTAGCGGGGAAAATGAGGTTCAATGACTTAGTGTCAATTCTCTTGTGAAAAGATTCAGTTTTTCCGCTAGATTTAGCGGGGAAATGGACGTCACGTGACCTCAACAGCAATTCAATTCTCCGCCAAATTTCACGGGAATTTGAATTGCTGTTGAGGTCACGTGACGTCCATTCTCCCCTATATTTAGAGGGAGAATCGAATTGGTATTGAGGTCATGTGACGTGAATTTTCCCGCTAAATTTAGCGCGGTTACGCCTACTCCAACGGCGACTCCGACTCCGACGCTGACGCCGACGCCGCGACACAGAGAAAACGGGCGCCTACGAACTGCGCTCTAAAATGAAATGTATCGTTACACATACGCTCCATTTCTATTTTGCTGATTACCATATTCGATTTGATCTAGAAAGTTTTTTTTTTATTTCATTAAATGGAAACATACGAATTTGAATGCCGTGATGGAAGAGCACCAGGAGAGAAAAAAAACGAGCGGAAGCAGGGTTTCGTTTGTTGATATATCCACCCTTACAAATCTCAGGTTTTAATCATATTCATATTATTGGTGAGGGATTGAGACTAGCCAAATGTATTGTTAACCCACATTGCACGAGCGTTTTACAAGAAGCTCACAGGTTTCAATCTAACAAAGTCCCCTGTTCGAACTTTATAACAGTTGCTTCTCGATATTGCTGTCCGGAAGACGAGCAAGTGAAGAAGAGGGTATTGCTTTTGGATGATCAATCTAAAAAAAATACAAGTCCTTCCTCGTGTAGTTTGGATTCGTTGTTCAGTTTGAAGGTGCGGGACAAGGGGAGAATGAATAAAGGTTAATTTTGTTCTCTGTCTCTACACTCTAAAAAAAAGGGTGTCATGGGGTACACCCATAGGGGGTGTAAGTGCTTGTCACATATACTACACCCTCAAATATGGGAGTACCTGTACACCCGTTGGTGTGGTGCATATGTACACCCTTTTCTACAGAAATCTCACTCGAAGGGAACACAGGTGCACCCATTCAATGGTGTACGGCTAGACCACTTTCTACACCCAACGAAATGAAAGGGAACACAGAAGCACCCCATTCGATGGTGTACCATTGCACCGCTTCATACACCCGCCTCACTCAAAGGGAACACAGATGCACCCTGCTCAATAGTGTACCATTACTCCCCTTACTACACCTACTGCTCTCAAAGGGAACACAGGAGCACCCCGTTCAATAGTGTACTGTTACACCTTTTTCTATACACTCACTGAATTCGGAGAGAACACAGATGCACCCGATTGAAAGGTGCATGGTCACACCACTTTATGCACCTGTTTCATAACTTCATAAACCTATTTAAGACATCAAGGAAAACAGTAAAATTTTTATGCGCCCCGGTGATTGCAAAAAGGCAGGTAAACGGACACGCGGTATTGTTTTCAAATCTCATAGAAGTTTATTAGACAGCCTATTTCGTAAACAAGTACAAACTTGCAAGCAATCCGTGATATCTGAAGACGTACAAAGAAGCTGTTACACAACTGAAATCATAACTAAGCAAACAAGAACCGGGGGTGAGTCTTATGTAGTCTCCATTCTGCCAGCAGCCGGTAAAATTATTTCCACAAAATTCCACCGGCAGTCGCCATTAATTCATCGAACGACGTTTTGTCGGCAGCTCAGATTAGCTTTTCTATATTAGCTTCTCTCCTTTCTTTTCTTGTAATGAGCCGCCCCAGAATGTATCCGCGAAGTGACGTGACACTCTTGCGACCGAGTAAGACCGAGAGATACCAGACCGGTTTTTAAGCCTCTTGCGATCTCTTACGACCAGCTCGGCAGCATAGCATCCGGTCCTAACAAGTCGCAGAATGCTTAAAAGCCGGTCTGGTCTCTCTCGGTCTTACTCGGTCGCAAGAGTGTGAACGGCGCTTTAGTGTCGATGAAACGTGTCTACAAAACGTGTATCGACAAAGACGTGTTTTCACAAAACGCCAGGAGAATGAGAAAGCCATTATTCCACCTGCAGTTGTCACATGGTTGTAGACAGCTAATGGCAGGCGACTGCCGATAGAATTTCGAAGAAATTATTCTCCCGGCTGCTAGAAAATAGACACTGCCTAATTCTAGAGGTAATCCGGAACGGAACAGTCAATCGTTGCAAAGGAGTAGGTTGCAGTGCACTTACGTTGAAAATACGGGACTTGAATTATGCAATCCGATCTATATGTCGACACGGGCACTGCAGAACCACACAAATACAAAAACGAAAAAAAAGGGTCCGTGAAGAATCAACACGATGTGGAAGAAGCAGTAATTTGCCCAACCGAACACTAAACACATCACATGAATCCCTTGGGCTTTTTTGAAGAAATCCCCTGTTGCCGATAAACACGTAGGACTTTTCAAACACTGGAAATCTTGGTGCACTCAAATACGTTGTCGCGGGCGAAGTCTACGGCAGCCCCGCTGGTCGCAGTACAGCACACAAGCAACTAGGCCGGGAAGCAGACATTCCAAAGTAGAAAAAAGCTACTACGTCATCCGTGAAACCTTTATCACGTGATCACGCTCCTGCTGCTATCCGCGCTCAGACAGAGGGGTCGAGGCATAAAAAAAGCCTCCGGTTCATTGGTCCGGCAACTGCGCGCCTTCTTCCATGCTCTCAGCTTAGGTAGAGAAAGAAAAAGAAATGAGTATGAAAATCGGAGCTCCTTCAAGGCCAAAGGGAGCGCCCTCGCAAAGGCAGGGGCAACCCAACAGTGACAGGATTTGTTGCTTATATCCTCTTGAAAGTTCGACCCAAAGTTAATAGTGCAGTGGGTGCTATCCGTGGCCTTGGCCTTCAGGCAGGTGCTGTGCTCTGCCTTATCTCTAGCTTGGAGACTGTAGTCACGTGATCCTACCCGGAGACCCGATTTGCCTAAAACAAGCATAGCGTCCACTCTACTGTCAATACCGAGGGAACAGGATAGCTCCATACTTCCTAAGAAACTGCCCAACCCAAAAAGCGACCCCCATGGGGGAATCCAAGCACAAGCTCATCGGGGCGCGTGGCTAGCGTGGCGGTGCATTGGTACACCTAAAGGTTTTTAAGGGAGAGGGGGATGCTCATTGTCGGTGTACAAGCACACTGGCTGCGCAACGGACGGTGCGTCGTTCAGGGAAAGGGTGCATGAGCGCCTAATGCACCCGACTACACCCTTTTTTTCTTAGAGTGTACGCTAGAAGATGGCGTAGCTTCTACGAAAGTATCGCTGCTTTTTGAATAGTATGATGATAACGCACCCACACGTTTTGATGTGGCGACAGCAATGTCGTGTTTAGGCGGCGATTGCTCGTAGGATTTGGACTTTTTTTTTTTTTCTCCCTCTCTCTTTCGGAGAGCCTCGTTTTGAGGTTTGTTGGAGCGTTCAACAGAATAGACAGCATCCTTGGTAAGGCACGGACAATCTCTTGAACGAATCTTTCTGCTCGAAACGTGGGTGGAAGGACTATGACACATATGTTTTCTAAGTTGAGTTCACAAAGCACCGGCTGAGGTTGATGTACTTTGCTCCCCGGTCATAGTGCTATCATTTCCGAAAAAAATATTAGGATATTTTGGAAACTAAGTAATATAGACACTTTAGATCCTTGCCCCGCGGAATTATCGCCTTTCTTGCGGTGCGGCGCGAAGCCGCTGGTGTCCTTTCTGACCTTCATTTATAAAAGAGTAGCACCGACATTGGAGCTTTCTGGAAAGTAGCGCCCGTCCTCAAGAGGCGCGCGTGAGGCATCCGTCGTCTGCTGCTCCCGCCGTGCCGCCTACGAGGACTACGTTGAATTACGTCCTCCTTGGGCCCTTGTTTACGGCAGAGGGCGATCCTGTGCTGTTCTGCGTTATCCACATGAGGTGAGAAACCCTCAAGTCACAGCACGTTTGTCCACTGCCTTCTTTTGCATGAAAAATCGTTTTAAAAATTACATCGTTTTTTATGTGTTATTGCGGGTGACGGCGTGCCAAATAAGCAAGGAATCACTCAAGAATCCAATATTTTTTTCTGGCGACGGGAATTAGTTGAGCTATACTCCGGTTCAGCTTATGTTGTACCACAGCGAAGGAGAGGCGCGAGCTCATAGCATTGGCAACTGCCCTTAATGCACGAGAGTTTGTGTCGCCGAGATGCACATTTAGAGCAAGGAACTCGAGCTTTTAGCCTTTCCTGCGGTACATCTTAAGGTGAAATAGAGCATAGCAAAATTCAAATTCAAATTTTCTATTGATCCCTGAATCAGAGAAAGGAGGCAGAGCGTATGCTGCATGAGATAAACCTCCAATTGCTTTTTTTTAAGATTGTGTATTAGCTTAAGATTTGTGGCAGTCGTGATACTAAAAGCAATGGTTGTAATATGTGTGAAAAAAGAACTTGTATATAAGTACGTAACAGAGATGGGAATCATATTTCGCTATTAACCGGCCTCGCGACGGGACAAGCACCCCTAATCCCGATGTCGAGGCGATGCTTGGCAAACAGGCTCAACTTGAGACTGCGGTAGCGGCGCTAAATGCCAAACTTGTTTCATTCGAAAACAAAATTTTGTCTATCACGCATGCCAAAGCAGATATCTATAATCTGCAACGTTCCGTCGATGTGCAGTCCACTTCAATTGAAGTTATGCTATCTTGACTTATTGATTTTGAAAACCGCTCGCGTCGGTGTAATCTTATATTTTATGGTATACCCGATGCTGCCGGCGAGTCATGGTCTTTATCTGAACAAAAAAGTTTAGAATGTGCAAGTGAGAAACTTGTTGGCACACTTGATGGCTCTCAGATTGAACGTGGGCATAGATTGAGAACCCAATCTCAGGAAAAGAAGAAACCTATTATGGCAAACTTTTCCTCGTACAAAAAAAAAAAAAAAAAAAAAAAAAAAACTAGTTACTTTTGTGTGGAGCGAAGCTGCGCGGCCTCCCTTTTTCTATGTCTGAAGATTACTCGAAGAACGTTCGCGTTGCGCGTCAGAGGATTCTTGCCATCTCCAAGTAACAGGGAGGTCTGTATAAGCTGCGTTTTTATAAACTGCATTTGGGTTCAAATGTCTTCCTTTACGAATCCGTTTCCGATTCTGTGGTTCGTGCTTCCGCATAGGCACACGCTGGAAGTGGGAACAAACGCGTTGCTTCCTCCAGCTTTAACTCTCTTATCGGTGTTTTATACTTAAATGCGCGCAGTTTAATACCAAAGCGTGACGAATTGCGTTCTCATATTTCAACCTGTGATGCTAAGATAGCACTGATCACTGATACCTTGCTTCATCCTGACGTAAGCGACAATGAAATACTGCCAAATTATTGAAACTTTACATTTTATCGACGCGATCGGAAGGACCGTCGTGGTGGCGGCGTTTTAATACGCGTTGATAGAAGTATCAAAAGCACACTTCTTTTCGTTTCCATGTCAATTGAGGCCATCTAGGTCTTAGTGAAATGTGGTTTTAAGTCAATCTTGGTTGGGGTGTGTTATCGACCGCCAGATGCGTCATCTAGTTTTGTAACGTTTTGCATGATGAATTGTCAATTTCGTTCACACAACATCCTTCTCATTCTGTTTTCTTAGTTGGCAATTTTAACTTCCGTGAGATGAATTGTAATTTATCATACCTTGCTGGTAGTGGAAGCTCTGGTGAGTGTCGCGATTTTATCAGTCTCTGCCTGGATTTTAACCTTTCGCAGATGATTTATTTCCCTGCCTGTATAACCAACATATGTTCAAATATATTATACATGCTTTTGACTAACCATCCGAAATCTATTACCTCTCTTACCGGTTTTGAAGGCATCAGTGACCAAAAAGCAGTGTTTTATACCTAGAATTTTAAGCCCCAGAACCTGTCAGGCTGACCAAGCGTATAAGGCTATATAATAAGGGAAACGATGAGCAGCTTAACCAAGACCTGTCGAGCTAGTTCTCAGTTTTCCTGGAGGGTTTTGATGATAGGAATATAAATGAAAATCGGTGCCTTTTTAAAAAACAAATTACTGCAACTCATTGAAGCTCATGTTCCAACTATCAACATCAGTTCCCGCTCTTCTAATCCTTGGTATTCGCGCTCACTAAAAATCCTGAACAATAAGAAAAAACGACGTCTTCAAGTAGCCAAAAAACTAGGCACTGCTTTATCCTGGTCTATATATATAATGAATGTGCCACTGATCATAAAATTATGTTAGAGCAGCAGAAGCGTATATTCTATCAGGAAACCCTTCCATCTTGCTACTCAACAACCAGCGCCAATTTTGGAATGTTAATCATGCACCATACTTTCCGCTAGCGCTTATTGAGGGTTCTGAGAATATCATCGACAGTAATCAGTGTGCCACAGTTTTCAATAATTTATTTTCTTCCCGATCAACCGTCCACTGTCCCTTAACACTGTACTTACTGATTACTAGCGACGTTTTACCTATGGATCCAACTTGTATTGATTTCGAAGACATTGTTAATATTATTAGGCCACTGAAAATGTCCTCTTCCTGCGGTGTCTACGGCATAAATTCTAAGGTCTTATAAAGCACAAAATATTTCTGAAGCCTATTTCTAACAAACAATTTTCAGGAACCAGACGATACGGCGGCGGTTCTTGAGAATTGCAGAATTGGCAAGGTCATCCCGGGCCACAAAAGCGGCGATAAATCTTCTCCTTTAAACTATAGGCCAATATCTCTACCTTCTGTACCTTCTAAAATACTCCAGCACGTAATCCACAAGCAAGCATCTATCCACCTTGATTCTATCTCCTTTTTTAACAAAGTGCAGCACGGCTTCCGTGGAAACTATTTCTGCGAAACCCAACTTCTCTGCTTAACCAAAGACCTGTTCGCAAACCTATATTCTGGCTTCCCCACTGACGCGGTATTTCTCGACTTCGTTAAAGCATTTGACAAAGCTCCGCACAACAAACCGCTTCTACAACTATCGTCATTAAACTTCAATAGTCATGTTCTGTCCTGGATTGAATCTTTTCTCTTTCAGCGTCATCAGTTTGTGTGTGTTTATTGATTGTTCATCTACTTTGGCCCCCGTAACATCTGGCGTGCCTCAGGGAACGGCACTTGGTCCGTTGCTTTTCCTCATCTACATCAACGATCTTCCTCTTCAGGTATCTTCACTTATGTGCCTATTTGCCGACGACTGTGTCCTTTACGTAAAAATAACATCCCATCATGACTTTTTAACCCTACAAAATGACCACGACCTAGTTCAGAGCTCGTGTACTAACAGTCAGATGATGCCAAACGTCAGCAAATGTAAATGCATGCGCTTCTCTCGTTCGTCTTTTCAAACCTCTTCTGTTCATTTTCTCAATGGCACCCCTCTTCAACACACGGATGTTTATAAATACCTCGGTGTTCTTCTAACTTCAAACCTTTCCTGGGAAAACCATATTATTTCAGATGCGAGTGCTGCTAACAAAAAACTTGCGCTTCCTTCGTCGCAATTCCAGACCCGCCCTTTCTCGATAGGGTTGTCGGACAACAAATCGGACAACACGGTGGCGAGGGTCAGCAGCATGTTGCCTGACTGTTGTTGATGCCGTAATGTGGCAGGGTCGCCGGCAATACGATTTCCTCGTGTTGCCGGATGGAGTTGTCCAACTGTCCTCAGTGTGACACGGCCTTTACTGCCACCATATTTAGGAATCATGATGATTTTAACCGGAGACTGGGGCAAAAGAAGAAAGAAAACATTTACAGTGGAAGCGAAGCAAACATGTACCGTCATGTCTCTATCCAGAGAGAGCCTTTGAAGTGACAACCCCCCTATTGCTCCTGTTGTGTAGTTGCGATCGAGATTTTTGTCTTCTTCTCTTTTTCAGTATTTACAGAAAATGAAACGTCGCAAAAATCCCTCGGATCCGCCTGTTCGGTCGCTTCCTTGATTGGTTCACTGCTCGCACGACAAAAGTGGCCGAGCAGTGGAAAACACGCCCAAGCTCGACGGGAGTCTCCACCAAAGGGCAGAGGCGTCTGCTTTGTTGACGCCGCGTACCATAGTCGCGCTCGTTCCGAGACGCTGCACGACGTGCTGGTGACAATATTGACGCGAACAAGGCGGCGCCGACTGGATCCACTGGTAATATTGTTTGAGTGCGGGGGATCCGTAAGCCTTGTCTCCTAGATGTTATTGATACAAGCTGGATCCTGCCCACAAAGCCATCCCCGAAAGTTTTTTTTTCTCCTTTACGATGCGATCACGTGATATATTTACGGAGATTGGCCCGTATGGTTTGCCCCGACCGCGCCTAATTGCCCCAAGATGGAATACCAGCTGTTTACTAGGACGGCGTCGGGAGTTTGCCGAGACACCGGAGTGCTGTCCTTGTCGAAGGGAGCAGTGGGGAGGACGACAAGGATCCTGTCTGCACCAGTAAAGGTAGTAAAGCAGCCGCTGCAGCGGCTGGTTTACTAGCTTCCTCGAGAAGCGGATAAGACAAATAGCACATAGAAGACAAGGCTATGGCCTGTCGGCATTACATGACTAGGAACTGTACAGTCTGATTAACATGCATAAAGAATGACAGTGAGCACGCCGACTCAATACAAACAATAATACACTACTTCACGCATCAAAATAAACCAAACACTTGCCCAGCTGGGTAACGTAAGGCGTGTAATGACACAAAAATAATAATACACACACCTGTTAACACCTCAAGTAAAGCAAAATATAGATACAGCGCACAGTCCAGAAGGAAAGAACACGGTTACACACTTTTAATTATCTAAAAGATATGTGGTTAACTTTGAACTAAAAATGTTGGATCGGAAACTAAAACAATGGCCTTGGGAAGATCATTCCAGAGCCTACTGGCATGTGGCAGGGAAGAATTGTTGAATGATAATGATGTCCCATCGGTGGTATTGGTCAAACTCAGCTGCTCTCCGTGAAGGATTATACTTGGCATAGTAGTGTGAACATGGGAGCAGAACGCGGCAAATATTGGCCACTGACATCAGTGGTGTCGAGAGAAAAAACAAAAAAAAAAGACCGACAGAAGAGAGAAAAAAAAAGAGGACGATCGGTTAGGCGTGTTCATTTTGCTGCGACGAGTTTGAAGTTGCTCATTGCTCGTCAACAATTTACTTTTACGCAATGACCGACGCCGGTGTTTTCGTGCAGGATAAGGCTAAAAATACGCTATATACAGATCTTTCAAGTGACGTTGTTCTGCTCTTTGTGCCGACATGTCGGCGGGACGCTCACTCTTTGTGTTTCTGCAGGGTGTGGGGATTATAGTCGCCCAGCAAGGCACCGTTCACACGTCAACAATCACTGAAGGTGCTTCCGCTCGCGACGACAAGTTCCCAGCCCTCCTGTACTGTTTCTTCAACGTTCTGTCGCTAGATTTTTCGAAGCCGTTTCTGGTTTTCAACCGTCACTACAGTAGGCAAGAGAGTTTCGCGTCATGTGATGGAATTTTATATCAGCAGCTGCTTCACCATCTATCCTCGGGTTTCGGTGCCGACTTGCCGGCTGGACGCTCACTATACCTTTTTCTGTAGGTTAATTTTTCATGCCATTATAAGCTTGTAGGCCACAGACGACATTCTGGTTCGTCAGCACTGAGACCCAATTCTATGTATAGAGCATATTTTGGTCTTGCTGAGTGTTATTATAGATACAGTCTATCTGTCACTACAGGGTAATCAAACCACGACTGTTGATGGCAAGATATGTAGAATCGAACCCACGCCCGCTCAATTCTGCACAGAGAAAACAGCTAGTCGAGGCAATGCAATTATTTTCTGCTATGAACGAGAGACAAAAACTATTGTTGGATGAGTTGAAAGCCAGAAGGGAAATGCAAAGACATTTGAAGGTATATTGGAAGGTCTATCGTCACAACTAACGTGTATTTACAACGAGATACCATCGCTGATATCCTTGAAAGAAGAGGTTGCTGAATTAAACAAGGCAAATCTCGCACTTGACATGCAACTCTGCATAGCTGCCACTAGGCAGAACGAACTTGAGAATCAATCTCGCCGAAACAACCTTGTCACTTATCGTTTGGCTGATGTAGCAAGTGAAACTTGAAGAAAATTAGGGGCCGAGGTGATCATATTTTAATTTCAGCAGTTAGACATCATGCTTAAGCCCACGAATCTCTATTACAGGGGGTATGAAGCCGCTGGGAGTAAGCCGTTTGTCCCTGAAGTGAGCACTTGGCAGGCTTCGTAACCCTTTCGAGTGCTGGTTAGAAAAGCGTCGAGGGCGCTGGATTTTCGCTTGTCACCTTAGAGAGCTTGCTTTTTGCGCAGTAAAAGCGCATGCAGACCCGAAAAATATAACGGGAATCCATTCAATGTAAACAATTTGTGATTATAGTTGATCAAGTGCGCATATATCCCAAGTTCGAATGCCACATTTTCGGCATTTAATTCAGAGCATGATTATTAAAACCGACTCAAAGACTTTGGAAAGTACGGACGAAAACATCGACTTGGTGCCCTAGAAAGCTCAGCAGACACCCAACTTCCGGGACAAGCATCAAACTTCCGGTGGCTTCACCTGCTTCCTGCTCGGAGAGCGGCTATGCGCCATCCAGCCACCTTTAATAGAGATCAGTGAGCCCATTATTATTGAGAGCGCTCTCAGGCTTGGCCGCTTTACGGAAGAGAAAGACGCCTTTTCAAATCAAAGTTTTTGTCGCTTAGAGATAAAAAAAATTTCTGTCCGCGGCATACAATCTAAAGGAGATTGGTTTTTCTATTGGTCAAGATATTTTATCTGAAATACAGAACGCCAAAAGTAAACTACTAGACTACGCCAATGAGCCAAAATGGCAAATTTAAACTACCTTAAAACAGGTTAGCTATCCGCTGTAAAACATACCAGTACAATCCCGGCGATAACACAGTGTGCGGGAATACTAAACAGCAACGAAAAACTAGCGAAACCAGAAAGTCAAACTCTCTAGAACTTCTTTCTGTTACACGGAACTGTAGGAGTGTCACAAATAAAAAAAAAAAAAAGAACGACATTGCTTTTCTCCTTTCTACAACAAACGCTGCTGATGTTTTCGTTACTGAATCCCTGTTTGATGCTTCCATAAACAACTCTCAATTCTGTCCGCCTAACTACGAAGTTTACCGCAAAGATAACAACTCAAGGAGACGGGGCGTATTTTTACTCGTCTCGAAAAACCTCGACAGCACGGCTTTTGAATTCAAAGACCGCGTGCGTGAATTTGTATGATTCAAGAAAAAACTTCAAATTCATAAGTCCTTAACAGTAAGCTCATTTTATAGGCGTCAGGTGTGCAGTTCTTTGGATCACCTTTGGTGTCTTTCTAGTGCGTTATCTTCAATAAGACCTGATGACGTGATACTTGGCGGCTTCTTCAATTTTCTGAATAATGAATCGTTTAATTGTTTGGCACTTCTGCAGAATACGTCGTCACTGTATAAAACCTTGGACGAACTTGTAAACTACCAGTTATAACAATTTGTGACGCTTCCAACGAGGTATAATGCATAATATGAATCTATCTTAGATCTGTTTGTTATAAACTACTCGTCTGCCATCTCATCGATCATTACGATTTCGAGTATGAGTGACCACGGAGTTGTCGTTTCATACGTCAGATGCCAACACGCTGTCACTGATAAACCCTGTCCTCAATTTTTGTTTGTATTTTGGAGATTATTACAGCATTTTTTCATGTAGCTTATCTACCAGAGTTTGAATGTACATGCACATTGCTTAATATTGAAGAATTATATAGAAATTAACTTTCTTTGTTTATCACTAAATATATTCCTTCTGAAATGGAGCAGTTAAGGCACAGAAACTACATACCGTGGATGACAAAAAACTGCTATGTCTTCGTAACAAAAAGAGCAGACGCTCTTTTTCAGGACGCGGTAAACCATAGCCTGCTCTATACTCACAAAGCCTGGCAGTTCGATGACGGAGTCATAGGGCGCCCGGTCGCAGATTTGGAGCTCGACGATCTGGTACTACAGAGGAGTTCGCGGAGAGTCTGGTATTCCGTGCACAGCTTTTGCAGCGGCGAGGACCCGAAACATGGTTTTTGAAACCCGACGAGAAAACAATCTGTAGCCCGAGGAACGCGAGAAGCACGAGCGGACATTCCATCGCTCGGGATAAGAGTGTTTCGGAGCCTCGCTGCAGCGGGGCGCCCGCACTGATCTCTATGACAATTGCTGGATCGCGTTTGCCCGATCCGCGAATGCGGTCACTGGCGGCCATCTTTAGGTAGAGTTATATCACCTCTAGCCAATGTAAGCTGCTGCAGCCGCTATCATCCATCCATGGCAGATAGCGTTTTGGCAGGTGGGTTGGCAGGCTGCGGTCAAAATAGCGTGGGTGATAGAGACGTGTCCTCGACTGTTCATTTTTCTTCTACTTCGAAACTTTCCTCTTTTCCTGCCTCAGTCTCGGGCTAAGAACAAAATGGTTAACATCCACCAGCTCGCCTGCGCAATCACTACATTATCAGTGATATTGCGTTCTTGATTAAAATTATTTGACGAAACATGTTTTTGGAACCCGGCGTGAACAGTAGTCCGGTTTTTGAGGACCTGGTAAAAGTTTCACAAAATTGCAGCACCGGGAGAAAAGCAGCACAGCGCGTATCAAAAGTCGCATCGAAAGATGCATCGAAAGCAAACGACGGTACGGAGTCTGCTTTTGATGCGAGCTGCGCTGCTTTCCCCCGGTGCTGCGCTTTCGTAGAACTTTTGCCGGGTCCTCAAAGATGAGGCTACCGTTCACGCCGGGTTTCAAGAATCTGCTTCGTCGAACAACTTCAATCAAGCACGGAATGTCACCCACGGTACAGTGTACTAGATCTACGGCTATTTTATGGCAACCTGCCGCCATTGCGCTGTCCGCCATATTACTATGATGGCTAGAGATGATATAACTCTACCTAAAGATGGCCGCCAGTGACCGCATTCCGGTCCATAGGAGGAGCTGGTCAAACGCGATCCAGCAAATAGACATAGAGATCAGTGGGCGCCCGTTACATGACTCTTAAGAGCCATGTAACGGAAAAGGTAGATCTGCCGCTCTACCATTCCACTTTTGGCGGCCGCGTCACGTGACGATCTTCCAGGCTTTGTTAGTATAGAGGAGGCTATGGGTAAACGCAAGAGTTGGCGACGTATTCCAGGCACCCTACTAATGCCCTGGTCAGTGACAGATTATGAACCAACCAGATACTCCACCGACGGGCGGAATGTGCCCGCTCCGGTTTCAAGAAAGTAGGGTCTTGTCTTGTCTTCATCCGTTTCATCCGTTTCAGACGAGCTCGCGCTTGTAGCCTCTCCTGTGGTACAACACAAGGTGAAACAAAGTGTAGATGCAGAACTAGTGCTGCACGAGAAAGCGCGTGGAGACGACAGTGGTTAATACGTGTAACTTCACAGAAAAAAGATCCTCAAACGCAACCAACACGTTTGATGGTCTCTGAAAAGCACTGCAAAGCCATGTGGGTAATTACATTCTTAGATCAACACCGTCGAACTTAACAGTCTGGTACCGTTATTATTTTTGTCCATAAAGCAGAATTTACTCAAAAACGTCCCTGCCGTTCTTTTTATTTCTTTCGACCTTTTGATCAAGTTGTAGCCCGACGTGGCTAGGTTGGGCTAGGTCAAAACCAGCCGAACAGGGTTGTCTGCTTCCAAGCGGATTTTGCCTCCATCGGCGGGATAAGATGATTTTACTGCTTATTTCTTAGTGACTATTGGCTACGTAGGCAAGCAGAAGCGTCGGTGTGATCGGATTGAAATTATTATTCCAACTAGGAATAATTCTGCTTTTATCAAAGGAAATAAGGATAACGACAGGTTGTCAACATTGACGCTGATGTTTTAATAACGCCATGAATTTAAGCTTCCATCGTGCGCAATAGACCCTTTCTAGAGTGCCTTCATACACACGCGCGCTTTTGCTTGAGTGGTGACATCTCAGCCATTTTTCCGCCCAGTCGTTTTTTTATGCATTTTGAAGTGCGCGCAATCCGGTGTCAGTCAGCTCGAGCGCGTAGCTTTGGCTAACGCATAGACGCCATTTTACCGCCCAAGTCACGCACCCAGCGCTCGAGAGCGTCACGCGCTGACACATCCAGGGCAACAATGGATGTCTTCACCCTGAGACAGACAGACATGTAGGCACCCTAACCCTTTCCGGAATTCAGTGCCGTCTGGTGACTCAAATGGCAGTTTATCTTTTACTATACTAATGGCGGCCATGAACCTGTGGTCTGCAGTATTTAATGGGGCACTGTCACTTAAAGGTCAACGGTAAACGAGAATGTGCACTTCACGACAATTATTTTTCAATCTCTTTTAGTGTCGATGGCGAAACAAATGCAGCCAGTCGCAACGAAGCGCCAACCCACATAGACGCCTTGATAGAGTTCTATACATCAAGGGGCTTTGAAGCCGAGTGAGTGCTACTAACAGATTGACTGGGACCGAGTTAGAAATGAACGCTTACGCAGCTCTTGCGTCCAATTCCTGCTTCACGCCGCGCTAACATCTAGAATGTATAGGCCTCGAATCATCTGCTTAGGAGCATCTTCAACTTCTTCCTTCATCAGTAAACAAAAGGCCGCCATTAGTATAGCACATATGCCGTTTTCAGATGATGATGATAGTGATCCATGTGGCCAGACTGAATTCCGGAAAGGATCTAGTCATCGTACACAAACTTGTCACCGTCGAATCGAACACGCACCACTGAATTTGCAGTTCACAACTGATAATCCTGACCCTAAAGTCAAGGGTAGGAACTATAACAGGACGTCACTGAACGCGCCTGCATACTAGGTTCCCTAGCACGAGCCTCTCGCTTGAATGCCTGTTATGACCGCTAGTCGATGTGACGGAACGTGAACAGCTTTAATTCCAAAACATCTGAAACCATTAGCTTCGAAATTGCGCTCTGTGCTCTTCCGCGTCGTCGCTCAGTTCGAACGCCTCTAATTAGAGGCATTGAAACAGGGGCACGGGGAAGGGATCAATTCACTCCCCTCCGCCGCCCCCAGTGGCGTCGAAAGAGGAGGCAAGGGGCGTAAAGGGGTAAGAGGGAGAGGCAATCGCCCCAACTCCCAGACCATATGTCCTCCTATATAGTGGCCAGACCTTTCAGAAAGATATAATAAAAAAGTCGAGGTAAAGGATATCCCACTTAGTCATCACCACTGCGCGCTGTGCTCTTCCGCGTCGTCAAACTCTATCTCTCTCTCTCCCCTGAATTTTTTTATAGTACTTGCTGACCACTATTTTGTGTGTGTGTGTGTGTGTGTGTGTCCGTATGTGAGAGTGTGTGTGTGCATGTTAGGCGTTTCCTTTTTTATTTAACTTCCCCGGTTTTTCTCGCCGTCCACCTCTGCCCCTCAGCTTTCAAACGCTACCGACGTCACTACCCCCTCCTCTGGCTGGCCCAGGTAGCGTTGTTAAATGGTGGCGGAAGATGAGCTCTAAAGCCTCGCGTACCGCGCGCTGCTCCACAATATCACAAACTTCAACTTTCGCCTCGATTCTGAAGCGAAGATTTTGTTCTTATATAACTCCTTCCCAAAGTTGTGAAACGTCACTTTGTCGTCACCAATAACATCCACAAACGATGACCTTACTAAAAGAAAGTTCGGGATATTCACAGCCAGCCTAGCGACAATCTAGACAGTACTGACGCTAACGCGGCATAGGGATGCAGAGACACACAAAACATCTAAACTGCACACTGTGTTGTTCCTCGCCGTCGCTCAGTTGGAACTAGGGATGCCGCGAACTTTTTTCGAATCGAAGTTTCGATGATCGAATCAAGCGGTTCGAAAGGTTCGAAAGATTTCGATTTTCGAACTTTCCATATAGAGAAATTCGACGGAAGTTGAATTTTCAAACTTATTAAACTAAGAAGTTCGACGCTTTTCGAATTTTCGAACTTATTACGCTGCAAAATTCGATGCTTGTCAAATTCGAAAGTTCGATCATTTTCGAACTTTCGAACTTATTAATCTAAAGAATTCGAAAATGGTCGAACTCTCGATTCCTGAAAAGTCAAAAGTTCGACGAACTTCGAACTTTTAGGGTAAAATTTCGAAGCTCGTCGAACTTCGAAAGACCGGCGGGCGTTTTTATTTGGATTCAAGCAGTGACGTACATTCGTAATTTTTTTTCGCAATTCTACATTGGGTGACGCATTTCTTGCGAAAGACAATGCCGTTCATTTTAATCATCTGGCATGCTTGGTTTTAAAAAGAAAAATTCCCGAAGGAGCGAGGAAGGACGACGGGGTTTTGACAATTGTCATTTGTGCCATATTTGAAGCGCGCTATTGCCGAAGCTATTTATGGTAGAGATGTTAACCTTTTTAAGAATGATCTATATACAGCCTAGGTGACTGTCGTCTTAAGATACGATTATTGTTCTTCATGACGAGTTTCGAATAAATATCCAAACATGTACCTACAGACAATTATGCCCTAAACTTGGTAATTTTTTCGCCTACATTGTTTGGGTATCGCATTTAAATTAACACCAGAGACAGTACATATCACTACCATCTGCAGAATACAATACAATGTATTTATTGTTTTTTTTTACGTTGAGGAATAAATTTAAATCATGGGGGAAGATTTCTAAAATTGTTCAAGTTCAGCCCGTCATAAAAAATATTTTTTTCTCATTTTACGCTCTTGGGACGTGTTTCTTTTGGCCTGTACACATTTTGGTAGGAGAAACTTGTTTCATAGTTCTGGGCCTCTTAATATGCAAGAATACAACACTTCCGGCGGGTTCGTGATAGCTTTTTTTTTCTCTCCAGCTTTTTATGTTTGCATTTATTGTTATGTTTATTTATTGATTATTTTTTTAACAATGGCACAGTTATTTAGGTCGACAAGACATTATTTGAACTTTCGAGCAACTGAGCATGTGACGAGTAGTGCCTACTGACAACGAGTTTCTAAAGGCCTGTTCACACATGCAGTGTAGCGCAACAAACAAAGCGCTGACCTAGTGCTAAGCACATGCCGACGGGAGCGTTCACCAGCTTTGTATCGCACCGTCAAAACTGTTGCTCATGGCATACGATAAGTACCTGACGGCACGTGAGCAGCGTTACATCAGCGCTTCGCTGCATGTGAGAACCGGCCTCTGTAGTATCGTTCGACGTGTAGCATCTTTTCGTCTGCAACCCCGGACCGGTCGTCTCTGGCCGGGGTTGCTTCAGGTGCGTCATGCACCCAGCGTCCCCGCCCCAGCCAACGAAGGCTTTGACCTTCGATGTCTCCTGTCCGCCGGGCGCGTCTGTGGATTCTATCTTCGACGCGGCCACGGGCATTGTCGGCACCGCCGAATTGTTTTCTGTGCAACACCTGGGAGCAACCAACTTCCAATTGTCCGTCACCTCGTCGTCGGCCATGAGCCGCATCGTAAACGCCGGCGCCCTGAGCATCGGTGGAACCCTCGTTCCAATCGTCCCCGTCGGACCGCAAGTAACAGCTATTACATGCCTCTTCTTGCCGGTCTACGTCAAGAGCGAAGCGCTCGCCGCTGCCCTCGCACCTTACGGGAAGGTCCTGGACATCCGTTTTGGAGTGTATCAAGACCACCCGACCCTGCGGACGGGCACGCGCTACATTCGCATGGAGATGAAAGAGGCGACGCCTGTCCCGAACTTCCTCCGCGTCTCCGGGCATCGGGCAACTTTTGACTACCGCGGCCTCCGACGCGTATGCCGACGGTGCCAGCGAGAGGGCCACATCAAGGCGGCCTGCAATGTGCCCTACTGCACCCGCTGCGCCGCTTTCGGCCACGACTCAGCCGGATGCGCGGCTGGTTGTGGACGCTGCGGGGCGGCCCACGCGACGGTGGACTGCACCCAACGTCGCACCTACTCCTCCGTGGCCGGCCAGAGCCCGGACGAGTTCCCGGCCCTGACATCGACCCCTCGGGATGGACCCCCTGCCACCTCCGCACCTGCAGCGTCAAACGCACCCGCCCCGACACCCGCCGTCGGCCCCACCGAGTCTACCGTGCTCTCCCCGTCCGAGCCCACTGAGACAACCTCGCCTGAGCTTGATGCGGCGACACCGCAACCCACGCCGGCTACCTCCATGGCCACAGGTGAAGATTCGAACGCGCCAGTAGCCATACTTTCGAACGCGCCGGCAACCACATTTCTGAGCGACGCTAAGCCTAGCGTTCCACTCCCCTCGAGCGCCAGCTCCGATGAAGAGCCGATACAACTTGAGTCCCCGACCGCGCCGGAATTTCAGTCCAGTCCGAGCCTCAACTGGAGCGACCTCACGGAGGGCTCAGACGAGGAACGCCTCGTCATCCACGAGATCGCCGGGGATGCCGCCGGGGACGCCGCCGGGGACGCCGCGAAAGGAGTGGACACCCGCTCAAGACCGCGTTACCGTGAACGCCGCCGCAACGCAAGCCTGGAACCGCGGAGACTTCGCAGCCGCAGTCGCAGCCGACACGGTGGTGCTGAGGAAGGGAAGCGTGTCCTTTCCAGCAGCGACGAGTTCGCGACCCCGCAAGGCATCCCGGCCGCAGCAGCTCGCCTCAAGCGCTCGCGGAACGACTCCCCTTCGCCCACTGGAAGCCCCAGCAGCCAGCCATCGTCCGGAACACCCTCGGATTAACGAAGTGCCGGTGACTGATTTTCCTCCTCTTCGCACGGCTACGTGTCCTCACCCTGAATGTCCAGGGGTTCCGCAGTGCGACCAAACAAGTGGAGGTTCTCCAGCTTGCCCGGACTGTCGGTTGCGACTTTCTCTTTCTCCAGGAGACAAATTTCGTTAGGCAACGCGACGTCACCCTCTTCAAGCAACGTTATGCAGTGGATTGTTTCTTCTCCTTTGCTACTACCCGGAGCTCCGGGGTAGGAATTATTATTTTTAATCGCGCGCTCATGCGGCAAAGCTCGTGCTGCTTTGACCCCGATGGCCGATTCATCACATTCGATTTTTTTCTGGACGCCGCCCGTTTTCGCACCGTGTGTGTTTACGCCCCGGCACAACGCTCGCACTCCACGGCATTCTACAAGAACTTGGATGTTCACCTCCTCGACGCACGGCACTGCCTGGTACTCGGAGATTTCAACTGCGTCGTCGACTCCCGGCGCGACGTCAGGGGACCAGGGTACGGCCGCTCTACATGGAACGCCCGCGAATTGAGACGGCTGATTGGACATTTCGACTTGGTGGACTGCTGGACCCTCCTCCTCCTGGCAACGTGGTGGGTCAAGCAGCCGCCTGGACAGGGTCTACGTCACCGAGACCCTGGCCTCAGCCGTTCAAGCTTGTGGGGCTGTGAACTTCCCACCCGCCATCGGTCACATCTCAGACCACCGGCCAGTGCTAGCGGAGCTCTGTCTGGCTCCCTCGGCCGGGCACCAACGCTTCTGGCGCTTGGACTCCCGCGTCCTGCAGGAGCCGACGAGCCGCGACCGCCTGAAAGAAGTTTTGCGCCGGTCTCTACATGGAGTGACGCCAGATCCAGCGAACTGGGACCACCTTCTGGAAACCTGGCGGGTGGCGTGCGTGACGGAGGGCCGTGCCCTGCGCCAGCGGCAAGTTGAAGAGCTCCGCGAAACATCGCTGCGAATCCGCATCGTACGTCGCGGGGGCGCTGGGACTCCCCTTATGAGGGGCTACCTGTCGCAGCTCCTCGATCGGTACCAACGCCTACTACGGGCGTCGACGACAGCAGCGACAGTTCTTCAGGGGAGGGGCGGACCCTCCTTACACCCCGAAGTGCTTCGCTACACACATCGCACACAGGTGAGGGAGCGGCGAGTCCCGCCCGTTCCAGTTCCTCCGTTGACGCCTCCGCCTGGCCAACCTTCTGTCCCAAGCTTCAGCTCCCACTTCGAGGCCCTGGCGACTTCGGAGTCAACGATAGACCGCGTGACCCTGGCCATGCACCCTTTCTTGCACGACCTCCCCAAAGTTCCACCCACCACTGGCGATCAGCTGTTCAAGCCTCCCAATGCAGAGGAGGTTCACAACGCTCTCCTGAAAATGAAGACTGGATCTGCGCCGGGCCCGGATGGATTCCCGACCGAGTTTTACCGCACATTCTGGGATGTGCTGGGGGAGCATGTGTGTGCAGTCCTCCGTATCTTCTTCACGGAGCTCCGCCTGCCGGAGTCCTTCCGGCAGGGCAGGATAATCCTGTTACCCAAGGAGGGAGGAGACCCCAGCGAACAAGGGGCGTGGCGACCCATCACTTTGCTCAACACAAGTTACAAGCTGCTCGCTTCGGTGCTTGCACAACGGCTGCATGACATCCTCCCGGACATTGTAACAACGCGCCAGACGTGTTCGGTCGTGGGCCGCAGCGTCCACACACTGTCATCGCTCACGAGGGACGTGCTTCACTACACGAACTCCCGCTGCGCCAGGGGCTTGATCGCCTCCCTGGACCAGGCGAAAGCGTTCGACCGGGTTGAGCACCCCTTCCTTTTCGCCACGCTCGACGCCTTTGGTTTCCCCCCGGAGGGTGCTCGCCTCTTCGAGGTCCTGTACGCTGGCATGAAAAGTGATCTGTGCGTGGACGGCGGCGTGGTGGCCAGCTTCCCCGTCACGCGAGGCGTACGCCAGGGCTGCCCACTCTCGCCGCTCCTCTTCGTCCTGTCGCTCGAGCCGTTCCTTGCCAACATCGACCGGTGCTCCCTGGTACGCGGCCTCCCTCTCCCCGGCAGCGGCGAGGTGAAGGCGACTGCGTACGCCGACGACATCACGCTGTACCTACGCGACGCTGACGACCTTGGCGCGGCGCTTCAGGTCTTCGCGACGTACGGGTCGCTCTCGGGGGCACGCCTCAACGAGGAAAAGAGTAGAGCGTTGTGGGTTAACCGCCCACCAGACCCAGCTTCCCCGCTCCCGGCGGCTTCCGTGGTGAAGATACTGGGCGTAACGTACAACGCGATGGGAATCTCACCCGAGATGTGGACCCGCCTTGCGCGCGACATCACGGCAAGTGTGGATCGTGCCCGCGACTACGCTCTCCCCGTGGCCGAGCGCCGGTATATGGCCCACTCGGTGTTCTGCGGGCGCCTCTGGTACCTAGCGCAGGTGGTAGTACCGCCGCGTAGCTTCACCAGGCAAGTGCGAAGTTCCTTGTTCAGGTTCTTCTGGATGAATAAAACCGAGCTCGTCACCCGTCAGGTGCTCTCCCTCCCACGCGAGAAGGGAGGATGGGGCTTCCCCTGCGTGGATGGCACGCCCGCACTACTCCAGCTGAAGACCATGCTCATGATCCTACACGAGGCTGAGAACCCGGCCAGATCTCTCGCTCTCTACTTCGTGGGGCACTCCCGCCGAGACCTGGGTGTCGACCTCACCGGCCCGTCGGGTGCCTGTGCTGAGACACCGCCGCCGGCTTACTGGAAGGCGCTTCAGCTGTATCGCCGCCTCGTGGAGCAGGCGCCTCAACTGGACATCACGACAACACCAGCGTCACGCCTCGCCCAGGCCCTGTTGGAACCACAGCTCACTCCCGTGCAGATTGGACTCTCGGATTCGTTCCCATGGGTCCGCCTCACATCCTCCAAGCTTCCAGGACACCTTCGAGACTTCGAGTGGCAGCGAGGCTGGGGAGTGCTTCCCACACGAGACCGGCTACTTCGGTGGGGCGTGTGTCGCACCGATCAGTGCCCGAACTGCGACGACCGAGAGACGAACGTGCATGTTGTGTCGGAGTGTGTGGTGACGCGCCCGTTCTGGCGGGTCGTTCGCTCTAGCTTTCGGGGGCTGGGCGTGGCACTTTACCTACTGCGCGGACGATGTCCTTCGGGGCTCTTCGCGTGCCTTCTGCTCGCCGCGAGCGAGTACGTCCTGTGGCGAAACCGGTGCTGCGCCGTGGGACAGGGACGGAGGCTGCGCGCGCTCTGGCCGCTTCTGTTCAGGCTACGGCGGGAGCTCGTGTCCCACCTCGAGGCGCAACTGTTCCTCCTCGGAGAGCAGGAGTTCCTGCGACGCTGGTCCTGCCGATACCTACACGTGCACAACTCTCGCATTGAACTCCGTTTTCAATATGTTGATCATATCTAGACCGCGTTAGGCGGAGAAAGGGGGAACGGGACGACGATGCGGCCCTCTCTTTGAGGCGTCGCAGGGTCGGGACGTGCGAGCACAGTACCGGTTGGGGGGCCTCTTTGCGCGAGTGATCGCGCGGACGGGCGCTTTACCGAGCGGTGGGTGCGTGCCCGCGCCTTAGGCACGGGGTTGGCTAGCTTGAAAGACTATATACTGTACATAGCGCGTTCTCGGGTTTTGGTTTTGTTATGGGCATGACACCACTGTTGTAAATAAAATTTTCTAAACAGCAATGAACATCTACGCGATCTTTTATGCAGCGTAGAGCGACAGTAGCTATACATTTGCATCAACAATTTCAGATTAAAATAAGCTCGACCATTCCCTCTTTCCCCGTACGGTTTTCCTTAACAATCCGAAATATCGGGGAGGGGGGGGGGGGGGGAGAGACTGGAGCTTCCCCCCTTTTTCCTCTTCCGACGCCACTGGTATGGTAGAACGCTCCTCGACCTCAAGTTGCGTCAGCTTCTGTGCTTTTTGCTCGGCGTTTATTCCGCCCGAGAAAATAAACCTCCAAAGAAATTACAAACAAACAAAAAAATGGTCAAGGTGCAGGCCGGCTGGTGTATGTTGATCATGATGCGAAATCCCGAGGCTAGGAATATAATTCGCAAGAAATAGTGTGAAAAGAAAGAACAAAAGGGGACAGGAGAACGTCTCAAACTCAGCGGAGTTGAGTTTGAGACGTTGTCCTGTCCCCTTTTTCCTGTCTTCTTACACTTTTTCTTTCAAATTTCATTCCCAATCTCAGGATTTTGCATCATGTACAAACTAAACTTACCATATGCCAGCGTCACTCGGGCGGCGTTCGATCGGATTACTCAGCGTGCAAGGGGGTAGGGGAGCAGTTTGCCAGATCACTCCAAGGTTTTTCTGAACCTCAACCGTCTGCCTGCCCCTGGCCGTTTCGAACTGGATGAGTACCGTTAAACAGTGCGTTCGTAGGATCACTACTTCGTAATGCACGTTAATGAACACCCCGGGCTGGGGGTCACAATTACTGATCTTCTGTTACATGTCACTGTACTGGCAAATATGCCAGCAAACCCGGGGCACTCGTCGTCTCATTTAATTGCCTGACCAACTTTGCGCAGTCTAAATATCACACCCAAACTTTTCTAAACCTGATTTCGTGAAAACCAGTGAGGCGTGAAAGCCTTATTTGAAACTGAAACTGGTGGCGGAACATGAAAACCGGACTTCGAACTTTGCGCACTTGGACTTCAAAAAAACCGAAAACCTTCAGTTTTTTTTTTTTTTTTTTTTTTTTGAATTTAGCATTGAAAGAGAATCGAAACCTTTGAACTTTTCGACCTTTATGTAGAAAGAAATTCGAAATCTTCGAATTGATCGAACTTTATGTCTTTAAAAATTTGAAACGTTCGAATTTTTCGAATTTTAGATTCAAAGAAAATCGAAACATTCGAATCTCTCGAATTTCAAGTCGGAAAAGTTCGAAATCTTCGAACTTATCGAACCTAAAGTAAAAAAATACTCGGAATAATCGAACCCGAACTTTTAGAAACCGTGAAAGCTTCGAACTTTTCGAATTCGAAACCCTACGATTTTTTGGAAAGTTGCGAATTTTTCGAATTCGAACCTCCCTACGGTCGAAAATATCGAAACTTTTCGTAATCGAACCTCCCTACGGTCGAAAATATCGAAACCTTTCGTATTCGAACCTGGGGTGGTTCGCGGCATCCCTAGTTGGAACGCCTCTAAGCAGGGAAGTAAAAAAATGTGGACGGTTGGGCTGGCGTTTTGCCCCCTTCCCCTCTTCCCCCCACGGAGCATCGAAAGAGGGGGCAAGGGGTATAAAGGGGTAAGGGGGGAGGTGATCACCCCATACCCGAACCATATCCTCCTACATAGCGCCCAGACATTTGAGAAGGGTACAACAATAAAAATTCGGTGAAAGGGACATCTCTCTTCCTCACTATCATCACCGCCCCCTCCCTTTCTCTCGAACACTTCCTACGGCACTTCCTGACCCCTACTACTGTATGTTGGTCGCACCCTTTTATTTCCCTTACTCCGGTTTTCTTGCCGTCACCCTTCGACGCCCCGCCTTCTTTCAAACACCCCGGTAGCGTTGATGACAGTGGCGGAAGATGAAGCCGCGGATACCGCTCACTGCTCCACAATATCAGAAAGTTCAATCTTCGCTCGATTCTGAAGCGAAGATTTCGGCCTCAAATAACTTTTTTTTTTAAATGTTATGAAACGTCACTTTGTCGTTACAAATAACCTCCACAAATTACGGTCTTGTGACGAGAAAGTTCGGAGTATTCACATCCCGACTAAATACGCCCTAAACAGCATTCACTCTAACGCGGCATTGCGATGAAGGGACTCACGGGCGCGACGTCATCAGTGCAGCCGTTCAATCGGCTGGCCCTACGGTGTTGCTCGCGCGTGCTCTGATGAAGCCCTTTACGACTTTTTGTTTCACAGCTTCGCCGGAATTTGAGCACCGAGAGTGTTTCGATGATTGACATCTCGTCTCGCGTGGCAATATCGTCGCGAGAACCCAATCTGCACGCCCCGAGAACTTTGGCTTCAACTTCGTGTTTAACGAGTTTAGCGACCTAGGACTACGGCATAAGCGAACCACCTTTAAAGTGTAGTGTGGATGAAAGCCTGATACGCGTTTGAAAATAGAGGATATTGTCCCAATGCTGCCGCAAACACCAAGAATTCCAAAAGCACAAAAGCATCAAGCATTTCCAAAACACACAAGCGTCACACATTTCAGAAGCACAGGCGGACTACATATGTTATTTACTTTTCTACCAAGTAAAAATTTTGCCTCCCATGTGGTTGCAAGCTCAGACAGCTTGAAGCCAAAACGCACTTACACTTCAAACCCAAATATTGCTAAAAAGATCACGGAAGCCTGCGAACTCGGCGTGTTTTTGTTAGTAAAGCAAATAGTGTAGGCTCTACGTGTTTTGCCTTCCGTCACCGAGAGCAGACGTTGGGCTTCTAAGGTTGCTAAAGCAAACATATAAATATGTCAAGGTTTAAGATGCGTTGTTTAAACGTGAAACCAACCTTCGTGGTGCAAGTTGCATACTTTCATGAGCGGGCAGTTCTAGTCCACAATTTGCTCGCAAACTACTTCTACTATATCATTACAAGAAACACTTTCGTGATAATAGTTCATCAGACTAGTATGCAAAGAGTTACAAGTAATTGATTAGTTGCAATCAATTAAATTTAAGTTGAGTAGATTGTTGGGCTAGTTGGTTTTGGAACTTGGAATACATTTTAGCGCTCAAAACACAAGGACACAAAGACGACAATCAGACACCACAGTGGGCTACTACCAACTGATTTTATTACATGAAACGTCACTTATATACCATCCTTGTTTTTGATATCATCCCATCACTAGCCATCCCGATGCCAGGCTGCGTCATTGAGGAAGGCACGTTTCTTGTCAAGTAGATAAAATGAGGCCACGCTGATACATGCTGCCCCACCCATCTTAATCTCCTCTGCGTCGACTGTCTCTTTCACAGTTTTTTCCTTGTGCCTCGCCAGAATCTTGCACTCGGAAAACAACGGTACACACTTGCAGCTTTGACAATGATCAGACAGATGACCGTCCCGATAATTTCCTACTTTAAGTATGTGTTCTCTTAGCCTATTATTAAAACACATAACGGCCTGACATATATTTTATTTTAACTTTTTACGCTTCGATTACTTTTTTTCTGGTGTAGCGTGCTCTGTTTCTCATTGACTATTTTTCTGAAACCAATTACAAGCGAACAATTTATGTTTCCGAAACAGCTAAATTTGATGTGTTTGTTTACGTAAAAAGTCGCTTTTTCTGCCCGAGCGTTGTTCGCCTATGTCGCACCAACGTTGGATACTTTTTTCACCCATAAACAACTAGGAAAATATATGAAGATACCAGACGGATTACAACTTCAACGCGCTAGGGGACGTTTGGCTTTTTAAGCTTAACGAGGTGTCAAAGACAAAACTAGTGTCAAAATGTTTTGGAGTATTATTAATGGCAAGAAAGACAAGGCTATTTTGCTTTATGACTCTGATGGCATTGTTATGTCTGACGATGACTCTGCGAAAATCCTTAATGAGGTGTTTGTTCAATCGTTTTCTAGAGATGTAAACTGTTCTATTGTTACTTACCCTAATCATGATTTCTTTCCAATGGACCCGCTTGTGTTTGATTTTGATGGCATTGTTAAGCTGATTGACAACCTCAAAGTGTCTTCATCATGTGGTATTGATAATATTAACACTAAGTTTCTAAAGCATACTAAAATTTACAGTGCAATTTTTCTTACTAAGATTTTTGAGCAATTTATTCTTACTGGTGTCCTTCCTGAAGATTGGAAAACTGGCAAGGTGGTTCCACTTCATAAATCAGGCGACAAACACTGCCCCGACAATTATAGACCCATTTCCATAACCAGTACTCCTTGTAAAATGTTAGAGCATATTATTTATTCACATCTTGTTAAATATCTCGAATCCAACTCTTTTTTCTTGTCCTCACAGCATGGCTTTCGTAAATTTCTTTCTTGCGAAACACAACTTCTCGTCTTTACTAACGATTTATTTTCATTACTTGATCATGAATCCCAGGTTGACTGTATTTTTCTTGATTTCAGCAAAGCATTTGATAAAGTTTCTCACCAACTACTACTCTTCAAGCTTAGCAAACTCAACCTCGACCCTCAGATACTAACTTGGATTGAGTGTTTTCTTACAAATCGTTCGCAGTTTGTTCATATAAATAACTCTAATTCTTCAGTGTCTTCTGTTACTTCTGGCGTCCCTCAAGGCTCCGTTCTCGGTCCTTTGTTATTCCTCATATACACCAATGACTTGCCGTTGTGTGTCTCATCATCGCTTAGTTTATTCGCGGATGACTGCGTTATTTATCGTAAGATTACTAATGATTCTGACTCTCTTTTTCTTCAAAACGACTTAAATGCTGTTCTTGATTGGTGCAAGCTGTGGTCCATGACACTTAATACTAAAAAATGTAAAACAATGAAAGTGTCTCGCCGTAACACTACGCCTTTTATCTATCATCTTGATAACGTTTCTTTAGAATGTGTGACCTCATATAAATACCTCGGTGTGCATATTACTTCTAACCTCTCCTGGCATATTCATATTAACCACATCATTGCTAATGCCAATTCTATGTTAGGCTACCTAAAACGTAACTTTTCTCTTGCACCAGTTTCTCTCAAACTAATATTATTCAAATCTTTGGTTCGCTCAAAATTAGAGTATGCCGCTTCAATCTGGGATCCTGGTCAGACGACGCTCACTTCTCATCTCGAGTCAGTTCAGAACCGCGGCGCTCGTTTCATACTTAACAATTATCACCGTACAGCTAGTGTATCATCCATGAAATCTCTTCTCTCCTTGCCACTGCTTTCTTTGCGCCGTAAGTGTTCTCGTCTATGTCTTTTCTATAAAATATATAATTCTAACCCCATTCTTAAAGAAAAGCTCTTCCTCGTCCCACCTTACGTTTCTCCACGCATTGATCATCAGTACAAAGTCGGCATTCCTCATTCTCGAACCTCAGCCTATCACGAATCTTTCATTCCTAGGACATCACCAGAGTGGAACCACCTTCCGGCGTCATTAATATTATTACCCTCGTTAGATGTGTTTAAAACTGCTGTTACTAATTATTTTTGCGAAAGTGACCCGTGACCTATTCCATGTCTTCTGTTACTGTTTGTTGTTGTTTTTTCACTCACTCCCCTCTGTAACGCCCCCAGGGCCTTGAGGGTATGTAAATAAATAAATAAATAAATAAAATAAATAAAAATAAAAGATATGTTTGCAATTTTAATTTTGTAATAAAAGTTTGAGGAAGTTACATGAAAAGGAATCAAGTACTTTGAAGTGATTTTTGAATTACTTTTGTGATGTAGTAATTGATTAATGTAATCGTGCAGTTAGATGTAATACAGTAAATGTAATTGTAATCGATTTTTTCTTTCAGTAACGCGTGCAAGACTGGAGTTGATATACGAAGTTATCTTGAATTTCGCCACCAACGATCCCTCTTTGCTCTCAGTGGTTGGGGCTGACGCGTAAAGACAAAACGCGTTACTAGCCACACTAGATAAATGTTAACAAATAAAAGAAAAATAAAACAAATAATATTATTGATTACCCTCAAGCGTTCATGTATTCTTAGAAACATTCCTCGTTTCTTGTTTCTATTTTTTCCATTGAAAAAAAAAATTGTAGTCACCATGAAAAAAAAATTGAGACGACGATTTCCTTTTTTTTTCTATTGAAACTAAAAACACAAAGAACAAAAAGATAAAATAACTAAGGAAAGAATTTTAGAGTAAATTCCAAAGCTATTCCTGTTTTCTTTTTCTTTCTTTGCTTTCTTCTAAGGTACGAAATGGCCCTTCTGTTGCCACATGAAGCCAAAAATAGAATCGTGCAATTCTGTTGCCTGTGATAAACTTTTGAAGAGCCGTTCGAAATGACAGTGTTGAAACCCACTTGCTTGCTTCAGTGCTGCAACCCACGCTTACGCAAGAAGGGGTGGAATGTGAGAAGACAGGTCATGGCTTATATTTCGGTTATCTCGCAATTTACAGCGATCCTCCGACGAGACGTTGAAGAAGCAGTTTGAGCTTTTCGTTTTCCTAACACAACAACCCCTTCTAAGCTCCCCCCCCCCCCCCCCCGGCCTCTTCCAAAAAAAAAAAAAAAATGACACGTTGCAACGTCAAAGCGCACGCAGGCCCACTAAAAAAAAAAAAAAAAAAATAGTCGCCTTGGAAAGAAGCTGTTTACTTGCTTTACGCGAAGAGGCAGGTGGGCTGCTTAGATTTGTGCACAACTTCAATCGTCATTCTGAAACTTTTGCAATAACTGATTCGATTCCTCAGATAAGACAATAACATATTTGTACATCGCATCTATGAGTAGGTTTGAAATATAAAAAATAACCTAAGAAAACCGGCTCTAGTGAGATTGATTGAAAAAAAGAAAGAAAATACCGGCGGTTTAGTCGCAATCGCTGTGTACTTCGTTTAACATAAAGCCGGGGTCACACTCACTATAAAAAAGGTCCGTGCGTCTACTTTCCTTTACAGCACTGGGAGAACCAATCAGCGCAACTTACGGAGGCAGCTCAGCGAATGACGATACCGAAACATATGCTTAGACCAAAAACCGCAACCACACTCTAAAAAAAGTATGTGCGTCTGCTTTCACGCACAACACTTGAAGAACCATTCAGCGCAACTTCCGGGGGCAGCTCAGCGAATGACGATGCCGAAACGTCTGTTTAGACCGAAAAACGCAGACTGAGTTGTGACATTAAGCAATGCAAGCGTGACGTTTTGCATTGCTTAATGTCACAACTCAGACTGGGTTTTTCGGTCTAAACAGATGTTTCGGCATCGTCATTCGCTGAGCTGCCTCCGTAAGTTGCGCTGATTGGCTCTCCGAGTGTTGTGCGGGAAAGCAGACTCACGGGCTTTTTTTAGAGTGTAAGCAATACAAGCGTGACGTTGTCCATTGCTCAATGTCACACCTCAGACTGCGTTTTTTTTTATCTTAACATATGTTTCGGCATCGTCATTCGCTGAGCTGCCTCCGTACGTGGCGGTGATTGGTTCTCCCAGTGCTACGCGGTAAACTAGACGCACGGACTTTTTTTAGAGTGCTTCTCATTCATCGTACAAACGACAGTCTGCAAGCATTCGTACGTGGTACGAATGCCGCGTGCCATGTTTTCGTTTTTAACTCATTGACATGCGGTATTCGAAGCCCGGGTCTCGCGGGGACTCGCGTTCGAATCTGTACGAAAACCGTCTTTTGCATGATGTCTAAGCAACGTGACCTCAGCTTTAGTCCGCACTCAGCCGATGCTTTACGAGCTGATGGAACTAATCAGACAACGTCAAAAGTACACAATCATGAAGTTATTCGTGCTTCTCTACCTGTTTTGTTACCGCTGAAGCAAACACACACAAAAAGAGATGAGCGACTTGCGGCTATTGACGCTGCTTGGTTTTTCTCATTAGCTCGTTGCGCTGCCAGCGTCTAGACGGAAGCTGAAACTAAGTGTAGACGCTTTACACACGTGCCAGATTACAACGGTCAATGCCACTGAATTGGGCGTTGACGAGACCCAACAAAGACCAATGCTGCCAAGGACACAGTAAAATCTAAAATGGCAATATCCTGCAACCGCTGTGGTAATGGGGAAGTGAAGTGAGCGGAATAAAAAAAAGCAAGAACTGAAGGTCCGTTATGGAGGAGCCCACGCAAAGCTGCTGCAAAGCCTCAATACGCTATTATCAGATCCGCTTGCTAATTAAAAATTATATTGCTTTATTTTCGCCTGGCGCTTGCTCTATACCTTGCCCAGTTCATTCATTCATTTATTATTCCTTGAGGGCCCGTTAGAGCCTTATACAAGGGGGTCAATAACACACTAGTAATCAAAGTTTAAAATAAATTAACACTTGAGTTCAAGGCTGACAGGGCGGTGGACGGTGCGCGTTGGCCGGAGCGATCGACAGCCTCCCTCTCACCACCCGGGGCTTCTATCTACGCAGTATGGGTGGGAACGTGATCACGTGAAGTAAGATGGATGTGTGACCAGTGCAAACGGCACCATTGGCTATTTAAAAAAAAAAAAACAAAAAAAACTAAAAAAAAAAGGCTAAAAAAACAGGCAAAGATGCGAAATCTGTTTTTTTCTTCAAATACTCCCCAAAACATGTTAATAAATGACCCAAAAAAATTTTGGGACACTGTCAACAAAAATTATTATTTTTTTTTAAATGTCACTTAAAACGTTAAGTCAGGATAGTGACTGCGCTAACATACTGAATATTATGGCTACTGAATCCTTTACCAATACTAGCAACATCAGCTACCCAGTGTGCCGGTCATTTACCAATGGATGCTCTTCTTGTTGACCATATCGGTATTGGCGACGTGCGCGACCGAAAGCGTCGCTGTGGTCGGCTTTGCACGATTGGCCCAACAGCTGACTATGACGTCGGAAAGGGTATACCATCGACGGAAGTAAGAGGAATGAAAGAACTCTAATTTCGACGGTGTTGGCAGTGTTGCTTTGACAGCGCAATGATTTCAGGCTTCCACCATGCTATTTACAAACACCATCGAACTTGTTGTTCGCAAGGTAATGACGTCACAAGGGGGAACCATAGGAGGGCGCCACCAAAATATCTCGCCGCTAATAGTTATTATTTTAGACGGGCTGAAATTGTCTTCTTCTTCAGGAGTTGACGGCATAAATACTAAGTGCCTGAAAAGCACCAAGCTATATTCCTCCCTTTTCTTGCCAAATTATTTGAACAGCCGCTCCGAGACGATGACATACCGTCGGCCTGAAAAAGTGGGAAGGTGGCTCCTATTCCAAAGGCTGGTGACAAACATTCTCGCCACAACCATTGTCCCATTTTATTAACAAGCATCCCGTATAAACTGCTCAAGCAAATAATATTTTCCCACATTGTAAACGTCATATAAATCAATCATTTATTTCACTCCAGTTCAGCACGGATTTCGTAAATCATTGTCATGTAAAACTCAGCTTCTATCGTTCACTTACGACATTCATTATATCGTTGACCAAGGCTCCCAGGTGGACTGCATATTCTGGAAGTTTCCTAAGGTATTCGATAAAGTGTGTCATAAACTGTTACTACTGAAACTTGCTAAACTTAACATTGGCCCCAACATTCTTCCATGCATACAATATTTTCTTACTAATCGTTCGGAATTTGTGACAGTCCATATTGAACTCTCCACTTGCCTCAGTAAACACTGGTGTTCCCCAGGGGTCTTTGTTAGGCCCCTTACTACTCTTAATTGATATTAACAACCTACCAGTTAATATGTTTTCATTGATTTGTCCCTTTGCTTACGACTGTGTAACATGCCGTAAAACCCGAAGTAACCATGACATTTTCGCTTTTCAGTTTGATATTAGGGAGTTTTAGCAGGTAGTTTCCGCACGAACCGTTCGCCCTCGAACGGATCGGCGACGTCACTGGCCATGCGCGCGCGAGTCGTTCCGGGCGCCGGGAGGCTCTTCTCGTTCGTTTCTCCCATTCCGGCCGCTGGAGTCGTCACCGGAACGCAGCCAGCACCGTTCACGACTCGGGTAAAAAAAGATGGCGGTCGGTTCGACGACTGACTTCGCCGACCCAGCCGAGCGTTAAGCTTAGGGCAGCGGGATTCGATTTGCCATCCTGTTAGTCTGCTTCATTTAAGAGGTCGAAACAAATCATTTCGAGGACTGCTCACAATATTAAGCGATCGTAAATGCTGTAAACTGCGCATGCTAGTAAATTTTTGAAATCTGCAGGCAGACTAGCTGCCGTGGCGACAGCGAGCAGACGAAATGATTTGGTTCGACGGCACACAACGTGAACGATCGTTCGACTTCAAGATGACGGAGACACACCACACACCTTTACGGTTGTTCAGGTACTTTTTGCTCTACCCAGCTTCGCAGTTCTCAAAATTCCGACCGGCAAATGTTACGTCCGCCGTCTTGTATGCATCAGTCGTTCGCCGGAAACACGAGCCGCCACGGATTTACACGTTGGAGAAGGTCTCACAGGTTTCCCAGAAGATGGCGCCACCGGTCAAGCAAATCATCATCATCGTTTACACGGTCGGGCTAGTTTCACGATTCGCTAAAATATGTCAAATTTCGCGTATGGTTTCACGACACGAACCAGCTGCACCGTTCGTGATTTCGACTCGCTAAAACTCCCTATTAACTCTGTCTCATTCGTGAGCTTTGGCTAATAAAACTAAACACTAGTAAATGTAAACACATGAGAGTATCCCGCAAACATAATGAGAGCCCTTTTTACTACCTTGATGGCAACCTTTTGGAACAAGTGATATCACACAAATATATTGGTGTTAACTTTACCTTTAATCTTTCAAGGAAACTTGATATTGAGTGTATTACTAATCGTGCTACAAGCATGCTGGGTTACCTAAAACGTAATTTTTCAATGGAGACTGTTTCGCTTAAATTGGGCCTCTATAAAACATGAATAAAACCTAAGCTCTGTATGCAGCCTCCATCTGGGATCCCGATCACATTATATTCGTCAGTGCTTTGGAATCCATTCAAAATAGATCAGCCCGTTTCATTCTATTAAACTATCCCCGCGCCGCCAGTGTCTCTTCAATGAAAAATAGGTTATATGTACCATATCTTTCACGCCGCCGTAAAATTTCAGTTATGCTTTTTTCATAAAGTTTTTTTTTTATTTTCTAATCCCCTATTATGCGACCATTCTATAACTCCTCTCTATTACATATCGTCTCGTGTTGATCACCAGCACAAAGTTGGAGTCCCAAGCTAATTATCCTATACATTTCATTAATCTTTTTTTACCACGCACAACTGGAGAATAGTTACCATATCCGCTCTAATCTTTTTTGAAGTGCTCTTACTCACCATTTTTGCGCTGATTTCTGACCTGTTTGTTTCATTCATTATAATCCGTTTACTGTATTGCTGATTTGCTACATTTTCATTTTCTTCTTATACGCTCTCCTTCTCTGTAATGCCTTTGGGCACTGAGGTTACAATAAATACGTAAATAAATAAAAGAAATATGTACGCTACGAGATAAAATAACTTCAGATCCTGAAACAACAATAAATGCTATGGGTCCAGCCTTTTCTATTACGTGGTGGAAGCTTCACTTGGTCTATGCACATGAAAACTATAATATTCGTTTGGTGCGCCTACTGTATTTAAAAACACTGTCTTTAAATGCACTGGATATCCTAAGTGATATCACTGTGTTACGTTTAATATTGAAACATTGAAACAATAAATTGTTTATTGAAGTTATGGTAAACCCAATATTCGCTTATTGGTGTCATTGTAATACAACAAAATTTAATTGTCTCATAAACCCAATAAACCCATAACACTCCTTATTGAGGCACAATTCATCCCGACACAATACGAGGCTATTGCTGTTTTGGAACAATGTGAAATACGATCTGTCTTATGGCCCTCTGCTAGCTTGCTGTATTGTGCGACAACGTCGGTTGCAGGATACAAATATCAAAGGGGATAGATTTGAGAACGTTGTTGCATATATCTCCATGGGCGCAGATGAATATTTATCAACATTTACAAATCCGAAAACAGGCGTCACTAGGGTCATCGGCACCATGGGTAGGTGGCACCACGCGAAACCCCTCTCCCCCTCTCCCGTTCACTGCCCAGCTGCACCCCTCTGAGCACTGCACTCAGGGTTATTCGACCCCCCCCCCCCCCCCTTGTGACGCCACTGCATCCGAATGCTAATACATTTATTCAGTGTCGTAGATTGAATCCCAAATGACTTGAACAAGGTACCGAGCCCGTGTTTTCTGTATCGCGTTTCGCAGTCTCGGGCACTGACGATAAAACGAAGAATTCTAAACTGTCTATCTGCTCGTCTTTCCCGTCCCACGCCCGTCCCCACAACAACGCTCGGTCTGTGTGTTCTTCGTTCTTTCTCCTTCGTACTTTTGGCGCTCTTTCTCTCTTCGAAACCTTTTTCGGGTAATCCCAAGTAATCCTACGTACAATAGACCTACTGCTAAATTATCCAAGCGTCAAGGATAATGCAGGGACTGGTTTTCTACGCGCCGCACTTGCTGGCGTCAGCGCTAGTAACTTTTCAAAAGCAAATACCTAAAACAAACGGTATCTTGCACGCGCGTTCGTCAACGCTTTATTTTGGTTATTTACTTCGAATCTTTTATACAAGGCAGGCGTGCGCGTGTGACGCTTGGACCACCAATCCCTGCATTCTCCTTGATGCTTGGGTAACATAGCAATAGGGAGTGTTCACTGGCGCCCATAAACGTGTACGCTGCTGCTGAGCGCGTGCTGACGGCGACCTTCCGCAGTCCTTTTGGAGCGTGCATTTAGCACCACGAAGGTTGCCGGTCTTAGCAGGCTATTAATGTGAGCTCGTTCTGAGCATGCGCTCTAAACATCGCCCTCAAATATGGCGTCCAGTGAATACCTCCTATACTTTCTGTTCGAGCATGTGCTCACACTTTTCCGCCCGGGCGCATCTGATTTCGGTTCCGACTTTGACGACTTTTCGGAGCCATGGGTGATTGTTATGTTGTATGGCGTAGGTCGGCATGAGGTTCGCTTTAATGGAGTGTGCATCTCGGTAGTTGCCCAGACGCCTTTCGTTAGCGGACGGCGGACGATAGGTAGCGATTTCACGTTCTTATTTTATTACTCCCTACTGGGGTAATATATTTTGTGAAATTATAATACGCGAAATGTGGGCGGCAGAGAAAAGCTAATGGAGAAAAGCTCGACGGAGAAAAGCTCCCCCGAGGGGAGCTCACCGCACAAACTGTCCGATGCGAAGCAAAGCTCGCCAACTGTTTGAGATGCAGAGAAAAGCTCCCATACGAATCTAAGAATTGAGCATTCGCTCAAATGAAATGCTTTCACTGAACTTAAGTGTGCTGGGATGCCTTATGCGCATGCGGTCATTCTGCACTTAATTATCAAAATATGGTTTCAAAATATATATAAAAAGTTTTGTAACACGTCAGGCGTTGCCCGACGAAAATAAATATAAATAATTTCAATAGAACGCTAATTAAAGAAGAAAAAAATAACTGGGTGCATATAACCAGGTTTGAGTAGTTTCTGAATGTTTTGTTTAGGACATTACAGTTTATGCAATATACCAACACCGCATTGCCAAATACCCATATTTCATCATTTGTTTAAGAAGGAGTTGTTTGAATGCCTACCTTATTCGAACGGAAAATTAAGAACAGTCGTATTTCCTCTATCGCGCCTACGCCAGAATTAAACACGGTGACACTCTCGCGAAATGGTTTGACAAAAAGCGGTGCGAGGACCACAGCCAGGGTGAAGAATACAGATCAAGATGACCTAAATCATGATTTTACTTAGGCCGGTTTTAATAGGATGATTTGAATCAAGCCTTTCCCGCCAAAATTATCCCAAAATTAGTTTCCTTTATTTACCGTTTGACTAAATACATTATTTGTTTTCTTTTAATAAGAACACAAGCTTTTTGAAGATGGTTCACATATCCAAATGATAAGAAGGTGAATGAAGCAACTGGGTCACAGAGCACACCCAGATATTAACTCCTGTCTGATGCTGGGTGCCTTTCGCCGTAAGCGGAAACTGCAAGCCTTAAAGGGCAACTCCCATAGAAAACGAAACCAAAGTAAAGTGCTGGTATCGCTTTATTTGCACGAAATATGATCACAGCTAAAATATTACGTCAAACTGGAGCCGCGTACTCCTCTAGCACTGATTTTAAAGATGCGACCAGCTGCTCTTTAACGGGCGGCAAGCCGGTTAGCTTTTTGTCAAGGAACACTGGTCCAGCATTCTTGCGACGACACGTCGCGGCCGTAAAGGCTGAGGTTCAGTGTTGCCATCCCTCTAGCAGTTAGTTTCAGTTTTGCTATTGACGCCCGAACCAAACTGTGAGCCGTGATATTTATAAAACTACACACTATATCGAAACAATATATAAATAAATAAATATATATATATATATATATATATATATATATATATATATATATATATACCGCGTAATTCAAGGACACGGCTTTAGCTGAAAACACTCGACATTCGAAGTTCAAAAATTATTGTCCGAAGTTGCTCTTTAAGGATATTCGTAGATCATCTGTTCTCTTGGGCATATAAATAAAGGCAGGACATTCCCCTCCACTTGAGAGGGTGTCAAACAGTGTATTTTGTGGGAACGCTTGTCATTATTTTTTTTTATTTGCCCTTGGTTCATTACTATTTACTACCATTCTGGAGGATTTTTCTGGTTAACGGTGGCATTCATATTGTCGACACGTGCTTATCGGTGGGTACAAAGTAGAAGCTAACAAGCGAACTTTGGTGCTTAATGACAATTATATCCAATTAAGTCATTTTAGTTTCAGTGCAGGCTCAAGCGTGGACGACACTAAAGGGATAGTCATTTCGGTCGACGGAGACAAGGGGGCCGCAACAGCCAGCGAAGAAAAAGAGATTGAACCTCTTGGCGTCAACATTTTGTTCCCTGCGCGACTGTGCTCTGGCCATGAAGTTTGTGCTACTATTTATGATTAGATAATTATAGTTCTTGTTTGATAAGAGTGAAATAACTGAAGGCAACACTGACAGACACTTTCAAAACCTGAGACGTGCGCTGCAAATACATGGTTCGAGGCAGCTAGTGGAAGTTTAGATGAGCTCCCTGCGTCTGCTACCGATTGCCTAGAGTTCCTGTATAGGCTCCCTACGTAGGTAGCTATACAGGAACTCTACGATTGCCCAGTGAACAGCGCCGCGCGCGGCCACTGTTTAGTCAGCGTAGGGAGCGCGGTAGAGCTCCGCCGCCACCTCCGCTGCTCCCGCGCTTCTGCTAATGTGGTAGACCAAGCAGGCATGCGGACCTTGCAGATCCCATCGGTGTATCACTGCGGTCGAGCTGCGACTGCTGAGGTCGCTCCCCGATGAGCACGCGCGACGCCGCCACAAGAGGCGCACGTATCGGCACTGAGTTAGATTTGCAGAGTGGCCATACTCCGTTCCCCCTTAAACTACAAGGTCCGCCTTCAGCGCGAGCTCGCTGGCTTCCGCTGTACTTTGGTTGCACGTGCCTGCGCGTTTACACTTTTGTTAGCAAGGGCACAAGGATCTCGCTGAAGCGGATTTTCTAGTTTCAGCTTTAGTGTGGATAGAGTATAGTCGGTGACAGGATGAAGAATCCAGATGACGCTTTACCTCCAGCACGTGTTTATTGCCTTTTGCCGGGTTTTGGTTGCGCGTGCGGGAAAGTATCGGGAGACTGAGGAAGCTCGTATACGAGGTGTAGCCTCTCCCGAATCTTTAACCTGCGGTCGACTACAGCTATACAAATTACAACCTCTCGCACATTCACTAATTGCAGTATTTTTTGCCGTTTCCGTGCGCCACCTACGGCCAGGGCTTCTTTTCGCGGAGTTAAAAGGTGAGAAAGTTTGCGGGATGCATTTGAATGCAACGTTCACGAGACACAAATTAATGACTTAACACTCTCTTGCAGTAACTCGTTGACACTGTAGTTCATGAAGAGTTTTGATCTCTTTTACACGCTTCCCCTACTTCAGTAACGTGTCACTTTATTTCTCAACAACAGCAGCATTTAGATTTTATATCTTCACAGTCCCAAGAGCATACAAAATGCCTGTCATTGCTAAGGGATATGCTGCTTGGTGAGATTTCATCCCGGAGCAGTTTTATTGGTATCTTATACAATCACACAATTATTGGATTCCAGTTTTTGTAATACTATTAAAAATATTGGGTTCTAATAAAATGGGGGTTATTGGTGCCCTATGCATTTGGGATATTGGGGTCCAATACAATACGGGTCATTGTAGTCCAATACAATAAGCTTTATTGTATTAGTCTACACTTTCCGTAACACGATATAGTTTATTGAACTTATTGGACTTCGTCAATGGGGTACAGCGGCTTGATAGACTTCACGTGCCGGTTTTGTTAGTCAGGCAAGCAAATATATCAAAATAAAAGCGAGAGTGAAAGCGAGCTGGTTTATGACTGAAACAGTGGCCCTGTAGCACGGGAAAAAAGGGCGGACAATGCACAAACAATAGTTTTATGTTCTGTGCTCTGTCCGTCTCTTCTCGGAGTACTCCAGTGTCATTCTAAAATTGTACATGGTGGGTGCGATTTCACATCGAGAAGTCAGTCTGCGTGACGTAATTGGCGATTCGAGGTCGACACTGTACAACGAAAAAATATTTCATTTCATTTATTCAACCCTTAAAGGCCCAATCGAAAATAGAGAACACTGCACTAACCGAAAAAAAAGGGTTATACATTTGTATACACGCTCTGAAAAATAGAAGAGAAAATCCACACAGAAAAGAAAAATGAGATCAAAAATCACCAACATATCGTCTATGTAACCACTCGCTAAAAAAATAAAAGTAGCCAACTATGAAAAAAATGTGGAAATGGCCTCACGGAACAGTCCGACGTCACTAATGTCGACTATGGTGTGGGGAAGGTCGTTCCAATCGCGGATGCCTCTCGGGACAGCGGAGTTAATAAACACATTAGTTTTACCTGTTCGGTGCTTGAAACTTTTGTTGTTAGTGGTTCGATAGAAAGGCCTGTTAGGAGGCTTAAGAAGAGGTGTATGAGTATCGTTGTAGTACAGCTTATGAATGAGGCAGAGAAAGGCAATTTTACGGCTGTTTTCGAATAGAGGGAGAAGACACTGGCTTTTTAGAGTAGAAGCACGTATATTGTAGGAATGACTCAATGTTATAAAACCTCCCGCTTGGTTTTGGGTAACTTGGATACGTTTGGTTTAGTAGACTTGATTGGGATTCCATATTGGTGAAGCATAATCAAGTTTTGGGCAAGCGTAAGTTTCCATGGCTAGTTTACGGAGCTGAGGATGTGCTGCCTTGAGGTTCTACTTAATGTATCCGAGGGTTCGAGAAGCATTAGCGGTTACGTTGTTGACCTGGGTGATCCATAAAAGGTTAGAAGTGAGGCGAACTCTCATATATTTGTAAGAAGAAGTAACACTAACAGGCGTGTTACCAATATTATAGGGGAATGAGGAAAGGGTGTTTTTTGCGAGTAAAATTAAGTAATTTAAATTTCGACGTGTTTAGGGGCATTAATCATTTGTCACACAAATTATGAATGTTGTCCAAATATCGCTGAAAGATTAGATGGTCACATGAACCATTAATTTCTTTTTTTTTTTTGGTATAGTACAGAGTCATCGGCAAACAAACGTGTGTTAGAGGACAGCGAATTAAGGTATGTTAGAGAAGCGAGTGCAAAACCACCACTAAGCTATCGAAAAGGCCATCAGAAAAAATCGTGATGGGCTGATTATCTGATAGTCTGATGGTCTAATGGTTTAGTGGTCTGTCGGTCTAATGATCGGTATGAATTTAAAATCACACGTATGTACCGGCTGAAGACAAAGCTTACTATTGCAGACAAATGTAAACTTTATTTTGTGCCCAATATTATTTTAAATAAGGAACATCCGAAGCGTTAGGATACCTTTCGGAATCCCTTGGAAACCTGCAAGCTCAGTATTTTGATTATGGCCTGCCTTATTTCTATTTAGAAATGATTGAACCTTCAAATATTAAACTCCAAAAACAAAAGGCAAAAGAAAATTTGCTTAATTCGCTCGCTATTTTGAGACTCCACAACATGCAACTTTAACGGCGTCCGTTGCGTGGTACTCTGTCCACATCGTCCATTTCAGGCATGATGGCGTCGTGCCACAGCGTGCGATACACCAAGCCTCGTCGGCCCAAGACTGCAGTAAACCTAGTAATACGGCATTCCCGAATTTGTGAATGTTTGTTCTCGCGAACATTTAGTTCACAGTACATGTCCGCCCAGTAAATAAATTTTGTATCAAGCAAAGGGCGTTTTTCGGTACATTCTCTGGCACTAAGATCGTAAACATAATATACTTGGCATAAAAGGCGGATTAACAAAACGTTTCCACAACAGATTATAACACAATTAAAAAAAGTGATAGTCGTTTACAGCTCCCTGTAACGCCGAATTAGAGCGCAGCTCTTGAGGAGGAGGAGGGGAGGGTACGGAGAAAAGCTATGCCCCTCCTCCTTTCCTGCTTGCCTCCCATTTAGGGGAAAATTTTCCGCTAAATTTAGCGTGGAACTTTTTGCGCTAAGTTTAGCGGCGAATTTTTTCCTCTAGATGTAGTGGGAAATTTTTTTTCCGCTAAATTCAGCGGGGACATTTTTCCGCTAGATTTTGCGGGGAAATTTTTTCGCTAAATTTAACGGGGAGATTTTCCACTAGACTTGGCAGGGAAATATTTCCGGTGGATTTAGCGGGGAATGTTTTTCCGCTAAATTTAGCGGAGAAATTTTTTCGCTAGACTTAGCGAAGAAATTGCTTCGCTAGACTTAGCGGGAACATTTTTCCGCTAAATTTAGCGGGGAAAATTATTCGCTAGAATCAGCGGGAAAGCTTTTCCGCTAAATTTAGTGGGGAAATTTTTTTCGCTAAGTTTAGCGCAGAAATTTTCCCGCTAGATTTAGCGGGGATATTTTCCCGCTAAATTTAGCAAGGAAAATTTTCCGCTGAACTTAGTGGGGAAATTTATCCATAATGCACCGCGCGGTTACGCCGACGGTGACGGCGACGGCGCCGGCGACGCCAACGCCGACGCCGCTCAAGCCGGAAACGGGCGTCTAAGGCCTCATTCACACAGCCGGCGTTTCGCCCCGTCCCAGCGAAAGCGAAGTGGGCGCCGTGCTGAAAACGGGACGGTGCGGGGACGGACGAGTGTTCGAACCAGCGGCGGCGGAGCTGCCGGCGGTGGCTGTAGCAATAGATGGATGCTGGCAGCTCTGTGCCCTAATATTGGGCGGTAGCTTACGCCACCTAGCTTAGAAATCTTTCTGCACCTGTCAAATTCCGCGTCGAATGTTTGCATTCCGTAAAACTGCATAGCCGGTATAACCTTTTATTTCGTGCGCAATTTCACACTTCCCTCGATCTCTACTACCAATCTTGTAATCCCGTATTTGTGGCTGCTTTGTGGCGGCGTCGACCGCCAAATGTAGCGGACTATCGGCGTCGATGGGCGCAGCCACAACTGTTTTGTTCCTTGGAGCTTGCGTTTGGGTCGCCGATAACGATCTTGCATGTTTCAAACCATTTATTTTATTTGTCGCCACGTTTCGAAACAAAAGCGACAAGACCCACCGCGAGCACGTTTCACATCAATCACTCCTTACGCCGCATTTCGTCCCCGATGATCGACGACCGTATTGTCTTTCTTCGGCTGTTCTTCCTCAAAATCGCATTTACGTCTATCGCAAAGGAACCGATGTGGTCTCACCATTTCGAGCAGCAGCTCAGCGGTAAATCCAAATCTCTGTATGCCCGTTGTTCAAAAGCGGTAAACATCACACAATGCGCCCGTCGTCTCGCTGGCCTCCCTCCTTACCCGAAACGAGCTTTGTTGGCTTCGTTGTTAGGGCGGTTAGGGCACACACTACGGTCGATTCCCCCTGCCGCGGCCGTGCCCATGGTCACCCAACTTTTGAGAATCCGCCAGATTCAGCGAAAGTTTCCGATTTTGTGATTGGCCGTCCCTCGATGGGGCGGGGCGCCGGCGCTCCGGGTCTTCCGCCGGTGCCGGGACGTTGAACATCCTCGTTCGGCCCATTTCGGGTCCAGCGACCCGATTTCGGTCGGAAACCGGTCCCAACACCCTCTCCCCCGGCGAAAAAGACGGCCGGCGCTTTCGCTGGGCCGGGCGAAAAAACGGCTGTGTGAATGAGGCCTAGGAGCTGCGCTCTAAAACTATGGTTGCAAAAACATACCAGAGTCTATAAAAAGGTGTCCTCGTGACCTTTCGAGTATTCTAGGACAATTGTTGAGGCGGAATATTACGGACTGAACACTCCTTATCGAGCCATGCTGGTGTAAGCTTTCCACACAGATTGTAATTGACGCATTCGTGACGACGTGAGATCCTCAGGGCCTCCTGTCGGCCACTTCTGGAAATTCCTGAAGAATGTCTTGTTCTTTCCACCACCGAAAGATGTCGTGAGAAGCACAAGCAGCCTTTTCTACGTTTCGAAGGTTTCTCGAGATATCTTGCTGGCCTCACCCGAGCAACATCAAAACGCATCGAGGATCCGTTCGTCACCACAAGGAATGTTGTGGCGGTCTGTGAGCTACAAACAGAAGCCTTTAATGGTCCATGAGCCACCATAAGAAAATGTTTGACGATCCATCAGACACAATAAATGGAGTCTAATGGGCCATCAAGAAGGTCAGTTGTGCCACCAAGATCTGTTGAACCATCAGGAATGTGTAATGGTCCGTCAAAAGGGTGCAATGGGCCGTCATGATGGTCTGATTGGCCATCAAGAAGGTTTGACGGGCCATCAAGGTGGTCTGATAGTCCATCAAGAAAGTTTGACGGACCATCGAAAATTTTTTATGACCTTTTTGATCGGGACCCAGGGACTCCTAGCTTGCACCGCGCAGGTGTCAATACAGGACCGCATTCCGGCACAACGCCCGGTCATAGGGACGCCAGAGGTGGCGGGGCTTTCGCCGAGCACCGTTGGGTTCAGCAGCATGACCTTTCGATCTCTTTGTTCCTGCCTTAAATGCCCTACAACTCATACTCTTTAGTATGAATGGTGGGTCTAGCTTCCTTGAAAGTGAGGGCAAAGAAGCAGGAGAAACCTCACGAAGGTGCTAGATCAGGGGTGGCCAAGCTGCGGCTCGCGAGCCGCATGCGGCTCTTTCCATGTTACAGTGCGGCTCGCGGCTTCCTCCCCAACCTTCCCCCCCTCCCCCGCCTCCCTGCCGGTCACACATGCATGTACCCAAAAAGAGAAATAAAACGCTTTTTAAACCCAAAGGCAGGTTGCGGTTTGGTAGTCTTGTGCTACTGCCTTGCGTACAGTTGGACTGCTTTTGACTCGGATAGACTGACAGTAGTTCGAGTTTCGTTTACTGCTATTTACACAAATCCCCCCCCCCCCCCCCGCGGCTCTTGGAAGTTTCGTGGCTTTGTTTGCGGCTCTTAGGCCAGGTCAACCTGGCCACCCCTGTGCTAGATAGTCGCTCTTCACGTCTTGGCCCTAGTTCCGCAATAGACCCACTTCAGAGCTGCGCGTCATCTGGTAGTTCGCGTCTCAATTATCCTAGTCCGCCATTGATTGGGCAAGTACTCTGAACACGTATTGAACAAGGCAGCGGCGTCAGCGTCCGTCGTGGACTCGGATCCAACTACAAGTTTCGTGCCTAAATTATGGTGACCGCAAATGTTGCTTATGGGAGTTGTGAGAAGGGTCAATTGAATCTTCTGGCACTGTGCCAAAACACAGACATCCGTCTCGTGACATTGCCCCAAAGGTGTATCTATTTATATTTGCGACTATATCAAGAACCGTGGTAAAAAAAAGAGTCCGGCTCTTCGTGGAAGTTACTACAGTTATGTCTCATTAATATGGACGCCTCAGTTGCCCCCAAGAATCACCCATATTGTGAGTTGTCCATATTGACGAGACAAAAATTCATGTATTTTCCCATGTTTGCACCCGAAAATGGTGCGCACATTGCGGGGTATTTATATTAAAGGGGTCCATAGTCTCATGTGTTGAATTTAGCTAAATGTATGTGGCATCCTATATTAGCCTGTCATTTTATCCGAACAATGTTTTAAACGTCAAAAACATAGTATCTTCAAATGACCACCAAAAGTTGTAACGAATACGTCGTGCAGCTGGTGGTATTGGTCTCCAAGGTGGTAATGGTGCATCCCAGTTTGTGTCCATAACGACGCTGCATCCAGGAAAGTTTTTCTCTTGCACAATGCGATCACGTGATATAATTGCGGAGACCGGCCCGGGGCGGTCAGCCCCGACCGCGCCTTATTGTCCCAAGAGGGGACACCAGCTGTTTGCAGGATGCCGTCGGGTATTTGCGGAGACATGGGACCGCTGTCGTGGTCGAAGCGAACGGTGGGGATAACGAGAGGATTCCCTCCTGAACCGGTGGTTGCTTTAATAGCATTCCCCAAGAAAGGGATAAAACAAATAGCACCTAGAAGACAAGGACTATTCACTGCGTCGTCGTTAGTGAATCCCCGACAAATCCCGAGCTGCGCACACCCTGGCGATTGACGAGAGTGGGCGCGATGTGGCCGGTGCGTCCGTCTTGGCGAGGCCGCTTGCTAGCGTCGCGTTTCTTGTGAGACGCTGAAAGACGCGCTAGCTTCGATGCTGTCGCAAGCTAGGCGGAGCTGCTTGGATCCACCACTGATGACGGCCGGGAGAGAGAGACGCAGGCCATTTCTTCTAGGGAATATCTGTCAAGCTCGGCTGCTCTCCATCAAGGATTAGTGTTGCTCAGGGAGTGTAACCATAACAGCAGGGCGGGAAAAATCATAAGCGCTGGCATAAGTGGTTACGAAAGAAAGAACAAAAAAGAGAGCGACAGAAAACACGAAAAATGAAGCACGCGACTGTTTGTGTCCACAAAGACTCTGCATCTCGGAAACTTTCCCTCTTGCTCAATGCGATCACATAATATAATTGCGGAGACCGGCCCGGGGCGGTCAGCCCCGACCACGCGTAATTGTCCAAAGAGCGGACAAGCCGTGACGACTTGAAGTTTCTCGAGTTCTCCTCAACTTTATTCAGTTTTTATACAATGCGCGGCTCATGTGTTTTCTTGCAAGATAAGAGAGAGAGAGACATCGAGAAATTGGCGTTTATCAAACGATGAGGGGAACCAGACTTGTACGTAATCCGTTACAAGTAACGAAATTACTTGTAATTCCTTACATTTATCAGTAATTTAGTAACGGAATAATTACATATTTTCTAGAGTAATTTTAAAGTAATTCCTTTACATTTTTCACGTAACGAATTCCTTGTAATCCGTTACATTTTTTTATGTCAGAACCAACCCCCCCCCCCCCCCCCCCATTCTAAAGAAAGTTTTTTTTTTTCATTTTTGGAAACTCGAGCGCAGTGGCACTGTCACGCGAATCGACCAGCGCAAAGCGAGGCTTGGCACTTTCAGTTCCGCAAAGCCTTTTTTTTGCAACACCAAGCCCCTGAACCTATCTTTTTTTTAGACCCTAACATCAATGTCAAAAAATCCAAATGAACAATCCTACAAAAACAAAAAAAAAGACCGGGGGGGGGGGGGGGGGGGGGCAAGTTATTTCCGATTTGTTTTTACTCCCTTTGTTTTTTCTTTGCGATCGAAGGCGGGGAGAGGAGGATGCCAAGTGATTGTGTACCTCTTCGAGAAGCTTGAGGCGGTACGTGCACTGAAAAGAATTAACAATGTCCTTCTCGGTTATAGTGACTAGGACCATTTTCATAATGTCACAACATGAGACAACGCTCCGTCTACCCTACCCTTTTTGTGAGTCAGCTTTTCGCGAGCACTTAGAAAATGTTAATGGTCGTCCTTTCTTCTTCTTCCTGCTTTGCCGCAGCAGGACGCATCCTATCTCAAGCAGATATTTTTACAAATAAAACATAATGGTGGCTGACGTCGACTTGATTTTTTGGTTTGATAAGAGAGTGAAACTCATGAGTGGGGACATAGCGCGGCTTACTTAGTACTCTAGTACTCTACCGTTTGCTGCCCGTGGTATCAGCGGACGTGTATCTGGAGAACACCGGAGTAAAAGTCAGTCGGTCCGTGCTCCGTGCGTTTTTGAACGGCACCAAGAAAGGTACACACGGAAAACGTGCGTTTACATTTTCTTGTTTTAACCGACGTTCTAATTAATTGTTGTTATGAGTTTCCTTTTTTTCGTTTATTACTTATATTTATATACTGGAAACTTTTTTATCCACCAACGTCTCAAGTGAGGCTCGAACCGTCCAGAACCAAAGGAAGAGGAATATCGAGCCAAACCTTATTTATTATTTAATTATCACCTTACTTTTACAACTATGTTTTGCTATTGATGACTTCTACAGCTTCGCGATTTAGACAATGGAGAATTTTAGTAGATTGGTCCGATCACTCCGATAACGATATCCGATACTTCGCCGCCGTCTTTGCCTATGAATCATATCGTTATGGGGCACCGTTATCGCGGGTATCGGAGGTATTGGAAGGATCTACTAAATCTTTCGAATAGCAGGCAACGGCTGCAACGACGAAGCTTTGCTCTACATTCTAAGTAAATAGTGCTTCCCTTGCTTCGCTGAAAAAGCTCAATGCAGAGCATGAAGCATTCGTGAGGAACAATATGGCACTCTCATCCAATGCCTCAGCTCAAATGGTGTTCAGCGTAGCAGTCGACATATTGAGTAAGAAATAACGCGAAATGTCAGACGAGACTTTCGAGAGCAAGCTGTTGCTGAAAATACTCAAGGTCATTAAATGGAACAGGTGGCAACAATAAGCACTTGAATAACCCTCTTCACTTTGTTTCTTGCTTGAGGATAATAGTGTTAAAAGTAACGCCACGAAAGTAACGGATTACTTTTGGGGGTAACGGTCAGTTACTTTCATGGGAAGGTAATTGTAATTGTAATAAATTACAATTTAGCCTCGAGTAATTGTAAATGTAATTCCTTACTATATTTCAGTAACCTGTACAAGACTGAGGGGATCCAGCGACAATCGCTAGTTTGCTACACTGTGAAATGAACGGACGGGAAAATCATAATTAGTTATAAAATGTTCAGTAGATAAGAGAGAGAGAGAGTTCATCACACAAAATGAAAAACGAACATAGAAAAAGGCTAGAAGTGCCATTGCTTATATAAGTCTACCTTTACTTTCTAGAGTCTTTGTCGTAGGCGAGTCTTTTTTGAGAAATTCCAGAAGAGCTTCAGTAGCCTTATAGCGTTGAGCAAGCGCCGTCCAAGGACCAAGCAGAAGATGAAGGTCTGTCGGGTTTTCATTCCCTTCCTTTTAAGACTTTATTTTATACAATGGCACAGCACGTGTTAGATGCCATCACCTTTCCACATGATATGCATTCGGAAGAGTCAGTTTTGCCTGTTTCATAAAGGCAATGGGTGATGTATGCGACCTTAACTCTTAGACGATGTAATACTATCTCAATTGCTCTTGGAACTCCTTGTGGAACACGAAAATGGAGCTGAGGATCTATATTTTAAAGAAAAGTGAAGTGATATTGTGGAATTTTTCACATAGACGTTATTTCTTTGCACATATTCCTCAATAAGGTATCCGCGTCGATCTTGAAAATGGAATTCAGATAGTTAAGCGCTCTTGTGGCCATGTCTGGTGGCTCTGTCAGCAAAGACATTGCCGGCTATCTCACAATAGGTGGAAATTCATTGTAGAATAATGTAGCGTCTCTGGCCTGTTGCACGGCGAGCTCTTTCCCAGATATCGTGGGAAATCTGCAAATATGGGCTACACTTTTAGAGCGAAGTTGTTAAGGGCTAGTTTCCCTACTATCTTGTCCGCGGACAAGTGGCGTGCTGACAAAAAAATCCAGACAGCTACCGCCATCTATGAGCACTTGAGCCAGTTCACCGTCCCCCTCACTCGCGTACGACGAGGAGAGTCGCCCATTGTGTTCCGTGCAAAGCTTTAGTTCCGTGCCGTCTCTCCCCCAACCCTTCCTTCCCGGCCTCCGCGTATCAGTTGCCCTTTGAACTCACGATGGGTCGGCCACGTGCCGTTCGTTCGGAGGAAGAAGATCGGAAGCGGACGGAGCGGCGACGTGCGCAGCAGCGCGAATGGCTGTGCAAACACCGCGAAGCCGCTATCGCCTCGAGTTCCACTGCGGCGAGAGGTTACGAAACTGTTGTGAAAGAAGGGCAGATCGCTCGCCTGGAACGCCGCCGAGAACAGAAGCCATCATAGCACAGCTTGGCTGGTCTTCCTTTATCACCAGAGTGGCCGGCTGAAAGTTGACGAGGCAGTCTGAAGTGTAGCTTTAGAATCAACAAACAATGCCGTGAATTGTGGGCTTATATTTTCTACATGTGTGATGGCTGTTCGTATTGCTGCGAGCACTGCCGCTGTTGGTGATGTGACGTGGCTTAGCTTTGCTATTGAATTTTAATTCCGTAGATGAAATATGTACCCCTAGAAAAGACAAAGCAGGCATTGTGGAATTATCAGTGAAAATGTGAGTAAGGTAAAAATTGGTCTGTTGGATGTATTCAAGAGCAACCTGCGTCATCACTGGGACGGGCATTGCTGCTTTTGATGTGATCCCTGGAATATTTTCTCTAACTTTTAGGTGCGGCTACTTCCATGGTGGATACGTCGAGATTGTTGCAGTTTCAAAATAACTAGGATTGTAATCTTTCGAGCACTCTTATGACTCCTGCGAAACGTGATCATGGCGTTTCAGTCGCAATATTTCTCAGATGGTGTTTATGTGCTCGTGTTTTGTGACGAAGATGGGGGCGCAAGATTTCTTGTGTTCGTAGAATGGCGGGTGAGAGTGCTAGCACCTCTGCCAGAGTTCCCACATCTGAAGTACACTTAGGCAGTCCTAAGCATGCGCACAGAGCTTGTGCCTGGGCACATTAGAGTTCTTTTAGCAGAGATTGTGATACTTTACGCATGACAAGTATACTGCAGCTCAATATCCCGAGGAACAAGGCATTTTAAAGGGCCATGAGCGCCGATGCAGAGCAACCCTATTTGGTTCCACTTAGCATTCTAAATATTGGAATGAATGAGGACGGATTCTTCTTTAGGTGCTTTATATTTTTGTTCCAGGTCAGTTGTCCATCCAGGGTTACATCCAAAAATGCGCGTTTCGACAAATATGAAATAGCGATTCTATCTATTGTAATTCTATATCTGTATGTATGCTTTCTTATGATTGCCATCGCGGATGATTTGTCTGGTGATATGTAGAGACTACGGTTCCGAAGGTACCGTGCTTTATTGTTGATGGCTTTCTATAAGTATGCCCTGTTGATGTAGAGAGATGTGCTGAAGACCCAGAAACAGATGTCCTCAACATAAATCAATACATGTCCAGTTTTTGGAAGAATTTTGATAAGATCTATTTATTTATTTATTTATTTACTCTCAGGGCCGTTAGGCGTTACAGAGAGGAGTGGTGGAAAAGAAAAAACAAACAAAAAAAAACATGTAGAGCAAAAAAAAATAGTTATGATGTCAAGTGATGAGACACGGCAGACTTGAAGGTAATGTTGTCGCTGATGGAGACGACAAAGGCAGGAAGGTGGTTCCAGTCCACGCTGGTCTTGGGGACAAAGGAGTCGAAGTACAGGTTAGTCCTAAAACTGGGTACGCCAACTTTAAATCGATGATCGGAACGGGGTGACACATAAAAGGGGGTTGTAAAAAGTGACTGACAAAGGCTGTCGTTGGTGAAATAGATTTTATGAAAGAGGCATAGTCTGGAGATGCGACGTCGGACAGAGAGATCAAGGAGATTTAATGTTTGTTTCATTTGAGAGACGCTAGCTAAACGGGAATAGTTGGACAAAATAAAACGGGCAGAGCGATTCTAAATAGATTCAAGGATTAGAACAAGTGAGTTGATATGTGGATCCCATACAGACGAAGCATACTCAATTTTGGAGAACACAAGTGTATTATATAATAACAGTTTCAAAGAAATCAGAGCGAGAGAGAAATTACGACGAACGAAACCAAGCATGCGGTTAGCATTATTAGCAATGTATTCAATATGTGCTTGCCAGGAAAGATTAGAGGTAATGTGAACACCCAGATATTTATAGGTAGAGACGGAAGACAAGGGGGAACAATGAATAAGATAGGAAGGCGGGTTGGGTTGATTAGTTTATCTTGTGATTCTCATTACCTTGCATTTGTTAACATTGAGTTTCATTAGCCAAGTGTGCTGTTAAGATCGGTTTGAAGGATAGCTTCATCAGAGGAGTCAGAAATTTCTCTATATAAAACACAATCATCAGCAAAAAGTTTAATAGATGAGACAATAGAGTCAGGAAGGTCATTAATGTAGATGAGGAAAAGAAGGGGTCCTAGGACAGACCCTTGAGGGACGCCTGATGACACAGAAGAAAGTTGAGAATCATGATCGTTAGTTGATACATACTGCGTGCGATCATGCAATGATGGTTATGCTAAATAGAATTGAGCTAAGAACCCCTCCTTGCAGAACTCCACGCATAATTTCGTGAAAGCTGGTGTTTCCGTCTTCTGTTGACCAGTAAATTTGTCTCTCCCTGCGGTAACTGGCAGTCCAGGTGTATAGGCGCCACCCAAAGCCCCAATGCCTTCATATTATAAAGAATGGACTCATTATCCACAAAATCGAATGCTTATTTTATATCCATGAATACACCTGTTGTTAAAGAGGGACCTGCAGAAATATTTTTCAGCCTGGCGGAAACTATTTCTCTGCCTCTTTTTTGCCCTTCCCCCCCCCCCCCCCCCCTCTTGTCTAGCTGCAGGGCGAGGTGGGGGGAGGTCCCGTTTGGTACCGGCTTCTTCTGAGAGTATAAGCCTAGAAAAGCCCATAATGAGGAGCCGGCATTTTGGTCCCTCGCAAAGTCTAGTCCTCCGGGTGAATATTTTGCGAAGCTGGAAGGCTGCGCCCTGGCAGTCACCCAATTGAGCTGTCGAAGTTGCTTGGCTGTAGCCAGTGGCAAAGTGAACGCATACTGGATAGCTGTCATGCATCCCCACACCTATTGAACATACTTTTCATACTAATTGCCGGCTTCTCAGACACGGAGTGCAGAACGCATGCGCGCTATGTGGCGGTTTTAGTATGTGAGCATGATTTACATGTTCAAAAAACATCCAGCATCCTCACAAAGTCAGCCTATCACGCTCAAACCTGCCTCAAATTGAAAACGATGGAAAATATGAATGTGTACCAGGCGCGGGCATCTTAACAGACCTCTGTTTTCATGCAGCGCGCACAAATTATTGTATGCCCAACTCGCAGGGTATGATGGCCTACGAAATGTGGATGAACTTTATATTTACACATTCCAACAACCACATGAGTTGAAAAGGCAGCAAGGATGAGTATCGATATTAGGAAAATTCCTTATTCAGCACGGCTATCGGAGCGGAAAACGCGATATTAAACCCCTATTGTGGAGTTTAACGCGTCGTGGTATGGCTCAACGTGGTTCGTATCTGTGCGACAGCACTGGCTGCCACTTCAAATATTTCTTTGAATCCAATCTTCAAAATCTAGAGCAAAGCAGCTCATTTTCTTCTTCACATGACACGGGATTGTAATTTGACATTTTAAAAGCACAAATGCACTGCACCGCCATGTGAGCTCGAACGAACTACCGGCTATTTTCATAGGTCTTTTTTTGTCGTTAGAGAAGAAAAGACCGAGAAACATTTCTCGTTAAAGTATCCAACCTAAGCGATAGATCTTAGAACTAGACCATAATTAGCTGGGAAAAAAAAGCAAGAAGTGCTACTGTCGTGTTCACCCTAACAGTGTCCCGTGTAGTACGCATGCCACTCCACGGTCAATGCAAGCAGAGTAAGGCAGTTAATTTATTGAACAAAAAAAAGATTTTGGTGTTTTTTTATTAGCTGAAAATTTATCATTTTTATAAAGCGATTCGGCAAATAATGATGCTATTAGGCACTGACTTACGTGACAACAATTTGTTCTTGTACACTAAAATCTGCACGATTCTTGCGTCAAAATGTCAATTTTGTGCTTGCGCTAGCTGTGTGATGCAGGGCAAGAGACAAGTCCATTTCTCCAACACTTTAACAAAACCTTCATTACGCCAGAAAGACATTTTGCGAGTACGGTTTATTACTGCTGGTTTACAGTATTTCTACGTCAGGGAATTTGAAACTCTTCGCCGAATCGCTTGTATAAAAATAAGTTAATTATCAGCCATAAAAAAACAGAATTCTTTGTACAATAAACCCATTGATTTACTTTGACTATGCAGAGGTATGCGTACATTACGCGACACTGTTATCCCGAACACCACATCGGCGCGCTTTGATATTTTTCCCCAGCAATATTTTGCCTAGCACTAAAATTTATCGCTCAAGTTGGATACTCACATAGAAACGTTTTCTAAACATTATTAACTTCTAAAAAAAAATGAAAGCCGTTAACAACTCCCTGTAACGCCGAATTAGAGAGCAGCTCTTTAGGAGGAGGGTGGAAGGGTACTGAGGGAACGGTATGCCCCTCCTCCCTCCTCCTCTTCCTGCCTACTACTCCTCCCACCGAGCGGTGTCAGCGTCGCCGTCACCGTCGGCGTAATTGTGAGGTCACGTGACCTTCGTGACCTCACGGGGGTCATGTGACGTCACCGGGGTCACGTGACCTCACGGGGTCACGTTACATCACGGGGTAACGGGACTTCACGGGTGTCACGTGACGTCACCGGGGTCATGTGACTGCACGGGGGTCACGTGACCTCACATGCGTCACGTGACGTCACCGGGGCCACGTGACCTCACGGGGGCCACGTGACCTCACGGTTGCACTGACAGCGGCGGGGGCGGTGACCCCGCTCAAGCCGGAAACGGGTGCCTAAGAGCTGCGTTCTAAAAACAGAAACGGGAAAAACCGGCGCCAGTTTGGTTTAGATAAGATACCTCTAATGTCTGCGACAGCAAAACAAAGTTTTTAAGACAACAGGGCTATTTCGGGATTCGCGGATCACGGTACCTCAGTTGTTCGATCTACTGTCTTCGCGGCGCTTGCGAAATAAAATAAAAAAAATCCTTGGCTGAGTCAGACATGTTTCTGTCTACGGTAATGTAGTTTGTTGAAATGAATTTTGTATTTCGTCCCGCTTTCAATTAACATTTGTGCAAAATCCCACAACTTCTGCCGCGCGAAGCGCACCTTGTCAGAAAAATGCTCCGAAGTTCAAACCTTGGGAGATACATTATTTAAGCTCAGACCAATTGCAAATAACTTGTTTAATTTAAAAGCAAAAAAAAAAAAAAAAATTAAAGATGTTTACAACTCTGTAACGCCGAATTAGAGCGCAGCTCTTGAGGGAGGAGGGGAGGGTACGGAGGCGAGGGTATACCTCTTCTCCTCCTCTTCCCCTCCTCCTCTCCTGCTTTTCTCTCATTTAGTGCGAAATTGTTCGCAACATTTTCCTCTAAATTCAGCGTAAAAAAAATTCCCAGAAAGATAAGCGAAAAACATTTCCCGCTGAATTTAGCGGGGAATTATTTCTGCTAAATTTAGCGGGGAAAGTTTTGCGCTAAATTTAGCGGGGAAAGTGTCCCGCTAAGTATAGCGGAGAATATTTTCTGCTAAATTTCGCGGAGAAATTTTTACGCTATATTTAGCGAAATAATTTTCCTGCAGCGTGAAAATGTTTGCGCTAAATTTACGTGCAATTTTTTACAGTAAATTGAGCGGGGAAATAATTTTGCTAAATTTAGCGGGGAATTTTTTCGCTAAATTTAGCTGGGAAATGTGTCCACTAAATTTAACGGGAAATTTTTTTCTGTTAGATTTAGCGGGGAAATCTGATAAGTTTAGCAGAAAATGTTTTCCGCTGAATTTAGCAGAAAAAAATTCCTCCTCCTCCTCCTCTTCCCCCTTCGTGAGCCTCGTGACGTCACTCATGACCCTCATGACGTAACTCGTGGCCCTTGTGACATAACACGTGACATCACGTTTGACGTCATTCTGGGAAAAAGTCCCATAATAGAGAGCTTTAGCAGATTGTTTTTTTTTTCGCCCCGATAACTATACCTCCTCTCCCCTCCAGCGGCCTTGGGCATTCTTTGCATCGTTATTGGGTTGATTAGTTTATCTTGTCTATCTGCTAAAACTCTCTAATGCAACGCGAGGTTACGCCGACGGCGACAGCGACGCCGCTCGAGACGAAAATTGGCGCCTAAGAGCTGCGCTCTAAAATGTTCACAATAATTCGCCCAATCAATCGCGGTCGTTCTTGACCCAATCGATCAGCACTTTCGATTTCACCTAACTCCATTGCAAGGATTTCTTGGCCGAAACCACCGAGAACCACCTTACAATCATTCCATATTTTTTTTTTTTTTTGTTTCTGGTTTCGGTATGTTTTTGAATCTTAGGTTGTTTCCCATCATTTGGTTTTCCATGTCGCCAATCAAGCTGCTAATTTCTAGGGCTGGGCAAATTGATTAAAGCAGCGATTATTCGATAAATGCTTAAATCGCAATTATTTCTCAGCCGGTTGATGGGTAATTTTTTGACGAACCAAAAGAAAGTAAAAATTAGACGCTTCCACCACACAGACGTGGACGAGTGCACCTGTATTAAGGGCAAGATTTATGTCAAGCTTTAGAATATAGTAAACTGTAGGGGCGAGACTTGTAGCTCGGGACAACTGCAGAAGGTTACACGCGTCCCCGCCACGTCCACGTCGTTCGAGTGTCCGTTTATTACTGCAGGGACTATTGTGAACAGTCAAAGCAGGTCACTCTTTCGGGAGAAAATGAACAAAGCTGCTTCATCAGACAGGGTTAATAATCTGCGAGTGAGTGTTTTTAAACTGTTCTTAATTGCACATCGAGATAGATACAATAATTCAATTTGTATATTTCTCCGTTTATTACATATTCAGCAACGGCAAACAAAATTTATCATTTTGACTTTCTTAAACTTATGGATAGAAATGAACGAGACCTCCTAATCGAGCAATTCAGCGAGTAAAGGGTGGCGATTAGTGGAATTAAAACTTTTAATTGACGTCCAGCCCAACTAATTTCAGCTAAGTGGTACCGAAAAGATACCGAGTCGCATTTTATACGTACCATTTACCGCCCACTCAGCCTCACCTCCTAAATATCTGTCACTTCCTTCATTTGACCTCTAGATTGGGATCCCGAGCCCCGAGCGCAGCAATGCCGCTGTTCATTAGGGGCAGTTTGATACTTTAGACCCATGTTACGGATAAAAAAAAAAAAAAAAAAAACAGGAAGCGGGATGGCCAAAAAACATACTTTTCGTTTAAGGCTCGTCAAAATAGGAGGCGCTGGAGAAATGCAGCCTGCTGCGTTAAGTCCTTATTTCGAACTCTTTTTGTTCGCATTCCGCCCATTGAAAAGCATGCGGGAACGGCCTTAGAACTCACCTGGTATCGCTGCGCCGCAGCGTTCTTCCGCAACATAAAGTTCGTTTGCTTTCATCGCCGTCACCATGGCAACGAACGCCGAATGAATAGAAGCCCGCATGGTACCGCCACGTGAAGCCAGCAACAGCTGACGCCATTTTACAAAAGGTCTAACGGCGTTCGTAAAATCCGTTCGTAAAAAAAAAGCGTAATTTCTAACATTCTCGTGAGCTTGTTCAATTCAACGTATTGAGAAACAATTGTGAAGAAGTTTAAAGTCCTACTTTCGGCTCTGCTTTTGAATTGAAAGCCCTATCTGCCGCCACAGTGCACTCAGAACTCGGAAATTTCGCTTTAAAGCCTCGCTTTTTTTTTTTTTTTTTTTTAGAAAATGTTTTTAGCTACGTCTTCGCGCGAGGTTTAGAAGTTCTAGCGGAGCTCTTCATAACTGCATCACTTGCGCGTTATATTTAAAGTATCAGCGTGCTCCTGGTTCTCAAGCGATTTTTTTTTTTTTATCTTTACCTAGTTTTCTTTAATATTTTATTCTTGTTTCTGTTTTCGAACTACTTGGTAGGTCTGACCTAAGGTCAGTGCCGTATTAAGTAGCCTGCCGTTCGCAGAAACCGGGCTTTCTCGCAAATAAGGTTCTATTGAAGCCTCTGAATAGTATTGGATGCTTTGAAATGATATTAAGCTGTAGCTCTCAGCGGGCCGATGAGGGGCTTTAGGTGTCTGAGCAACATTTGAATGAACACCACCTTTTCGTTTTATCTTTTGCGTTATGCGTTATTATCACGTTATGCGTTATTATCACTCACATTTTATGTTCTTCGTTAAACTCGATCGGTAGGACCTGCTTAAGGAAACTGAGGAAAAGCTCTTAAACTTTACGGAAATGGCGAACGTAATAAATTGTTGTATTGCGCCTTTTTAAGTTATCGGCACAGGCTTGCTGGTCTGCATTGAGCTTGCAAGCCATCACACAAACGAACGCTCCTGGCTTTCTGGAAACGAAAGGTGCACTTTCAAGTACATGAAGCATTAGAACGGAGATAGAGTTCACACCGGCGCTTCGAGATTGCATGAGGTAGACGAGAACCGATTTGGTCCCCACTCTCCCCTCTTATGTAGAACATGGGATATAGGGTGCACGGAAGGAGGAGGAAGGGAAATGAGGAGTGCCGACATTAGAGCTGACCTCCAAATGCCCCGTTTTGCGATAATCCGTGTTTGCCGTTTCCCAAAAAAGACTTTGAAGCCCGCTGAATGCACTGACGGCAAACCGCGCAGGTGTAATGACGTGACCCACGATAGGTGGCCCCCTAAAGTATACCATCTGTAACTCAGAGCCCAAAATGAAAGACTGAGGGAAAGCCGCATCTCCCTAGAAGAAAATGCGCCACGGATTTTCTGGCGCTTATGGTCAAGAGGTCCAACGAGACAAAAGGTCCAACGAGTCAAGAGGTCCAATAGCCACGTGACAGCCGAGTCAAGAGGTCCAACGAGTCAAAAGGTCCAATATGGGTCAAGAGGTCCAACGCGTCAAGAGGTCCAACGAGTCAAAAGGTCCAATTTGTGTCAAGAGGTCCAATGCGTCAAGAGGTCCATCGAGTCAAGAGGTCCAACGCGTCAAGAGGTCCAACGCGTCAAGAGGTCCATCGAGTCTTATTTTTATCTTCTCTGTTTGTAATGATATTGCTATTAATGACTGCTTGTGACGGTTACTGACTGTTTGACCTATTCGAATCATTTTCGAGAATACAAGTGCTACATAGCCATTGGAGACAAGTAGACAGATACTATTTGCCACAATGTATTTGTATTTCAGTGTTAAATAATGGATAGTGCCTGGCGACATATCTTGGACTTGTAGAACTTCATATCTGTGTTCCAGTCTCTCTATTCTAGGACTTATTTATGCCATTTCTACGGAAGTGTCTCTCATATTCCCGAGATATACAATACAAATCTACCTCAGCCATCTCGCATTTAGCCTTCTCTTTCATGTATCGCAGTACTTGTAAACGCAAATACTTCCTTGGGTAACTTTGTTCAGTCCCGGGTTTTCGTATGTTTTATTAAAAATATGATGCAGTACTATTTTAGGCTTTAGTTTTTATTCGCTGAGTTCACCGATTCACTAAAAAGGTAAATAACACAACATAGGAAGAAGCTCAAATATCACTGGAGGGCGTCTTTAAACGAGCCCAAATGATGCGACTTGGCGTCCAATAGTGTTGCTAATGAATGCAAGCATTGTCTCCTTGAAACGTCATGATCGGTGCAAGCTATAGCGGGTTAATTTGGGCCGTTGGCTTATTTAAAAGCAGGAAGCAGCTACAAATACTTATGCTAGCGATATCTAACTCCTTTACTGCTCTTTATTTTTGAGAATGCTGTGAAATAAACTATGAAACTGAACGTTTCATGATTAATCAATCTTGACACGAATTACCTAACACTTGTTTGTCGATATCATTTACTTTTAGTTAAAATTACGCGATGTGTTAGTCGGTTGGAATTGTAAGGTGGTAAGTTACTTGCTCAATCATTTTTAGGAAATTGGGTCATAGAGATTGAAGTCGATTGAAGAACTGTTCGTGTCGAAAAGCAGGTCGATCTCTGAAGCCGATAGATCTCTAGTGTGCCCAGTGCTAGGCCATGGCGAATGGAAAAATGACTAACTTTACATGCCATGCTGCGCCAGGGCAAACTGCCTCTTCAAGTTCTTTGAAGATCAAGCACTTCAAAATTTCAAGGAAGCTATTTTGACGAGACGTGAACAAATTTAAACAATTATTACAACTTTTGAAAATGATGTCACAGAAATAATAAAAAAAAGAACTACGTTCAGTTATCCTTACGTCAAACGCCGTAATAGTGCTTTAGTGGGATGGTAGACGTCGAAATATCAAATAACTATGGACATATATTTTGTATGGGACGAAAAATGTGTTCAAAATAGTTTTACAATTATTTCGAACCCGGATATCGAAGTAGTCGCTTCCTAAAAAAATGCATCTCAAATCTCGATATTCGCGGTGGAGAGCAACTCGGGAGATGCAGATTTACGACTTTGTGGTCAGGGGTAGAAGAGAGAAGCCACACAGGTCCCCAAAGAACGAATGCTGCTATAAGCTTGACAGTTTATAACAACAATGATTTCCGGTGTTTACAAATCCAGTGCCCAGCATGCGATCCCCACAGCCCAGCGCGCGCGTATCTGTCGCTTCAGAAACCAAGCAAACCACGGGTCATACGGACGAACACTGATTACATCACCGGCCAGAAACGATGTATCAAAGAAGTGTTCGTGAGATCCCCCCTGCCATGTGGAAGTCTTCAGAGCTCAACTTTTTGCTCTTTTTTTGAAATTTTTCTTCTCCGCCTATATTGTTAGCGTCTCTGTTGTCTGCTTTTTTAATGCGCGAGCATTATCTGGCTCAGTCAGCCAAAAAGCCGTCGGCAAAATCCGTGACTTGTCCAACACAATGATAATAATAAAAATAGAACTCTAGTTACGTGATATTTTTGGTCATGTGATCTCTCTGGTCACGTGACCGAAAAAAGCTTCTCGTCACGTGACCTCCCTGGTTACGTGAGCACGAAACCATCCCCTGCCTGGTTTCCAACCCAGACATTCTTGATCGCACAACTAGCGCGCTATCCGTTGCGGAAACACAACTCGGGAAAAGGTAGTGCTCGCGCATTCTCACATCGTAAGAGAAAGCTTAGGTGCCCTCATAATTTTTGTTTCTCATTTTTTGCCTGTACTTATTTCACACCCCTTGCCTGTACATATTTCACACCAAGAGATGCAATGAGTCAAGCTATCCAATATTGGACCTCTCGACGCGTTGGACCTCTTGACACATCGAGGCACGAGTCAAGAGATCCAATATTGGTCAAGAGGTCCAACGCGTCAAGAGGTCCAACGAGTCAAGAGATCCACGGCGAGTCAAGAGGTCCAACACGTCAGGAGGTCCAACGCGTCAAGAGGTCCAATATTGGACCTCTTGACTCGTTGGACCTCTTGACGCGTTGGACCTCTTGACTAGGAATCATTTTCTGGGAGGATAAATGTAGAGCGAGAAAACTTACAAATACTGTATTTTTTTTTCCACAATATGCACAATTCCCTTTCATTTGTATGCTAGATTTTAAAGCGAGTATTAATATTAGTTCATTAATTATATCCATGCCACAATATGGGCCATAAAAGCACTCATGCGAAGACGCATTCAGAAAGCATATTTATGAGGTTCGAGCGTTAATTGCGGACAGAAAAACAATATACTTCACTTTATATTTACATTTTATAATAAAACACTCTTATACTTATCTACAAATAACGAACTGAGGAAATTAAAAAAAAAATGTTAAGCAAATCGATGCCGAATTTGCAATAGTTTTCGCTAATTCAAATATATGTAGGAAATGTTTTTTTACATACAATTATGAATTTATAATTAATAAAAACAACTAAATATAGGTTTTCTTTTGATAGCAAGTTCATTAATAAATCTTAATTAGGTACTTCGTAAGCACTTGGCAAACCTTGCCAAAGAATCATTAAAAAGACAATTCGAAATTTGAAAAAGAAAAACAAAAAATATATTCCGAAGTGGATTTGTTTTTTATTTAATTAAACGCAATGAAAGCTATATGGAAATTCTCACCAAAGTGTCTTACTGTTATAGTTTGATGAGTTACAACGTACCAAGTGCTCAAACATGTCATTTCCGAAAAGCTGAAGAAACGTCGGTTTTCTCCTCCGCCGTATCAATGGACAAGAACTTGAAAACAAAAACAAATCCACCAAGGTTGCCGTTTGCGTTCTCGTTCATTCCAAGAATGCTACCAAAACATATTGTCAGGCTCTTGGTGTATATATGAATTTAATACAAATGAAGAGATATTCACAATGAGGGTGCCGCCTGTACGATAGTTGGAGCAACCGTCCGAGGACACGTGGAGCACTCACGATGCTGCACGAGATGCGCTGGCCTCTTTTGGCTGAGCTTCACTTCTTTCTCCCTAACAACTATCTCCCTCTTGAACAAGGGCCGGTCCACCGGCCATGCAGCTAGGGGACTTGGCGGTGGTAGGGTTTTAGTCGGACGATGTGGACGACATCGGTAGCTTTATAGCAGTTAACCCGTGGCGGAATTTCAAGAGCCACTTCTCAGTTCGTCGGAGATACCTGGTGACAGATGAGAAACAGCCTCTAAACTGTTTTTGGAACTTTTCGCATCTTCTGGGATTCCGAGAGGGTGTCCAAAGAAGAACCTCGCCACCAATGTTGTAGGAAACCGGATCGTGGTGCTCAGCGTGACGAATAATTCGCAGCTGCTGTGACTTTGATGTTCGAATGCGGGAAAGTTATCGAACGTAATCCGCGCGGTAGAGGACGGCTTGGGCGTAAGCATCCAGAGAGGAGTCGTTTATGTATGGCAGAAAGGTGTCGATGGTGGAGAAGGGCACGCGTGCATATAAGAGTTGATACGGAGAAACACTGGCGGTGGCTTGGCGACTGGTATTAAAGGCGTATGTAACGTCTGGTAAATATAAATCCCAGTTTTTTTGGACATCTGTGACATACATTGCTATCATATCGGCCAGAGTGTGGTTGAACCGCTCCGTGACGTCATTTGTTTTCGGATTATATGCAGTGGGGACGTGATGAATTGCTCTTGCGAGGCGGCAGACTTCTCGAAGAAGGCTTGCCACAAACGACGTTCCGCGGTCTGTGGTGATGGACTTTGGGGCGCCATGTCGGAGAAGGACGGAATGCAGAAAACAATTGGCTGCATGAAGAGGTGCGGCGGCGTGGAGCCCTCTGTGTCAGCGCACCAAGTTAGGACAGTCGACAGCTACAATTACCTATCGACTCTTTTCTTGTCAATCGGGGGGGGGGGGGATCGACCAAGGAAGTCGAGTGCTATGCGCTAAAATGGGTGGCTCGGTAGAGAAAGTGGGCGGAAGTGTCCAGGTGTCGCAGTTGTGGGTCTTTTCTTTCCTTGACAGAAATGGCATACTCCAACATACTTATAGCACGGTGCATGCCGGTCCAGAATTTGTTCTTACGGATTCTGAAATAAGTTTGTTAAAATCCAAGCTTTCCAGCTGTCGGGTCGTTGTGATTTGCTGCTATTATTTCTTTTAGGTAATGTGGAATCACAAGGAGCTATGGTCGTCCTTGGGGCTCTTCGTTCTGTCTGTAAAGGACGTCATTATGAAGAGTGAATAGACGTGCGTGTGGTTTAGTGCCTCGGGTTTCTACTGTTAGTTGACCCTGCAAAGAATAAATTAGTGGTCGCAGGTAATCATCAGAAAGTTGAGCTGAAGCCATATCAATTTTCTCCACCGTTGCTGCGTTATCTGCCCTTGTGCATGAGGAGGAAGGGGCGTGTCGTTTGGAAGAGGACATCGAGATATGCTGTCAGCGTAGAGGTGCCACTTCCCTGTTTTATACACGATCGTGAAGAGGTAGCCTTAGAGCTTTAATGACCAGCGGCCGAAACGTCCTGAGGGGTCTTTCAATCTAGCCAACCAGCAAAGGGCGCGGTGGTCACTTACAATACGAAATGGGGATCCATATAAGTAACGGCGAAACTTTGATACAGCCCAGATGATGGCTAAGCATTGTTTCTTGACGGTGGAAAAGTTGCGTTGAGTTTTGGTCAGGGATCGAATGGGGCGAATGCAATTACAAGCTGCTGGGCGTGTTAAGCTTGGGCGAGAACAGCGCCTATTTCTGACATCAGCTTGAATCTCGGTGTCGTGACCTTTGGCGAAGTAGCCAAGAACGGGAGCCGAGGTTAAGGCAGTGTTGAGGCGGTCAAGGGACGTTTGTTGGATTGAACCTTACGTGAAAAAGATGCCATACCGTAGCAGGTCATGAGAGGCTCAGCAGTATTGAAAATCCAAGAAATCAACTTTCGGAAGAAAGTGCATAAACCTAAAAATTTCCGTAAGTGCTTCATGATTTTTGGGGCAGGGAATTGCGACACCACCTACAGTTTGTTTCAGTCCCGTCGTATGCCGTCTGCAGTGACCAAGAGGTCGGTGTCTTTGGTTTTCTGGACACCGAAAATCCATTCCTTAGAGTTTAATCGCAGGCCAGCGGTAGGCACGCACTAAAGTATTTTTGAAGCCGAAATACATGTTGTCAAAGGTAGAAGAGAATACACTAATTTCTTGGAGGTAACAAAGACAAATGTTCCAGGTAAAGCCACGGAGGAGAGCGTCCATCATGCACCCAAATATCGCAGGAGCTTTGCAGAGGCCGAACGTCATTACGATGAAGTGGTAAATGCCATCAGGCGTTATAAACGCTGGTTTATTCCTGTCAGCAGGCGCAAGACAAACTTGCCATTACTCGCTTTGAAGATCCATGGATGAAAAGTAGGACAACCCCTGTAGCGTGTCGAGGAATTCCTTTAGTCGGGGTAGCGGATAGACGTCTTTTTTTATCAGTTTGTTAAGGCGGCGAAAATTCACTCAAAAGTGCCATCTGCTTTTTCTTTTTTCTTTTCACAAGTACCGTTGGGGAGGACCAGGGACCCAGATGAAAGCTCCATAACTCTTTTTTCGAGCATGTCGGTGATGTGATATTGAATCAGTCTACGTTCTGGAGCAGATGTTTGGAATGGTCTGCTTGGGAGTGGAGGGGAGTCACTAGTATCAATGTGATGCTCGACAAGCGTGGTGCGGGTTAACACTTGGCCTCTGAAATCCAAAACATTTATGTATGAAGCTAGAGGAAAGCGCATCTGATGACGCTCGGCTTCGAAGAGTGTTGATTCCATCATCTTCTCTAGTGCGTCGCTGGAATTATTTTCGGTCAACGGGTTGGTATTGGGGTTGGTGGGGTCAAGCGCAGCAAAGTACGTGCAGTCTTCGGGAACGCGACAGAACAGCACACGACAAAACAGCATGCGACAAAACAGCACGCGACAAAACAACATGGCGTCAAAACGGCACAGCGACAGAAGAGCACGTGCTAAAACAGCACGGCGTCAAAACAGCAGAACGACAAAACAGAACGCATGTAAAAAGGCTGTAATATGTAGCGTTTTAGTAAAACAAAACAGAACGTAAAGAAAAAGGGTTAGACATTGCATGGCATTATTTAACAGCTAGTGGAGAAACAATAAAAAAAAAAAAGTACGCTGGCGGCGACGGTATCGCACTCAAGTCAATGTCTCGAGTGCTGCTGCTGTGTGATTGCTAAAAACAAATAAAGTTAGCCGTACTTACTACTACTTAACTACGCTAATCTCTGAAGAAATTGGGTAGTTAGAGGGGATACCTTCGCGTCGATGTTGGCTGCGTTGTCTGGTCTTTTTTGAAGTATCAGGGAAAGAGGAAAAATTATTGGGAAAAAGATATCCATAGGTTCAAGTTACGAACTGCCTGGTTTGTGGCGGTCCGGTGAGGTTCCGTAGTACTCCTCATTTCGTAATCACCACCGAAGCGAAGAACGTCCCCCCCCCCCCCCCCAAAAAAAAAAAAAAAAATGAAAAAGAAAAAAAATGAAGATGCGCCGATTAGAGATGCATTGATAGAAACGGTAAGATAAGGTGACTTTAATGTGGAGCGTATTCAATGTGTACCATGGGCACCGATTCTGCGGGGCACATTCGCTGTGAATAAAATCTCCTCGAAACACGCGGCTAGAGCTTGCAGTCGAGAAGTTGTACGTTTTGAGTTAAATTTACAGATTATTGCCGACGAAGGGCCCTGATCGAGTGGAAACCGGTGGAGCAGTAACATGCCGCATGCCTCAATGCTGCGGCCTTACACTGCAGCATGGGCTGAACACACCGTTGCCCCACACGCTTTCTGTTTTTCCTTTTAACAACTAACGACAGCACATTTCCGTGCAATAGACCGATCTCACTAAGCGTTGGGCGCATGCCTAAAGCCGCCATAGCTTTAGTTCACAGGAGGCAGACGGCCGTGCAGGCGAGGGCTCGTGCCTTCTCGTGCTCTACACGCGAAGAGCTCCAGCGGCGTTGTCGCACCTGCAAAAAGACTAAAGTTCCCTCGATGCATTGCGGCAGCGGTGGCGTAGTCAAACTGGCTGTTCAGATCGGTCTATTGAATTATTTATTGTAGACGATATCACCAGCAAACTTGCGCGTCAAAGTTAGCAAAACTGCTCGAAAAAATTGCGGTGGCTTAGCTCGGCTATGCCAGGATATACGTAGTGTGAGCTTATGCGCACAAAATGAGAGGCGCTATCATGCGGCTCCGGTGCAGCGTCAGACTTGGCTACTGCGCAACGCAGGCGCACAGCTCGGCACGCGGTGGCGCCAGTGCGTTTGCCGCGGTTATGACGTCACTCCTCTGGAATGCGCAGACCGGCGAGGCGGGCGCAGTGGCTCTGGCGCGCCCGTTGTGCGCCGTGTGACGTCACTGCTCATCGCGCATGTGCAGCACGGAACACGGCTCATTATGCGAGCCACGCAAAACTGCTCAACCTCGGCCGGTGTAGCTTACGCTACAAACTAGCCAGAATAAGCACCAGCGGGGGCTTCGGTACTGCCCAGGGAACCCTCATGCGCGCATCGAGTATACTCCCCACTCCGAACTTGCTTCCAAAAGAACAGATTTGAAAAATTGGCCGTCGACGAGTTCGCTTTCGGCGAATTGGCCTAGAACCTCAATTCCTTTACAGTGCCTTATTTGAGACGTGTCTTTTTTAACTTCAAACGCTATGCTTAGGGTTCAGCGTTTTCGGGGTAAACCGAATATAACCGGTAAAAGTACGCCGAGTTCATTTTTCCAAATTCGGTCTTAACTGAAAAAGTTCAGTATTTTCGAGGGTGTTTGGAGTGGTGTATGTGTGTGTGTGTGTGGGGGGGGGGGGGATTGGAGGGGTGGGGAGGGGAGAGATTGTGACTCATAACTAGGTTTCGTGTTATCCGCCGGTAAAAGCTTCGTCTATTCGAATTTATCCGATAAACTCTGAATTTTGATGGGCCCAATCCCCCCACCCCTACTACACACATATATTTTACAATTAATGGTTTAATCAGCGCGTAGAGTAAAGGGTCCTGGCAAAATGCCACCACATATCTTTCAAATTTCGGTCAGGACAACAGGTCGTTGTACTTTCGGGTCAAGACAAAAGTCACTGTTTCTGTTTCCGGTTTGGGTCATACTATTTGTGCCTGAGAGGAAGGAGAGGTTGTGTTTTTGTAACCGTGAAAGCTATGGACGATAGACATTACATAAAGTGGGGAAGAGGACAGTTGAAACTTCTCTATTTCCTCCTTTTCCCCTCTGCCTCTTGCGGCTGCGTGGTAGGTTGATGGAATAGCATGGAATGAATACAGGCTTTCCAGCAATTACCTCCTCTAGGATATTGATCTTAAGGTATTGACATTTAACGAAATAACGCTTGTCTGCCACTTTTGTTCTAGGACAAGTTAGTAGTGCCAGTAGCAATGGCACCAACGCCAAATCGAACTGAAGAAAATATTAATTGATACAATCGCGTTTTTTTTTCTTTTTTGTCCAGCATACGTTTATATTTGGGTATTATTTGTTTATTTTTAATAAGAAACACTGCCAAATTGAGCTCCGAATTTCAGAGAATTCGGAATCAAACAAAAGTGAACTCCGATAAACTCCGAATTTTCGAAAAAAATAACCTCAGAAAAGCACCCTCCGAACTTAACGAAGACTAAACTTCGAAAACACGGAACACTTCTCATTACTAACCTTATGACCACTTCCTTGCGACGTTTTCAGCTTGTCTGCGAGATCGGTTCAACTTTCAACAAAAGCTCCAGGGGCGCAGGGGTCTTCAGGACGAAATCTGGGTTTTCACCGGATAGGGATTTGTACCGATTTTTTTGTTAAAAGAAGAGAGTTTAATCGTGAAATCATACGACGGAAATCAAGAACGTCCGTAAATACTGCGCATTTTTAACACCCCTAGCTTCCGTCTACTAGAGGAGGGTATAAATACGAGTGTTTTATTGTCATTTCTGCCGTCGGCGCGAATTTATCACCTCTTGCAGTCGTGAAAATAGGGGAAAGCGCACCGAGTACAGTGCTTGCTAATTTCTCCATTTTGATATTTGCCTCTCCGACCGAAGTGGTACTGAAGCTCCTGCTCGTCCTGTGTAGAAATACGAGCACACGGCGATAATGTCAGATCACGATAAGGCCCCAGTGCGTTTTACAGAACAGGTCGCGTCAGCTGCCAAAGACGGCAACAAATAAGAAGACCAGTACCTGGTACTCAATATACATTTTACACAAACGCTTTTAATTATTGCATTTTCATTCGTATACTGGTTTTCATCAATAAACCTTATATAACTGAGAAGTTTATGAGTCCAAAAATATTCACCGCAATGAACCGTAAACTTTTGTTTGAAATAAAAACCCGAAAAAAAAAAATGCGCGGAATTTCAAATAATACAAACCGAAAACGCCGAACTCTAGCTATATTGTCAATGCCATGTTTTGACGCTGTGCTATTTTGTCGCTGTGCTGTTTTGACGTTGTGCCGCTTTGACGCCGTGCTGTTTTGGCACGCGCTCTTCTGTCGCTGTGCCGTTTGGGCGCTGTGCTGTATTGTCGCGTGCTATTTTGACGCGTGCTGTTTTGGCGCCGTGCTGTTTTGACGCTGTGCTGTTTAGACGCGAGCTGTTTTGACCGTGCTGTTTTGTCGCGTGCTGTTATGTCGTTTGCTGTTCCGTCATGGCGCCGTAGTCTTCAATATGCACCTGACGAGTGGTGACGCAGCTACCTCAGGGAAGGTTCTGAGGCTGCGTCGAAGTATTCGTTATTCAAATGTGACATCTGTCGTTTTTTTGTTTTTTTTCGAAACAGGTGTAGGGTAGGTTTAATTAGGCCAAAACAACTTTGAACTGGGTTTGTCATAAACAGTGTAGCAGCGACTGCCGACTAAGTTTGTAGGAGTAAATCATCGTCTGTGCGAAGAGCAGCGAGTGGCGCATCGAAATGGGGAATGCGGTCATCTGCAGGATTATGATGTAATTCACGATTCGCGCAGTCAATGAAAGCGGCGGCTGAGGATAAAAAGTCCCATCCAAGAACGACGTCTGCGATGCTGGTCGAGAGTACGGTGAACATTACCAAATATCGGTTGTGACTCACCTACAATGATTCTGAAAAATATCCGAGCGGCTGCACCAGTTCGCCATTGCCCATACGCAACAGCTTCCCCCAGATTGTGTGTGTGTGTGGGGGGGGGGGGGGGGGGGGGGGCGAGTGAGGACCATACGTTAGCGCCTTCGGACGTGTTCAGTAATCCAGGATTTCACTGCGCTTGTGTCCACCAAAGCCTGACAGACTTTTCATCCAATTTCACAGTTGTGTTCGTCGGTCCCAGAAACGGGAGATTTCTCAAAAATTGTGGAAGTGCAGCATGACCTCCATTGTCGATTCCGTCCGCGGTATTTGGTTTGAGTGGCTGGAGGTGGAAGGAATAGGAGTCATTAGGGAGTTTTCGTAGATCGTTTTCGCCGTCCCGCAAGGTCCTCCGCAACCCGCTACGATAGCGGGAACTCCACAGTCTAGGCTATCGGTGCGTAGGCGCAGTAGCAACTTCTTCGTTGCGGAACGCTTAGCGAAGGGGGCAGCGCGGTCTACGAAAACTCCCTATTGAGGGGCAAAACCGAGCGACGGCAAGCAGGATAGGGTGACGGTGAACGACCACGGAGGAAGACAGCTGACGCAAAGAGGCAGGGCGAGTGGTGGTCAGGAAGATCCTGTCCGGCGTTACTGTTGTCTGAATGGGATGCGCGAGATGCAGGAAAGGGCCGGAAAGAGGAGTTAATAGGGAGTTTTAGCGAGTCGCTTTTCAAGCACACGGTTCCGAAATCACGAACGGTACAGCTGGTCCGTTCTGTGAAACCGTACGTCAAATTTGACTTACTTTAGCGAATCGTGAAAGTGGCGCGACCACTGATCTCCATGTCTATTTGCTGGATCGCGTTTGACCAGCTGCGCCTATGGACCGAAACGCGGTCACTGGCGGCCATCTTTAGGTAGAGTTATATCATCTCTAGCCATCATAGTAATATGGCGGACAGCGCAATGGCGGCCGGGTGCCATAAAATAGCCGTGGATCTAGTACACTGTACCGTGGGAGATAATTCGTGCTTGATTCAAGTTGTTCGACGACGCAGATTCTTCAAACATGGCGTGAACGGTAGCCTCATTTTTGAGGGCCCGGAGAAAGTTCTACGAAAGCGCAGCACCGGGGGAAAGCAGCGCAGCTCGCATCGAAAACAGACTCCGTAACGGCGTCTGCTTTCGATGCTTCCTTCGATGCGACTTTCGATGCGAGCTGTGCTGCTTTTTCCCCGGTGCTGCGATTTCGTGAAACTTTCACCGGGTCCTCAAAGATCGCGCTACCGTTCACGCTGGGTTTCAGAAACATGTTTCGTCAAACAATTTCAATCAAGCACGAAATATCATCCACCCTATTTTGACGGCAGCCTGCCACCACACCTGCCAGAACGCTGTCTGCAATGGATGGATTACAGTGGCTGCAAGAGCTGTACCTTGGCTAGAGGTAATATAACTCTACCTAAAGATGGCCACCAGTGACCGCATTCGCAGAGAGGGCAAACGCGATCCAGCAATTGTCATTGAGATCAGTGGGCGCGACCGTATAAACGATGATGATGATCGTGCTTAACGGTGGCGCCCTCTTCTAGTAAGCATGTGAAGCATTCTGCAACGTCCGTGGCGACGGTGGCGGACACCGTGGTGGCGGCTCGTGTTTCCGGCGTACGACTGATGTAAACAAGACGGCCGACGTAACATCTGCCGGTCGGAATTTCAAGAACTGCGAAGCTAGATAGAGTAAAAAGTGTCTGAACGACCGTAAAGGTATGTAGTGTGTCTCCGTCATTTTGAACTTTAACGATTGTTCACGTTATGTGCCGCCGAACCAAATCATTTCGTCTGCTCGCGGTCGCCACGGCAGCTAGTCTGCCCGCAAATATAAAAAATTTACTAGCATGCGCAGTTCACAGTATTCACGATCGCTTACCATTGTGAGCGGTCCTTGAAATGATTTGGTTCAACCTCTCAAATGAAGCAGACTTAAACAGGACGGCAAATCGCCTCCCGCTGTCCTAAGCTTAACTCTCGGCTGGGTCGGCGAAGGCGGTCGCCGAACCAACCGCCATCTTTTTTTTTACCCGAGTCGTGAACGGTGCTTGCTGCGTTGCGGTGACGACTGCAGCGGCCGGAATGGGAAAAACGAACGAGAAGAGCCTCCCGACTCTCCAAACGACTCGCGCGCGCATGCGCAGTGGCGTCGCGGATGCGTTCGAGGGCAAACCGTTCGTGTGGAAACGACCTGCTAAAACTCCTTAATGTTGCGGCGGTTGTCGTGCGAAAAGCGGCGGTCACCGGAATTGTTGCGTTACGGGTTGTTAGGGGCTGGCGGGTTAGTGTCGGCGATGCGGCGTCGGCAATATACGGGAGAACGTAATTGAGCGTGTTGCAATAGAAACATTCCGGTCGATTGTCTTCAGTTATCCAAATGCCCGATCGGTGACCTGTTTGACGACGTTGCCAAAATGGTGACACGGATGGAGGTGGGTATTGCTGGTATGCGCACAGCGGTGTAGCGGTGGGTGTTACGGTTTGGGCGGAAATTATGCATTGAAGTCGTTGCTTTACATTAATAAAACACTTATTTGATCAGAAGCGAAAACTTTACATATTTACAGAGGTAACGTAGCTCACCGCTGTCCTCATGCACCGTTCATCGTTGCAGAATACCGGAAAATTCCTCATTCGTCGATTCTCCTTCGTCACGCGATCCTCGTTTCCCCTCTTCTTCTTCCGGTCGTCCGGGGTTGCCTTTTTTACTTCGCTTCTTTTCCTTTCCTGTTTCTTCGGTATCCACAGCATACCAGTGCTCCTGTGTTACGTAGGCAATCATATCTTCCCCTCGCTCTTTCTTCCAATTCCTTTCGAATATGCATCATCCTCTCCCGAGCCATGGCTCTTTGAATTAATTCACTCGGCCAGTTCCAGGGGGTAGAAGAGCTGTACAGGCCGGCGAAGCATGACTTTGCCGGGCAGACGCACCGAACACTGGCGGACATAAATGCCTCGGCCCAGCTTAACTTCTTCAATTCTTCCCGTTCTCCGCATAGCAGTGGCGTCTTGTCTTCATGGACAAGAAAGAGGTCCCCGTTCCGGAGGTCGTTTGTCTGAGTCTCGGTCGATCGGTGCGTGAAGCATGGCTGTAGGACGTATTCTATCTGTCACCTCCTCCAGAACAGATCCAGACGTTTTTGTCGGTGTTGCCAACGTCTGGTGATATCCCTTTTTTAGAACCTGGTGTGTCCTCTAGGCTGGCTAAATCAAGGCAATCCACTATAATATTCCGAAGACGTGGACATGCCGACAAGTACCGCGTTTAACTAGGCTTAGCAATGGCAAGAGTTGAAAGACTATCTAAAAATTGCGGCAAAGTCATCGCTCATGCTTTGGGCTTTAGGTGAGGTAAGGCAAAGCGAAAGCCTCCTGCACCATTCATGGTATACTAACGCGCCAAATATTGCAGCTGCTACGACATATTAGTTCCAAAGCGACCGACGCTCGCTCGCGGGGGCACTGCCATGTTTCCCCGCCGTCCTCACTCTGCCGGTCACGTGACCTAAAATTCCCCCTCGTAGGGAAATACGGTTAAAATTTACCGCGTTTAAAGTTCACCGGCTTCGAGCAAGCAGACCCAGACAAGTGCAGAAGGTATCGTGGGAACTTCAACGACATGCTTTTCGGGTCTCCAGCTCATTGCTCGCAATCATGCACGTAAATACAGTAAAATACTTGGGCATTTATTTCAATAGCAATTTAACATGGAATGCACACTTCGATTATTTGGCTAAAAAACTACGAAATGTATCATGTTTCATCTTGGGACACAGCGCGAACAACAGACGTGGACGAAGAAGAAACACACAGGACGAGCGCTGACTATCAACTGAATGTTGATAGTCAGCGCTCGTCCTGTGTGTTTCTTCTTCGTCCACGTCTGTTGTTCGCGCTGTGTCCCAAGATGAATTCCCACCAACTCGCCCAACTATTCATTCTTCTAAGTATCATGTTTATTATATCTCATCAAAACCTTCCTCCCAATCTCCGTCAGAAAAATAGTCGTTAATGCTATCGCGTATGGAGCCCTGCGGCACGGGATTACAGTCTTCGCCAACTGTTCAGCTCTTTGGAGAACAAAAATAGATGTCATTCTTAAGAGCATAGCGTAAACGGGAAGCGCTCTAGTGAGGATCCCCCAGTTCCCCTGTTCACCGGGCACGGCGGAACTGCTCACGATCATGGCTCGCGAGCAATAGTAATGGAAACGACACTCTTCACTGTCCCAATGTGCTGCAGCAGCCGGTATGAGATTGTACTATTACTAGAGAGTTTTAGTATGGCATATAGAAGCAAATGCTGTAGATCTGTGAGTTTACGTTCAGGGCAATTCACACACTTGCGTTGAGTCCGACGGAGTGCGAGGGTTGCTAGGCAACAGCTGCGTCGGCTCCAGCAAAACGGGGTGGAGACGACCCAGCTGTTGCCATAACAACCCACGAAATCGGTCGGACTCAACTCAAGTGTGTGAGTCGCCTTTTAGAGTTGCGTGCTGTACACTGCGCAACACCGCCGTGCGCCAAACTGAGACCGCAATCGTAGGCTCCGCGCACGCGCAGTGTAGAACACGCAACGCTAACGATTGGTTCACACACTCGCGTGGGTCTGACCGAGTACGACTGCAACGGCTTGCGACGTGCGGGTTGCTATGGCAACAGCCAGATCGGCTCAAAAAAAAAAGAAAAAAAAACGGGGTAAAAACGGATTTTGTTGGAGTCAACGCAGCCGTTGCCATAGCAACCCGTACGTCGCAAGCCGTTGTAGTTGAACCCGGTCGGATTGGACGCAAGTGTGTGAATTGCCCTTGACGCCAACATACAGTGCTTGCGTTCGCTCAGGCACGTAGCCAGGGGGGCGGCACAAGGGGCCCGGCCCCCCCGCCCCCCCGAAATTTTCGATCTTGCTGGGACCTCCTCTCCCACCTCCCCTCATACAGCATTTTGTCATTAGCGCCCCCCCCCCCCCCCCCCCCCGAAACAAAATCCTGGCTACGTGCCTGCGTTCCCTCATATACGCAAAAATAAACCTCAGTAATGTTTAACCGGTTTTCCAACGCCAACTAAACGTGCTGCAGTCAGCAGGCGTGCAAGCGGGTAGGCGTTCCTTTGAATTGGAAAGCCAGAGGTGTGAAATACGACGTAAAGATTAAATAAAACAAAAGTTCTGGAAGGTTTTGTAATAAAAAAACAAGAACAACAATTTTTTTTATTATTATTCGTTTCTTGAAGTTTTTGATTTGAAAGGCTTGGCGGCAAACTCGGAAGTTTGGCCAATTGTCAAAAATCGCAACTTTGATAGCACCCTATAGAGTTACCCAAAATTAATGTCAATTTATATCGATTTCTGAGACTAGCTAGAATGTATATTCACAGCTTTTACACTATTTGTATTTTATAATTTGCTAATTAAAATACTTCAATTGGCACCAGTGATGATACTTTGCCGACTTTAGATTTCCATAGTTTTTCGCGCGTCTGAAATTACATCATAAATACCAAATTATATTAGAACATGAAAAACTGTGTATCTTCATTGTATTTTTATTAGAAATTGCGGTAATGTACTAGGCCCTCAAAACACGCCACAATCAGAAAAATCTGCCATCTAACCAGAAGACGTTTTTTTACAGCTAAGTCTAGTTTTTTTTTTCGTTTCGTTTTTTAGCAGATGGAAAACTGACATTCTTATTTACATAGCCACAAACACTGGATAGAATATAAAGTTTCATGCGTCACGCGTTGCCTTTAAGGCAGACTAAAACAATTCTGTATTTAAGAAAAAAAAACACTTGAATAGTGTTAAAAAAATAAGCGAGCTGGTGATGATTCATGGTAATAAAAACCCGACACTCAGGAATACATCCTCGTCCTGTTTACTTTCGTCTTTGTCCTGTCGTTTTTTGGCGCTTTATATTCTGATCTTGAACAAACTTGCCCAAATTTCCACTTTGCAACACAGAAGGGTTCGTCCCCTTCTGTGTTCCTGAGTCTCGGGTTTTTATTACCATGAACTTGAATAGTCTTTACTTTGCGTTGAGGATCCCCAATAGCGAGATTATGTCTGAATTTGTTGCGCAGACGTCTCAGAAAAATAATTTTTAATGCACAGTTAAAGCCCCTCCTTGCTAAACCGTGACGTCATACGCAGTGTTTTCGGAACGTCCGCTCTCGCGCCCCTTCAGTGCCTATCAAAGCTATGTCCGCGCACTCTTGCAATTTTCAAAAGGGTAAAATGAAAAAAAAAACGTCACGACTGGTGCCAGTGCGAGGGAATATTCGCGACTCCAGCGAACTATAGGGGCCGCGCTTGTCAGGTAAAATGGCAGACGAAAGGAGGTTGTCCTTGTCGTTCACCGCGCGGACCACCGTAACTTTGTTATTTTTTTTTTTTTTGCACTACAGCGTAAAATTGGTGTTACATATGAAAGCGAAGCGATTTTTCTACGGTAGAAACATTCTTCTAGTCAGTGCGTAGGAACAAGAAGGCGGAAGCATTACTCGAAACGATATTGGCTTTTATTTATGCTGCCTACGAGAACCAATTCATTTATAGCAGACGACAGAGTCGAAACGACCTTCTATTTTGAGCGTCTCGGCGTCGTCGCTACGCGGCATCGATTTCGCTGCAGTCGCCAATATTGGGAAGCTTGCAATTGCACGCGGTATCAACACGAGCAACACGCGCTTGGCGGCCGAAAGATCTGCGTATGACGTCACGACTGGTCGGAGAGTTTTCGTGTTTTCTCGGGTTTAGTTAGATCTTCGGGGAAAGCTAACGTGATATTAAGGTTTACGGGATAAAAATACAGTAGAATCCACCTTTAACTTGGCATTCTTAAGAACCTCTTTAGCTTCTTTTTAAAATGAACACACACACTATTCTGTAGTATGCCTGAAGCGGGGTCCAAACCCAGCCGCAAAACGAGCCCGCAAGAATGAGGCAGGCAGAACCCGTTTCCTTTTCCTTTTTGATAACTTCCGTCGGTCGTTTTAGCCCAGAACCGTGCGGGAGTGTATGAACGAGAATTCGGAACGGCAGCACGTCGGGAACTCGGATACAGAAAGGTTGAGAGGGAAAGGAAAAATTCACATGGCGGGCGGGAGAGGGAGAAAAGGCACCCTTTGTGGGATTTATGAGTGGCTTCAATGGCATACACCATCGTACAGTATACAACAGAATCAACTGCTTCTTAATCCTCCCTTTGTCCTTTTGTTCGGTTCCCAAGGAGGAGAAGCGATTATCACCTCCCCCTCCCCCGTCTTCACCTCACCCCACCCCACTCAAGGTTTGCGAGGAGGGCGAGGAGTGTGGACTGTCTTCCCCTGCTTGGCCGAGAGGGCTCTCCGGCGTTTTGCAGCTCTCTCCGGTGACGGAAGAGATCGATACTTTCAAATCTGGACCTCGAATAGGGAAGGGCAAGACGTCACACGTGACTGTTGACGTCATTCCTCTCTCGTGGATTTCTCCTGGACCCGTTTTCCTGCTTGGTGTGGACCGGGCTTGACTCGGATTCCGCTTTTCGGTTTCTTATTCTAAGAACAGTCCTTCTTAACTTATTTGTTTTGTGAACATATTCTAAAATCATCTCCCGTGGCGTTATTTTGTAAAGTTTTGATTGATTTTTTATGTTTTTGTGATGTGAATAATGCTAAAACAAAATATCACCTAAATTTCCGAGAAGCCATTATAGGGCCTCCAGTCCATTATTTGACATCCCAACTATTTGAGTGTGAAAAAGCAGCAAATCCACAAGTATCAGAGCAGATCTTTTCAGCAAATGCAATGTTCTGTGTTACCTCTAAGGCGCATGAAGGGACCATGACCTCTTCAAGATATATTTAAGTGCCTGGATCGGACACGTATGTCACAAAATAAAGAAGAAGAACCGAAATTGGCACCTGTATCGAGAAACTAAATCCAAAATAGACGTCAGTTTCGGTTTCGTTCTCAAATTGAAAAGTGCCTCCTGGTGTAAATAAGACGCTTAGCACAGTTTTTGTTCTTAGAATAAAGGGGTGACCTTGGCGCATAACAGGCCTAGTGTTCTCGTATAAGCGGGAATAATTTACGTCGCTCAGTGAAGCCAGCACACTAAACAAGCTCAGCAACTGGAATACCAGCACACATCTCCGACCCTCACGATAACCGCCATTTCGAAAAACGAGTGGCGCCACCTATAGGCAGTTGGAGCCACGAAAAATCGGTGACAGATTAAGAGTAAAATGGAAGCTCCTCCCACCCCTTCCTACTTTACCAGAGGGAACGCGCCCCCTCTCCAGCGTTTGCTCTGCTTAAGTGGAAAGAGGAGGGAGGAGTTTCCGCTATTGTGTAGACTGGTCGATCTTGCCGGAGAATATCAACAAGCCTCTTTGCATCGCGCAGCTGAACTAATAATCTGTGAGTTTGATTGCCTTTGAAATTGTCTCAACTAGACAGCGAGGTTGGTTCAGAATCTCTAAATTGTGTACCGTAATCCGGCATTCGTGACGTTATCAGCGAAATCAAAAACAGAAGCAATTTTGAATTTAAGAAGTGACGTGCAGGGAATCAAACGAGATTAATGAATCAATCAAATTATCGACTAAGGGTGGCGATTAATCGGGTTAAAATATTTAATCGACGCTCAGTACTAGTTAAATGAAAAGATAATCTGGCGTTGATATTTGCTGTACACTGGGGTTGAATTTGTTTTGAAACAATCAATTACCTTCTTCATATTGACGAAGCCTGGAGTGGCAGCGAAAAGCTAGAGGCATTTAGTAAAGGCCGCTTGAATAGTAAGGTTCGCGCCTTAAAGACATAAGCGGCTAGTTCATTTCAATCAGTGATGATAAATGCAGACTTTATTATTCTTTTCGAATCCCAACTCAAGAGATGAATTCACACTTACAAAGCCTTTTCAGATACTATTCTTCTTATATGTGGCTATTATTTCAAATATATATGAGGTATATTTAGGCAAACACGGGGAAAAATCAAGCAACGAAACATTTCGATGCGAATAAAAAAAAAAACTCCACCTACAATTTTTTTATAAAATCAAATACCCTGTCATACTCCATTTCGACATTCATTTCAATTAACACCATGCTCCAATATTTGATTGAGAAAGAAAACATAAATCTAACAATTAGGGTCATTTTCCAAAGCCTATACTTAGGAGTGTCCTATACGAGAAGCGACTCTGAGTTCCAGTTTCATGGAACTCACACACACTTTTTATATATTTTTATTCACATGAGGCCATTGATAACTATAGGAATCGTTCACACAGTAAAAGTGAGGAGAAACTACTTAGGTACAAAGAGCTATCATATTACGAACTAGTGATCCGAGAAAAGCTCCTGCAGCCATCGGCCACTGAGAACTTTGTTTACTTTATTTTCCTACAACACTATATGCTCCTCTCTCTTCCCCTCCATCTCCCATCTGTCTCTCTCTCTCTCTTATATATATTCCCGACTTATGCCTAGAATAAAAACATATTCAAGCATTCCCTTTCTGCGTGATAGTGTTCTGTGTCTAGAAACAATCACTTCCTCGCGAAGATTACAAATATGACACAATAGTTGACGGAAGCAACAGAGGACACTCGTCGCTAGTTCTGGCAAAACGGCCGATACAATCTTTTCTCGCATTTCCCCGCTCGCTGTCAAGATTAAGGGGGTTCGCTTCAACCAGCAAAATGTGGCCAGCGATACTTTTACTTACTTTATTTACTGAAAAGATGATTGTTTACTGAGCACTCGTGCCTGTCGCCATCCCACTCGCTGGTGTCACGGCCGATAATATCATACACAAAGGGGCACACCGACAGACAGCAGAGTCCCCAAATACTTGAGCCCCGCCTAAACAGAATAGAGCAAAACATTGCCGCCATGTTACCCTAGGAAAGGTTAACATGGTGACAGTGTTTACGCTCTAGGCAAGGAAAAGCATGGCGTGTGGTATGAGTCGGATCCTTACACGAGATGCAAGGTGAAACCTAGGAACGTGTCTGCTGCCCTAGAGTACCTCACGGAAGACGAGCTGGAATGTCCGCGCCAAGATCCCAACGAGAAGGACGTGATGTCTGTCATGCCCGACGGGGAGAAAACGTTCGCGCCAAAGCGCTTCATGACACGCCCGATCCGAGAGGCCCTTCGTAAATACAAAGACAAGCATCCTGATTCCGGCGTTGGGATAGAGAAATTTTAGTTCTTGCGCCCTAGATACGTCAAATGTATTCCATACCAGGTAGTGTGCGTTTATGTGCGCTGCGCCAAGTATTACCTTTGTGTAGCCGCTCTGAATAACATTACAGGCTCAACATTCAACACTCGTGAAAATAAGTTAGCACTTCTGTGCCACCCCCAAACAGATCTGAGACTGCGATCACTGCAAAAAGGCCAGTCTTTTACATTCAAGGAACTACATATCCCAGAGGATGCAGAGATTGTGCTTACAACATGGGAGTTCGGCGCCCTTGTGAAAATAATATTGGATCCTGAGACTTTCCTAAAAGTCTTTCAAGTAGCGTTTGAAAGTTGGATATTTCACACACCCTATCTGAGAAACGAAAGATAAAGCGATCTACGATGAAAAACAGTGAATGCATCGTGGGAGCACTGTCTTTTATTTTGATTTTGCTGAAAACAGGATCATCGTGCTTCTTGACGAGGTTCAAGCATACCACTGGAAAAAAACAAAAAGCAAGTTACGATATTTACATGTGTAGTGACGACGAGAAAATTTACAAACACATTTTCCATCATCAGTGAGGACCTGTGTGACGACGCCGCTATGACGTGCTTGGCTCTAGAAAAAGTGAAAGAGTGGGTTGAAGACAACGTAGCGGTTTATTCGCACGTGACGTACGTAAGTGACGGATTCACCAGTTTGCACAGAACGTTTGCCCACAAGCCCAGTGGTTATTTTCTGCATCTGGATATGGGAAAATGCTTGCAACGAAGTTGGCGGACCCCTGAAGCACCAGGCCACACTGAACATCCTCAGAGGACGTTCAATAAACGCAATTCAGGCGGTCAGGAAAATGGTCACCGTTCCATCAGAGAAACACAAGGGAGTGCATCTTTTGTATCTGGACGGAAATTGAATTCATCGGTATCGTCAAAAATAAAAAAAAAAGAAGTGTGGCTGACGGCGCGCGGCTTTCCTGGCATTCAGTCTGGGCACGCGTGGCGGCTGTGAAAGTCATCAACAGAGAGGACCTGTGACATATATGCAGCACTGGCAGTCGGATCTGGTTAGAGGAAAGTTTAATAAAGGAGCTGTGCAACAATTTGAGTGCTTTGCTTAAATTATTGTGGAGTTGATGCCCGACACTTCTGAAGTGAACTACAGAAAACATATTTTTGCCTGGATACCCTAGTTTTTTCTTTTAAAAAATTAGAAAGATCCAGGGTTTTGCCGCCTCTCAACTCGTACGTTGTCTTCCGGGTCACGTACGCAGTGACGTTTAAAGGGTAGGCGCGGGGTTCTGGAAAAGTTCTTTCTTTAGAGCCATCAGCGAGCAGCGAGAACTCATCCGCTCGCGACCGCGTGACCACTTACTGGCGGGCGCCGCGCAAACAATATGGTGAAAGGAGGAAAGTCTCATTCGGGTCCGGCCATACCCGTCCGACCCTCTCCCCCTCCCCCTCCGGCTTCTGGTGGCTGTTCGCGGTAGAAGAGAGAGCTGACGGTTTTGTGGACCTAGGATAGATGGCGCCACTAAACCTCCGCATAATAAAAGTTTTGTCGATGAAACCAGGTTTTTGACGTATTTATATATATGTTGGAATGACAAGATCTATAGGAAAGTTACCTTTTATCGAGCAGGTATTTGCACAACTTGCTATCTTTCTACAAGATTCCCCATCGACGTCACGCCGCGTGTTTCTCATGGCCTCCGCTCGCGGCTGCAGGTCGGGGAAGATTCTAAGTTTTGCCTCGCTATTACGCGGCGGAATTGCAACATTTCGATGAAAGGAGGTGTGTTTTCTGTCATTTGTGACAAGTTGAACAATATCAATATCAGAAGATGCCAATTCTTTCAACGTTAAAATCGTTGCACAGCTCCTTTAAATGGGTACAGCGAGGAAAGCATTAGCGTAAAGTGGAGAATTTGATTCCCCAAGGACTGTTAATTTGGAATGCAGGGTCATCTTTTTTATCACAATATTCTTCGCGTGGTATGTTACCTACTGTTTCACATGGTCATTGCTTATATTACTTATCTGATCATCATACGACAACCACGAAAGGTTATCCTCGCGCAGGATAAAATATATTGGCTTGCCACGATCCATTCGTACACCGAGTGTATCGAAGCTGCTACAGTCCGGCGCGGTGACACCCCTCACCTGAAATGGGTTGTCCCTGAAATAGAAAACTTAAACAATTTTAGTATTCTTTCTTTATTTTTGTGCGTGAAAATAAAGTTATTTCTCTCATTCTAATTATAAAATACACCAGAAAGTAAAATTTTACACTGCATCATCTTTTCTCGAATCACTAGTTATCACTATAATTACATATATTACACGCAAGCTGTACCCATAGTTTGTTTCTGAAAAGTATTAGAATTCTTCTAATTTTATCGTTTTAGTTATTCACTTTCAAACGTGCCCCCTCTGTCAGTGCGCGTTAATGCAACTGTTCACCTCTTCATGCCTTACGACTTTTCGTGTCCCCAGTTTTTTTTTCTCGTCAAAACTAAGTGTTGATTCGTTTATACCAGACACTAGACGATAGCATATAAAACATCAGTTGCTTTAGAAACGCTGACCAGCCGCCCTTTGGTTGATCTTGTCTGAAATCACCCAATAAAAGATCGCTACACAAAAAATTTTATCTCCGGCGATCGGAGGAGCATGTTCCGAAACCGGATCCTCGCGCCTAAGACCGGTGGAACCGCGGAGGGATATCTCGAATGCGCGCGGCTCATTGCCCATACTGCCCGGACTACAAAGCCTGGCATTTCGAAGGCGGAGACAAAGAGTGCCCGGTCGCAGATTTAGAGCGCGAGGATCAGGTAGCACAGAGCATCAAGGAACTATTTCTTGAAGAACCTAAATCCCCTTCATGTTTTAGAAAAGCGCAAATGGGGTCAATGCATGAGGCACGTGCAGCAGAAGCCCTTGGGACAATCATGGCGGCACAGCGCAGCACTGAGGGCCGGTCGCACCAACGTCGCTTACCTTAACCCAAAGCGGCTCTTTCCTAAGTCCGCTTAGCGCACTAAACCGAGCTCGGATAAGCACGGGCATAAATTCCGGTTGCACCAACGTTAACCCGGCTTTACAGACGCGCCCCTAGCTAAACGTTGGATTTGCCTAGGGAATGTAGGGACACACAGAGCAAACTAGGGAACGCTCAGAGGGACGAATACGATTGGCAGTGAGGAATCTCGAGTTGTAAACAAAAAACCTGCTGTAGTCGGCGTCTGCCTTTCGCTCTATTTCTTCGGTTAGTAAGGAATTAAAGGTCTCTAAATTCAATCATTTTTTCACTTAACTTTCAAAAACAGTAGTCAGCGCTTTAAATAAACACCAATGGTTTTCACATCTGTGATTGTGTGTTTAATATCAGTCAATAACAGCATAATTTGGCAGTGACAGTAGTTTCCAGGCTCACATTTTGAATTAAAGGAGCCATGGGGGGTCCCAAATCTCACCGAACGCGAGAAGGACGCTCTACTCGCTACATCGCTCAGGACAAAACATCATCGAGAATAAGTAGGCAGGGAGCGAATCAAGTCATGTCTGAGACTGATGAAGTTCAGAACAATGACGAACTCGCCACGGCAGCTGCGAAAATGCCCGGAAATCGTCGAATAGAAGTCGTCGAGTTGTCGTCGCCACGAATAGAAGTTGTCGTCACCACGAATGAAAGCTATGACGTAAAATATTCCTAAAAAACGCGATCACCAGAAAAGTTACGGTTATGGAACGATACAGTTTTCTGGAGTCAAGATTCTACTCGCGAGACAAGCAAAATTCACCGAAGATTGTCTCGAAACTCAAAAAACGAAAAAATTGACTTTTCGCTGTTTTATAATTTAAGAGCACCGCAATCTGATGCAAACTGCAGAAATGTCGACAATCAGCTGATCGCCGAAATCATGTACTGCCACCATTCAACGCGCTGATCGGATAGAAGGATATGCGTTGCAAGTAGAAATAAACAAGGGGGTAAATAACAATACGCTACAGTTATGCGAAAATCAGTAAAGTAAGTACATACGAATAAGCTCGTTGACAGAATAACCAAGGGGAAGACAGACGTAAGCCCCACAGTTCCGTACGTATCTCGGTTAGGGCTAACACGCACTGAAAGTGGAGACCCAACTTGAAAACAGGGGTCGATAAACACTTCACGCGACAATATTTTGCATCCTTGTCACGATCGAATGTCCCCCTGTCGAGACTCTCACGCTGTTGTAGCCTAAAACACTTTGTACAACCAATTTCTTCCACCGCGTCGACCTCCACAAACCAGCCGCCATGTCTGAAATCCAGAATTAAGAAACAACCAAAAGCAAAGCGCCTAATGTTGAGCGCTTATGATAAGCGTAGTTTAGTGCTAGGTTTAGCGATAGGCGATTTTGGTGCAACCGAACAAAACCAAAACTTAGCTTAGGTTCCCGAGTAAGCTCCGCTTTGCGCTAAGCGGCGTTGGTGCAACCGGCCCTGAGCGAGATTTCGGAAGTCATGTTCTTCCCAGGAGTGGCGCATGGCACGTGTCTCGAGCATTTCCACAACAATGAATGGCTCCATTTTTCTCATGATAGAGAGGCTTTAGGGGAACCCAGAGCCGTATATTGGGAGAGTTTGGCTGGCTAATGGACGGAAAAAAGATCACCGCCAGCGCCGAATATTCCCCCCGCGGTTAGAGCGTAAACAAAAAGTGCGAGACAGCATCGACTAATTAGCAGGCCTTGACGTCACAATATTTAAAACGATATTCAAAGCGTGAAATAGAAGCGTTCAATCTCGTAGCAGCAATGATCGCAACTATACTTCGTTTCAGCCAGAGTCCAGACGCAGCCGTTGCTACAAGCGTGAGTATGTGGCCCTGAACAGTGCTTACACTGCACGAGCGCGCGTGCTTGGCAGGGACGCTTAAAGCCCGCAGCTCGCTCTTGTGGCTTCTGCTACGTGCACGTTTAAAGTGAAGAGGAGCATAGGGGGTATCCACTGGCGGTCATACCTGTGTGCGCGAATGCTGAGCGCGGGCTGATGGCGAGCTTCCACAGTACTTTTCCAACGTGCATTCCGCACCATCAAGAGTGCCGGTCTTAGCAGCCAATTGATGTGAGCTAGTTGTGAGCATGCGCTCTAAACAGCACCCAGAAATACGGCGTCCAGTGAATGCTCTTTATACGTATTCTGCTCGTTTTGGAAGTGCACGTTCATTTATTCTACCGTTAAGTATGAACGTGACGATAACCTCACATATGACAAGTTTTCAGACACAAAGAGTTACCCATTTTTATTCTAGCGAAACTAAAACGGCTTAAATTAGTCAAGTCGAATTTTTTGAGCTCATTACAATCGCTAGAGGCTATTTCGCGGTCTGTGGTTGGCCACGAGATGCTCGCCTATTCAAGCCAATCAATGGCCAAACTCTCCCGATATACAGCTCTGGGGGAACCTCAAGCCCCTCTATCCTGGGAAAAGTGGAAATGCTCGAGACACTTTCCGCGCGCTACTTCTAGGAAGAACATGGCGACTGAAATCTAACCCAGTGCTGCGCTTTGCCACCATCATCTTCCCAAGGGCTGCACGTTGCACGTGAATCGACGAACCTTGCGCTACTTTGGAACATAAAGGGGCTTTAGGGGAACCCAGAGCCGTATATGTAGAGAGTTTGGTCATTCCTTGAGAAGTATAGGAGCCAAATGAAGAAGTGCCGTTGGCCGAAAGCGGACTGGGCGTGTTCCAGGGCGTCTTCAGAAATTCGAATGTGACCAACCAGAAGCTAGAAATAATACCCAGGCGGTGGTCGCCAGAAACAAACCTGATAAGTGCATCGAAGTAACTCTCGGTGACTGAAAACATGGTGCACGTGATGTTTCAATCACGCCCATTCAAAATGATGGTGGACGAGTACGACTAGCGGAACGATCGACATAATTCTTTCGCCAAGCGCCGAGGGCCGGGAATCTGCCGTCCGAGCAGTGACACTCTGTCCGAGCAAAACAGAGTTGAGCGGCGCATTCGTTTCTTATATCTTTCTGCATGATCAGGATCGAAACATCACGTGCGCCCTATTTTCAACCACGAGGAATTACTATAGTCGGTTACAAGTCAAGAAGGTAGGAGAGCTCCTCCCACAAGCGTGATGCGCCCGTTTCAAATCTCTCCGCAGTCGAAAGAAGAGTTCACTGGAAACACTCCTTATTCCGCTTCAATGGATTCCAACTTGTCTCCGATCCCACTTTTTAAGAAAGCGACCTTTGTATCTATCAGAGAGAGAACCGAGCCCCTGAAAGCAACCTTTGTACCCATCGGGGGGGGGGGGGGGGGGGGGGGGGGGGGGAGCTAATTCCTGAAAGTCGTATTTGTTTCCGTCGGTGTGGGGGAACTCTAATCTTTTTCTCGTGCCTTCCACAATGCTAAGTAAAAGTCGAAAGATAAAGCAAATATGTACAGAAAGGCAAGCCCTTCCTCGCGCGTTGGCCGCGACGTTACGGAAACGGTGGGACGCTATTGGATGCGGAGGTAACGGAGAGATATCTGATTCCCTTTGAGGGGCATTTGACGCAACGTTCTTAACCTGTAACTGACTATAGACTTCACTCTTACGCGCTTATTAAAACCATATACGAGCATATACCTTCGATCAGAAGTGTTTCTCGCTACCACCGCTAGGGGATTCTTTTCGGATTCTGGTTCGTCAAGAGAGCATGCCAAGCCCTCTTTCCGAGTCTGGTGCACGCCTTGGCTCTGCTCGCCCCCCCCCCCCCCCCCCCCCCCCCATCGACCAAACTCTCTATACACGGCTCTGGGGGAACCTGGACATCAGCGCACAGCTTTTGGAGTGGCGAGGATCCGAAAAACACTTGTTCGCTTGGCAGAAGTGTGTTTCGGCGTCTTGCCACAGCGGGGCGCCAGTCACGTGACTTTCCTCTCATGCGTTGTCTGCCGCTGCACCTTTACCATTTCGGTGGCCGCTTCTCTTGCTGATCTGCCAGACTTTTTCAGTATTGGCCGATCCCCTCGACGGACTTATCCGCAGACGGGTTGATCACATGACGACATGTCCGCGGTTTGTCCGTTTTCCAAGCGCAGCCACACGAGGGAGACAACGAGCAGACGCCAGCGAAGACGAACCGAACCTGTTCGCCACCCCACAGTGCCGCGAAACTTCAACATAGCACCCTAGCACCGTTGTCCAAAAGAGAAATTGACGATTGCTACCGCAATAAAGAATCGCACGCCGTGGTTACGTACAGATCGAGACAAAACACCGTAAGGCTTCGCGCGAAGCGCCACTAGCTTTATTAACCCCAAGCCTGACAGTGATACAGGCATGGTCCTGCTCGAGAAGGGTTCGGCATAGGAGCGACGAAGTTCTGGGCTCGCGGAGGGGCGTTTGGAGATGCCTTCACGCACTCTGCGCTCGTGCACCAAACTCAAGCACACCATCGCCACAAGAAAAAGGTCTTGCTCGGTGAAATCCTGATTCGACGTGCTAGAAATATAGCGGTGTGCTAGACGAGTTATGACGGGAGCTTCTTGACACGGACCGAGGAGTACCGGAACCTGCGTCGCGTCAGCCGGGCAGTTTCTGCTGTTTCTTTCACGCATGAAACCAAGAATCCCGCGACAAAATGGACCAGCGAACGCAAAAAGACACGACAATGCGCCATTTTTGTTTTAGTCGTCCAGAAACAAAAAATCAAGAAAACCATGCACTGTTGCCAGACTAAACGCTTTTCAAGTCATTCTCCCATCAAAAATTTGCGATCGAAAAAGGTGCTCGACTATATCAGTCCGCGCGTCCGCGTACGAGGAGCGGATCTTGGAATCGGTGACGTCACGGTCACGTGGTTAACGGTTCGCGCACAAAAAAACGCGATTCGGTCCGTCTTGTGAATCGGCTGCATAGAGGACGCGATGACTGAACCTGCTCCTCTACACTGACAAAGCCTGGCAGATAGCCGCGAGACGGGGCCGTTGAAATTGGCTACGTTTACATGAATGCGATCGTAGTGCATCGAATCGAGCAGGGACCAATCACACGCAGCCTGTCTTCTTACTTCTTCCTCCTCTACCCAACTGCTACCAATCAAAATCGGGAAATCTCGACTCGATGCGCTAACGGTCGCATCCATGTAAATGCAGTCATTGAGAAGATACATCAGGGCTGGCCAGGTTGACCCGGCCTATAAGCCGCAAACAAAACCAAGGAACTTGTAAGAGCCGCAGGGGGGGGGGGGGGGGGGGGGGAGGGGGGCTATCAATGATGTCAACTCGGGGTTCCGCGACCTTCAGCAAGGAATGATAGGGAGCATTCTTTATCTATAGGGGACAAGTATCACCGGCGAGTGACAAAGTCCGCGAGACTGAACCTTTCCTCGACCCCAAGCCAAAGTGCATACATGGTTTGACAGTCCCTAGTCTTGATGCCTTTCCCCTAGGGTCTGGCAAACTTCCTCGAACAATGAAAGAAACAGGATTTGTGGAGGCATACGAGTGAAAAGCGGTTCGACTGTACGTAGGGGGGCACAAGGCTGTCAAACCGCAAGCTGTTCTTTGTTCAGAAATCCTTGGGGAACACAGAAAGGGGAGGGGGGGGGGGGTTCCCTTACGAGGGATCCGCGAGCCGCACTTCTACCAGTGAAGAGCCGCATGCGGCTCGCGAGCCACGGTTTGGCCACCCCTGAGATAGATCGTCAGAGAATGAATACGAGCAGAGCCACGTGACGGGCGCCCCGCTGCGGCGAGCCGCCGAAAACGCACTTCTCTCGATCGATGGAATGTCCCCTCGTACTCCTCGCGTTCCTCGCGCTAACGCTTCTTTTCGCGTTGGGTTTGAAAAGAATGTCTTGGGTCTTCGCCGTGGCAAAAGCTGTGCGCTGACGACCAGGTTTCCTGAGAAATTCTCTGTGCTACAAGATTCTCGGGTTCCAAATCTGCGACCGTGCACTCTATAGCTCCGTCGTCGAACTGCCAGGCTTTCTGAGTATTGAGGAGGCGATTCAACCCAGCGAGGGCGTGCTCGAGAGCTGACGACCGGACACATCACACCCGCTTAAGAAAAAAAAATATTATAAAATGTATTAACTGCATTATAAGCAACCACATAGTTCGCTGTTTTGAGACGATTATTGCAGTATTTTGTTCCCTCTTCGCAAAAAATTAACGTTTTTCGACTACTCTGACCTGCTTCTGCCATCTACAAAAATATACACAGTTTGTAATAATTAGCGTCTGTAAAGTCAAAGACATGCCGTGTTTTCATTGGTCAGATTCCGTCCTGACTACCGGCACAATGCTCGTCTCTTCGCCTGTATTGATTTCGATTTTGACTGCATTTCTCATCAGAAATCGGTCGCGCATCGTTATGATTTACGAATTTCTAGGATGCTTGTAGCCCACAGAGTGAGATATTTCCATACTTAGACGATCTCTGTAACCTCCTGAAGGCACCTTGAAGCCCAAGTTAGGCCCCTAGGATTGCCAAACTTGAGCAGAGATAGATTCCTTACAAAAAGAAAATATGTCTTGGCCAGATCTGAAGATTTCAGATATGACACATATCGAAAATCGGCCACATATAACCTTATATGGTATATCTACCAGACATAGCCTTGTGATGCCAGATATAGTCTGATATCCCTGGCCAGGTGGGAAAATCCCATATCTGGCTAACTATGGAAATTCCAGATCGGGTCAGGCATAAAAAAACAAAAACACACTCAAGCCTGAATTCAGCACTTTATATCATTTTCCTGTCCACAATTCTGCCAAGTGCCTCGGCCCGTACTCGAGGAATCATGGGAACACTGATCCCTCAGCTCCTTATTGATCGACAATTTCGATCAATTTCGTTGTTGCACAGTTTCGCGTGTAATTCGGAGTCGCCCTGAGCAAGGGTCCCATAGAGCTCAAGGACCTGTCATATCACTTTGAAAATTTATTGTCAATGGCAGCGTTTATGATACTGTGCATGCGATCCACCGTTCAACCCTTTTGAGCCGTAGAAATCTCTTACACTATTATCATTCTCGTGGTTGTTGTTTTAGCAGGAATTACTTAAAAGCAGAGAAATCAGAACAACCAAAACGGGGATTGAGTTAGAATTTAGCGGAGCTGTTTATAGCATTTTAAGCGTTTCTTACTTAATATAAGCGTCTTTGAACCTGTACGAGAATGATAATAATGTAGGAAATATGACTGCAGCTCATCCAGGTTGAAGGTTGGACAGAATGCACAGTACTGACATTGGCGAGAAATTAAAAAAAAAATATATGACAGGTACTTGGGTTCTATACGACACTTGTTCAGGGTGACTCCGAATTATGCTCAAAACTGTGTAACCATAGAATTGATCGAAATTTCCGTTCACTGGGCAGCTGAAGGAACACCGTGTCCATGATTCCTCGAGTACGGGCCGAGGCGCTTGGGGGATTCAGCAATTTGTGTATTCGGACGTATTGTTAACACTTCGAAATAACTACCCTACATTGAAAGCCTCGTGAAAATTACCACAGATAATCCCAAACTTAAGCTTGCCAAAGCTGAAGTTTGGGATTATTTTTTGCTAATATTTAGCTCGCGAACAATGAGCCATTCACAGTTTGCTAACAAAACACTTTTTTACTTGTTTTTTTTTAACTTTTTTATATATTGAAAGCTAGCCGGCCACAAAAAGCTGTATACACGCCAAATAACGAAGTATATACCTCAAATAAGGCTGTATATATGCAGGTAAGTTTGGATATACGCCAGATTAGGCTGGATATATTCCAGATTTGGCCTTTTATTTGCCAGATAAGGCTGTATATAGGCCGTATATAATTATATAATGTTTGATATGGCCAGATATGCCCAGATATAAGATTTCCATAGACGATACGCCTTTCTATACCGCGTTTTCTTGGTTCCGCCGGCTCTTGTTTGCAAAATATTATTTTAAAAATCTTTTCCAAAAAAAAACGATGACGTCATGGAATGTACTTTTGGCACCACACACTGAACACGGATTCACGTTTAACAATGTAATTTTCCGCGATAGGATGGTTTACTCTTGAGGGTGTAAACATAACGTTAAATATTAAGGGCGTGAAATTGCTTCTTTCAAGGCGTAATTGTACCTCTGAGGGCGTAAAATTACGCCCTTAAAGATGGAAGACAGCTGGTCGCTCATATAGTTTTTTTTTTAGCTGCGCCAAATTTTTAAATAAATAAAAGTTGCATTGAGACATTGTTATTTCTTCATTACCTTACCCGACTTGGCGACCACTAAGAGAAGTTTTTTTTTATTTACGCGGCTAATTAAAGATGATATATTAATTAAAGTTTTGATCAACTACTTTAGATGGCGTATAGCATTTTCAAAATTGATGTCTAACCTCCAGGCTGTACGCTCCAACCGCAAGATGTAATAAGCATGTCAGAATTTCGGGCGCTACCGGCCAAATTATTTTAGTTACGTAGGCTTTCTCAATAACAAGAACTAATCCTGAAAAAAGCGACCGTGGCGTCACTATCTCCGCCCTCACGTAGCGTCACAGTTACGTCAGCCGTGATGTGGCCATCCCCACCGGCACTATCACGATATGTTTATCCTTCGGTATTTTATTTATAATTGTGATAGCCGTTACAGTCACGTCCCACTAGAGTGACAAGCAGCAACTAACTACAGCGACACACGACACTGACGGACAGCCTGTTTGTCGCAGTCTGCCGTCCCTCTTGGCGGACCCGACGCAGAAGAGGACAAGGACACTTGTTTCCTAGTGGGACTGGAGTTGTCAACAAAACACTTCGGAATACACAGACAAACAAGGTCTGGCGACGCGGTTTTCGTATTTTGTTCTTTGGGCATAAAACGCGCCAACATACACGGTGAAACTTTAGACGATTACTTTATTTCTTGATTAAAGCTTCCGCTTATCTTCGTTGGCCGTTGCCAACTTTCCGTAAACAGTCGTGATAATCGACACCAAACTTTTTCGAACTAGAATTCCCGAATCGTTCTTTTTTTGTGTGTCGTTCGGGGCATTCTAGGTGAGCACCACGGAATTTCACGACGATTTTTAGGATGTTTATAACTTCATATCCGAATAATCGAGGGCAGGTGTTTTTTGGCAGACAATACGGCATCCCGATTATCACAGAAAGTGATGACAAGTCTCTCGTCTGCCGGAATGGCTTGCCGCGGAGCGTCGTGTCCTACTTCGCGGTGAGCGGTCCTACTTTGGTCAGCCCTTGAACATCGGTGTATACGTCCTGATGCAGGGGCGTAGGCCTCGGCGTCCTGAAGCACCACATTGCGCACCAAGTTTTCGCAAGCAAAACCAGCCACAGCCAATTCCCTTTCGCAACACGACCTCCAGCAAGCAAGCCGCCCCTGTGACCACTGCAAACGATCGAGGGACGGGAACTGCGGGAACGATCAGTGGCCGCCAAGGACTTCTCTGAATGTAGAGCGGGGTAGCGAACCACAGGAGGAACGGGAGAAAGGGTAAAAGGGTGGAGAGAGAGGCATCAGAAGGTGGAAGCGGGCGAAGGGGATAGGTTCGTCTCCGAGAGATGTTCCTCGGTGCGACTGCTTGCTGCGCTTCAAGTTTAACAACAGAAAAGAACTTGTCCGTCGTCGATCGTTTGTCGGCGCTTGTCGGTGTTTGTCGCGGCTGTTGGTCGTTGCAGTAATAGCCTCGTCCCACTAGAGCGATAAACACCGGTTTTTGTCCGACGACACCACAAAGTTCCGTTTCGCCGATGCTGTCCCACTGCAACGACCGACACCCGCGACAATCACCGACAAGCGCCGACAAACGATCGACGACGGACGAGTTCTTGTTTGTTGTTGGACTTGAAGCGCAGCAAGCAGTCCCACTGAGGAACATCTCTCGGAGACAAATTTATCCTCCTCGCCCGTCATGCCTCCCTTTCCTCCCGGAACGAGAAGCCCTTGGCGGCCACTCCTCGTTCCCGGCACCGCAGTTCCCGTCCCTCGATTGCACGCAATGGTCGCGGGCGCGGCTTGCTGGCTGTCGCCGAGCGGTCATGTTGCGAAAGGGAATTTGCTGTGGCTGGTTTTGCTCCCGTAAATTTGGTGCGAGAGATGGTGCTCCAAGACGCCGAAGTCTACGCCCCTGCATCAGGATGGATAAACCCATGTGCGAGGAGTGAACAAAATAAGACCGCTCACCACCAACTAGGACACGACGTTCCGCGGCAAGCCATTCCGGCAGACAAGAGACTTGTCATCACGTTCTGTGATAATCGGGATGCCGTATTGTCCACCAAAGAGCGCCTGCCCTCGATCATTCGATTATGAAGTTATAAACATACTAAAGATCAGCGTGAAACTTTGCGGCGCTTACCTATAGAATGCCTCCAACGGCCCAGAAAGGAACGATTCGGGTATTTCTAGTTCGGAAAATTTTTGGTGTCGATTGTCAGGACGGTTTATGGAAAGTCGCGAGCGCCAAATGAAGAGAAGCGGAAGCTTTAATCATGAAATAAAGTAATCGTCTCCACTTTCACCGTGTTTATCGGCGTGTTTTATGCCCAAAGAGCAAAACACGAAAACCGCGTCGTCAGACACTGTTTGTCTGTGTATTTTGAAGTGTTTTGTTGACAACTCCAGTCCCACTAGGAAACAAGTTTCCTTGCCCCCGTATTCTGCATCGTGTCCGCCAGGTGGGACGGCGGACTCCGGCAAACAGGCTGTCTGTCGGTGTCGTGTGTCGCTCGATGTCGTGTGTTGCTGTCGTTTGTTGCTGTCTTTCGCTCTAGTGGGACGTGGCTATGAGACAGCATCAGCGACACGGAACTTCGTAGTGTCGCGGAACACAAATCGGTGCTTGTCGCTCTAGTGGGACGAGGCTATTAGTCTGACACTTCACGGGTTGCCTCGCCGTCAACCGTGCTCCATATCAACTCGGGCCATTCTCGGCACTCCGCAAAACACTCTACATTGACGTCTGACGAGTCTGACGACACGCCGCGCATCACGTCATTTCAACGATAATAATTTCTGGAGAGGGGGAACGGGGGTAAGAAAGGACTAACAGAAAACTCCAAACACAACTTGGTGACTGTTGCACGCTGAAAAAAAAAATCAGCCCGGTCCTTGTATCGAACTAGGGACGTCTCCATTTGCAGTGGAGCAGTTAGACATCAGTAAAGCAAGCGGCTTTTATCAGCTGTCACCAGTCTAACACCAACGCGGTTGAACGGCCTGCATGTCAAGATTACGATGTTAATTCAATTAATGAAAAGTTGCAGTCGAGCTGGACTGTAAGACAGAATAAACTATCATTGTCATGTCAAGTCACGTTGCACACTGACGCCACGTGACGTAATGACGTCAGGTAACACTGTGAATCACGTAATGTCATAACGTCACGTGACATTCAGACGTCACGTGACAATACGTCGTCACATGACTCCATGACGGCAAATAGAAACATAAACATGAGACTGCTGGTAATGGAAACGATAAATACAAGCATTTTAGACCGATTATGCCAGAAAGGGTTTTGGGAGGATAAAACCAATAGGGCTAGTTGGGTGTTGAACCGGCGAAACCTCGGGCGGGAGATTAGGATGATTTACACGCTTGAAACTGGAGTGCGTTGTTTCGGAAGTGTTCGTCAGATGCCCCAAGGTTGGTGTTAGTTTGTGTCCAATAAAATTGGATAAGGCGTTCAGGCAGCCACACCAACAACAGGGAACGGTTTATGCATTTATCATGCAGTTTCGTCGTTCCCTGGATTTCAAACTTCGGCGCGCGATTTTGAGAGTGTTCTTCAATTACCACAAGGCTGTCCTGTACTCTGTTTGACCTTATGTCGGGACGCAGAGGACGCTATGAGCTACCCCAGTCCATCCCGTTCTGTGAATGAAGCCCGTGATACGCTTTCCGCGTGTCGCTGTGCCCACTCTCCAAGTTCACGTGACACTCACATGGCCTCGGATTGGCTCCGATGGCTCGTAGCATCCGCTGCTCTCAGACATAAGGTAAAACGGAGTGTAGTATGACTCAAATAAACTGTATTAACAGGTTCGCGAAATGCTCCCTACTTAATACTTTTTTTTTATTTTTATATTTGCGCACTTTGGCAGGACAGTTTTTATCGTATCCATAAAATGCAAGGGCTGCAGCGCGCTGCCTGCGGGATAAGGACGAAATGACAGGCCAACAGCAGACGCCAAGATTCACAACTTACTCCGAAAAGAAAAAAGAAAAAAAAAATGAAAGCCGCTTACAACTTCCTGTAACGGCGAATTAGAGCGCAGCTCTAGAGGAGGAGGAGGGGAAGGTACGGAGAGGAGGCTATGTCCCTCCTCCTCTCCTACTCGTCTAACATTTAGGGGAAAATTTCCCCCCTAAATTCTGCGGGGAAATTTTTCCGCTAGTTTTAGCGGGGAAATTGTTTCCGCTAGATTTAGTGGGGAAATTTACCCATAATGCACCGCGCGATTACGTCGACGCCGACGGCGACGCCGCCGCCGCTTAAGCCGGAAACGGGCGGCTAAGGGCTGCGCTCTAAAAGTTAAACATTCCACGATAGTGCCGGGGGGGGGGGGGGGGGTCTGCCCGTGGAGAAAAGTGACGTCGTTACTGTTACACTAAACTTCGTTTCACCTTAGGTCCCTGCGCGGCCAATGTTAAGAACCGAAGGGTCAATCAAACAGCGCAAAAAGCGCAAAGTCATGGCCTGCACTGTGCGCTTGATACGAGTAGCCGGCGGAGGAGCACGCACAGGGACGGCGAATACCAGTTGGTCATATCATCGGCAGAGTGAACGCCAGGACGTTGTGGCTCTTTCGCTGTTTGATTAGCCCTTCGGCTCATAACATCGGCTGCGCTTGGACAAAAGCTGAAACAAAGTATAGGGCCATGTTTCAAAATGTGCTCGATGTTACTCCAGGGTGAGCGTTCTGTACCACGGCGTTCCAAAACCTACCCGCGTCCAGGGCTTTTCAATCTGTGTGTCACGTGACACGACCCGCCGGACTAACTCGGATTCATTTCGGCAGGATTTGTAACACAACCTACGTGAGTGCAAAGTAACGTTACTACTAGATTACCTCTGTTGTGGAACTCCCGCGGAAGGGGGTACCCCCCCCCCCCCCCTCACTCACTTCAATCCACCTGTCGTCGTTCGAAGCGCCATCTAGATTTTCGTTTCATAACTGTGCGTTCCAAAGAGCAGAGCTGAAGCGCCATCGAGGCGCCGGGCTTCGAAACGTACACAACGCGACACAGTCGCCGACTGTGCTGACAAGCCGAAAACGCCGAAGCGGACGCCAAAAAGTCCCCTACGACCGCTATCCGACGCGAGCACTTTGACGACATTCCCTTCGGAGAGACGCGACGTCAAAAAACAGCGCCGACAACCCGAAAACGCCGAAGCGGACGCCAAAAAGTCCCCTACGACCGCTATCCGACGCGAGCACTTTGACGACATTCCCTTCGGAGAGACGCGACGTCAAAAAACAGCGCCGACAACCCGAAAACGCCGAAGCGGACGCCAAAAAGTCCCCTATGACCGCTATCCGACGCGAGCACTTTGACGACATTCCCTTCGGAGAGACGCGACGTCAAAAAACAGCGCCGACAACCCGAAAACGCCGAAGCGGACGCCAAAAAGTCCCCTACGACCGCTATCCGACGCGAGCACTTTGACGACATTCCCTTCGGAGAGACGCGACGTCAAAAAACAGCGCCGACAACCCGAAAACGCCGAAGCAGACGCCAAAAAGTCCCCTACGACCGCTATCCGACGCGAGCACTTTGACGACATTCCCTTCGGAGAGACGCGACGTCAAAAAACAGCGCCGACAGCCCGAAAACGCCGAAGCGGACGCCAAAAAGTCCCCTACGACCGCTATCCGACGCGAGCACTTTGACGACATTCCCTTCGGAGAGACGCGACGTCAAAAAACAGCGCCGACAACCCGAAAACGCCGAAGCGGACGCCAAAAAGTCCCCTACGACCGCTATCCGACGCGAGCACTTTGACGACATTCCCTTCGGAGAGACGCGACGTCAAAAAACAGCGCCGACAACCCGAAAACGCCGAAGCGGACGCCAAAAAGTCCCCTACGACCGCTATCCGACGCGAGCACTTTGACGACATTCCCTTCGGAGAGACGCGACATCAAAAAACAGCGCCGACAACCCGAAAACGCCGAAGCGGACGCCAAAAAGTCCCCTACGACCGCTATCCGACGCGAGCACTTTGACGACATTCCCTTCGGAGAGACGCGACGTCAAAAAACAGCGCCGACAACCCGAAAACGCTAAAGCGGACGCCAAAACGTCCCCTACGACCGCTAGCCGACGCGGGCACCTCAACGAAATTCACCTCAGAGTAACGCGGCGGAACCCGAAGCATTCGTTCATAAGGACGCACAGAACGGAAGCACCGACCACGCAGACGTGGTGGGCGCGCGGACGAAGAACGTCGAAGCAGACGAGACAGTCTATTTGAATGGAGACGGCACGCCGCTATAAAAATACAAAATCGCGAGAAAAACAAACCCGAGCTCCTCAAATGAGCCGCTCTGAACATTGTTTTGGAGCAGGTCATTGTACTCTCGAAACGTATGACGTTTCTGCGCATGCGCAAAGTTCGCCATGAAAAGCGGCTAGGTAGCGTGAGCTGCCGCCCTATCCAAAGGGCTCAGCCGGATTCATCCATCCATCCATCCATGACGCCTGTCGATTGTTAGCGCTAACAGTGTCGCGATGTGTACGAATTAGGGCTGGACGTCGAATAAATATTTTAACCCGATTAATCGCCACCCTTTAATCCATTAATTAATCGATTAATCGGTTGTCTAGCCTTTGAAGACTTGTTTTATTCTTGATACATGGCGCAAAGGACATTTAGAATTGAGGATACATATAGTTCAACGATTCAAAGACACATATTTTTGCTCCAGCTCCGAAGACAAAGAAGTTTGTCCACATTCTCCGACAGGAAGACAAGAAGTCAGAGCTTGGGCGATGCTTTCTTTTTCTTTCTTTTTTTTTACGGAGAAAGGAATTTTGATGAAAAGGCGTTGATTGTACTCTGCGTTATGGCGGATGGTCCTTACTGCAGCTACATCTGTGCTTCGCATGTAGGCGATACTGAAGCGAACTTACGCTTCCACTGTACGAAAACGGCTTTCTGCAGATGATGCAGTGGACTTCCTTCGAGTTAAAAAATTCACCGCTGGAGTTTACTTTAAACCCAAACTTTCCAGCGAGACTGCCTTTCATACTCGTGAACTCGTCCATTTTTACGTGCCGAATACTGAAACAAGTAACCATGACGTTGTTAGTTTCCCAGCTTCTTTTTCTACATGTTTGTCTTGCCTGGGCAGGATTTGTAATAGATCCTCAACACGTGAAGTTTCGCGGCCCCGCGGGATCAATTGCGGGCCCGACTTGTTCATCTGGCCTCGGCAGAACTGTAATGTATATCCTCGAACACGTGACGCTTCGCGAGCACGAGAATTGAACCTTGCTCATAGCACCTGGCTCGGAACGGACTTCTTTTGAGTATTAATAGACCGATCTCACCAGCTAGTTCGAGTGCGCCACCGCTGCCGCCATGCATCGTGGGAGCTGTAGTCTATCTGCACGTGCGACGACCCCGCTGGAGGTCAGCGCGAGCAGAGCACGAGGCGGCATGAGCTGTCTCGTGAACTGGCGTCTGCATCCTATGAACTACAGTTATGGCGGCGTCACGCATGCGTGGAACGCTTAGTGAGATCGGTGTATTAAATAAATCGATTAACCGGTTAAAAAGTTTGATCGCGATTAAAGCCTTAATCGATTAATCGGAAGGTTAATCGATCGGTTGCCCAGCCCTAGTACGCATCATAATTCCCATGGCACGTCTATAGTTTTCTGCACCTTTTTTTCACCACTTTTATGCAATGGCCTCACTGTAGCACTTTTTAGTCCATCCGGGATAACTCCCGTATTGAATATACCGTTTAAAAATTCTAGTAGAACGTCTCTCAGTTTATCGAAATTGCATAAAATGGTCTCTTAACGAATCTGATCTTTTCCTGTCGTTTTTTTTTTTTTCGTTTTTTTTCATCGACATAGTGCTTTTGATTGCGCGTAAATCTGCTTCCGTCATCAAAGGAAGATATGCAGATTCCAAATTCAAATTCTGGCCGTAAACCTCATCTCGAAACTTTCCGAGAACTACAGCCCGACGTCGTGTTGGATCTATATTCATACCGAGGGCGTTCAGTATTCCAGGCAGCACGGATCAACAACGTCTTATTACATTGCTACACAAGAAAAAACGAAGCCTACCGAATACAAATGGAGTTCCTCGCTACTCCTGACTTACAAGCAGGCCGGATGGCCAGGAGAACAAAGAATACATAAGCAATGAGATCGCGAAAGGGTCTCTGTGGTACAGAGTCATTTCCAAATATTGCACGGAATACCTCTGCTTCTTTCGCCTTCAACTATACGACCAAAGCCGTTTTGGAGCGTTTCTTCCTCGCCTCAGATCTCCGGATGTTTCGACTGACCCCTCCATGACAAGAAAGGTGTATAGATCGCCAAATGCATAACAAATAGCAAAAACATCTCGATGTGCTTGCGGTTTAGCGTTTAGTCGGGCACTTTAATATAATCGCCACCGTACGTGTACGGAGACGACTATCAAAGGGTTAGCTGAGGCAGCACAAAATTTTGAAGTACCAATTAATAACAAAGCCTAAAAAAAAACTCAAGAATAAAGGATACACTGTTTTAAAAGAAGCCAAGCTTTTTCGAAGAATTCGTCCAGCTTGCGTGAGGTGAGTTTGCTCCTGGGCAAGGCGCGTTATTACACCGTTTCAAAAAATGTGTGGATAGTGCTGCAGCTTGACACATGAGTGCGCATTACAATTTCAAAGCGATGAGCGCGATAAGAAAAATACTGAGGATTTCAGAAAAGGGTAATAACAAGAAAATAGATAATGAACAACGACGCTGGGAAGACTTCTTGGGAGCTTTCTAAAATTGCTACAGTTATTCGGAAATGCTAACAAAATATACAAAAATTTGACTTGTCTGCGAGCACCACCAAAAGAATTATTTAATCTGCCCTCCCTTTAAGTTTACACTTTAAGACCCTGTAAGCTGTGCGGGCTCTGGTAATGTCAGTATTAAAAAAAAATATTAGAAAGCCACTCTTCTTTTCACACATATCTGCCCCAATTTATGTTGTTGATGCTTCCAAGGTGCTTATTGTACCATAAAAGAATTGAACAAGTTAACAAAGCTAATGCGCGACTCAGGCAGACGAAAACGCTAGTTGCCTGCGCTTACGTTTTTATAGGAGCTGGGTGTCGTGGGGCCCCATTCTTGCCGCAGGGTCCTCCGTTGGCACCGACAGTCACGTCGGGGCCCAGAGGCCGGTCAGGCATCGTTTAGAGAGGCTGGCTTGGGGCGTCTTGATGTGACTATTTCCTGTTGTTTTGCGTTTTCTGTGTAGCGACAGAATATTATGTGGCTGCTAGTGGTGCGAAGAGAAAAGGGACTCACAGCGCTGTCAAATGCGGCGAAGAAATAAAACGGAGCGGTGGTATTTTGTGGCCGCTGGGATGAGACGTGAGTCATATGCAGAAAGAAACACCCCTTGTTTAGGACGCCGAGCACGCCTCTCGGTTCGCGGAATGTGATCGTCTGATTCCAAGGGGAAAAAAAAGAAGACTGATGTAGAGAGAAAACCAAAAGAAGTCTGAAAGGCATGTGTTACATGTGTGACACGTCAAAGAAATCAAATTTTTCCGAGTGGTATTGCTCTTCTGTAAAACAGAAGTTGAAGTTGCTCCGTTTTTACCTTACCAGTCTCGCTATTCTCCTTTATACTGTGCATGCTCCCTAAATGAAATCAGTTCAGACATTCACTCGCCACTTTGGCTGAGAATGCAGAAGTCAAGAAAAGCTCGCTTTCATTAATCCATGCTACACAGAACAGAAATATATTAGCACAAGAAGAACTAATTAAAAGAGCTTTGACACTAAAGTGGAGAGGAAAGCAGCGCATAGCATATCATGCACTAACTTTGCTTTCTTAATGTTGGTATTTAAGCAGACTTAGACAATTGTTATTTTATAACCTATTTTATAAAAATTAAAAAAAGCGAGTGTATGTAAGTAACTGACACTCCCAAATGGCATTTGCGCCTTAAATATAATCTCCCGCTCGCGCGAGTCACGGTTTTTGACAATGGTGTGATATAAGATAAAACTTATTCTTTCTCACAACCGCCGAGAGAGAAAAAAAAACAACAAAAACGAAAAATACAACAATTGTCACGCCCGAATAAAGCATCTCTTGTGCACCGCCAGGCCTTTTTCAGCTGTCGGGTGGCCGCGCTCTGCCCCACCCCCTCACCGGCCTGCTTACACATCTCGACACCGACGACACTCCCACGGATGCCGGACGGCACACCTCCCAATTCCAGTACACCTTACCGGCGCTTTCCGTGAGGGTGGAGAGGGTTACGTTGTCTGCCCCTAGCGCGGTTTTCGTCGCCAGTGACCCCAGCAGGGGCTCGCCGGCGATTGACCAACCTAATTCGCCATAACGGTGGTTTTAATTGAAACCTATCACGCCTGTCGGAGTGGGTATTCTGATTTGCCAAAAAAAAAATATTATAGCCCCATTTTCGCGAAAACCAAAACTACTTTTTAGCTTTTTTTAAGAAAAATCTTTTTTCGTCGCCAAAAATTTTGAAGTGGTGCTAGGTGAAGTGCTCCATTAAGAATGCTTGATTTTTGTACGAAGTTGTATCGATTGTTATAAATAGGTAAAAAGGGATATACTCACAGTAATTTTACCTCTAAATGTGAATGAATGTCTATTTCTTCATTTAAATTAAACTTAATTGGCATATTTTATTGCAGCAAAACAAATTCCAAACCTAGCATCCTTGATGTTTTGATGACATATTTGGAGGCTTGTATTTTAGGATTCATTGTATATGTTGCTTATTAGGTACCCCATTAGTTTGATTTGTTTTCACTAAATAATATATATATATATATATATATATATATATATATATAGTCGCGACCGTCTATAACAAAGTTTCTTATAACGAAATAACGGCTATGGCGAAGAGATCGCGATTTCTTATTCCTGTTTGCACTTCTTTCATGTATTTGCGTTTATGTTTAGCGAAGGAAATTGGGCGTCATACGCGCCACTAAATATGCTTACACTGTTAAGGGTGTAAGTCAGGCTGTCCCCAAAGTCAGCTTCACTCAAGGCTTGTCCCAAAGTCAGCTTGCCCCAAATCAACGTGTTCAAAAACTAACACCCTGAAGCCGAGGTCTCACTGCTCGCGCATCAATACACGACACGGTCTGCGAACACAAGTCTCCGCAATATCCGTAGTTTGAAAGCCGCGTGCCAAGTTTCTTCTTGAACTCATTGCCTTGCGGCATTCGAAGCACAGATCTCACAGTGACTCGCGTTTAAACCTGTGTCTTTTGTATGATGTGTAATCACTGCAGTGTGACCCCGATTTCAGGGAGTTACAACAACGACCGCGTCGTACTGGTGAACGCAATAGATAATAGTTTGCTAACGAACTTAGTAAAATCATAGGGATATTTTTTTGTTACGTTGAACAAGTTTACAAGAAGCAGGCACCCTATATAGATCGGAACCACGTCTTTGTTAGCTGCTCCACCGCCTTATGTACTAGACAATCGAAAGATGCTTATTCACCGATGAGCGCCTGCGTCATCACCAAAATCGCACATTACGCATACTTTCCCGAAGTTCTAGGAATGTCTCTCCGAGGCAAAATCATTGATACAGCCACTAAAACAACGTTTCCTAGAGCTGGTTGAAATTGGAGTATTGTTGCGTACACCCTTTTCCGTATCAGCACTCTTTTACACGTCCATTTTACACCCTTAAAAATGAAAAGTGTTTTTTTTTCGCAAGCACCCTCTTTTATGAATAACAATTGTGTGGTAATCGAAATAACTTTCCATATGATGTGTAGCTAAGAACGCAACTTTCTTGAGTACCAATTTTACATCCTCAAAGGAGTAACCACTTGTTCAGTCTGTACGTGGGTCAAAGAAAACAACAATATGCCGCTTGGACGCCATGCAGCCTCCAATCGAGAGAAATGGAAAGCGACCGGGTTTGTGAATAAGCGCTAGGGTCATTGAGACTTTAAGAAACAGTTTAATATATTCATGTTTTTTGTGTTTGTGATTCGTTCTTCAGTGTTTTGTCTGCTAATGGGGCAATCTCATAGGCAGCGGATCGATAATGATATGGCCGGGGCTACACAAGCCTTGTGTTTCTTAAGCCTACAGTCGTTATAAAAAATGACCAAAGAAGGCATCCTCGGGGAACATCATGGATGCGTTCGGCTATTGAAGTTGTCAGATGTTGCGAAAAAGAAGCAACGACGAAGGCGCACTTTACCAAACAAGAAGCTTTTACAGCCCTTGCCCAATTCGAGATGCCCAGTCGTCCATTCGCTAAACCTATTCCTCTCTAAAAACATTTAAAAAACTTAAAAAAACAAAACTGTCTAGTCAAGAATGGGCACTCTGCTTTCAGATATTGCTTTCCATCTGCACCATCTGTCTCTTGTCCCCTCGCAGAAAAATTTGGAAAAAAAAAAACGATTTGACATCCTTGCGGGCAGCAATAAAAAAAGAACAAATCTTCATTTCACCGCCGTCGATTGAAACGTAATCCGTTTAAATCTCACAGATATAAAACGTATATCGTTTTGTGGCATTTTTTTCCCCTTGAAGTTTCTAGAGCTGGCGGAAAGTTGCGTACACATGATGTTTGTTATTTTTCTCCTGAAGTACTTTTCGTGAGGTTATTGAGCCGGCAGTCTGAGGTGTGTTCTGACATTTCTGTTGCTAAGGCTCCGCGTAAACCATTTAAGGGGCACTTTTTGAAGACGTGTCTAGTTTCTCCTGTCTCAATAGTTTGCGGTAGTCTTGGTTCAGGCACCTCCACAGTTTGTCTCGCAGAAGTGGTACGATAAATATATCATAAAAAGAGAGCTCCGGCGAAATTCTGATATACAATGATTTGCTTCAAGATTGGTTCCACCATAATAAACAAATTTAAATTAAAAAGAAAATTACGGATAACAATAACCTTTTTTTTACGAAGTTATTGGTTTTAAATTTGGTCTGAGAGGCTTGGGGATTCTACTGGCAACACTGCAGACGCGACGTCAAATGTTTCACAGTTGAAGTTTGTTCCCGACGGTCTACAAGAAGTTTGATCGCTCGCTCGACTTAGAAACACAAATAGTGTTTCTTTGAAGTGCTCGCTCGACTTACAAGTTAACCAAAATGTGACGCCACCCCACTGGAAAGCGCAGGAATATTTGCTTCTTCGTTTCGGCTTGGCATTTTTTTTTTCAATAGCTATTTTAAGTTTGGCGCTAATATATAGCATGCCGCGAAGAGTAAAGCCTGCGTGTCTCGAAAATGTGTTTGGTTTGGGTAGCTTGCAAAACCGCCTTTAACAAGCGGTTTCGAGACTTGAAGGACGGACAAGAGAACAGGGAAAAAATTTTATTTCCTGTTTAAACTCATATTTCATGCACGTTACTGAAAAAAAAGCATAGTCTGTCTTTTGTTATTTATTTATTTTAAATAATTACATTCGATAAAGTTACATATTTCACGGAAATGAGAACCAGCAAAATGCTCCCCATGAATATTTTGCTTCTGTTCTGTACATGTTTAGTTTCTCTCTTGGCTTTGGTTTTTATTTTCCTGAGCATTGCTGGCATCTTTGGTCGATTTGTTCTTGTGTGTGTGTACGGTGAGCATATATCTTTTTTGTGGCGTGTTGAGTGTCACAAATGCCGGGGAGGTGGGGCCCCTTCCCCACTTCCACGGCAAGCTTTAATTATGAAGTCTTTTCTTCTTACCCCCAAATTACCACATTTGTGGTGGATATATCAACTTTGTATTCGAATCCTTAGTATATTCCCGGCTAGATATTGTCCCCTTTTTTGGTAAAGAACGATGAGAAAAAACTTAAAAAAACCATTTCTTTTACAAAAAGAACGCCATGCATAGTTTCATTGGCAACTTAGGTTACATTCAACATGCAGCACCCTTATCTAAAAATACAAGGTAATAACTAAGTATGTTGTCTCTCTTAAATTAGGGGAGAATTTTATTTAATTATAAATAATTGCGTTCTTTCAGCACCTAGCTATTTACACCTGCAGGCTACACCCTCGGACGCGCGTATTATATTAAACCAAATGTTAAAACAATCTATGGAACTCAAAATGCTAAATCACCAGATTCTTGACCTACTAAATAAACACTCAAGCATAATCAAAATTGCCTTAAAAAGAAGTACACTTCATATGTTAAAAAACATGATGAAAACGTATTTTTACGTTGAATTCCTAATGCCAATTAAACGTTATATCTGAAAAAAGTATTAGAACTTGGTGTCGATTAAAAATGTTAACCCTATTAATCGCCACGCTTTATTCGATTATTTTGTTTCTTTCGATTTCATAAAAAAATATTTAGGAATGTCAAAATGAAATGATGCAAACATTAAATTACGTTTAATGTTTGCATCATTCGGTTGATTAGAATTTAACCAATTAACCGGTAGAAAGAGATAATCGCGTTTGAAGCATTAATCGAATAATTGGTTGATTCATCGATCAATTTCTTAGCCCTACTTAATGATCATATATCTGCATAGGATAATATGTCTACATATCGAAACTTTTGATGTCCTATTTTCATTAAGGTTGGTACTTTGTGCAAACTGCTGTTGGAGTGCTGATCTCCATGCACGACATAAAATGTTGTCTTTTTTGCAAAAGGTTCTTTTTTTTTTCAGTGTCAATGTTTTTGATTTTACGTTTCGCTTGTGTCTTGTATTCAAATTTCGTGTTCTTCTCGAGCTGACTGCGGTAAGGGGGCTGATGGCCACGTCGAAAACTTTACCTTTTTTGCCGCAGCCTCCTAGATATAACCTTCCTGTCGAAACTGGGGCCAACTACAACATCTGAGGAACTGATTCGGAACTTGACTTCTGTGAAAGGAGTTCCACTTTTTTATAAGTGACTAAAAGGAAGGTATGACACCTAGCGTCTTTTTACGTCGCTGTAGACGAAGCAAAGTACAGTAGGCTGGGAGATCCCTACCTCTGGCCGATGGCATGGTTATATAAAGCTTTCACGAGAGACCTCCATGATGAAATGTATTATCAATCAGAGAGGCCGAAATGTTACATAGTTTAACAAACAGGAGTAATTACATTTCTACTATCAAAATATCTAGAGTCTACGCACAAAGGTCACCAAGTATTTTTTTTTTTTGGCAATGTTTGCTTGTCACAGTTTTATACTTTTTATATAAATGAGACGTGGCTAAGAACATACTTTATGGCGTGAGTACTTTTCGCCCTTATATAATGTGCACCGCAGTGACCGCTGTTCGAACGGCATAAAAAACACGGGTGGTGGTGTCATGACTGCGCTGCATGGCTCAGGGGTATGAGCCATGCAGCGGTACCGCTGCATTAGGTTTCATGATATCGAGCGTCATCACGAGTCTTTTCGGAGTTAGTTGGAGCTCACAAGTATTATGAGGGAATGTATATCTATGGCTCGTTCAACTATGACCTACGCTATATTTTTTAATCTGCTCTTTGTGTACACTTTTGTATTGGATGTGCAAGCACTAAAGCCGCCAAGGCCGTTCCTTGGAACCCAAATACAACCGATTCTAATTTTTTTATTGTAGTCATTACTATTATTATTATTATTATTTTTATTATTATTAATATTTCTTGAATGCTTCCTGAATCCAAGTTCATTATTATTATTATTATATTTTTAGTATTAAAATATTACACAAAAAAGTCGTTGGGCTCCTCTATTTCTTTTGGCCGCTTCCAAATATTAGCTTTTATTTAATGATTTCGTTCACTTAAGGCTTCTGGCGAGGTTCTGAAATCTGGACAAGAAGAGGCTTTATGGGCCTATCGATCGACGTCCTACCATCTGCGTAAGGCCGGCAAATTGTCTGAAGCGATTGCTGAACCGCCTGCACAATTCGGCGCCGTGTTCCCGACGGCCGGCTCGTCCCTGGACCTCTGAGGCCACTTGCGTGCCTGGCATCGGAGTGTTCAACATCGCTTCAAGCTACCGCTCCAAGCGAACTCCGCCGTTGCGCCAAGTGAGGGTTCTCTTCATTCGCCTACACCTCCAGACATCGTGATCACCGAACACACTGTTTTCACGGTGAGAATCATACCCTCATTACGCACACATATCCCATGCTGTGTTGTTTTCTCGGCTTGGTACGGAGCGCTTCACCTTCTCGTCCTGCTGCCGAACGTTGAGACCTGCCGAGATCATCAATGACTGACGCAAAAGATACGGGGTCGATTGCCATCCTTTGAAACCTAACTCTACGATTCACAACGGGACCCTGAAGCCGTCGTCGGCATTGTCGGCGGTCAGACTTCACTGGATATTACTAACTTCGCCGTCTTCGGCAGGTGGGAGCCTGTTTTTACAGTGATGTCTTTCTAGCATTTGTTGGGTGTCTGCGAAGTTAATGTTTTTGTGCTTACCTTATATTTGTACGCGTGTCTGTTTGCCTTTCAAAATAGCCATGTTTGACCCCAAGCTGACTGAGTACATTGTTTGTTTTAAACCAGCCCCAAGTGGCGGTGCCTCATAAAGTGTGCTTTACGTAATCGTGTTTATCATCTTGACACGTGCATCGGTATGTATGTGACAGAACATTTGAGTCAAAAAGGTCACGGAAACGCGAAAAATAGAACTGTCGTGCATGTAGATACTACGAGAGCAAGATAAGCGTCGGCAGGGACATCAAAGCTATATGTTACAGATCGAGGTGGATACAGTGTTTGCAGAGATAAACTCTCAACCCGAGCTGCTTTATTCTCTGAAATCGAAATTCGACCGACATTGTGGCCTTCCATCAAAGGTAGACGATCTATTCTCTCTAAGACCATAGGTCGATGCAATGAAGCAGACAATCGAAAGCCTCCAAGAATCGCTCAAGAATTGTTAGTCAGTCATGAAACTTATTATCGAAAATACGTGGGAAGTAAAGTTACTTCAATCAGAAGTCGTAGCGCTACAGGACAGAGGGTCCAACCAGTCCGCAGTGATCAAACTACAACAAACAAATGTAAACTCCACTAAACAGTTCGGTGGTAGATTCAACATGGAAATCCATGATATTCCTTGCGCAACTGATGATGATTTGAAAAAAAAAACTGTTGACGACATTGCTCAGTAACTAAATATCATATGCTGTAACCCGTTCCAAGTGGTATAATGCCATCGCTTGCGCTCTAGGCGCTATGAACCATGCCCCCAATTTTGACCTAGCTCATTTCGATAGCTGTCAAAGAACTATGGATGAAATCTCGTAAAGTTGGCCACGCTTCCTCGGTCTGATAGCCGGTAGAAAGACTATTTCAATGAAATTCTAACCAGAATGAACAAGGAGCTCTTCTGGCAGGCGCGGAAAAAGGGCAAAGAGAAATCATATAAATTTATCTGGGTTAAGAACGGTCCTTTCTTCGCGAAAAAAAAAAAAGACTAAATGTCAACGCCGCTGCGAATCTTTGACACTATGGACTTAGAAAAGATAATGTAGGAGTGGTGACCTCAGTAATACTTACAGATTTCCACTCATTTCTTGACTTCCTTCTGCCTAATTCTTTTGCGCTTACGGGGCTACATGTTATTGTAATGTGTGTAAGAAAACATTGGAATGAATTTCAGAAGATCGCAGGACCAGTTCATCTTGATGTCGACGTTTTGGTTCTTACTGAAATAAATCTGCGGGACGTAGAAATTCTGTAAAGTCAATTTTCTTCACCTGATTTCCAAGCGTTCTTCCTCACCCGCAGCCAGTCTAGAGGAGGCTTCATTGCCATTTATGTAAATATGACTGCTCAACTGTAGTTATTGAGGTTTCTTCGGAACACGAAGAATATCTTTCTGGAAGACGTTTTAATATTATTTCTGAAATTTTTCTGATTTCCCTTTACAGAACGCCATCAGGAAATGTGCTTAAATTTCAATATGAGTTAAACTGGAATCTATCGAACATGTCACCAATCGATGAGCTTTGCCCTGTGCGTGATTTTAACATCGATCGATTGAGACCTTCAAAACCAACTGTATATGATTATTTAAATATACTTGCGGACCTTGGTATAGAAAGTCGAATACAATTCGTAACAAGGAAAGAATTCCAAAATAACTTGATAATTTTGTGTATCGATCCCATAAATGTTCGAAAAACAAGAGCGCGCCAAGTATTGGCTGTAAAAGAACAACATCTGGCGGATCACTCTTTTGCGGCGTGTCGATTTAATATGCCTATTACATTTTCCGAAGAATGCTGCGAGAAGCAAAGAAGAATTACAATCCCTTACTCACGTCAACTTGATAGTCTAACTGCAGCTTATGACAAGATTTTATATCTGGAGAGTAGAGCTACCAGGATGCTTACTATAAGCTTTCCAATATTTTCAAACACTTCAGACGACCGTGTACAATAGTGATCGAAGTAAAAAAGCACAAACCGAATCATCTTTGGCTTACAGCATATTTTCTTTCGGTCATTAAAAAAAATATCCCGTGGGCGCGATGTCATCGACCCGAAAAAATAGAGGTGAAAGTAGAATATCAAAGTAAACAAAACAACGCCAAGTCACTTGTTCGGTCAAATAAGTACTAACAGATCCAAGCAATCATTGTATAGGTCATCTTTTTATATGTGACAAGTATGGGCTCTAATAAATTATGTCAAGTGAGGTGCTTCCTAGCCATTCCTCTTGATGATATCCTGAAACAAATGTTTTGTTTGATAGTAAATCAACTGGCAAATGCTTGAATGGATTGTTTGCTTCAGTCTCAAGCATTAAACGCGATGATGATATCATTACCGCTGACCTTTCGCGTCCTGTCGAGCACTCAGCATTTTTACCTGATCTGAAATGTAAAGATCTTCGTATATTGCTATTCAGTTTCAAGCCTAACAAGGCGCCAGGGGCGGATGACATCCATTTGTGCAACTTACGCCAAAATTTTGTTACTATTAGTATTGCATTGCTTCAAATATTAAATTGAATTACAAGAACCGGGGTTATTCCTGAAGGCTTGAAAAGCGCCCTAATAAGACCACTCTACAAAGGTGGTAAGCATATATAGTATAAACTGAAAGGTCGATTTCCATTCTCCCACGCTTTGCATTGATTCTGGAAAAGCACGTTTTAAGAACAATGAGGTCTTTTCTTGATAGGCTTCATCATTTGTCTTCTTCTCAGCACGGGTTTATGACCGGATATGGCACTGATTGTTTACTTTAAGATTTTGGAGACATGTTGAATTCCTTATTCGAGAACAAGAAGTTTACATGCGCACTGTCCTTAGATGTGGTGAAAGCGTTTGACTCTATCTCGCATAAAATATTGTTAACGAAAATATTCGACTACGGTTTAAAAGGCCCATTTTTCCGGTTAATACAAAGTTCTCTATCACATCGAACAGAGCAGGTTTAAATTTGTAACACCCTAAGCGCGGCAGTGAATTCGGAGGCCGGAGCTCCACAGGGTTCTGTGCTGTCGCCACTTTTTATTTAATCTGTACGTAAACAATCTGGTGAAAATGTTTTGGATGTAACTTATATGAGTACGCTGATGACACGCAATTAGTATCACATCACATAAACTTGCACAGTCAAATTATGTCTTGCAATCTACTGGTTCCAAGGTAATAAATTGGTCTGATGCCAATATCATCAAAAATAACACAAAAACAACAAAGTTTGTACGTTCCCATAGTTCTTTGAAACAAAAATGCCTAGATATGAAATTTCTGGTTTATTCGTCGAATTGTTTTGATTGTTATGAACTCATTTAGTCTGTTAATGTAATACATTACTTAGGTACAATTTTTGATAGTGGTCTACCTTGGAATTTTCCTCTCACCCACATTGCTGAAAAAAATTATTGCGTATTGTATCCTACCTCTTGTATTTCATGAAAACGTTTCTCCCTCTCTCTGCCAGAAGAATGGTTGCCATTGCTTTGGCAAGTAATATACTGCGTTATGTCATCAGTTCGCAAATGCGCCCAACTGTAATTGAGGATGTACTAAACGAGGATTTCTTCAAGTGGGTAGATCTCCCACGTTTTCTACCGTTTTTGAAAGATTTGTCATAATAAAACACATCCGGGTTCGGTCTTTCAAAACCGATCGTATTGTGCACCGCTCATTAAAACTGGCGAGCGTTTTTTTCTTTTTTTTTGACTCGAGTGTATATTAGGTATGGAAAAAGAATGAGGTCCTTGTATGTTCCTGATCTTTTTGATAGACTACCAGGGTTGGTTCTTAAACTAAACTCCAACCGACAATTGAAAAAAAAATACGAGCATTGCCCCAAATCTTTTTGCTCTATGAACAATTACTGAACTACTCCTGCTATGAAGATTTGTCAGGTACATCTTTGTATCTGACGTGTGTCATGCTTAGAGCCGTTACATAAATTTTCTGCTTTGCTAAGTTGATTTATGCCTACTAGTACTTTATGTCAGCAACACATTTTCCATACGATTTGTATATTGTACTGTGCTTGCGACTTCGTAGTTTTCTTTCCGAGTACTCCGATTTTATTCATAGTTTTTTAGCACGTTTTCTCTTTCTTCACGTTGTGCGCGGTTCGCACGTTTCTCTTGCGTAAATTAGGTATTTTGGGCAACTTTTTATTTTTCAAACTCATTGCTTATGTTTAATGTCATCACTATTTCTTATTATATTATGCTTACGTAATGCTATTGCGGTGTCAAAGTCTCACAAGCCATTAGATGCGTTGAATAATCCGTAAAACCTTCGACACTTAACATGTGGCAATAAAATATAATAATATTAATATTATTAATAATACTATAATTATTATTATTATTATGGAAGAAGAAGTCCCCGAGAGCAATCGTTCTTCTCGATTGCTCTTCATATTTCCAGTACTAATCAAATATTCCAAGCTCAGCAAACACCGGCAACCAGTCCGCTACGAACGCCAAATCCTGGAGTCTTCACTGACACGGTCCCTGATCTGCACCAGGGCTCCATCGTTCCAATCGGTTGTTGACTCGGAGCGCAAGCCTTCCAAGCGTCGACCTGACTGGATTTCATCGGCTGATTTACACCAGCTCTCTCAGCTCGACGCTTTTCTCGAGCCGAGTGCACACATCAGGACAGTCGGCGTGACAAGACGGCACGGTATTTCTCACCGCTTGTTCTAGTTTCTACTGCCATGTCTTCTCCATCTAAGTGTGCTAATTGCCGAGGAAAGATCATCAATGATGGTCGACACATGTCCGGCGTCGATTGCAAGAACTCGTACCATGTAGGAAAGCTTTGCTCTGGAATTGCAGACAGCACCTTTAAAACCATGGGGGCTGCAAAGCGGGAGATTTGGCGCTGCCGTCGGTGCCGAGAGCAGAGTAGAGAGCCCGGTTCTCAATCTGAGACGGGCTTGTCACAATGGGAATCTCCCGTGACTGGCGAGCACTTTCGATCGCTGGAGTCGAAACTAGATTGCCTAACGTCCCTCAAGGCCAACGTTGACAGCCTCCTTTCTTTACCAGCCAAAATCGACCAGCTCTTGACATTAAAACCTGTAGTCGAGAACCTAAAATCTGCACTAACAGAGATTCAAAAGTCGGTTGACTTCCTGTCGGAGAGCTACGACTCTCTGCTCTTGAAAGCCACCGCTAACGCATCATCAGTGACAGAACTCCGGAACGAGACCACATCACTGAGAGAGATAGTTACGGAGCAATCTAAGACCATTGAACACCTCCAGGACGAGTTAAATGACAGTGATCAGTATAGCCGACATTCAAATCTCGAAATACATGGGCTGCCTTGTTCCTCAAATGAGAACTTGATCACCGTCGTCAATGAGCAGGCCAGTAAGCTCGGCCTGGCTGACTTCCAACGAAGTGACATAGTGACCATGCACCGCCTACCATCTCGACGTGACATCCCTCCACCTATACTGGTCAGATTCTCTACGGCAGCGATTAGAGATCAGCGGCTTTCCACAAGAAAAAAGCTGCGGCCTCTTTCAGAAAACGGGTCTTTACCCAAACTCTTCTTCAACGAAAACCTCACCCGCAGGAACAAGGAGCTCTTTTGGAAGTTACGTGAGAAAGTAAGAGACATGCATTACAAATTCACATGGGTGAAGAATGGTAAACTGTTTGCAAAGAAAACAGAATCCTCTCCTGCAGTACGCATCCATCGGTTTGCTGACCTGGAGAAGATTGTTTAGCTCTTCTCTTGCCAAACCGACAGATAACAAGGTATCGAATGACAACATCGAATTATGGAGGTACAGTTTTCTAACTGCTCAGACTTTTTATCTCTTCAACGTTTCTTTGATACAGTCAGTGATAGCACTTTTGGTTTGTTACATGTTAACATCAGGAGTATTCGAAAATATTGGGATGAGTTTACACTAACTGTCAAAAATGCAACGTCACTATTTGATGTTTTTGTCCTTACAGAAATTAATGTTAAAGACGTTTCCTCTAATGAATTCCAAATACCAGGGTATAATGCACACTTTTTCACGCGTTCGGTTGGCCGAGGAGGAGGAATTGCTATCTTCGTGAGAGATTCGTGGGGTACTGAAAAGCTTGATGTCGATTTCGTTAATTGTGAGACACTCTTTATAAGGATATGGAATTCTAAATGGTCTTTACTTTTGCTAGCCTTCTACAGACCTCCTTCGGCTCATCCTTTGAAGTTTTTGGAAGAGCTCAGGAATAAGCTTCAAACTTTTCAATCCATGAATGACATCTGTTTGGTAGGCGACTTCAACATCGACACGCTTAAGCCAGTCAAGTCTCTTGTGTGTGACTATCTGAATTTATTGGCATATTTCGGTCTGGAGTGTTTGATTCTTGGCGCCACACGAGAAGAGCATTTAGGTGATCATATTGTCAAATCATGCCTAGACCATATCAATGTACGCGCTCAGAACATAGCAACAAAATCGGCCATAATAGAGCAGAAGCTTGCTGACCATTACTATGTGGCTTGCCAACTTGTATCACAGCTCACTCTTCGGCCGCCGACGGCTGTAACACAAAATCTAGAAATAATTGATCGCGCACGATTTGATAAGTTGGTACAAAAATACGATTGGAATAATCTATTGCATATTCAAGACTTCAACGACGTCTACACTAGGTTTAGTGAGCAGTTCCGCCTTTTTAGGTGGCACGCTAGAAAAATTATTACTGTAAGGCGGCGTCGAAACGACCATGATTGGTTAACGGATGATATTCTGTCATCTATAAAACTGAAAGATGCTCTTTGGGCTCGTTGTCGCCGGTCTCCAAGAAATGCCCAGTTGAAGGAAGAATTCCGCATTATACGAAACCGCGTAAACGCGCTTATTCGTTCAGCGAAAAGAATATACTTCCGTAAAGCGTTTTTTAAAGCCCGATCAAATATTTCACAGACATGGTGTTTGGTAAACCAGTTGCGAGGCAAAGGTGTGAAGAGGTCGATTGATGACATACTTGAAACAGTTTTTGGCCACGATACTAAGAAATTGGCAGAAGATTTTAATAAATTCTTTGCTACGTTCTCTGGAGTAGCCCGTGACACTTCTCTATTTTCAACATGGGCTTCAGATACAAACTCCGCCTCGGCTTTCCTTCCCCAAATGACCGAGCCTGACCTTCGATCCCAGCTTTTCAGCTTCAAGGCAAACAAGGCGCCTGGTGTAGATCGCATCAGTGCGGAGGATCTAAAAAGGAATTATGATTCCATAAAACATGTGGTCCTCTATATGCTAAATGGTTTTATTTCTTCCGGATCAATCCCCGACACTTTGAAGAGCGCACTAGTGAAGCCTCTATTTAAAGGAGGAGAACGCAACAAACTTGACAACTATCGCCCAATTTCAATTTTACCTTGCATAATACAAATATTGGAAAAACATATTCTCGAAACTATGACGGCATTCCTTGATAGGTTTGACAATATTTCGCCTAGACAATATGGCTTCGTTAGTGGGCGTGGCACCCAACCGCTGTTAGAGAACTTCACAGATGAATTGCATCTCGCTTTCGCGAAGAATCAAGTCGCCTGCGCGCTCTTTATTGATGTTTCCAAGGCATTTGATACTGTAAGTCATAGCATTCTGCTGAAAAAATTATCCAACCTTGGATTCCGCGGTCCTTTCTTTTCTTTACTACAAAATTTTTTAACTGGTCGGACACAAGTAGTTTCTATAGCCAATAACCGAAGCTCCAAAATTGACTTAAAGGCCGGGGTTCCACAAGGATCTGTTTTATCGCCTCTCCTTTTCAACATCTTTGTTAGTGACATGTCCAAAGCAATCTCCGGTTATGTAGCCTTTTCCAATACGCGGATGACACGGTTTTGCTCTCGGTCCCCCTTAATCCGGCTACTGCAATCTCTTCGCTGCAAAACGACACTTGCCGTTTACACGACTGGTTTGAAGCAAATTGTCTAACGATAAATGTATCAAAAACCAAGCTTGCCTGTTTTCATAATCCTCTTAAAATTCTAACGTCCAACCATCCGCTTTTCATGCACACGTCTGGGTGTATTTCTTGCAACTGCAGTCCTGTCAGACTTGGACGTAGTTCAACTACTCTACGCAAACTACTGTAGTTTAACTACTTTTTCGAGTAACTTGGTAACTTTCAATTACAACTCTATTTGAGTAATTAGCAGTTTAATTTAACTACTTTTTTCAGGTAACTTCTACTCAAATTACTAACTACTTTCGAAATTATATAGTGCTAATTTTGCCCATTACGAAAGTTTGAGCGCAGAAATGAATAAGACGCCGGCAGATGAAGTGGCGTTCCCGAACAAGCGGCCCCCTTGTTCGGGAAGGCGTCCTTGGGCCAAGGTGGCGACGAGCAGCCAAAACATAACACCGGCGCGCACGAACGCGGGAAGAGATGCTGAACAAGCCTTGGTCGGGTATTGACCTAATCCGGTAATGCACGCAGGCGCCGCGTTTCCAGCTGCAACCGTGAAAGACGGGGGGGGGGGGGGGGGGGGGGGGGCGCACTCTGAGAGTTCTTGTTTTCGTGCTGTCTGTCTTTAGTGAGTTCTGACTCAAGCGGTAGGTTCCATGGGAGGCGCCACTGGAATGACCTCGCAGCTGGGAGCCTTGTCGTCAGCGCATACGCCTTTGCAAAGCCGGACTGCCCCGCGCACAAACCCTGGTATGGATAATCCGTTCATGGGAGCACGTTCCCGCTTACAGCTGCAACTGTATACGAGCGACGATGCTTGTTCACGTAATCCTTCGCGTCCTTCCGACCATCTATGCCTGGGAGACCTCCTTTTTGTTAAAAATGATTGAGGCGCGTCAGAATATTGTAGTCGCCGGCGAGGATTGCGAGTTACCCTTGGGAGATCCTTTTGTTGGACCCGGCGTTAGCGGCGAAGTATACTTCGATTCATTATCTGTTAAACCAAAACAAATTTTTTTTTTTCAGTAGCGTAGTACTAGCACTACAACGGGACGCGCAGTCGTCCGGATGATCTCATCGTCGTGCCGCGAGACTTGAACCCTTGACGGTCTGGTGCACTCGCTCAGCGTACTCTCAGAACGACGTCGGAATGAAGAGGGGCCAGACATAACAATCTCAACTTGACGAAGAAAAAGAAAAAAAGGAGGAAAGTTTGTTATTAAAGACCCTCTACCCGAGGCAAACCTCACAAGTTTCGTCATGGACACCTAAGATGCCGACACTCGCTTACCCGACCATGCACAGCCTGTTTCTCAAAATCAACGCTGCCGTTCCATCCAGCCCGTCGGTGGAACGTCTATTTAGCTTGGCTGGGGACGTCTTTAGAAGGAAAATGGGACAATTCTCTTATCAAGAACTTTGAAAGTCAATTGCTTCTGCGAGCAAGTAAACTATTTTGGCGAAAACACAAGCCATAAATAGACTGCATTTATTTTAGGCTCGCAGGGTTTTTCATTGATCAAAACTGCTGTTCATTTTGCTACCACAAATATATAAAAAAGTAACTTCGAAAGTAACTTCAAAGTAACTCGCTACTTTTTACAGTAGTTAGTAGTTTACTCAATTACTATTACGAATGCGTAATTTCTACTCTACTCCAATTACTTTTGGCGTCGATACTCAGTAACTTAACTTAACTACCTTTTTTGAGTAATTTGTACATGTCTGAGTCATGTAACTTACGTTGATAGGGTTAAATATCTTGGGATAGAATTTGATAGTGATTTGTCATGGAACAGTCATCTCTCACAGCTTTGCAGAAGACTGCGGAGTGTGTCCTGTTTGCTGTACAATACACGATCCTTAATACCTAGTTCGACAAAAAAAACAATAGCTCAAGCATTAGTATACGGAATTTTGCGGTATGGTATAACAATTTTTGGACATAGCTCTGAAGTCTGGTACAAAAAATTAGACACAATTTTAAAAGGCATTTTTAGAAGCATTGTCTATGGACCAGCGTTGCAAACCGAAGAGGAAAAACTCGCCAACTTAGGTTTGCCCTTCTTCAGGGCTTTTTTGGTTCAGACTGTAGTCCTCAAGTACTTTTGGAACGATATATATAAGATACCCCATGTGGCTACTAGATCACTTAGACACACAGAACGATTTAAGGTACCTTTTGTCACAACAAAATATGGGAAGAAGGTTCGGGCCTTCTATGTACCAGCGATTTTCAACAGCCTACCAGACGACGTTTATGATGCCGACTCCCTGAAGAAACTAAAACGAGCACTTCAAGATCTCAGCAAAACATCATGAATTTGTGTGTCTGTGTGTGCGTGACCCTGTGTGTGTTTTGCGCGAACGCTAACAAACGTGATCTTTTTCTCTCTTTTCTTTCTTTAATTATCATTGTCAGTACCATAACGTGGTAACAGTGCTTGAGTCGGATCTACAAATCAGAGGGACATTTTGTACTCATGAATTGAAGGGTGCTGTCCCACAAGTCATTCAACTGGCTTTGACAGACCCGTATTTCTACCAAGTATGATACATGCAAAAAAATAAACATTATTATTATTATTATTATTATTATTATTATTATTATTAATAATATTAATAACAAATACCTAGGCATTTACTTTGATTGCGATCTTTCTTGGACTACTCATATGACGCATCTTTGTCAACGGCTGAGGTCAGTGTCTTGTATGCTATACAACATAAAAAGATTCCTACCTTTCTCCATCAGATAAAGGGTTGTGCACGCTCTGGCCTACGGTATACTAAGGTACGGGATCACAATTTGTTTTAATTGTCCACTCTTCTGGCATTCCAGAATTGACCGAATTCTAAACGCAATCCTCAAGAACGTCGCGTATAACACACCATTTTTGGTCGAACGCTAACTTTTTTGGTTCGCTTGAACTGCCCTCATTCCACTCCCTCTTTCTTCAAACGGTGATCTGGCGCCACTTCTGGGAGAGCGAATCTAAGGTCACATCAGATTCGCCGCGGGAACTAAGGACTACCTCTCGTTTCGATATACCACGAGTGAGAACGCGATATGGTGAAAGTACGCGCACTTTTTATGTGCCGAAAGTGTTCAATGATTTACCAGACTCAATATTTTCCATTACCTCAAACAAGAAATTAAAGAAAACTCTAAAAACAACATTTTCTGACGTATCGCGACAGTGACTGTGAGCTTCATATGATATCGGTGAAACGTTGATTATTCGGTTTGCGATATTATTTTCCTTTTCATTTCCCAATTTTGTCCTGAAGTAGATTGTTGTTTTATCTGCATCATCGTGAGGCCCTAAGACCTCTGCGAGTTTGCCCAGTGATTTTTTTTTTCGGTTGTGCTCTTTTTTTTTAGTGCCCTACACTATTTGTAACTACAGTCTTGGTCTGTTCGTCCCGACGTTCTGCATCGCCTTTCTTCAATACGGACGTACAAGTGTACGTGTGTGTGTGTGTGTGTGCGCGCCAATGAGTGCCGTTTTTTTATTTAGTGCTCCGACTGATCTGCTGGCCCAGCGGCTAACTGCGTTCGTCCTGCGGGAGCAATGACAATTTTTTGTGTAATTTTCTTCTCTTCTTTTAATTTTACATACTGTGTGACAATATGCGAGCTCGCCGTTTGATTCTTCTCTTGCTGGATCTGGTCCCACAAGCCCTTGCCGGCTTTGACCAGGTCCGAAGCTGAACTTGGTAATTCTTCACTCGTGAATAAATATTATTATTATTATTATTATTGCATTGTAGTCTCTTATTTTAAAGAGGTCTAGACTGATAAAGGTTTTTCGTATGTCTCAAAATTCCGTGTGACATCTCAGCTGTGGAGACGCAATTAGGCCAGTGATGTACAGCCTCAAACCTAGGACGTACGGCGCTGCACATACTAGTTTATTAGTTGTGAGATGCTTCCTGACTCCTCTTGCTAACAAGGTATACTGATGAGAAATCATTCCGCTCGCCCGCGCACCTTGCCGAATGATTTTAAAAATATACAACCTGAATAGCTTGAGAAGGGCAGGCAACTTCTGAAAATACTAGTGACAACACCAACTGTGTTATTCTCGTTCCTAGTGCAATTATACCTTGACATGCGAAAAGTGTGAAGCCTGAAAGTTGCGTATTAAAAATATAAATAATAATAATAACAATCTGTCACTGTCAGATTTGAACCTTCCGCTCGAATTAATGACGTACACACAAAATATTTTCGCACTTTTATAGGTGAAAATACCTGTCCCATAACTAGCACCTTTTTACGTGTAGCGAAACACCTTAGAGCAAAAGGTGTACACCTCAAACCCTTAATCAACGGTATTATTTTGTAACACCTTTACTACAAGAAGTTATACTGCAGTACACCTTTTAATAAAGGCGTAAAACCACAGTACACCTGCTCATAACGGCGTAATTACTAGGGCTGGGCGTCGATTAAACCTTTTAATCAGATTAATCGCCGCCCTACAATCGGTTAATTAACCGATTCATCGGTCCCGTTCATTTCCATGCATAACATGCTTAGAACGTCAAAATTCCTTTTTTTTTTGGCTGCATTGTGATTAACGGCGCAGTGTATGATTTCGATTATGAATTAACCTCGGTGTGTGTTTGAGGTCCGTTCAAAAACACTAACACTCAATGATTCTTACTTCAGCTGCATGATGCAAAGGTTCGTTGATGTTCTCCGGCAAAAGTGACCTCCTTTGGTTGTTCATGATAGCATCTGCTGAGCTAAAGGAACACTCGCACGGCTTTGAGGTGGCCGGTACAAGTGTAACGTTCTTCTCTTGTCTGGGATTACAAATTCCACCCCGGGAGTTTACTTTAGGTGAACTTTTCAAATAAGGTTTGCCATTCATACAGGTACACCCGTCAACATCTGCGTGACGAAAGCGTTTAAATTTTTCATGTTCGTAAATATTTTACCTATAAACTGGTTAGAAATATTAATTGCGGTTAATGCATTAATCAATTAATCGGTAGGTTAATCGATCAAGTGCCCAGCACTAATAATTACCACAGTACACTTTTTTCTAGGGTGTACACTGGCCCGGGACCCAACCAAATGACTGAAAATATAAATTACGGAAACGTGTCTCTGAAGGAGCACGGTGATACTAGGCCTGTTTCGTAACAACCTCGGCTAAAAAACCGTCTCCAATATACACGTTTGCAAGTCCGGTCTCACGGCGCCGCCATCTTGCCCAGTGGGGTGCGCTCGGGCGCGGCCATAATACGCCTTTAAGCGCGATCCAAACCAATGCTTCTTTTTGCGGCTGTAGGTCGTGCGCGCCCCGGATGTGACGTATTTCGTGACGTCGCGTCGGTTCTTCACTCCTTCCGGGCGCGCATAAAAAAGTTGGTTGATTTCAACTTCTTTCTCAACGCGCACAAAAACGCGCGGTGACGTAGTAGGGCGCTCCTGGGTCACGGCCAATCGGTGGAGGGCAAGCTAGTTCCGGCTCCGCGTCTCTTCACCGTCTGGCCGGCCAGTTTGTCGCAGTTGCACTTTGCTTGCTTGCGAGTATGGCTGCATTTCCCCCCGTTTCCAACGCGAGGAAGGTGACCGCCAGAATGCGCTCGTGCCTGTGTGCTTGCGTGCGCGCTTGCCCGAAGCTGGCCCGTCCAAACCAAAGCGCACGATTCTGACTCAGAAAGCGCGCCGGAAACAGCAAGAACGTAACAAAATACGTCACATCCGGGGAGCGCACGACCTACAGCCGCAAGAAGAAGGGTTGGTTAGGATTTCGCTTTAGCAAGGCTTCGTGATCGGATTAGGAGGCTTCGTGATCAGATTAGGAGGTGTTTAAATGAGTATTTCAAATCTGTGTTTAACGCCAAGACACCACCTGGGGACACGTCACGTTTTGTAAATTTAGGTTATCATCCAATGTCGCCGCTTATCATCCAATACAAAGGAATTGAAAAACTGCAGCTTATTCTCGACACGTCGAAATCAACCGGACCTGACGGCATTCCTGCTGTCGTGCTTAAAAACTGCGCATCTATCTTGTCGTGCTATCTGCAGATTATTTTTACAAAAAGCTTAACTGAGCGCAAGCTTCCAGGTGATTGGAAAACCGCCAATGTTGTGCCGATCCACAAAAGCGGTAGCAGAAATGTTGTTAGTAATTATCGGCCTATCTCGTTGACGTCGATCATATGTAAAATTCTTGAGCATGTCGTTTATAGCAGCCTAATCACGCATTTGGAAGATCATAATCACCTTGCAAAAGAACAATATGGTTTCCGGTCCGGTGCATCATGTGTAACGTTGTTAGCTGAATTTCATCATGACATCGCAGTTGCAATTGAGTCCGGAAAGGAGGTTGATTGTGTTTTCCTAGATATGTCCAAGGCATTTGACAAAGTAGATCATTCTCTGTTATTGAGAACGTTAGAGTGTTTGAATATCCATCCTGATGTTTTAGCCTGGATTGGTAACTACTTAGATGATAGAAAACAATGTGTACTATTGAAGGGTTGTTCATCTAATAACGTTACTGTAACATCTGGTGTTCCCCAAGGTTCGGTGTTGGGACCTCTGCTCTTTCTGACACATATAAATGACATCTGTTCAAACATTTCTTCGCGCTTTAAATTTTTTGCTGACGATTGCGTCATATATAGAGTAATTGAGGAAGACGAAGATTATCTCAAACTTCAATTAGACTTGGACCGAGTGTCAAACTGGTGTAGCGATTGGCGAATGGAGCTTAATGCAAAAAAATGCAAATGGTTAGATTTTCGAGGAAAAAGCAAGTCAGAGAAAATATGGGCTATACGGTTAACACTCAACAACTCGAAAGAAAAGAAAATATTCGTTATCTTGGTGTTATTTTCTCAGGCAACTTACTACGGAATAGTCATATTAATTTCGTTACTAATAAGGCAAACAGCATGTTAGGATTCTACGTCGCAATTTTCGCCACTGCCCGAAGGAATTGAAGGAAACTTTATATTTCTCTTTTGTACTTTCAGTTCTGGAATATGCATGCATAGTTTGGGACCCCAAGACTAAACATTTATCGGATAAACTAGAACGAGTGCAAAATCGTGGCGCTAGATTTGTCTCAAATATTTATAGATTCAAAGCGGGCGTCATGGCCATAAAGCCACAGTTACACTGGCAACCGCTGTCGTACAGACGCAAAAATCTAAGACTAAAATTTTTCTACTGTCTTTATAATGATAAAACTTGCGTCAGTAAAAAAAATTACATTTGATGTCCTTTCTACGTGTCGGAAAGAGTGGACCACCAATACAAAGTTGCAACCATTAGCTCTTGTTGTAAATCATATTTTGTTCGAACTGCATTAGAATGGAACATGCTTAACGAAAATGTGTTTCCATCTGTGTTTTCAGCTGAACTGTTCTTTGTAAACCTATCCCTGCAATAATGCCTCCAAGGCTATGCAGGTAACCTCAATAAATAAATAGGCGCACCCCATCGCGCAAGATGGCAGCGCCCTGAAGCGGGACTTGCAAACGTGTATAGGCCGAACTTGATGTTTTGTACCACGTCCCGACGTTTGCCAGTTATTCGCGTACCGCCATTTTGCCACTGGTCTAGAATCGGCGAGATATCTTGCGAGTACTACCCAGGTCGGACTGTCGGCCAAGTATCGGTCAAATCTCACATTTGCACCTGCTCTGTGTCGGCCGGACGTCGCCTATGCGCTCGCTTTGTATACGCAATATCGGCAGTAATAGTTTCTCCCGCATACATGAACAAACAGAACTGTTTTCAATGTCTCACGGAAGTTGATTAAGGCAGTACCATTACACAGCCATTTTTCTCGACACACTTACAGACGTGCTACTTCTCTGTGTATCGGAAAGGAAATTTTAAAATAGAACTGCGCTGTTTTCATGCCAAGCAAAATGTATAAATCAAACACGAAGGACCACGGAGATTAGAGAGTTTTAAATCGTTCCGATGACTCCGACAATACCCGATACTCCGCCGCCGCCTTTGGGCATACATTGTATTGTTATCAGGGTTATCGAAGGTATCGGACCGATCCCCTAAAACTATCCATTGAGACGGAAGCAGGACTACTATCAGAAGCATGCTTGCTGTGTACTTACGAATAAAAAGCGGTATGATCTAATACGTGATATCTGCATAATTCGACTGGAGCAGCACACAGCAACAATAACACAAAGTCAAGAAGGAAGGTCTCCCACATTCAACAAAAGCCTCGTTGGCGCCGATGAGCAGTTCTTCGTTGAAGCGCGTCCAACAGACGAAGCACAATATTTCCATGGACGCTGGCGAGGAAAGCGGCCGTTACCCAAAAGTTGGTGTGGACGTATTTCGGTCGTTCACGACAAAAAAAGAAAAAAAAGCCACGACCGCGACTGCAACGCACGAAAAGCGGAACACTGAAAAGCGCATCGTTATCCATCACCACAACTTGGCATGCGAAAAAGACTACCGTCTTTATGAGCCCAAACGCGTGAAGGAATACGCTCTCAACCCACTGGTCTTTGCTCTGCTGGTGCGTAGTACTATCACTATTACCTTGTTTGCCAAAAGGAATAACAACGCCTGTCTAGTGCAGCTACCAAGCCCATGCTGCTGTTTTGATATTTTTCTATTGTATTGATGATATTAATCAGCTTTTGGTGTTGTCCAGGCACGTTGAAGAATATCCGAGACCCGACAAGGAAACTCGAATGATTCGTAGCAATTCAACTACCCAGTCTTCCACAACACCATCACAAGAAATCCTTACAGCTTTGGCTGAAATTAATTCTAGAAAAGATGCCCTGATGGAAAATCTAAAATCAATTAAATCTAGCACATTGGTACTATACGTGAAATTTGACGACCTGTCTAATCGGACGGCTTGGATCGAAAAAGGAAGTTCCTTTCTTCCTGCCATCTATTATGAAGTCACAAGTGCCAACTCGATAACCGCCGATACTGCCCAAAACCTTGCTGCTCTGACGGCACGTGTCGGCGTTGCTGAAAATCCCTTTCGCCGAAAGTACCTCGTTTTCTTTTTTTTGTTTTTTTTTATAACGAGGCAATTTATTGGAGTTCTGAAAGGAATCGGAGCAACTCATAATCGAACATTGCACACGACCTCTTAATATACAGATCGACCAAATTACATTGAGCGCTCTCATCAAATTGGCAAAGTTTGCCCCCCCCCCAAAAAAAAAAAAAAAAAAAAAAAAAGCAAGCCGAAAGTTGCGCTATTTTTATATTTTAAGACAAGAGAGCTAGTTTTGGCGTAAGAATTTAGATTTAAGGGCACTGCTTACAATGTGTGTGAAGCTTTTCACCTGAAACCCGCGTGGCGCGCGATAAACTTTTATCATTGCTCTCTCAAAATCGTTGCCTTTTAAACCCCGCCACAATCATCTCGTCATTGGCAATGCGCGCAATGTCTTTGACCCTACTGAAGGACTAGTGAAAAACTGCAACTCATAGGAGAGTACATCAGTGCATCAACTACCTGTAGATGTGAAAGCGACTACGATACAATCTACTTAGCGTATCTGTTCATTTTACTAACATTCGAAGAATTATTCCGAAACCTGAAGAAGTAGGCAGTCTCATTTCTTCCTCCGACTGTGATCTCGTCGTCCTCACTAAAACATGGCTTTCCCCCAGTGTTGACAATTCAGAGCTGTTCCAAGATACTCCTGGGTACAAGCTCTTTCGTAAAGATTGAACAACCGGTCGAAGTGGGAGGGTGTTAATAGCAATTAAGGATGATTTTGCCTGCAATATTGTCAATGTGTCATCACCCTCGGAGATGCTTTCGGTACTCCGCAGGTCTGATACCTCGACGATCCTCGTCGGGGTGTGCTACCATCGTCCTCGCCGCGACGTTTTATTTCCATCTTACGTCAAGGAAGGCCTCTCATTTCTGATCATTAATTACCCTCCTTCCGAGCTTGTGCTTTTCGGCGGCTTCAACTACCCTTGCAATTCATTGGTCAGACCTATAAGCACAATCGGCCTCAAACCCAAATGAATGCTCTAAATTCATTACGTTTGCAATAATATTAATTTCGTACAGGTCGTGAATGAGCTCAAAGAACCACAACACATTCATCTAAGATTCTCGACTTGACCCTGACATCCGGCACTGACAGCTTAAAATCTATCGCATTCCTTCGTAAAGTCAGAGATCACAAAGTGATCCATGTCACTTTTGCCTTCCCCCTTGAAACTCAAACTGATAGCCCAAAACCAATTTAACTCTACGACAAAAGAAATTACGACGAAATTAATACAGAATTAAGTAATTTCCCTACATTGTTTGAACAAGAATTTGATGGGCGCTTTGTCGACGAGAGCTGAGAATTATTCGCGAACAAAATGCGCCAAATCATTGAAATATACATACCATCGAAAAATGTAAAAAGAAATTTATCTTCACTCTGGTACAATGCCAAGCTAAAGGGTTCGGTTGTCGGTATCAGCGCGATTATGGGACACACATTATCAAATAGAGAATGAATATCAACTTACTGTCATGGAAAAAAGGGAACCTATTTTATACAACTTTCGTCAATGCTAAAAAAAAGTCTAGAAAATATTTGAAAGCGCTAACTCTTCAGACGCCTGATGCAGTGGTAGACATTATGGATGAGTCAGGTGCTTATGTCCATAACAACCAGTGTTCAAACCAGTTGCGATTTGTGGCAAATATCATTAAACATTAGTAAGTGTATATTAGTTCCCTTTCATCGACGCTCTAACCCATTGACCTACAACTATTCTAGCAATGAGACCATAATTACATCAGCACTAAGTTATAAATACCTAGGTGTGCACTTCTCCAGCAACCTATTCTTGGTCACTACATGTTAACCATAGCATTTTTTAGTTTAACCGATCACTCGGACAACTAAAACGTCACATAAAAACCGCACCATTAAACTGAAGACTGCACTCTAAAAAAAAACGTGCCAACTAGCACCTTTTAGGGTTCTTTCGCTTGTCCAATGGGCGGCACCCTTAAAGGTGCAAAAAAGAACCCACAAAAAGGGTTCTTTTTAATGAACCCTATTTCGGGGTTCTTTTCGGATCGTTTATTGCTTCTTCCCAATGAATTCTATTTTGGGTTCTTTTCAGAACGCTTCTGGGTTCTATTTAGCGAACCCTATTTCGGGGTTCTTCTTGGATCCTTTTTGGGTTCTTTTTAATCAACCCTATTTCGGGTTCTTTCCCGAACCCTTTTTGGTGCTCTTGATGAACCCCATTTCGGGTTCTTCCCAGAACCCTTTCTGGTGCTCTTAATGAACCCTATTTCGGGTTCTTTCTAGAACCGTTTTTGGTGCTCTTAATAAACCCTATTTCAGGGTTCTTTTCGTATCGTTTATTGGTTCTTCTTAATGAACCCTATTTGGGTTCTTTCCAGAACCCTTCTTCGTGCTCTTAATGAGCCTTATTTCGAGGTTCTTTACGGATTCTTCTTTGGTTTTTTTTTATGAACCCTATTTCATGTTTTATTCGGAACCCTTCTTGGTTCTTTCAATAAATCCCGAGTTCTTTAGATTATGTTAGCGTTATTTTAGTAAACCATATTTTGTACTTCAAACCCTCTTCTATGACAAATCGTTTTTTTTCACATTCCTAGTTAGTTTTTAGTAAATCGTATGTTTTATTTCTTGCTCCACAAGGTGAATTTTTCTATACCAACCAAACTCTTTAGATTGTTCACTAATCGCTAGCACTGGGCCTTTTTGACCGGTTGGCAAACGTCAGTCTGGCCAGCGTCAACGCACTTCATTCTGGTACGTAATTAACTACGTGACAGGCAGAAAAGTAAAGATCATGTGCATTCATATACTTTATTGGGGTCGCAAAAACTGATTGTTCTGTTCGCAGTAAAAAAAACTAACAAAATTTGAAACAGTTTTTAGACGAGACGGGTATTACTGCCACCAATGTGCACGCAACTTCTACTGTCGTTCTGATGCAGCTCACTTTTGAGGACACCGTCGAAAGAGATGTCAAATTTATTTTCCTGGAGATGGATTAGTGGCATCAGTGTCCGGACTTCGTACAACAAGAAAGCAAGAATATAAACACATGTATTTTCCTCTGCATAATTATGCAGCGAGTTCATCATTCGCGACGCTTTCAGATCAATTATAATTGTATAGGTTTCATTAAGCATTTTATTTCTCGTTTAGCCTTACGCTCTAAAACATACCCGCAGACCTGATTTCCTTTAAAACATTCAGTGGGTCAGTCAGTGCGATCTAGAGAGCGCGATCAGCGGATGACGAAGTCTGAAAAGACGGCTTTGCTCGGAAACGTTTTCTGCACGGAGCACCTCAACTATCACATGACCTAATATGATCCTCATTAAAAAATGAGCGCGCTCTGCTTCTCTCTACTTTTGCTACGGACGCTTTGTAGTCGATGGTCAAGACGACCATGTAGCAAGAAACGGCTCGTTACTATCAGCCTCGTGTGTCAGCCCCCTTCGCTACAACACTGTGTAAAAGCGAAAAATGGCACGCAGCATCAAGTGTTCCCTTTCCAACCAAGAAGTAGTAAAGGAAGAAAATCGGAAGTCAATGAGTTACAATATATGTACAGTACACACGTGAAACAATGCCCAACGTGCCACCGCATTTTCTCTGCTCTTAAAAATGCCCGTGCGTCCACTTCCCCTGAGAATACTCGAGGGGCCGATCAATGCAATCTATACGAAGAAAACTCGGCCAATGGAGAAGCTGAAAATTTGTTTCGAGTTAAAAATGAAGTCTTTAACGTGACACTGAGCATGAAGCCAGCACATGGAACGTCATGCTCAGTGACATCTCTCGCTTAATTCATGTCTAAACATGCTTTGGCCTTTTTATTCACCGAGCTCTCTTCGTGGATTGGTGTGATTGGCTTCTCGAGTGTTCTGCGGGAAATTAGATGCACAGGAATTTTAAGCATGTTTCAAGAAACGTTGGTTCCACACGTTATTAATCCTTCTTGCCCTATAGTCAGTAACAGGTTAAAAAAAATCTACAAGCTGGAGAGGAAGAGGCGGACAGAATCTTGTAGGGGAGAGGAGAAACCTTCTCTCTATTCCAAGCGTCCGTCGGCTTTCTTCTTTTAGATTTTTCTTAACCTGTCATTGACTTTAGTCGCTTAAATTTCCTTTAAATTATTTTTAGAAAATAAAGCAAGGATCTGTTTTATAATACTAACTCGTATATTGAAAATATAACCCTGACAAGCTTGCATTATCATCTGTGACAATGCACTATACTCAGAGGTGACTTGGGCACCTTTTTTTTTGGCAATGTAGTCGAAGTTAAAAACGCCCGCGCATCTTGAGCGCCAATCAAGGCTATGCACACGCACTCTTCACTTCAGAAACACCACAGAAAGTTGTTTCCGAGTATAAGTTAACCCTGTCCTTAAACGAATGGCGCCGATAAGCGGTCATGAGTTCGTATTGAGGTGATAAGCATATTTATGGTGGACGAAGGTAAACCTCTGCGTCGTCGCAGTCTGAAACTTGTGATAGATTACAAAAACACCAACTAAAGTATACCTTCAAGCAGCTCTTCGAGGTTCAGAGTGACGCTTTTTTTTTTCCTTTGAGGAACACCAGTTTAGAAGCTGTAAATGCCTCCATCTTGGCTCTCATGTCCTCCGGATGTCTTTGCCGAACGGCAGTTAACTTCTTGTAGTAACTGAAAAATAAACAACGAATGGAAAGTGTTGCTGGTTTACAAAAGTACATTTATGTGCTATAGATTTGTACACACGGATTGCTTACACACACACACAAACACACACACATATATATATACAGGTTTTTGTTTAAAGCTTAACAGATTTGTTTAAAGAAACCTTGAAAGTTACACTTATGCCGATCGTGGAGGTGAGTTATACAGCCAGGGGGACATATTACAGGAATCTAATCGTAACGATCAGTCGGCTAATTAATTAAATTTCGTTAATTAACTTTTTAATTGACGAAAATAGACATATGGTTCCAATTAGAAACTTCCTCAGTGAGTTTGAGCGCGTGAGAATCGCAGTATTGTACTAAAGTTACCACTCGTGGAGCAGGTACGAGGCGGGGGCTACATAAGAGACGGAAAAATAGCGCAGGCGCCTTACCGCAACCGCTAGCTTTGTACCTGCTCCACGAGTGGTAAATATAGTGCACTACTACGCTTCTCACGCCCTCAAAGTCTTTTTGAAAATTACTGATTTAGTGTTTTTCGATGACGCTGAGCAAGTTTCTAATTGAAGCCATATGTATATTTTCATTAATTAAAAGTTAATTAACGAATCTCAATCATTAGCCGACTGATCGTTACAATTAGCCCCCTATAATATGTCCCCGTGGCCGTATAACTCACCTCCACGAGCGGCAAAAGTGTAACTTTCATGGCTTTTTTTAAACAAATCTGTTAAGCTAAAAAAAAAGAACCATATATATATATATATATATATATTAACTAAATGACCACTTCCTGTGACTATAGTGGAGTAGGGCTGGGCGTCAATTAAAATAATTTCGATTGACGTTTTCTTTTATATTGATTAGTTAATCAATTTATAGGTCGCGCTGATCTCCAGGCATGATATTTTATCTCAGAAAAGGCCAAGAACAACCGACTTTTTCTTTGACAAGTTTTTACTACGTCTTATAATGGGTACTACATAGCAACTTGTCATTGTGCCTCATACAGAAGTAAGGTATGGCAAACATTTAAAATAAAGTATCTGTACGTATTTGTACGATAACAAGTTCAAATAGCAACTTGCCACTGTGCCTCATACACAAGAAAAGCATGGCAAAGATTTAAAATAAAATTTTTGTACGTTATTATTTAAATTTCAAAACCACTCTAGATAATAATCATATAAAACACTTAAGTAGCCATGAGAGACAATTGTGTTATAAACACACAAAAATAATTAAATGACTATTTTCCTTACTTGTTTTGTTTATAAGACTTTTCGTAACTCTAAATTCAACCAATATGCCGATAAAACTCACGTGATTGAGAGTAAACCAATAGTTACTTAAGCGGAATGTTAATTCATTGCCTAGCCTTATTACGAGGTAAAATTATATCATTTAGCACGTATCAAAAGCCCTTGTCTCATTCACAGGCAATAAAACGGGTAGTAAGAAACTTTTGAAGTCCTGATGACCTGTAAAAATCTCGAAAATTTAAGACTAACTATAAAGAAAACAATATTGAATTGCCATTCCGGGAATCGTCATTGCTGGAAATTCCTCAAGGACTGTGAGGACCCCAGCCTCGCTGAGGATCAATTCTTAGAAAGACTGAAACGTCCGCATCATGCGGTCTTGTATCAGGTCGACGTTCAGGGGCACTTTAGTTATCTCTTCTTTCATGAGCAAGACATGACGGCGAACGTTCACGGCGCCTTCACATTTGTCAGTATCAACGAATCCCTAAAACAAAAACAAGTTGTTACGTTTATGCGCCGTTTACGCATGTAAGCTATTGACATAATAGTTGCAGCACTGAATATAAGACCAAGTAAAACAATTATTTTTATCAAACATACATCCACATTTGTGCAAATACAAAATGCGCAAAAAGTTCGCGCCTGTCGATTGCCGCACACCACTCCGTGAGCCAATCGTTGCAACCTGTGAAGTCCGCTCAGCGAATGACGACGCGGAACATACGTTTAGACCAAGGAATGCAGTCTGCGCTGTTACATTAAGCGATGCAAGCGGGACGTTTTGCATTGCTTAATATCACAGCGCAGACTGCATCTTTGGGTCTAACCAAATGTTCGGCATCGTCATTAGTTGAGCGGTGCCGTAAACTGCAGTGATTGGCTCTCAAAGTGTCATGTCCCTGGCCGGTCAAAAAACAGAAACGTTTACAGCACTATTTGCTCGCGTTTATTAGGGTCATAAATACGGATACATTAGCTAATCAAAGCCCGGTAGCATAAGTGTTTACATTTACGAAGAGATATCATTGCTCATTTCATTCGCGCTGTAAATTCGAAGTTCTGTTCTTGAGATTTTTCTGGCGGAAAGCTTGAACTCAGTATTTTGTCATATTATATAAATTCAGTATTGTAGTAATGAGATGAGTGTTCGCTTCAAAAACGTTTTTCTCTTGTGTAGTTCAACATACGAGACTGTCAAAATAATGTTGTTTTTCTTTTGTTGTTTTTCTTTGCAACGGGCTTGTTTGGACAACTGCAAGCCAAAATAGAAAAAAAAAACAAATTTCAAACGACAAGTAGCTTAATTAATAAGAGGCCGCTTATTATGCCTATGCATAATAAGCTGTCCTACTTATTATGCCTATGCATCAAACACCTTCTTGCCATATTGAGTGCTACTGTACTTATAGCAATTTTTAAGAGAAATTACGAATATTTTCTGCTTAAGAAGAGGTTTTACCTTGAAATGATGAACAGGCCGATTGCAGTTCGTTTTCAAAAAGCCACCTGCAGACGTCTCCAATCGTCCATGTGCTCACGTCCGCTGACATGTTGCAAGTGATTACTAAAAGGAAAGGAAGGAAGCTACTTCCTTCTAGAGCTTCAAACCCAAAGGGAGAGGAGGTCAAACATTGTTCCGATCCACCACTCAGTCGAGTGAGCGCTTGCACTCCCTCGAGCAACGAAGCTAGATCCTGTTATCTCTAGTGACCTTCAGCGACCCATCCCTGTTCACCGCTAAGCTGACAGCGTGGTGAGAGCTACGTGCTTGCCGAACCAATTAGTCGCCTGGTTTTTGTCACCTCACACCTTTCTCTGCGGTTGTGGTCACGTGGTGCAAGACAGAAGGTTCACCGGTCGAACGAGCATGACGATTCCACCGAACTGTCAGCCTAGTGGTGAGCAGATTAGCCCCTGAAACGTCGCTTTTGAACACATTATGGCTTATCTTCTGGGGTGCCGTTGAGCTGTCCGAACCATGGTTCACTGGCGAAGATAATATGCACATGGCATCGCTTTTCTGTCCCTGTCTGCCAGGAAACACGGCAATCACATCACCAAGCACGTCCGTCAACCGCCGGTAAAATTTTTGGCAGTTCACTCTCTTGCCCAAAAGAAACACAAAATAAACAAGAGTGAAATTCTCGATTCGGCGTGACACGTTGCGTCAACGGAAACAAGCAACAAATTGTGTTGAGCGACGCGTGTTGGCCTATTCGGTGGCTGAGCGACTTTTGTGACGGCAATACGACAACGCATCTAGATTCGATGATTCAGTGTCCAGTCAGTGACGTGTTTTGTATAGGAATTTACCGAAATAGAGGCCTGGAAAACAAGATTGATTGATAATTGAGCCTATTTTGGAACTGGAAAGAGAAGTGATAATAAAGCAATTAGACAGAGCGAATAGATGTCGTTGACAAATAATTTTTATTTTAATCGGAGCGACCTTCGAACCGTCAATTGCCATTTCTGAGCAAATATTAGCTCAGTTAAGCGGCACGTCACGCAAATCCTTGGGCGTGCAGTCGGCGCTTACCCTTTTTACACAAGAAATGGGAATCAAAAACACAAAACCAGCCCGAAAACCGGAAAAATGGCCCCGGACAAAATTGTTCGAATAGTAAACTCGGACAAAATGGTTCAAATAAATTTTCTCGTATTTTTTCTTGCTCCTTATTTTTATTAGCTTTAATTGGTACAATCCCAACATATAAAAAGATAAATATTCGCATAATGCAATATATTTTTTTGTGAAAGAAACATTTCATTACACAAGGAAACTAGTTGTAAATGTGTGCTACGTATGGCTTCACTCAAAACGTCTTCTTGTAGCTCTGTTGAACTATCGAGGGAACTCCTTTAAAGTAAAACATTAAGTTCACAAAATGTAACTGTACCGCATCAATTTAAAGCTTCGAGCGGGAGATCGAAAAGAGTTGTATCAAGCAGTAAAATAGATTGTTGGGCTAGTTGGTTGATCGGCATAATGAAAAAGAGTGCAAAATAAACGGTACAAAGTCGAAGAAAAACACACACGAGAAAGGTGCCTGCCCTGTGTGTGTGTTTCTCAAACATTGTCGCGTCTATATTGAGCTTCTTTTTTTCATAGTCTCTACAAAAGTTGCATTATAAGAGCATTGAATGTACTTAATAGAACTTCAGAGTAGCACCTTGTTAAAAGATGAGTGTCTAAAAATCACTTGGGACCATTCTCTCCGGGATTGCACTTGGGACCATTTTGTCCGGGGCCGTTTCGTCCAGGGTCATTTCGTCCGAGGCCATTTTGTTCTGCATCCTACCATGCCATATCGCTCGCGAAAACTACGAGAAAAGCAACGACCACGTTTCTGTGTTTTTTTTTTTTTTTTTTCACACGCCATCCCATTCTTTTAACTTTTCGTGGGCGACCTCGAAGTAGCGAGCGGGGTTCACCGGCGGACGGAGCACTAATTTTTTTACACTGCGTTATTACACATAAATTTGAACGCACAACATATCGAAGTTTAGTTTTGCTTCACTCAAAACGCACTTATAGAATATGCCTATGGGATTATTTCGGGGTATCCTTCTAGACATAACTGCTCCTTGAAATCGAAAAACCACCATTTACAGGCTGATTTATTTTTAAAGTTAAAGATGACTGCAACACATCACTTGAACCTTCCGCGCAGCAGGATTTTTGATTCCACTCGCGGATGGGTCTCAACTCTATTTGTGCGGCTTGACGCGTGCCGCGAAACAATCAGAGGCGCCGTATTGGGCGACGGGTGGTGTCATGACTCATGACCACAAGCTAGGACAACTGCCATTCTATACTAAAAAGAAAAACAAAAAACCAAAAAAAAAACGTTCCTCTGTTCTACCGTATTTATTTTTCATTCATACGCGCAGTTATACGTATATTGTTTAAACACGAAAGCAAGTTAAAAAATAGCTCTTGTTACTAAAAAACACGACGCCGCTTAATCACCGTATCACTCATTCAACGCAACACGCACTTTTTTGTGTGTCTGTTGCTCATTCATCGAAGTTTTGCGCCTTTGAAAATTTCTATGCATTTTTTTTTTTTGGGGGGGGGGGGGGGGGGGATATTAGGTACACAATCGATTTCCGCAGGTACAAATTTCTTCAAATAAACTTTAATGCAATGATCCGTTTGGTTTATACAAATGAGTACCAAAGTGTAGCTTTATACTAACATTTTTTACTAAATAAAACACGGCGAGCAGTTACGCTTGCAAATAAACGCCAGTGTTCAAAACGCTGAAGCAGGTGGCCCGGGAGTCAAAGGCATCGAAGCCTGTTTCATTTGTGGTCCGAGGCGAAGATTATCTCGGTTTGGTAAATAACACAACGCGACTTGGTAAATAACTACGACATTCCACCTTTCTAAGCTTTCGAGGACTTGACAGCTCGCACGGGCAGCTTTGTTTCCACAGAATGGCGCACTCAATTTCTCGCGTGCAAAGCCTTTCGAGCCTGGTCATTGTGTCCCTCTATCCGGTAGAAGACTTAAGTGACCTTCTTTTTCCAAAGATCGCTTTATCTCTTTCCTGGCTGCAGCAAGCACCCTTTTCGCTCTTTCCAGGCCGGAAACTAGCTCTGCATTTCTTTTTTTATTTTGCGGGGGGTGCTTTTGGTTGAGAAAGCACGCTTCTAAGGGGTCTTCCCCGAAATCGGTTATTTTTTAGCGAAAAGAACCCTTTTTTGCTCATTTGGCTCCTTTTTTTCTGAAAGTGTGGCGGCCTATTAAGCACAGATCCGACCATAGCTAGTGTGCGCTGCCCGCTATATGGGACCCATTTCAAAATTACCTAAATCATCAATTAGACCCAATTCAAAAGCGTGCTATAGCTATTCATATGAAATAAGTGTCGCCGGCCTAAAGGAACGTGCACAAACCCTTTCACCGATTCTATTACGATTTCCAGCTAAATTAATCGTACATCATGCCATCGACTCGAACTCCTTATCGTACCGGTCATCCACACAACGCGATGCGCGCCAAAACTAGAAGAGTGACATCGTCTGGTTCCTTTTTTCCCACGCGCAGCGAAGGAATGAAATGACCTTCCCGATAGCTTTGTTTCCATATCTTATCCTCTTTATTTCATGAAGAAAATGAGCGAAGTCATTTTTACCGATGCCTCGTAGGTGAAAAAAAACAAAAAAAACAAGGGAAAGAAAACAAAAATGCCTTAAAGACCAACCAACGAAACCATTTTCCGCAAGGTAGGAAAATGCCCCTCGCACCCTCCTCTTTTCACCCTCTCCCAAAAATCAGGTGACGGCAGGGGCTTCTTTTGTGTCGGCTTTTTCTGTAGGGATAATCCTTAAAAACCGCGAAATGAGCGGCTAGCTGCGAGCGCCACAACGACCTTGAGACGTCCAGGTGTCTTCCCTCGTTGAAACGGGTACGTTCAATCCGCGAGATTCAGGAAGCCAGCGCGACCGAACGCTTTTTCCCATGAGCTGCAGCTCCGAGGCCGCTCGGTCGGTGGAGATCGAGGGGTCGTGGTATGCGTTGTTCGTTCCAGTAGCCGCTTTCTGGCATCGCGCGGCTGCTGGAACCATTCCCGTGTCTGCACAAGGATTGGCTTGCGCAATAAAGGGTTCAGGTCGTTGATAATACATTTATTTGCGAAACTTATAAATCCAGTGGCGTGTCCCAATGTCTTCTTTACTGTTTGAAACACATCTCCTCTCATAGGTTATATATCTCATTTTGGACTTTTTTGCGTATTTATCCATCCTTACCTCTGCTGGACGTTTGTTTTATTACTTGATAAAGACCTTTAAATATTGGCGCGGGCTTGTGCGATCAACGCTGTCCCGGATTCATTCAAAATTGGAAAGATTGGCGTCAAGAGCGGTTGAAGAAGCAATCCGAAATCCTTTCTTCTAATGAAGACGGCACAATCGTAAGATAGGTCTTTGCTTCACTTGCCTCCACAACGCCCTATCGTTTGCACTATCGCAACTTCTCAGTAACATAGCTGTATATCATATTTTACTCATGGTTACTATAGATGTGGCCCCACAGGCTTTCCCGTCATCAGCGAGTCGACGTTTTAACGACCGGCGACTCTCCTGAGTGAGAATAAATATTATCACCTTCCATCAACATCCACCCCTTTCTCTCTCTCCACCCCACCCCCTTTCCCGAGTTGGGGAAGTATCAGGCCACTCCAAGGAACTGCCTGCAGACTGCGCTTTTCGGCTACTCATCCTCAACACATTCGAACCTGGAAGTAAACATATCGGATGAGCGACGCCCAGTTTATTTGCAACCTTAATAATGTGGCTCTACTGTTGGGACCCAATCAATTTCATCATCAATCATTATTTGTTACGATTTCATGATAAAAGTGTGTTCGTCGTGATGCCACAAAAGTGGTCGATTCAAATTTTGCTGAAATACTCGCTCCTGTGGCGCTCTAGTGCGTAGGGTCAAAGCACCCGAGGCACTGCGTAATACTTTACAACTGTCGTTGACGATAAAATATCTGTGGGAAGTGCGTAAAATTGTTTACACCACAAAAGCGTACCTAAACACAACAAAATATCGCAATGGCAAAAAAAAAAAAAAAAGAAATATAAGCTTGCGAAAGCCGTTGCTTTTATCTCTCTCTCTCTCTCTCTCTCTTTTCGCGCCACTACAAAAAATAGCGGCCGAGCAACAAAATTCTATCAAAACTTCGCTTCTTGGAGAAAGGACAGCAGGCTATATGGTAGTGAATTTGCCAGGGAGTTTGTAGAAATAATAGGCGACCATTGAACCTAGCCTTTTACACAAATCATGCCCGGTATATCTCCATTTTCCTTCCACGCGATTAGAAGGAAAGACGCTGAGAGAATTCATGTGCATTAACACGCTGCTTCTAAAAGAAAGTACCAGATTTATAGTGCATGTCAATTTAGATGCAAATAGTTTAATCACTGTGCACGAACATTCGTGGCCTGGAGGATGACATGGAAGCATGGCGGAAAGCAGCTTGCTGAAAATAGAAGTCTCTATTGCATTGCACTAGTGTGAAGAATTATTACGTATTTTTGTCTTATTTCCGTGCCAAAATAAAAACAGCGTTTAGGAACCGAACCCTGTGCGTTTTGAGGAGCGCCGAAAGGACATAAAAAAATCGGGACAACCTGAACAATACAAGGCGCCTTGCGTCACTCAGCTTTTCCTGGTTGCTTGTTTTTCCGGAGCCTTTCAAAACGGGATGAAAAATTATGAACCGATTGACCCTACTTGCCACATTAGAGCAGTTCATTTTTATTACGACAGGCTCTCTTAGAGCGTCTTGCATAGTTCAGCTTGTACTGGTCCGTTTTTATTTTCGGTTCCTTTCAAAACGTGAGCTCTAAGCCACTGGACCAAACTACCACATCATAATCTGCGGAAGCGGAGAAGTGGAAATGCAACAAAATGAAAGATTCGCCCACGTTATTTGGGGCCTATAGAAAAGCGGACCGGATAGAAGGGGGCCAAAACCTCTTTCAAGAAACACACAATCTTCTCTTCAATTCTGTCAAACAATTTGATGTGAAGGTGTACTTGGCTATGGCATTATTCGTTTAGGAATCAAGCGAAACTTTGTATCGGATCATTATACGTCTACGTTCACTCCCATTCGATGCTTATCGTGTTTTCGACCAGGGATGGGCAAAATACATGCAAATATCTATCGAAATACAAATACAAAATACTTCGTCAGAAATGTATTTAATTACAAATCTAATTACATTTTCAAAAAAGCATTTAAGTACAAGATGCAAATACAACCAAATGTATTTGGTCGCCTCCAAATACTTTTCCAAATATATTCCTCAAATTTGCGTCAGCGACTTCAGGACACCTGCAACGGGTTTCTGGGTATCTCATTTTAATTTTGCATCGCACACTCGGGAGTTAGTGTGCGAGGCTCTTGTAACGTAATGGAAATATAATCCCAAAGAAATATAATCAGCTTGGACGTAACAGGTAAAAAAAATACAGAGCTTCAAGCAGCTTTTTTTGTCGATTACATTTAGGTATAGACCAACAAAGAACCGAGACGACCAAGACGCGCAGCACTAGCTAGAGAATTTTTTATTGTTGCAACTCGCACCAGTTACGAAAATCTGGACGACCCGTGCATTTAGAATGTTCCAGGCAAAAATATGGATGGAAATCAGGCTGGAGAGCATCACAAGTTGTCACAGGCACTTATTTAGCCAGTCTGCCTGTGAACGTCGATTTCGTCACTATTCTTGCCTTGAACAAGCACCGTAATCACAAAGTCACTAAACGCTAGTGCTTGATTGAGAGACACTGCATTCGGTGCAGAACATAGTTTTCTTCCTGCTCTGGACAGTGACAATCAATTTGAGGGATGTATTTTCGCCCACAAAATTGTATTTAATTACAATTGTATTTGAAATACCCACGTTTTAGTATTTAAATACACACGTGAAATTCATTGCCCAATTTGTAATTAAATACAAATGCAAAATACACAAAGTATTTGAAATACGTATTTCAAATACTTGTATTTGAAATACTGCCCATCCCCGTTTTCGACTATGTACACCGGGTGGTTTTCAGCGGTACGTTTTTAATCTGATTGCCCGCCAGAGCGCGATCCAGAACGCACTATGGCCGCGGGCCGTCGCGCTCTTCTCCTTCTTCTCTGTATCAATATATAATAAAAAACGCGGGCCGAGCCGTCAATCGTGCATGGTGTTGGGAACCAGTAACTCTGACCCTTGAAATGCAGGCGTGACGAAAAACCCAGAGGCGTCTCGTTCGCCCGCTTACGTTCTTCCCAGGCGGCGGAGATTGTCGTGGGGGGTTTATCCTCTGAACGGATCCAAGTTACTCGAGCAAGCTCGCATTCTGCTCGCAAAGCCCAGCCGCTCAGCAAAAAAAGGTAACGGACGGTGGTTCGAGAGGTGTGCAACCCTTGCCCGCTTGGCCCTCCCAACCACTTCTCCACTTCCGTAAATTTTGAATGTTGTAGGTTGGTCCAGTGGCTTAGAGCTCACTTTTTAAAAGAAACCGAAAATAAAAACGGACCAGTACAAGCTGAACTATGCAAGACGCTCTAAGAGAGGCTGCTGTAATGAAGATGAACTGCTCTAATGCGGCAAGTCGGGCCAATCGGTTCATAATTTTTCATCCCCTTTTGAAAGGCTCCGGAGAAACAAGCAACCAGGAAAAGCTCAGTGACGCAAGGCGCCTCGTATTGTTCAGGTTGTCCCGGGTTTTTTATGTTCTTTCGGCGCTCCTCAAAACGCACAGGGTTCGGTTTCTAAACGCTGTTTTTATTTTCGCACAGAAATAAAACAAAAACACGTAATAATTTTCTACACCACTGCAATGCAATAGAGACTTCTATTTCCAGCAAGCTTTCCGCCATGCTTCCATGGCATCCTCCAGGCCGCGCATGTTTGTGCACACTGATTAAACTATTTACATGTAGATTGACATGCACCAGAAATCTGGTACTTTCTTTTAGAAGTAGCATGTTAGTGCACATAAATTCCCCCAACTTCTTGCCTTCTAATCGCGTGGAAGGGAAATGGAAATATCCCGGGCATGATTCCTGCAGAAGGCTAGATTCATTGGTCGCCCATTATTTCTACAAACTCTCTGGCAGATTCACTACCATATAGCCAGCTGTCATTTCTCCAAGAAGCGAGGTTTTGATAGAATTTCGTTGCCCGGCCGCTATTTTTTGTAGTGGCGCGAAAAGAGAGAGAGAGAGGGGGGGGGGGGGAAGCAATGGTTTTCGCAGGCAGATTTTTTTTTTTTTATTTGCAGTTGTGATATTTTGTTGTGTTTAGGTATGCTTTTGTGGTGTAAATAATTTTACGCACTTCCCACAAATATTTCATCCTCAAAGACAGTTGTAAAGTATTACGCACTGCCTCGGGTGCGTTTACCTTACGCACTAGAGGGTCACAGAAGCGAGTATTTCCGCAAAATAAATACGAGGACCTATTTCTCCCTTTGAATCGGCCACTTTTGTGGCATCACGACGAACACACTTTCACCATGAAGTCGGTACAAATAATGACTGATGATGAAATTGATGTGGCCCCAACAGTAGAGCCACATTATTTAGGTTGCAAATAAACAGGCGTCGTTCATGCGATCTGTTTACTTCCACGTTCGAATGTGTTAAGGATGAGTAGCCGAAAAACGCAGTCTGAAGGCTGCTTCCTGGAGTGGGCTGATATTTTTCCAACTCGGGAAAGGGGGTGGGGGGGAAGGGGTGGATGTTGTGGGAAGGTGATAATATTTATTCTCATTCAGGAGAGTCGCCGGTCATTAAAAAGTAGAATCGCTAATAACTGGAAAGCCTGTGGGGCCAGATCTATAGTAACCATGAGTAAAATGTGGTATACAGCTATGTTACTGAGCAGTTGCGATAGTGCAAACGATGGGGCGTTGTGGAGGCAAGTGAAGCAATGACCTATCTTACAATTGTGCCGTCTTCATTAGAAGCAATAATTTCGGTTTGCTTCTTCAACCCCTCCTGACGGCAATCTTTCCAATTTTGGATAAATCCGGGATAGCGTCGTTGATCGCGCAAGCCCGCGCCAATATTTAAAGGTCTTTATCAAGTAAGAAAACAGACATTAAGCAGAGGTAAGGACGAATAAATAAGCAAGAGTTAAAAATGGGATGACAAACCTATGAGAGGAGATTTGTTTCAATCAGTAATGAAGAGATTAGGGAAAGCCACTTGATTTATAAGTTTCGAAAATAAATGTATTATCGATGACCTGAACCCTTTATTGCGCAAGCCAATCCTTCTGCAGACACGGCAATGGTTCCAGCAGCCGCGCGATGCCAGAAAGCGGCTACTGGAACGAACCCCGCATACCACGACCCCTCGATCTCCCCCGACCGAGCGCCCTCGGACCTGCAGCTCATGGGAAAAACCGTTCGGTCGCGCTGGCTTCCTCAATCTCGCGGATTCAGCGTGCCCGCGCTCCGCGTCAAGGAGGGAAGACACCTGGACGTCTCAAGGTCGTTGTGGCGCTCGCAGCTAGCCGCTCATTTCGCGGTTTTTGAGGATTATCCCTACAGAAAAAGCCGACAGAAAAGAAGCCCCTGCCGTCACGTGATTTTCGGGAGAGGGTGAAAAGAGGAGGGCGCGAGGGGCATTTTCCTACCTTGCGGAAAATGGTTTCGTTGGTCGGTCTTTAACAATGTTTTGCTTTTGAGTGATTTCACCTTAATCATGTATACATCCTTGCGACATTTCATTCCTATTGCTCTTGTTTTCTTTACTAAGAATACCCTCCCTAAGGGGGACATGAAAGTCAATTGAAATAAATAAATTAAAAAATTAATATATTTCTAAGTTAGAGTTCGGGTGAGTTTGGAATCGTCGTAAAAACAGTTTTAGTGCCATTACAGGCGATGAATTTGCGGTATCGTTAAATTTCTGGAAAGCGCTTTCGCTTACTGCGTCGTCGCAAAAAAGAAGCGAGGAGAGTTGGGAAAGGTTTGGCTTGGAGAGAAGAGCGCGAATTTTTTACCCCCTTTTCCGCTTGTTACATTTTCTTCCTTTTCTTTTTGGGGGGGGGGGGGGGGGGGGGGAGGGGGGGTGGAGGGCGGAGTTGTTTTTTTGTTTCATATCACGGCGCTATTGATGTGCTTGAGATAATAAAAAGAAAATATCGATGTTAAGGATTTCGATTGCCATTTAAAAAACACTGACACCCCCAAAAACGTTTTTCAATTTTTCGCCAGGCGATTTATTATGGTATTGGAAGACTACCCAATTAAAATTTTACAACGGCGTCACGTATATTTTTATTAAACCCCCCCCCCCAAAAAAAAAAAAAAAAAAAACTGTTCGAAACTGAAACTGAAACCCGCGCACGGAGGTCGAAAAAGTGAAGAAGAGAGAATGAGTGGAGGGAAGTCAGGTGGCTACACCCGACCATAAACTTTTTTCCCCCTCCTTTTTTTTTTTTTTTTTTTTGCGCGCAGCAGGCGACATACGTGGCGGGAATTGTTTGCCGTGCGGTTTTTTTTTCAGTTACGCTTGTTCCGCTAGCTGTAAGATGAGTTGTTTTGTAGAGTGAGAATGTTGGAGATGAGTAGTGAGAGCCCGTTTTGACTTTCTGTGATCGGCTCCGAACCGAATACACCCAAGATGTTGCGCGAAGGGCTTCTCACAGATCTGCGTCCGAAAAAAGTGGCATTGTGCGGCAGAGTCAGCACAGGTTTCCGAAAGACCAACGGGATCGGGACCAATGGCTGGCTGCAATTCCTGTAGAACATTGACGGGCACCTAGAAAAGCGGACGCTACCCGATTTATATGCTCCTTGCATTTTGTGGAAAGGGATTACATTGAGTCCACATGTGTCAAAAAGGAAATCCCATACCATTTAGTTCAACGACGTTTCATCCACAACATTTTTTTTTTGTAAGTGATAATTGGAAAAAAAAATTAATGCAAAAATATCAAAACGTTTGAAAGAAAAAAAAAACGGTACACCCACACTGGGGATCTAACCCGATTCCGCCAACCTATTTGCAGCTGTTTAGAAGCCAGAAAAATGGGATTCATATTTCTTTTTTCTTTTTTTTTTTTAATATTGAGTGTGTGCCTTGAATGACCCACGACTTTGAGTAAATTAGAGAACGTCCCGTGAACACAGAAAAGAAAATGAGCACGACTCAAACCGGCCAGTTTTTGATCGGCGGTTTTCGGGCGGAAAGGAACCGAATTTCGAGCCGCAAATTCTGTTTTGATTAATTGAGTTCTCATATGTCACGTACAACTAAGAACCTCAGCGAGCATAAATACCCTGCCAGTTTCCCTTTAAAGGGGGGGGGGGGGTAGGATAAACGGGCCATCTTGGTTTTATTCTTGTACTTCAAGAACTACCGCATGTTTTATTGCGAACTTTTATGCATTCAGTAGATACAGCTCTGAGATCAACTTTCTGTTGGTTTTTTAGTAAAACATTTTTTTATATATTTTAGTTACGGAATGTCAAATCTTGAGCTGAGTTCCAGTTTTTAAATGTACATTTTCTAACAATAAAAATAGAATGCTCATTTAATTTGGTATATATTGTCTACATGTTACTAGCTTCGAACTGAACTTAAAAAAAAAAATAAGTGCAGCGTACAGCAATCTAGAAAAAAAAATTTTTTTTATTAGTGATGAGCCATCATAGGGAAACGTTTATATTTAATTTTTTTTTAACCCTATACTGTACACTCTAAGAAAAAAGGGAGGAGAAAGGTAGCAAAAGCGACTGTTCCTCCTTGTTGCGGACAAGTTGCCCAGAGAAAGGAGGAACGGCAGTTCAGATGAAAGGAGGAGGGCAAGTTCCTCCTTGTTCAGTTGGCGCAGGGGTAGAACATCGGGCTACTGACCAAGTGGTCAACGGTTCGATCCCCAGAAAGATCGTTTTTCTTTTTTTTTTTTTTTTTTTTTTTTTTTTTTTGTAAATTTTTTTTTTTTTTTTAATTTTTGTTTACCGAAACACACATAAACAAACCCAGACCGATGAAAGGAAAATTAAAGTCCTTATTATTCTCCGAGACGTTTTCCTCCTCCAGGCAGACCGGAGAAAGCTTTCGCCCTCCCGACCCATCTTCTTTCGGTTTCGTTTTTCGAGCACATCGCGCACGTTGTTTAATAAATTAATGTTGAGTTGATTGAGCTTCGGCGGCAGCGAAGGCCGCCTGTAATTCCGTCTTCTAGTCCAAACGTGCAGAACATTTCGGTTGCATTGACGTTTTTACCACTAATTTTATCGAACGAGCTAACGAAGCCGCTAGAAACAGCGAAGTTCCGGAGCAGTGCCAGCAGCGCTACATACACTGGGTAAGACGGCCGTCTCCAATTTGCGGGACACACGCGGAACTACAGCAGCGAAACCACGAGGAACTGTGTCGACGTTTTCGACGTTATGGAAATCGCGGTAACTGCGTCCAAGTAAGGCAGGTTTTCCTGCCGGCTGCCTGGGTGCCTTCCGTGCTGAGTTCGGTTCCGTTGTCCCGTGCCGAGTGCCAACCGGCGTTCAACGTGATTCTTCTGCGTGTCAGCAACATCGTCAACGTGGTTCTGTATTTCTTCGTGTCAGCGACATCGTGATGGCAGTGTTGTGGGTTGTGAACAGAAGACTGGAATTATCGCCGATGTGACCGTGTGTTCGCGTATCAGTGGTGTAACAACAAAATGAGATGACGTAAACTGTCGGGCATTGATGCCGCTGGTCGGGCCGTTATCGGAGGGGCCGGGGTGTCGCAGGATGACATTCCGCTTTACATTAAGAGTAAAGCTATACGCACTCCGGAGTGCGCTTCGCGCGGAAATGGCTATACGCACTCCTCCGAGAGATCATGCCGCTCGGGCCACCAATTCGAACGGCGCGTGAATCACTGGGGCGCTCGTTAACACAGCCCCCCGCCTGCGTTCACGCCGCTTCGCGGCGACAGTATCGGCTGCTAATTACAAAGCGTAACCAGTACACGCCGCTTCGCGGCGTCCAGCCGGCAATCCAAGCCCCGCTGTCCCCGATCGCACCTCCGGAAAGGGAGTCCGATACCATTTAGTTCTGCGAAGTTTCTCGACAACATTCAATTTTTTTGTTTTTTTACTGTTCATCGCAAAAAAGGAAATGTCGTAAATATCGCCAAATGCCTCGACAAAACAAAATGTTTGGAAAAAAAAAAAAAAAAAAAGTAGGCCCACCGCGGTTCGAACCCGCGTCCACTTGTGTGTGAAGCGGACACCCTAACCCCTAAGCCATGGCACCGCTTAGAAAACTCGTTGTGTCCACTCTCTTTATACGAGAAAAGCGGAGTGCGTATAGCCATTTCCGTCCGAAGCGCACTCCGGAGTGCGTATAGCTTTACTCTTACGAGTCTCTTACATTAAAGAGTTTAAAACCACTTGAGGGATTAGGTGCAGTCGATCGACGTGTGGATAGTCATGTTGGAACGCTGGTCTGAACGGTAAGCTCCTATCGTACAGTGGCCAATGTGACTGTCGGTCCCCGAGAGCGATTGCGCTCTGGGGAAAAGACAACACTACGAAAGTATGACGGAAAGTACGTATATTTATAATGGAAGTTTATCATAAAAAAAAAAGACAGGCAAAATCGAAAAAAAAAAACGCTATCCTTTATTTTACTGTTTAAATATATTACGGTTCCTGTAGAAACTGCCAAGTGGCGCGCTGGGATGAGCGCTAGAAGTTTTCGAGCTCGCAACGGCGCAGCTCCGTACACTTAACAGTTGTCGGAAGTAGCGGCTTTGACTGCATTCAAGTTGATCGAAAAACGATTTCTGTGCCCGTGAAGCAACACTTCCAGCTGAGTGGATATCCGCTCTACAGAGATTAATTCAAGACGGCAATTTCAGCTTTGCGCGAACAGCACAAATAGAAAAACGAACACTACAATATAATTACTGGCTACGAAGGGCCATGCGGGAAAACAAACTCATGGCTTGGAACCACATTGGAGCGGCTCGATTTATTGGCTTTCAAATAATTATGGCATGATCGAGCGTCTTTTTAATAAGAGATTCATCCCCTGAGCCATTAAAAATAGCCTCAGATGTATGACATTGCTGGAAAAAAATGAACATGTTCGGAATATTTTTTTTTTGCTTAGGGAGTCACCGAAAAATTCTGTACGTTCAAAACGACCACTATAAAAGACGGAAACGCAGGGCTCGGTAGTAGTGATCGGGGTAGTGTGCTGTTGTATTGATGTTTGTATGTGCGATGCCTGTGTATGCGTTCAATATATGTTGACCTGATGTTTGTAGTGTGCGCAACGTGTCTACATGTGTTAGAGATTCCGAAGAAAAGGAAACGCAAGTGTGGCGTAAGGAAATAAAAATATTTTTTTTGTAAAACATGAATTGGGCGGTACCTAGCGCCACCTAGCCTAGCTAGGTGCGATTACTCTGCTTGACCCTGCCATCTGGTGGCAAGCGATTGAACATCCTTTTACGCTACGCGGCTATGCCATAATTTCGTGTTACCGTGCTGAGATAAGCCAAGAGGTTGCTTCGGATTTGCTTTTTTTTTGAGAGCGGCTGTTGGTTTTGCGAGCGAATGATTTTCACTCCTCCGTGATGTGCGGTTGACGCTACGGTTGACGAAGGAATTGTGGCTCGAGGAATAGCAAAGGTAGGACATAAAGTGCGCGAACTGAATGCCGGTTGTCTCCGTTGAACATCGCAGTGCTGACGATGAGAAGACTGAGTGACTGCATGCTTTCGAAATGTAAGTTTCTTTACCTGCAGGGGTAAAGAAACTTCGGAAATAAATACAGTTCGCGGAAAGCTCGTGTTACGTTTTTATTTCCTGCTCCTCTCGCTTCGTGCAATAGACTTAGTGTTCTCGTTAAGCCTTACCGAGCTCGATTTGCTCGATTCGTGGCCGCCATAATGAGATGCAGTCGACGGAGGAACTTTTCCTCCCCTGCTTAAGGGACGAAAGTTTCTCCCTTTCTGAAGGAACATATGTGTCAAGAGCGTTCCTCCCTTTAGGGAGGACTATACTGACCCTTTTTTCTAAGAGTGTAGTGAATTCTTAAAACGTTTAGATTCGAACTGTTTGCAATATATTGTACTATGAGCTGTAAAAGTTAAGGTGTAATCGAATAAGCAGTTTTTTTTTTCTTTTTAATTAAAGGTACAGCAGTGTTACAAAAATTACACAACTGTCATTTTGAGGAAAAAAAGATTTTATGTCTCCCCCCAATGGTAAATGGCCGAGAAGGGCGGGTTTTGGCGCCGTACTTAAGTGACTTAGAACGCTCGTACGCTCTTGTCGCTTGCTGGTTTTGTTCCTCAGATTGCCATATATTGTTTTAACACTAAAACTAAAAATCGATTTTTTTTGGTTATTTTACCTTACTCTTCCCCTTTAAAGATATTTAAAGCCGGATTCACGTGGCCAATGGCGATATACATAATACAGAAGACACGGTGTATGCTGCCAACATAAAGACAAAAGCCTCCGCAGACATGTGTCAAGCATCTTCAAAGCATGTTTGGCCCATACATAGCCTGCTTACCTCATGTAGTTGTCCTGCAGCCAATGTGCCAGCAATACAAGGAGGGTACATGCTTTAGACGGTGCCGGCAGGCACCCATACTCTATGACCCTTTAGCAGGGCGACCGCGTCTCGAAACTTAATGGGTTAACGACCTACGCATTTTAGCCATCCAATACTTCATCCACACGCTTCACGGGCCAAGTTTCGGCTCGTATAAATGCATTTGGTACGAGAGAATCGGTCTGAAAGGGGATAATTCCCAGCGAGTGCTTGCCCCGAAGAAAGGCAGTCAGTAGAGAGAGCCTTTGATTTCGAACCCCGCGCGAACACCGCGCGAAAACAAAAAAAAGCGTCTGCAAATGTAACGGCGAACGCCTCCTGCGCATACAGGTCGCAAGTGCGCATCCGTTGTGTTGTCTCTCGGCCACGTATGTAGGAAAGCGGGCGTTGAGGCGGAGAGGGTTGCGAACAATCGACGCTCTTGTTTTCGACCTCCTCGCAGCTCGTGTTCCAAGCGGGGCCGGTTCGTACCACGTGTGACCCCCGATCGAAAAAGCTGGAGGAAAGATTCCGTAATCTAGGCTCGGGTGTTGGGTATGCAGTCGAACACCCGAGCTCGCTCGGAAGCGTTCGCTCCGCTCGGCGCGACGAATGAGCGAGGCATTGGTGTCCACAGGGCGGGCGCGGAAGATGCGAGTGTCGAGTGACTTGGCCAAGCACGCGGAATGAATACGAGAGCCGTGTGTACCGTCAACAACTCATCGGTCAGCGTACCGGTTCACGCAACACCGAGCGGCTTTCTTGTTGTTCACCGATTCTATGACCCAAAACTGTATTTTGCGAGACAGGGCGGAGCTGTCACTCGTAGCACCATGCGCGGATAATCTCTAAATACTTGTGGGGGTAATTTTTTTTTACAGTCTCGTCTCGAAGTCCCCAGCTTGGGAGCGCAAAAGTTAAGACTTCGTAAGCTAGAGTACATCATTTTATTAAACCAATTATTTTAGATTAATATTATCGTTTCACGGTGGATAGATAATACAGACACGAAGACATGCGCTTTGTTTAAGATGTTACGCGTTTTTCTTTAATGCGAAAGCATTACTTGTCCCATGGAGCTCAGCCTGCGCTGTCTGCAACGGCAAAAAAACGGCGCCTAAATTCCGGCTGAGCAAAACGGCACCTTAATTCCAACTGAGCGAAACGAGCAATAAACTTCCATTGGTTGCGACGCGTCATAGTTCTAACTTCTACGGAACCTGTCCCCAAAGAGAGGCCTTTCTTCCTGGCGCTGCGGCCCGCGCGCCAAAAAAAGGGGGATGGTGCCCGCGCGCGCGGCCGCCGCTCCCTGTTTTCTCTTGGGTCACGTGTAAAGGCTGGTTCACACATTTCTAAAGACCGGTTCACGCACTTGCGACCTCTTAGAACCGTGTGCCTTGGACCGTCTTAATATCTCTCAAGACGAGAGGACACACTGGCGCCATCTATTAGGCAACACTGTTGCGGAGTTGCCACTCCGGAATTGGAATGATTCCGGAATCATTCCGCATTTTCACGACCCCGGAATGGAATGGGAATGGAATGGGAATGGAATGGGCACAATTTTCTTTTCTTCTTTTTTAGGGTTTACGGTTAGCTAAATTGAGCCAATCAGCGAGTCGGCTATTCGAAAATAAAATGAGCGGGAAACTGCTAGCCCGCGTGTAGCCATAACCAGGAGGCTATGCCATAACAGACTTATACGCAAAAAAGAAATGCAATACAAAAAACAAGCGTCGAAGCAAAGGCCAAAGGGGGAAACGGTGGCGCCTTTCACCGATGCGCAGGCGTCGGGCTTCGATGGCGATGCACGAGAGCGAAACAAGAAACCAAGCACCAAGCAAAAGAAAAGGGAGCGGCAAGCAAAGAAACCGCCATCCACAGCTCCTCATCGTCCTTCTTGTCATGCTTTGTTTATTTTTTTATTTTTTTTTTGTTGCGACGGTTTCTATAGTCTGTTTCATACTTAGCGTGCAACGCTGTCAAACCTACTGGCGCGAGCGCGTGGCTTCTTCTATGGTTTTGTTTGCGCGAGAACGCGTGCAAATGATCAACGAGCTCAAGCCCCGCGCTCGCGCCAGTGGCTTTGACAGCGTTGTACGCTAAGTATGAAACAGAGTAGAGAATGCACGCGCGAGCACAGACTGAGATCTAAGAGCGGAAGCGACTCATAACTCGCAGAACTCTGATAACTCGTTGACTCGGGCGCCGCCGAAAGATAATCAGGTATTGTTTTCTTATAGTTCGAGGAGCGTTGTTTAGCAGGCAGCCAACCCTGCTGCCTTCCACGTTAATTCGTGCGCACTCGTTTGAATCGTGAAATGTCGGTTTGCTTCGGCATTAGAACATAGCGAGATTCACTTCCCTCTTCTCCTCTTGCGCTTTGCTCCGGGGCTTGTTTTTTCATACTGCATTTGTAGCGTAAGTCCGCCTTTTACTTGGTCTTTGTTCCGATGCTTGTTTTCTGTGTTATATGTTTTAGTGGTTACAAGCAAGCTAGCGGATTCTCGCTCTTCTCCACTGACTTTAGTCTCTGCATACTTCGTTTCACCTTGCGGTGGACCGCTGCGGGCGCTACGAGTCACCCCAGGCATTCCAGCACCGTGAGCGAGACTGCAGGGTCACGCGACACTCAGAAGGTACTGGATTGGTTTCGATGGCTCTCGTGCTGTCTGTTGAGGTACATCGTAAGGTGAAGTAGACTACCGTCACCGCTCTTGGCGTGACCGAACTGACTAGACCTCCATGCCGAAAGACCGTCCCGCGCCAGACAAGGCGGGACCGTTGCTGTGAGGACAACTGAGAAGGAGCAAGAGGTGCTAGCTGCCACTGAGGTTTTCACGCGTCTCGGCTGTCCGGTCTGCATTCGTGCTCCTTGTCCTGGACCCTGTTTGAGGCGTTTGAGAAGTCATTTGGACGGTGTTGTTGAGGAAACACGGGGAATGTCGATTCGAACGGTGCGGTATTACCCCGTTAATTGTATCTTGATGTGAAGCTAGCTTTGTCGACGCTGACTGCGCGACCTGTCACCACAACGCGAACAACCGACACCGAGGTAGAAGAATGAATTGGTTGGTACCGCCTGCTGCTTGAACCCGCCTCTCGATCAGCGCGAAGAGGACAGATCGAGTCTGGGCATCGTAGAAGACATTTTTCGACTCGCGAAGAAAATAAACAAGCTGCACGCTGAAAGTTGTGCAACGAAACTATACACGGTGCAGTCGGCGTATATCATCGAACTTTATTCACCATCTGAAGAGGAAACACGAGAATGAGTATGCAAAGGGTGGAAAAGGGCAGGCGAACCAGCCAAACATTGAATTGAATGTGAAAATAAATATCAAGATTCGTAAAGCAAGCGTGAACTTAAGCGCCGTTCACACTCTTGCGACCGAGTACGACCGAAAGAGACCAGACCCGTTTTTAGGACCGGATGCGCTACAGCGGAGCTGGTCCTAAGAGATCGCAAGAGGCTTAAAAACCGGTCTGGTCTCTCTCGGTCGTACTGGGTCGCACTCGGTCGCAAGAGTGTGAACGGGCCTTTACGCGTTTTAAAACAGGTTCCGTGACCTATACGGTAGTGATGAAAAACTATCGATAGTTTTTCCGAAACTATCGATAGTCAAATATAGTGTTTCGATAGTCGAGTATATAGTACTATTGATAGTTTTTTTAATAGCGGACTATCGATAGTTTTTCGATAGCGGACTATCGATAGTGCTATCGATAGTCTTTTGAGAGTCGAGCTGTCACCACTTTTATTTAATCTGTACGTAAACGATATGGCGAAAATGTTCTGGGTGTGACTTGTATCAGTTCGATGATGACACCCTATTAGTCTCACATCACATAAACCTGCACAATGCAATTATGTTTGGAAATCTACTGCTATACCCATGTAATGAATTGGTTTGATGCCAATATCATTAACAATAACAAAGAAATGTTTGTGTGTTCCAATAATTTGTTGAAACATAAATGCCTACACATTTTTGCTTCATTCCTCGAATTGTCTTGATTGTTGTACGCGCATTTAGTATGTTAAATGTAATCAAATACTTAGGTATCATTTTTGATAGTGATCTATCTTGGATTTCCCATCTTACCCACATCGCTAAAAAAAGCTGCCTATTTTATCCTGCCTCTTGTATTCCAAGAAATCGTTTCAGCCTCTGTCCGTCCGAAGAATGGTTGTCGTTGCTTTGGCAAGTGCTCTACTGCTTTATGAAATCACTGTACATGCAAATTGTTCGCAAATGCGGCAAACTAAAATTGAGGATGCACCAAACGAGGATTTATTCAAGTGGTTAGAACTCCCACCTTTCTCTACCCTTTTTGAAAGATGCCTGTTAAGAAAACTCTACTGGGTTAGACTTTCAAAAACGATCCCATTGTTCAGGGCGCATTAAGAAACGGCGCGTGTTTTTTAGTACGTTGAGTGTATAACAAATATCAAAAAAGAATGCGGTCCTTCTATGTTCCTGATATTTTTTATAGAGTACCAGCGTTGTTTCTAGGGCTGGACTCCAGACGACTGCTGAAAAAAAAAAAAAAGATTGTGAGCATTGTGCTAAATATTTGTGCATTTCTGAATTCCCTATTACTGAACTAATCCGGTTATCAATGTTTGTTGGGTATATATTTTAACCTGACGTGAGTCATGCTTACAGTGGTTACAGCAAGTTTGTGTAATGCTTAGTTAATTCATGCCTACTAGTCCTTTCTGTCAGCAAGACATACGAGCTTTCACTTTTTCAATACAATTTAAATATTGCACTGTGTTTGTAACTTCGAAGTTGGTTTTTTCTTCAGGTACTCCGTTTTTCTCACAGGTTGTTACGTACTTATGTTTTTTTTTACAGTTTGTTGTGTACTTATGTGTATTTTTTTTCACTTCGAGTTGTGTGCGGTTCCCACGTTTCTCCTATGTAATCTAGGTCTTTTCTGCGGCTACTTTATTTTTCAAACTCACTGTTCATGTTGAACGTCATTACTACATCTCATACTATTTATTTTATTTTCTTACAAAAACAACTTGCAGCGCCGAACCTTCGGAATTATAGCAGGTACAGCCCATGGACGCTCCATAAATAACTAAAAAACAGAACACTTAAATATACAGCCTCGGCTGTCAAGAAAGAGAATACATAGCCAATAAAAATAAATTGCATTAAAAATCAAGACCATTTCCAGAGGTAAATGGTTCCACCGTCTTCATTAATAAAAAAAAACACTCCAGTTCCACTGAGCGATTGCGTGTGGAAAAATGAAAACTTCTTATAATATGTTGTACAAAAATATTTACTTATCTTTCTGGAATGATCGATCCACACGATTTGAAATAAAGTTATGTAATTCTATGTATTTGCTTTTATCAATACCTGTCAAATCGTTAAAAAATTGAGAGCAGGAAACTCAATCGAAAATTTTTGCGTCTTAAAAAAACGTTTCCCAACAAAATACATTTTTAATCTCCGTAACGCTATTGTCTCTACTATAATTTCCTGTTAGAAATTGTGGGGTCAAAGTCCCACAAGCCATGGAAGCTTTGAAAGATTCGTCAAACATTTTTTGACTCTTAACGTGTCCCAATAAACTATTATTAATATATACCTATTAGTAATAATATTATTATTCTTATTGTTATTATTATTATTTTGCATTGTATTATATTTTAAAGAGATCTAGACTGATGAAGGTTAGACGTACGTCTCAAGATTTTGTGTGGCAGAATGCAAACACCCTTTTTACAATATTTTGCTACCTTCAAGCTGTAAGAAAAGTGCAGCAAGAGTGTTCGTTCCAAAATACACCCTTTTTACACGAATATAAATGTTAAGATGTTTTGTGTGTAGATAACTAAAGGACGCACTCCTCGCCCTTTCGAAGGATTAAAAATCAGAAGTGTATTTTAACTTTTTTCTATCTCCACATCATCAAACGCGGCAACCGGCCAATGAGGGAACTCTTCAGCGCTGCACTTGCCATGAGTCCTTTTTGGACGCGCAGACAATGCAGTATTAAGGCATTTTAGGGCCCTGGGCTTAGGCTGCTTATGAGGGGCCTCGTGATGACGATAATAAAGATCATAATGATAACACCGATGGTGACTGCCATATGTATATTTTATCTCATTTGTAAAGTTCAGAAATCGTTGATCCTTCTGATTGTTGTAGAGCCATTTCACAACCAATACATTCCATGAAATCTAGGTTTCTCTCACTGGTAATGAAGCCGTGGTGACGTTTGGTTAGGGACGGCCTCGCCAGTATTCAATCCCGCTAGCACTTTTATAGAATATTATTAGGAATAAACATCAAATAACGGAAAATTGGGATAAAATAATCAGAAGTTTCGTTATGGCTTAACGGCTACACAATGCCTTGTGTGCTGTGAACTGAAAACAATTAACCGATAATGGGAACTCTGTTAATGAACTGTTTGAACACCACTGCAACTCGATTCAAACAGTGCATGTCTGGGCCAGCTTACAAAAATGAATCACGATGTCGGCCTATAGTAGATGTGACCTTGTCTCTAACATGTCGAGTAACATAACTGATACACGAATGAAAATAGGTAGTAGTCGAAAGCTAGGATACCTGTAAAATTATCGTTATATAAAAAAAAGACTTGTCTGCCCCTTAAGGGCACGCCTCACGACTCCAAAATTGCCACGGAAATTTAGAGCAATTATTCTTGTAATTGCTCTGAATGAGACGAAATTGTCTAACTATCCCTTTGCCGGTTAATGACTGACGTTTACAGTAAAGGAAGCAACACAGCAAGAAAGAAATTTTGATACTTGAGGCGGCGTTTTTCCAATTAATTTACTTCGATGCCTATTCTTCTAAGAACTGAAACCTCGTGACCCAAACAGACATAGGCTTCTGTAGTTAAAACGTTGTAAAAGCTTCATGCGATTCTAATAGTATATCGTCCCCTGCCATTCAACGATATTGACGTACAGTATATTTTTCATAAAAATGAAGTAGATTATTCGCATAATTTGGAATCCACATCGAAATCAGCTTATCACGAGTCTCGAATCTTCAGAACAAAGCAGCCAGATTTACATGCAGCGATTATTCATCAGAAACTAGTGTCACTGCTTTAAATACTAACAGAAATCTTCTTTTTCTAGAAAAAAAAACAAGAAAAATAGCCTGATTGTGGTTTTTTCCACATGTATTTTACTCAGATTCCGATTTTCAATCAACTTACTGCCGGGCTCCCAATTTTATATCATCCAGATTAGATAATTCCTGCACGATTAAACCATTTCAGTGCTATACTAACACTTTCCTCTTTCCTCCCTTAGTACTCTGCATCACTGACTGGAACAAACAACCCGACCGTACTGTAACTCAGCGCAATCCCATTTCATTAAAACAAGTGCCTCAATGTGTGGATTTGTGAACGTTGATTTGTAAAACTGCATTATAAAAACAACATGCTAATAAGCTTCTCTTTCGTGTGCATGTGATTTTTACTCGGGGTGTCGATTTTTTTACGTTCAATTACTTTTTTCTCTTTTATTTTTGAATCCCCCTCATATGACGTGTCTTCAGATCTCTTCAGTGAAATGAAAAAATCAGTGAAATGAATGCTCTGCATCATTTACCTGATTGTTACTGTAGTTCATTTTACCCGGTCCTACTACTTTGATTATTGACATTTCATAAGGATTATTTTTTATACAGCTCCCATGCCATTCAGAGATAATTACATCACCCAGTTTATCCCTTAAAAAATAACACATCTGTCTGAAGATGTCACTTTCTTGTGGTTCACCACAATATTTGTAAGTTATAATAATTTTCCTGCGCTCTAAAATTTCATCTTTAAATCACTTGGCGTTCACAGTTCTCGTATTAGGTCAGAAAAAATAAATAAACAAAAACCTGCCTTTCTACTAGGTTAAAACTACGCGCGAAGCCTTCAACAAGGCGCAATAGCGCGGCCACGGCGTATGGTTGTGTGAGCGCGGCGCACGTCAGCCTGCTACCGTGACGTCACTTGGGGGGTGTTCTGGCCTTCTTCTCTAGGTGGTGTTCGTCTGAGACTCTGAGCGATGTGGAGAGGGGGGGGGGGGGGGGAGCGAGAGAAAAGAGATTGCCTTTTTGCAAAAAAGTTCGACTGACGTATAAAGCACACTAAGGTGAGGCTCAAGAAGGGAATAGCTTTTTTTCACCTCGGGCAGATGGTGCCACTAAAACTGAATATGGCAAAACTTTGTCAATGACATGAGGTTTTTGACGAGTTTTCTCATGTTGAAACTACAATATTGATCAAATATTTCATTAGCTGGAGCACCTAATAGCGCATTTTGCTAACTTATTACATGCGCGTCACGCCTTAGTTCCCGTAGCCGCCACGAAGCGGCGCGAATCACGAAATGTTCCCGTTCTTTCTTTGCTGTTACGCGAGGTAATCGAAATATTTCAAAAGAATGAGGTGGTTTCTTCTTTCGTTTTGGTAAGATAAACAACGTAAAAATTTCAAACTGCAACTTCTTTCAAAGATAATATTGCTGCATCGCCCCTTTAAAAGGTTAACGACCTGCCCCTCTTAGCACCCAAGACTTTATCCACACGCTTCTCAGACTAAGTTTCTGCTCTTACAAAAGCTATTGGTACGAGAGAATGGGTCTGAAAGAGGATAATTCCCAGGGAGTCCTCGCCCCGAAAAGAGGCAGGCTGTAGAGAAAGCCTAGATTTTGATAGAGGGAGCAACTTAAACCCCGCTCGAAAAAGCGTTGGCAAATGTAATGGAGAACGCCTCCTGCGCAAATGTCACAAGTTGGCATGCGTTACGTCGTCGTTCGGTGACGTATAAGAAAGCGGGTGGTGAGGCGGAGGCGGTTGCGAACATTCGACGGTCTTGTGCCCGTCCTCCTCGCAGCTCGTATTGCAAGCGCGGCCGATCTATGAGACCGGGTGATCCCCGATCGAGAAAGCTGGAGGAAACATTCCGTAATCTAGGCACACTCGCATAGAGCCCGGCACTCGGGCTCTATGCGAGCGTTGGCAAGCGTTCGTTCCACTCGGCGCGAAGAATGAGCGAGGCATTGGGTGTCCACCGAGCGGGCGCGGAAAATGCGAGTGTTGGGTGTCATAGCCGCCGGAATGAATACAAGAAACGCGCGCGCCGTCAACAACTTATCGGTCACCATGTAATGTTATAGGTTAAGGTCAAACCGCCGAAGGAGGAATTCAGTCACACCGTGAGGTTTGATCGAGATATATATATATATATATTAAAAAAAATTAACAAAAATAAGAAACGTTCTAGCTATACACAAATATACAAGTCAGAAATTGTCTCACTTTCAGTCCGTCCTTGTGTGGCTGAAGGTCTTGGTGCTGTCTGGTTTTCAGCAGCGCTTGGTTGTTGGTGAGTGATGTTCCTTGATGATGGTCTGGGATGCTCTGCTCCGGGACACCGCCGAAGTCGTTCCCAGTGATGTTCCTTGGGTGTTCCTTGAGGCTGGTCTGGGATGTTCTGCTCCGGGACACCGCCGAAGTCGTTAATCTTTCCCACCAGCGGCTACGTCGGATCGCTGCCGAATGCCTCGTTCATGCCGGATGTTGCCGCTTTGGTTGCACACCGCCAAGCTGATGTTTCACCCGACAGTAGCACCCTCGGGACGTTGGCGGGTGTGCTTCCACCTGGTCGGGTTACCGCCGAACAAGAACCCCTCTTCTTCCTCCTTTTTCGCCCCCTTCTCCTCCGGCCTGCTTCCTCAACGTTTTTCTCTTCTGCTCCATTTTTCTGTTGTAGCACGACATTTACCCCCTCCTCCAGAATTTAGTCGCACTAAATTTCTACGCCATGTTGATGCATCATCCCCCTTTTTTTGCTTACGTCCCTGTGTTGGTTCACCAGTTTGCACATCACTTTCACACCCTGAACGTTTTATATCTGGCCCGCACCCAGTTCACAATTTCAGGTACACCAGCACATCAGCTGCATTTCACTGCCGCAACTAAAGCGCTTCTATCCGTTACTGTATCAGGGTATACTTCCATCATGCGTATAAATATTATCATATCAAAAAAAAAAATGTGCACGCTACCCCTTTGTGTCGTTCAAACTCTGCTCAAGTAGTCCGCCCCGATATTGTCTTTGCCTTTTATATACTTTATTCTAAATGTAAACTTTTGCAGGGATACGCTCCACCTCATTACCCTCGCGTTGTTCAGTTTCGTCTTATCCAAATATTTTAGCGGTTGATGGACAGTCTCAACTACGAATTCCTTTCCGTACAGGTAAATAGCATATTTACCAATTGCCCACACGAGTGCGAGGCATTCACGTTCTATAGCCGCGAAGTTCTTTTCGCTCGCACTAAGTTTTCGACTGCCATATACCACTGGGTGCAGCATGCCCTCGTGCTCCTGCAACAGCCCTGCTCCCAAAGCGTTGTCCGATGCATCCGTACGCAGGACAAATTGCTTAGACACATCGGGCGCTAACAAAATGGGTGGTTCTGCCAGCCGTCTCTTAAGCTCTTTGAAGCTTGTGTTATGTTCAGAGCACCATTCTATGGTGTTACTTTGTTCCTTCCTTGTGAGGTTAGTAAGTGGGGCTGCTATCTCTGCCATAACGGGGTATAAACTCTTTATATTACCCTGTAAGACCTAGAAAGGCTCGCACCTGTTTTTTTGTCGTTGGCGCCGATGCTTGTTGAATCTTTTCTATTATTTCCCTCTTCGGTGCGATTTGGCCCATACCAAGCTTGTGACCTAAAAATGTTATCGCGTCAAACCCAACCTCACATTTGTTTGGATTAACCGTGAGATGATTCCTCTTGAGACATTCAAAAATTTGCCGTAATGTTTGGCAGTGGTCTTCCCACGAGTCAGTGGCCACCAAAATGTCATCAATGTAATGATGTACATTGGGCACCCCCTCCAAGAAAGACCTCATCAACTTGGTAAACACTGCAGCAGCCGTCTTCAGTCCGAAAGGCATAAACCGGAATTGGTAAAAGCCTGTTCTTGTCGAGAAGGCAGTTTTTTCTCTGGCTGATTCTTCCATCGGTATCTGCCAATACCCCTTTGCTAGCTCCAATTTAGAAAAATATTTTTTTTCCCGACTCTTGCAAACACTACGCCCAATTTTGGTATAGGTTCAGCGTCAGCCACTAAGACTGCGTTCAATCGCCGAAAGTCAACACAAAGCCTATTAGAGCCATCAGGCTTTTATACCATTATTATGGGTGCGTTGTAGGCGGACGCGGATCGTTCGATGATGCCTAATCTTAGCATCTCTTCCACTTCTTCTTCCACCTCATTCTGGATGGCAAAAGGCAACGGATACTGCTTTACAAACACCGGCTCGTCTGTCATCAATCGAAGTTTGCATTGCAATGCACTTGTTCTGCCCGGTACGTCAGAGAATATATCTTCAAACTTTCCGATCGCGTCAGCAAGATCTTTCTTTTGCTTTTGACTTAATTTAGGATTGATGACCACATCCTGCGCACCCTGTTGCCTTTTTAGACTGGGCGCCGTGATCTCCCCTAAGTCTTCAACCTCATCCTGGACCACCATCACCCCACAACTTTCATTCTTAGTTTCGTGACCTACGTATTTTTGTAACATGTTTATGTGAAACGTTTTTCTTTTGTCGCCAACCAGCAGTTCGTAGTTTAAATTGCCTTTTCGCCTTGCAAATTCGTACGGTTCCTTCCACTGCATGGTTAGTTTGTTGTGGTCACTGGGTAGCAGTATGAGCACTCTGTCGCCTGGCTCGAACCTTCGAGCCTGGCTCTTCCGGTCGTAGAACCTTTTCTGTTTTGTTTGCGCCTCTGTCATGATCTCATGCGCCACTTCACATGTTTTCTTCCGTTTGTCCTTGAGTTCGATCACGTATCCGTATGATGTTTTTAACTCCTGGTTCAAGCTTTTATTGGACCACAGCTCCTTAAGGATGGCCAAAGGACCTCTTACATTTCGCCCGTACAACACCTCAAAAGGTGCGAATGTTAGCGACACTTGTGGTACTCGTCTATAGGCAAAGAGGAGTGCTGGGATGTACCTATCCCAGTCCGTGGGTCGTTCTTGGCTCATTCTCTTCATCATTTGCTTGATGGTACCATCAAATCTCTCTACCAGCCCATTACACATTGGGGGATATGGCGTAGTTAACAACTGCCGAAAGGATAATAGCCGTCCTATCTCTTTCATAAGATTAGAAGTGAAGTTCGTACCTCGATCCCTCAGAATCTCCTTAGGTACTCCGTACAGGGAGAACATCTCGACTAGGGCTTCTCCCACCTGCGGGGTATCAATGGTTTTCAATGCCACAGCGTCCGGGTACCTCGTGGCTACATCAACCCTTGTCAAGATATATCGGTTTCCCTTGCTGGACTTCGGGGTTATTGGTCCAATGATATCTATCGCTACCCGGTGGAAGGATTCTTCAATTATGGGCATACTCATCATTGGGGCTTTTTTCACGGTGCCTTTTGGTATAGTGCGTTGGCACACATCACGACACCGTATGTAACGTTTCACGTCACCTTGCATACCAGGCCAAAAGAATTCTTCCGCTACCCTAGCGACCGTGCTCTTTACCCCCTGATGGCCCGACATTATTCCATCGTGAGCCAATTCTATTACAGTCTTTCTAAATACCGTTGGTACAATGAGTTGGTGTCTCACGTCCCCGTCGCTGAATTCGACTCGACGAAACAACAAATCATCCTTCACGACGTATTCCGTTGTTACGTCACATCTCCATTTCCGCACTCGTTCATTCAGACTTCTAAAACACCTCTTCAGGCTCTCATCCGACTTTTGCTGCCCCGTTAATGGAAGAGCTGTGACTTCTAGCAGCTCTATAACCGGCGCCTTCAGCTGGGGCAATTGTTTCTCTTCACTTTCTCCCGTTCTTTTTGCTCCTGCTGCAAATGACACCTCGTTATGAATCTGCTCTACATTCAACGCCTCCTTTTCCCCGATTTCTTGCAGTAGTCGGTCGTTCTCAGCATGTGATGTAACGCTGTTCAATGAATTAGACGGCGATTCGCCAAACACTTCACCTCCCTGGTGACGTATTTCCTTCGTACTTGTGCCCCACCCTGGTTCCGGGCAGTCCACTTTTCTAGCCCCTGGGATGTTACCCAGTATGAGGTCATACAGCGGTTCTTCTACGCATTTGGCACGTACTTCCCCCGTGTAATAAGGTGTATCTATGTTGATTATCGCTTCAGGCGTAACCCTCATGGTGCCGTCAACCAGGATAACCCCAGTGGACGTCCCTGTGAACTCCTCGTTTGTACCAGTCTCTTTCTTACTAGTACTGTGTTGGTTCCACTATCCCTAAGCACTGATATGTTAATATCATGTAACCTCTCTTCGACCATCGGCATCATTATGTCGATATTGTGTACTAAGTCAGCGTCAGTAACATGTTCAAATCTTGTATCTGTTATCGCTCTCTGCTGTTCTTTGTTGTCCCTCTTTAATGCCTTCTGTCTTTTATCCAGGACACACGCTGCTTTGTTCTGTGAGTGATTGGCGCACTGCCCAGCTTTGTGTCCCATTTTGCCGCACTCCCAGCATTGTACTCCTGCCTGATTTAGTCTATATCCGCTTCTGCAGTCACTTGCCTTATGCCCAACCTTACTGCACAGAAAGCATCTAGGCGATGGTCCTCGGGCTCCTCCCGTTTGTCCAGTACCCTTACTGTTCCCGCCGTCTGGTCTCACTGTTGTACAACCCCCATCTTTCATAGCACCCAGATTGAATTTTCCCTGTGGCTTCCAGGTACTGGTCAGCTAGCTCTGCCATTTCTTGCGCTGGGTTCACGTTATGTTCTTTTGGACAAATGGCCAGCTTAGGGTGACAGCAACTAAGGAACTGTTCGGCAATCACCCTATCCCTCACTGCCTCGAACGTCTTCTCTGTCTGCGCCATTTCGAGCCACCTATCAAAATAATTACTCAATCTGGTACAGAATTGTCGTCCAGTTTCTGCCTCCTCCGGCTTGCTTCGTCTGAACTTTTCTCTAAAACCGTCTGCAGTTAGTCTGAATCTTTGGAGCAAGGTGATCTTAACCTTCTCATAGTCTAGGGAGTCAGCTGCTGTCATCCTCCCAAATGCGGTTAAAGCTTCACCCACGAGGCTAAGACTAAGGGACGTCGCCCATTCCTCCTTCGCCCGTCCTTGTCCTACCGCAATCCTCTCAAATCTATGCAAGTAAGCATCTAAGTCATCGCGTTTCTCGTCAAAGGGCGGCATCAATTTTTTCAAGCACGCTCGTCCTCTTGACTGACCTTCGCTCCCTCTGTCTGTTGTCGCTCCACTGGCGCGTTCTGTTTCCGCGAGCTTGATCTTAAGCTCTATCATAGCGATCTCATATGCCGCTTTTAGTCTGGCGTCGTCCCTCTCCCTCTCAGCCTTCTGCTGTTCCATCTCATGTTCGAGTTTGGAATCTTCTCTAGCGTGCACTCTCTCCTCTCTCTCACGCTTTCTTTCCTCCTCCAGAAGATGCAACGCTTCCTCTTTTGTTAGTCCGAGGGAGCTTCCTAAAGCCATTATCTCTTCAAAATCCATTTCAAACTTGTTGGGAACTGTTCGCCGGTGCAACTGGTTTTCCTCACTCTGCGGTTTGTATCCTGGCAGGCTCGGCAAATTGTAGTTTTGTAGGTTGAGGTCAAACCGCCGAAGAATTCAGTCGCACCGTGAGGTTTGATTGAGATATATATATATATATATATATATATATATATATATATATATATATATATATATATATATATATATATATATATATATATATATATATATATATATATATATATATATATATATATATATATTAAACAAAAGTTAACAAAAATAAGAAACGTTATAGATATACACAAATATTCTAGTCAGAAATTGTCTCACTTTAAGTCCGTCCTTGTGTGGCTGAAGGTCTTGGTGCTGTGTGGGTTTCAGCAGCGCTTGGTTGTTGGTGAGTGATGTTCCTTGATGATGGTCTGGGATGCTCTGCTCCGGGACACCGCCGACGTCGTTCCCAGTGATGTTCCTTGGGTGTTCCTTGAGGCTGGTCTGGGATGTTCTGCTCCGGGACACCGCCGAAGTCGTTAATCTTTCCCACCAGCGGCTACTTCGGATCGCTGCCGAATGCCTCGTTCATGCCGGATGTTGCCGCTTTGGTTGCACACCGCCAAGCTGATCTTTCACCCGACAGTAGTACCCTCAGGACGTTGGCGGGTGTGCTTCCACCTGGTCGGGTTACCGCCGAACAAGAGCCTCTCTTCTTCTTGGAGAACATAATAGCGCTACACGACAGGGACGAATGGTCCCTGTCCCTTCGTCCCTGTCGTGAAGCGCTATTATGTTCTCCAAGTTTCAGTACCAACTCGCCCAAGAATCCGCATTACTCTCTTCTTCCTCCATTTTCGCCCCCTTCTCCTCCGGCCTGCTTCCTCAACGTTTTCCTCTTCTGCTCCATGTTTCTGTTGTAGCACGACACACCGGCAGGGTTCCCGCAACACAGAGCGGCTTTCCTATTGTTCAGCTCCACCGATGCACGCCTGCCATTTAGCGGGAAATTTTCGCCGAATTTCCCGCTTTTGACGAGGAGGAGGAGAGGGTACGGAGAGGAAGCTATGCCCTTTTTCCTTCTCTGTATGCTCTCCTCCTCCCCTCCTTCTCCTCTCGTCTTCTCTTCCTCCTTACCTTCTTTTCCCCTCCTCCTTCTCTCTGGAGGTATTTCGATTTTGCGATATACTGTGCTAAACAATCTGATATTTATATATATATACATATGGGTGGTTTCATCTCAAATTCTGCAGGCAAAAAGTGGCGAATTTTTAATTTCGATGAAAAAATATATGTTATGGCGCCGTTTCTAAAAACGCAGTCGCGACAAACCGCAAGTTCGTCGGATTTTTTGTTCTCGACTTAATTTTTAAAGAGGCCGCGGCGAAAAACAGTGTTTTTCACACCCGTCGTGGGTCGGATGTTTCGCTTGATCTCCCGCCGTGGATTTTCAGTCCACAATATATTATCTTTTTTCAAGCACTCTGTGGGAACATTTTAAAGGCTACAATACCATAAAATAATTTTAGGCGTTTTGCTTTTTTTCTGTAAAAATGTCAAAAACGCCCCCTCAATCAATTGTTGACGAAATTTCACAAATAATTACTGGCGATCTACTTGGGTTACATTGATATTTTTTATGTCCACGGAGAGCCCAAAACACGCTCTTTATATGTATTTTAAAATTACTCGGCTGTATAAAATATCCTTTGCGGTGCGTTTTCGCTAATATTATGGGAAAACCAAAAAGTACCATTTTTGAAATAGATTTTCTCAAAAAAACATTATTTTTTCATTTTTTGTTCAAACGTAGATATGATAGTTGTCTTCACGAAAAGCAAGCGTAGAAAGTGTGTATTTTGTTTGTATGTTTTATATTTAGGCCTCAATACCGGAAAAAGACGTCTTTGTTTTGCAAGACCTAACCCTTACAAAAAATTTATATCTGGCCAGATCTGAAGATTACAGATATGGCCATATCAAAAATTGGCCACATATAACCTGATATTGTATATCTGCCAGATATAGCCCCATAATGCCAGATATAGCCTGATGTATGGAAATCCCAGATCTGGCTAAGTAAGGAAATTCCAGATCTGGCCAGGCATTTAAAAAAAAACACAAGCCTGAAATCGGCACTTTATATCTTTTTATTGTCTACATTCTCCCAACTGCCCGACTTGCACTCGAGGAGTTATGGAAACGGTGATCCTTAAGCTCTTTTAGTGATAGCTAGTTTTCACCAATTCCATGGTTACACAGTTTCGAGTGTAATTCGTAGTCACCTTAAACAAACGTCCGATAGGGCTCAAGTACCTGTCATATCACTTTTAAATTTTCTCGTCAATGGCAGCGTTTATGATAATGTGCCTTCTGTCCAACCTTCAACCAAGCTGAGCAGCCGAAATCTCTTACCATATTATAATTCTCGTGATTGTTGTTTTAGCAGGAATTACTTAAAAGTCGAGAAATCACAACAACCAAAACAGGGTTTTAGCTCGGATTCAGCGGAGCTGTTTATGACATGTTTAGCGTTTCTAACTTAATATCAGCGTTTTTGAAGCTGTACGAGAATGATAATAATGTAAAAGATATGTCTGCCGCTCATCCAGGTTGAAGGTTGGCCGGAATGCACAGTACTGACATTGGCGGGACATTTTAAAAGTGGTATGGCAGGTATTTGGGTTCTGTACGGTACGTGTTCAGGGTGACTCCGAATTATACTCGAATCTCTGTAACCATAGAATTGCTCAAAACTTTCGATCATAGGTAGCTGAAGAAAAACCGTCCCCATGGTCCCTAGAGTACGAACCGAGGCGCTTGGGTGATTTAGCGAATTGTCTATTCGGGCGTAATGTTAACACTTTGAAATAATTAAGCTACATTGAAATCCTCGTGAAAACTAGCACAAATAATCTCAAACTTGTCAAAGCTGAAGATTAGGATTATTTGTGATAATATTTAGCTCGCGAACAGTGAGTCATTCAGAGTTTGATAACAAAGAATTTTTTTTTACTTTTTTTAACTTTTTAGTATACTGAAAACCGGCCGCCAGATAAGACTCTATATACGCCAGATAAGTCTGTATATAAGCCATATCAGGCTGTATATATGCCAGATAAGTCTGTATATACGCCAGATAAGACTGTATATATGCCATATCAGGCTGTATATACGCCAGATAAGTCTGTGCATACGCCAGATAAGGCTGTATATAGGCCTTATATAATCATATAATGTTTGATATGGCCAGATATGGCCCAGATATAAGATTTGTGAATTGTCTCTATGAATTGTGCATTTTTGTTTTTTTAATTTTCTTCTGCATTTTGTAATCAATTATAAACGGATTTTGTGGTATTAAATATTTATTTATGTTTTGATAAGAGCGGGAACCACGAGATACATGTCTAACCAAATCACCAGGCCTAGTAGATTTTCAATAAATTAGAGGCACAGACGTATTGTTTCAATTTATAAACCTTTCAAAGTAAACTAGCGCGACTAGCTATTAGCTGTCATATTACTAAGACAGAGAAAGTCACCACATCGGCGATGTATTATATACAATTCTTTCCGAAACCAAACACTGGGGTTTGTTCACCGCACATCGCACAGGTCACCAGGGAATGTCCTTTCACTTCCGTAATACACAAAAGTGATGACACAGAAACGGTCCGAAACACACAGAGTGTGTCACGGAGAGGGGTAGGAAATAAAAATAAATAAGTAGGAATTAAATTGCCCAACTCCGATCTTAACGAAACTTGCGTTAAAAAAAAATAAAGTATTTAGGTTCGAGCGGTGGCAAGGTGATAGGTCCACGCCTGGTGGAGAGTCAGACTAAGAAGTCGACGACACGTAAAGTTAAAACAAAAAAAAAAACAATAATTTAATAAGGACGGGAAAACTCAGCCACACCTGGCAAAAACAAAAACCAACTCCTCCGGGCATTCCCTAAACGGGACGCAACCAAATGCGTGCGAAAACGCTCTCTACATCACCGCCGGGCCACTACGCCATGACGAAATAAACCCAACAACTGAACAGGGCTAACAAACAGTTAGTAAGAAAACATTGAAAAAAAAAAAAAAAAGTTCAGAAAAAACCGCATTCGAGAAACAAAGTTCAACGGGGCGAAGAAACACACACGAGTCGGTCCCACGACACTAAAGTCTGGCAGGATGACGGCGTCCAGATGATGCTCGAATCTGTTCTTCCCCTCTATTACTTATATCCACGACGGCTGTGCGGAACAGTGGCTGTGCGAAACAAAGTGAAAAATAGATTCCAGCAGCGATGCGCGAGAAGGTAATCGAGACTATGCCTCAAGCTTCATATCGGGAGAGGAGCTTTCGAGGTAGTTTCTCCAGTTACTCAGACTTGCTCTTTCCCCTTCTCTTTTCAAAAGAACACGTCAGCCGGCGCTAACTTTTCATCTCGGGAGAAGCCCACTCTTCACAAACGGATATAGTTGAGAAGGAGGCTGACTTCGACCCAGCTAGTCTCCGGGCAGAATACAAAAACAAGTATATTTACCAACACGCTCGTTTTAATGTCAGTCTCCGGGCTTTGCTGTTTTCAAAAGAGATAACCCTTTATAAGGACAGAACGAGCGGGTTGATGGGGATAATTAAACTTAAACAGTCCCTTCTCGTTTTTTTCCTCAAGTTTAATAGATAACCCTTGGGTGCTATCTGATCTCCCCGGAGGGAGACAGCGCACGGCCGTTTCAAGGTAAGGACAAGGCGCTCGAAGCTAGGGCAAACAGGCGGTATTGTTTCACGCATGCACGGATGGCTGGTTTCAAATTTCCCCACATCCCTAACGAAACCGGCCCATCTTCGTGTGTGCGTCTGCGGGATTTGTGTCCCGCGCCGCCGGTTTTAGCGCGCACGCGGCGTTGTTTTGGCTGGCAGAACAGTTGTTGACCGTCGATATTGTAAGGCCGTGGTGTCCTCATCCTTTCAGGCAACGATTCCTTTGCTTTCCCTTGTGCAATACTCTGACTGACTCCTCCTGGGTGGCTGTCACTGTTCGCCGCGTCAACGACACATTCGTACCATTTCACTCCTCGTGACCAGAGTGTCGAACCGAAATTTTTATCGGTTCGGTTCCGGTTCGGGTTCACGGCTTTCGGTTCGGTTCCGGTTCAGTTCCGGGGAGCAAAAAATAACGGTTCAAACCGGTTCGAACCGGTTCGAACCGGTTTGAACCGCTAAATTGAGAATATATTTTTCGCGTTGTTCTGGCAATATACACTATTTACGTCGTGAAACGATTAATTATATAGTTTCTTCGATCGTCCGTGCAATTTACTTTTGCTTTTAGGTACCATAAACACTAAATTCAGTTCTTTGATTTCGACGCCAGAGTAGAAAAAAATCTACATTAACATACATAACGTCGTGTTCATACGACTCCACATCCCTTTGTTTACCAGTAACATATATTTTACCTGAATCAAAATGTTTAAGTACAAGAGTAATGAGTTGAGGTGGTTGGTACATACCTATAAATAGATCAGCTTCAAATTTACAACTGTACTGTGTTTTATTGTGCTTTCTTCGTGTTTGAGTAAAATTCTAAAGTTCAAGGTGATCTATTTACACGGTATAAAATGTTGTCGCAAAGTGTGGTAGGTCGCCTAAAATACCCGTGGTTAGTACAACTTTGTGTCGCAGTGTTAAAAAAGAAATCGTGATTGTGTCCTTGAACTGAGGAATTAATTACATTACATAAAATTATGAAATGAGCACCTCGTGCTCATGCTAAGTATAAAATAAAGTTTACGAAATACACTTCACAATATATATGTATATGATGACGACACAACTGAGCTAAAAGCAATGAAATTTTCAGAATGTAACAAAAGTTTTAGGATAATTCCTTTCAGTCTTTTTTTTATAGAAACACCGAGCGGCAATTCAAATGCTTGTTGTTCTAACCAAACATTGTTTACACTCAGCACCGCATGCATGCCACTAATCATCCAGCAAGAAGTAATCGTAGTTGTTCACTCTAATCTATACGCACCTTCGCACTCAGATCAAATCTGGCCCCAAATAGCGCTTGCCCATGTGAACATTTTCTTATGCAGAATAATACCCCTGTCAGACGGGCACGTTAAATGACATTTAAGCAAAATGACATTACAGCTTTGCCAATCCGCGTGTTTAATACGCCGCGCTGCGCGAGCCCGCGCCACGTGCAGAACCAGCATCACGAGCTGATTCGCCGAGCTGTGAATGACATTCGATCAAAATAACATTTGCTTTGCCGTCTGACAGGGGTGTAAGCTGGCATAGCCTGGCTGTTGAGGTTTGTTCTTGACAAGATGCCGGTAAATTTAATTTGCAAATAAGCATCACCTTTGCTAACTGATGATTTAACTCGATAGCGTTAAGGAGCTCATGTCCCAGAAAAGCCGATGTCGGTGGCGTGACTGAAAAATCCTGATTGGTCGATAGGTTCATGACGTCAGAGCTACATACCCTCGCGCAAGAATTTCAAGGAACGCACAATGCTCACGTGAAACGTGACATCACGCGTGGAATGAAGGTGATTAAAACATGATATGTAATGCGAATTAAAGGTCGCAGTATGTCTCAAATGATTTCACTTTTGAAAGTAATTATTTTGCCTTAAAGAAAAAAAATTAAGAATTTTAGGCGGGATTCGAACCCACGACCCTTTAGTTGCGAGTCAGACGCTTTTCACTAGGAACGGCGCGAGCATCTGGCACGACAAAAACGTGCTTTTTGGTAGGAGCGTTTTTGCAAGCAAAGTAGTTTCCGGAGTCACGCTTTTTGATCTGCGCCAAAGAAGCAGGGAAGAGGAACCTTTACAACACAGTATGTTCTTAAAACTCCCCCCTTCCCTCCCCCTCCCCCCCCCCAACACACACACGCACGCACTTCTTTATATAGCGGAGCTGTTAAGGGCTAGTTTCCCCAGTGTCGTGTCCGTCAGCAAACAATTGATGACACTTAACTCTGGACAGCTACCGCCATCTATAAACGACGGCGGCAACCAGACAACCGGCTTGCCGATTGTCTGGTTGCCGCCGTCGCGCATAGATGGCGGCAACCTCTCCAGCCTTTCCACTCTGGCTTGCCGACTTGCGGCCGGCCATTACTTCATTTACACCATAGTACAGCTATGGTGCCTGGAACGTGTCTCCGAATGGTGTGCTTACCGCGCCCAAAAAAGGGGTCCCTTGATTTCCGCCTGATGACGTAATAGAAGTGTCATGCTGTCGCCGGTCGCGACCCTGGTGGTGTCTCAGCAGCTGTGGTGGATATGGCACACGCCTGTTCTGCAGCAGGTCGCTCCCCACTGTGAGAGTCCGCGGAAGCTACAGCCGCCGAAAGCCTGGGACGCTGTGACGACAGCGACACTCGCGTTTGCTCGAGCTTTTCGCCAGCATTTCTACGGCCAAACGCCAGGATGGCGACAGTCAACAGCATGACACTCCGGCTTCTGTGACGTCATTTGTTGCCACGGGTGGCCACTTTTGATGTATGGGCAGCATTGAACGCTAAACACACCAGTCGGAGACGCGTTCCAGGCACCATAGTACAGCTTTGCTGGTCTTCCTTCTTCACCAGAGTGGAAAGGCTGAAAGTATTCCTGAGGAATTGCCTCCTCCGTTGGTGTATGTTCATTCGACAATTTTTTTTGACACTTGTTAACCGCAACCCTTTATTGCTTTTATTTTGCACCACGTGAAGTTTAGATGGGTCATAAAACGACATCGGGTTGGAATGTTCATGACTTTTCCGAGGCGTACTGGTTCTCTGGCCCAAGTATACTCGCATAGGCCGCCACTAATTCAGAAGCTTCTTTGTCGCGGTGAAATTGCGAGGATTAAGTGAGACTATTTCTTTTAGTCTTGCCTTCCCAAAAATTGATGTCGCAATTGTAGGATCAAAACCATTCGCCTGACGACAGTCGAGCGCGGCTCATGGATAGGACAGGAGGACTGCGTGAGCACCGTACATCGGCTCGTAACAATCAATGTCTTGGCAGACACTTGGGTAGTGGCTCGTGTCCAACCACTGCGGTGATGAGAATAGCCGAACTCTAATGCCTGGTTCAGAAAAAATTGGGTTGTGTGTGTGTTTATACAGCCTAGAACTTGGTCTGCCTCACAGGGGCGACGAGTCTCCCAGCTGTAGATGAGAAATTTAGCCAGTGCGGTACAAACCGCTAGCCTGAGGTCTTTAACGTGCGTCACGCAGTAGTGATACACGACCGCACGCCGGTACGATGCTCATCCAGATCGAAACGGGCAGGGGTGGGGCTCGAACCCAGAATCCCTGGGTTCTGCAGCGCAATGCCTGGTTCAGACAGTTGCGTTTGACTGCGCTTGACTGCGTTGCACCTGCTAGAAACCAGGACATCCCTGCTGCTTAAATCGCGTGCCAAGATGATTCCTTGGATTGGATTCCACGCTTCATTCGAAGCACAGATGTGCCGGTGACTCGCTTTCTGTTCTCGACGCAACGCACTCAAACGCACTTAAACGCAAGTGTCTGAACCGGCCTTAACAATGCCTGGAGCTCAGCATGCGTTTTGTTTCTTTTAAACCCCAGCGCGGCGGTATGATTAACGTTGGCGGCATAAGATAGGCTCAGGCCACATGGCCGCTTCTGGCTCCGAGTTGAGGGGCTGAACCATGCTCATGTTTCTCGAATTTTTTGACGACTGCCATTGCCTAGAAAAGATAGCAAAGCCAAGTTCAAGCAGTTATTAACGTTAGGAAGTGATCCTGAGTAGTATTTAGTGATGTATAGAAATATTTTTATAGCTCCTTTAAGCAAAGTACAGAGGGAGTCGAAACTTGGGTAATAACTTGAGAACGACGCTCGTGTGAGACTTACAGCGACTGCCAACGTTCGGCTGTCTCTCTGAGGTCACTAAAATATCCTTTTTTTAGTACTCCTTCCGCACACACCTGTAGTTCTATGTAACGTCATATTAATAAGTCGCATTTAGTAATTTCAGTACTTCTATTCTCAGGGACAGTGCCGTACCCAGAAAAAGATTTCGGGGGGGGGGGGGGGGGGGGGGGTTCGGGGACAACGGCGGCCATTTTGAAAATGTCTATTGTCTTATTTTCGCCTATGAATCATGTGCATTGGTGGCATATAATGGAGAGTTATAGCAAACCAGAGAACCGGTCCCGGTTTGGTACCCGGTAGCCGACCGGCGCCACTGCGCGTGCGCAGAGGTGGAGATTAAAATCGGCTGGCTGGAAGTACACCGACCATGTACCACGCACTGTACCGGGGCTGGTCCTCCGCTTTGCTAAAAAGGTAATAAAAGGATACTTTCAAATCGCTTGTAACCTAAAGAAAAAAGCTGTCAGGAATTTAATTCCTGGTAACGGAAAGGAATAAAAGTTGGTGTATAACTTTTGCCGATTCACCTGGACGACCCTGCGTTTTATGAGAAGTCGCTAGTTGCCTTCGCCATGCCGCTACCACCAAGCCTAGAGGACCTCCGACCTACCACCGATTGCCAACGAAATAATTTTTCACGTTCAGAGCAATCGCTCTCGTGAAGTTTTAAAGCCCAGTTGCAATTCGTATCCATTCTATTCGTACTTAGGTCGAGGGCACAAACACGAAATCTGCGCATATCTTGAGTGCTTTGCGGGATTCGGTACATCAGGGCCCATACCCAGAAAAAAATTTCGGGGGGGAGTCAGAACCCCCGAACCCCCCCCCCCCCCCCCCCCTGGTTACGGCCCTGAGTCAGGGACATCTTTCGGGTGCAGTTCAGCAGCATCGAAAACATATTTGGGTGCCTCAATAATGTGAGATGGGTCTTGCAACATTTTTTCTTGTACTTTCAATAAATAGTGTTAAGAAATAACACCCAACGTTGATAGCTTGCGGAAACATCCATTAGTTTTTTCCTAATAGCAGATGCAGAAAAAATAAAGAATAGAGACAGCTGTCGGTATCTCAACTCGCAATTTAAACAAGCGGCCTTGTTTTAAACAAGCGGCCTGATACCGCCAGTGTTCATCACAGTCATGCTCTAGGCGGCTAGGGTTTGGAAGCCAAAAGCTTGGGCTGAGCTTCAGATATTGCTAGAGTTGGGCTATTATCATATGTTTTTGACATGAGCCGTTACCCGAATATCTGGCGATGCGGATTGTCATGAACCCGAGCACTCGACTAGGGGTTATGAAAATCGCTTACGTCCCGGTGTCACGTGATTCTCGGTGCGAAATCGTGATGTCATGTTACGTCATGCTGTCAACAATGTTAATACATCTATACTCCGCGACAACTTTTCTGACAATGCAGTGGAAGGTGCGGCCCGCGCCCCCTCTCCCATTTTGAGTGTACGCAGGATCTCCTCCTCTCCCCGGAAAGGGGGGGAGGAGGAGAGCCTGCGTACACTAGAAATGGGAGAGGGGACGCGGGCCTGTACCTTCCACTGCATTGCCAAGAAAAGTTGTCGCGGAGTATAGTGACTTCCTTAAATTAAATCGAGCTGACGCAGTGAGTCACGCGACGTCACGAGGTCACGTGACAACATGTATTGATACCATGACGTCACGTGACAACGTGACACATGGTTAATCATAGTGCCATGAAACCCACAATTTACCATACTTTTCAATTCTGTATATGACGATTTGATCCATTGATAGAAATACAGCCTCCAATTTTTTATTCCCATATGTTCATTTTGTGATACTAACAAAAAAGAAAAAAAAAATATTCCCTTGAACCGTTTTGAACCGGTTACCGTTATATTTTTTTTTCGGTTTCGTTCCGGTTCAGTTCCAAGATGGCGGCAAAGATTTCGGTTCGGTTCAGTTCCGGTTCGGCTAAAAATAACGGTTCTGTTCCGGTTTTCGGTTCGGTTCGGTTCCGGTTCGATACCCTGCTCGTGACACAGGGTGCGCTGCTCGCTTTACTTTCACGGGCCGTCCTATCGGACACAACGAGCGCGAAAGGTCGTGGTCATCTGCTGGCTCTGAAAGGGCGGGACGCTCATGCAGGCCAATGAGGGCCCCGAATCAATACGACGTCTGCCGACTCCTACACGTTAAAAATTTACGACACCTGCCGGTTTGTTAAGAAGTGTTGCTTTCTCTTTTGAACTCCTCCGATGTAGGTCGCCGCCTATAATAAAATTTAAATAATCAATAAATATAACAGGGTGAAACTACTATATTTGATCGTTATGTTGGAAGGTTGAAAAAGGCAAAAATATTTCCAAGTTTGTGAAGACGCGCAATTCGCAAGTCCATTTCGAGCCGTAAAAACACGTTTCTGTACGATATTGATGCTTAAATTGTGGGGATTCCTCTGGTCTCCCTTCCCCGACGGCTGTGATAAGGGCCGCGGGTCGGAACGCTCGGCCTTCTTCGCCGTGAGCTCCGTCCTGTTCGTAAGGCAGAGGGCCGCCTGGCTTGGGGGGCTCTCCTCTCACTCTCTCCCGGGGGGACCTCTTTCCGTCCCCCCGGTCGGTTGCGGATCACTGCTGACAGGCGAGGAGGTTTCGCCTCTTGTTTTCCCGCTTTCGGGAAAGGGACTCGTCCGGGTGACCGCGAAAGAGATAGGACGTGTGTCGGCGACTTCTCCGATGCCTCCCCGGTCTTGGCTCTCCGGAACCCCGCGTCTGGCAGCTTTTCTTACCTTGCCGGCGCGGGGGGCATTTTGGATGGGGACATTGTAGTTCATTTGGAAGAGTATGTTAATAAATGCTCTTGGACTCTGTCCTTACTCGGGTACGTGTGTCTTCTCTTCTGCTATATTCGAGAGAGTGAGACAAGGTAGACGATCATTGGCACCGACGGAGGTAATTAATCGAACCGACCCGCGGTAATGTAGCCCTAAACGTCGTCTAGATTGCCGCGGAGATGTGGGGACCGCGCGCTACTAGGTTTGACGTCTCCTCTGAGATATCGCCGCTGTTGAGACAATCCTTTGGTTACTCTATCGGTACCTGTGTTGGTAGCTAGCAAATCCCACAAAATATAGAACATACAAACAAAATACACACTTTCTCGACTTGATTTTCGTGTAGAAAACTATCAAATCTACATTGTAACAAAAAATTGATAAAATAAAAAATGGGTTTTTTGAGAAAATCAATTTCAAAATGTGTCACAGTCGCCCCCCTGGAGGTTAGAGGCGCGATTCCCCTTTGACGGTTCGCCCGCCGGCCCTCTACAACGACTGAGAACAATCCTTATTTTTGTTGGGGCCGGTCAGCCCACGCCGTTGGCGCGTGTGCTCAAGTTGACGAAGAACGGAGTGAGCTCAGGCGGACTCATGGAGTTTGAACAATAAACAATATATTTGCTTAAAAACAACAACTTTATAATATTTTTATGTTAAATTACTTTTTTTCTCTTTTATTTTCGAATCGCCCTCATATGACGTCTCTTCAGATCTCTTTGAGGCGAATAAAATCAGCGAAATGAATGCTCTGCATTCATTTCATTTACGTGATTGTTACTGTAGTTCATTTTACCCGGTCCTACTACATTGATTATAGTCATTTCAAAAGGATTATTTTTTATACAGCTCCCATGCCATTCAGAGATAATTACATCACCCAGTTTATCGCTTAAAAAATAACACATCTGTCTGAAGATATCACTTTCTTGTGGTTCACCACAATATTTGTAAGTTATAATAATTTTCCTGCGTTCTAAAATTTCCTCTTTAAATCACTTGGCGTTCACAGTTCTCGTGTTAGGTCAGAAAAAACAAATAAAGCAAAAACCTGCGTTTCTACTAGGTTAAAACTACGCGCGAAGCCTTCAACAAGGCGCTATAGCGCAGCTACCGCGTAGGAAGGCTGTGTGAGCGCGGCGCACGTCAGCCTGCTGCCGTGACGTCACTTGGAGGGTGTTCTGGCCCTCTCCTGTAGGTGGTGTTCGTCTGAGACTCCGAGTGATGTGGAGAGGGGGGCGAGAGAAAAGAGCTTGCCTTTTTCCAAGGATGTTCGACTGACGTATAAAGCACACTAAGGTGAGGCTCAAGAAAGGAATAGTTTTTTTCACCTCGGGCAGATGGTGCCACTAAAACTAAATATAGCACTACTTTGTCAATGACATGAGGTTTTTGAAGCATTTTCTCATGGTGAAACTACAGTATTGATCAAATATTTCATTAGCTGGAGCACCTAATAGCGCATTTTGCTAACTTATTACATGCGCGTCACGCCTTAGTTCCCGTGGCCGCCACGAAGCGGCTGCGAATCGCGAAATGTTCCCGTTCTTTTCTTTGCTGTTACGCGAGGGAATCGAAATATTTCAAAAGAATGAGGTGGTTTCTTCTTTCGTTTTGGTAAGATAAACAACGTAAAAATTTAAAACTGCTACTTCTTTCAGAAATAATATTGCTGCATCGCCCCTTTAAAAGGTTAACGACCTGCCCCTCTTAGCACCCAAGACTTTATCCACACAATTCAGAGACTAAGTTTCTGCTCTTATAAAAGCTATTGGTACGAGAGAATGGGTCTGAAAGGGGATAATTCCCAGGGAGTCCTCGCCCCGAAAAGAGGCAGGCTGTAGAGAAAGCCTAGATTTTGATAGAGGGAGCAACTTAAACCCCGCTCGAAAAAGCGTTGGCAAATGTAACGGAGAACGCCTCCTGCGCAAATGTCACAAGTTGGCATGCGTTACGTCGTCGTTCGGTGACGTATAAGAAAGCGGGTGGTGAGGCGGAGGCGGTTGCGAACGATCGACGGTCTTGTGCCCGTCCTCCTCGCAGCTCGTATTGCAAGCGCGGCCGATCTATGAGACCGGGTGATCCCCGATCGAGAAAGCTGGAGGAAACATTCCGTAATCTAGGCACACTCGCATAGAGCCCGGCACTCGGGCTCTATGCGAGCGTTGGCAAGCGTTCGTTCCACTCGGCGCGAAGGATGAGCGAGGCATTGGGTGTCCACCGAGCGGGCGCGGAAAATGCGAGTGTCGGGTGTCATAGCCGCCGGAATGAATACAAGAAACGCGCGCGCCGTCAACAACTTATCGGTCACCGGCACGGTTCACGCAACACAGAGCGGCTTTCCAATTGTTCAGCTCCACCGCTGCACGCCTGCCATTTAGCGGGAAATTTTCGGCGAATTTCCCGCTTTTGACGAGGAGGAGGAGAGGGTACGGAGAGGAAGCTATGCCCTTTTTCCTTCTCTGTATGCTCTCCTCCTCCCCTCCTTCTCCTCTCGTCTTCTCTTCCTCCTTACCTTCTTTTCCCCTCCTCCTTCTCTCTGGAGGTATTTCGATTTTGCGATATACTGTGCTAAACAATCTGATATTTATATATATATATATATATATATATATATATAGGTAAAGTAAGGTAAATATAAAAACAATGGACCGGGAAAAGTTAATAAGTGAAAGATACGTACTGTTGGAGTTACTAATTCGAAGTTTATTACGACGTTTCGAGCGGGGACCGCTCTCCATCAGGTAGCGAGTGTACAGCCCGCGAATGTTTAAATACCCCTAAGAAGAAATTAGAGGGAGTAAAGTGCAGTAGGAAATAGCAACAGCGTTGACAAAACAGATAGTTTACACAGAAATGAGAGGGCACCAAAACTTGACAATCATCAAAAAAAAAAAAAAAGATCGGTTTGCAAAAGAAAATTATTTACGCTCGCGCGCAAAAAAAAAAAAAAAAAAAAAAAAAAAAATTAGAAGAAGAAAGTTGGTGGAGATTCTTCTTCTATTTTTTCTTCCTTTTTTTTTTGCGCCCGAGCGTAAATAATCTCTTTTTGGAAACCGTCTTTTTTTTTGATGATTGTCAAGTTTTGGTGCCCTCTCCTTTCTGTGTAAACTATCTGTTTTGTCAACGCTGTTGCTATTTCCTACTGCACTTTACTCCCTCTAATTTCTTCTTAGGGGTATATAAACATTCGCGGGCTGTACACTCGCTACCTGATGGAGAGCGGTCCCCGCTCGAAACGTCGTAATAAACTTCGAATTAGTAACACCGACAGTACGCATCTTTCACTTTATATATATATATATATATATATATATATATATATATAGGTGGTTTCATCTCAAATCGTGCAGGCAAAAAGGGTCGAATTTTTAATTTCGATGAAAAAAATATATGTTATGGCGCCGTCTCTAAAAACGCAGTCGCCACAAACCGCAAGTTCGTCGGATTTTTTGTTCTCGACTTATGAATTTTTAAAGAGGCCGCGGCGAAAAGCAGTGTTTTTCACACCCGTCGTGGGTCAGATGTTTCGCTTGATCTCCCGCCGTGGATTTTCAGTCCACATTATATTATCTTTTTTCAAGCACTCTGTGGGCACATTTTAAAGGCTCAAATACCATAAAATAATTTTAGGCATTTTGCTTTTTTTCTGTAAAAATGCCAAAAACGCTCCCTCGGTCATTTGTTAACGAACTTTGACAATTAATTACTGGCGATCTACTTGGGTTACATCAATATTTTTTTGAAGAGCCCAAAACACGCTCTTTACATGTATTCAAAAATGACTCTGGCTGTATGAATTATCCCTTGCGGTACGTTTACGTTAATGTTATGTAAAACCAAAAAGTACCATTTTGAAATTGATTTTCTTAAAAAAAACATTTTTTTATTTTAATATTTTTTTGTTAAAATGTAGATGTGATAGTTTTCTACACGAAAATCATGTCGAGAAAGTGTGCGTTTTGTTTGTATGTTCTATATTTAAGCATCAATATCGTACAGAAACGTGTTTTTACGGCTCGAAATGGACTTGCGAATTGCGCGTCTTCACAACCTTGGAAATATTTTTGAGTTTTCCAACCTTCCAACATAACAATCAAATATAGTAGTTTCACCCTCTTATATTTATTGATTGTTTAAATTTTATTATAGGCGGCAAGCTACATCGGAGGAGTTTAAAAGAGAAAGCAACACTTCTTAACAGACCAGCAGGTGTCGTAAATTTTTAACGTGTAGGAGTCGGCAGACGTCGCATTGATTCGGGGCCCTCATTGGCCAGCATTAACGTCGCGCCCTTTTGGAGCCAGCAGATGACCACGACCTTTCGCGCTCGTTGTATCAGATAGGACGGCCCCTGACAGTAAAGCGTGCAGCGCACCGTGTGTCACGAGGAGTGAAATGGTACGAATGTGTCGTTGACGCGACGAACAGTGACAGGCACCCAGGAGGAGTCAGTCAGAGTATTGCAAAAGGGAAAGCAAAGGAATCGTTGCCTGAAAGGTTGAGGACACCACGGCCTTACAACATCGACGGTCAACAACTGTTCTGCCATCCAAAACAACGCCGCGTGCACACTTAAAATGTTTACACCCTTATTCGTGTAAATGGCTCGTCCTCTGGCTAACGCCCTTATTCGTGTAAGGGTGTTTGCCGCCGGAGGTGGTGAAAATCGTGTTAACTGCTAACACCCTAAAAACAATATGGCGGCCAGTATGCGACAGGCGATACGAGCCTGGCGAGCCGTACGCGGCTTCTCGCCGGAGCAAGAGCATACGGCTCGCACGCTCGTTCGGTGTCATCTGTAGGCGCAAAACACTTTCCAAACATCTCTATGTCCAAGCGCCAACACCGGAAATAGTACGAGTAAGGCCGAAACCGCTGGAGACTGAACAGCCGAGACTGTCGCCGAAGTCTCGCTCGGCCTGCTCAATGCCGGTCGCATTTTCATCGCATCAGAAGCGCTTATAAAGAAGGGATAGCTTTACAAAACACTGACAGGCTGGCTTTATTGAACAAAACGCCCACTTGCCGTGGACGACAAGTTGACAACGAATCGCTCCGACACCCTCTGTCGACAGCGGCTAGGAGGTATCGCACTCGCGCTCCGTGTGGCTCTCGATTAACTATTGCCTGTGCTCACCTCTGTTACGTGCGTTATCCACTCATGAATGTTTGTGCGTGAACAGCGGCATTCAGCACCTAGAACACGCGCTGGGGAAGCCGCCTAACCTCCTTTTGTTGCAATCAGGCAGCATAACACGGCGACACAGCTACCAGCGGAACCGAACAACTGGGAGCGATCAACACGACGGATGGACTAATGGCCTAGAGTAATATACACAAGGTAAAGAGCGGACACTGCCATAGGCCCCAGCGGCCCAGATAGACCAGTGACAGGTAGCGCTCCTAGCGGGCGGTATTAAGCATAATTTGATTCCGTTTCCGGTCAAGTTAGTTCCGGTTTCGGTTTGGGCGTTTCTGCTCCGGTTCTCCGGTACCTTCTCTCTCTCTTTCCTCCCCGCCTCGCTCGGCTCTCGGGAGCTCCTTGACTCTCGAAGCCGCTGTTTTTTTCGTTTTTTTTTTTTTGTTTTCTAATACTGACGCACTTTTTCTTTATTTTTTACGATAGAGTCCGTGCAAAATGTGTCAAACAATATTTCAACTTACTTCACAAAGCAGAACTATATATATTTCTTGTTCTTTTTCCATTATAAAGCATTGAAGTTACACAATCGCCGCATTGACTCCTGGCTGGTGGAGCATTTTTGGGGTCAACCACAGTTAGTGGTTCGAACACATTTTATTGGAGCATATTTATGTATACATGATTTACTTCAGAAGCTCTGTAAGTTTTATACGAAAGAGATCGATACTCACAAAAATAACTGAATATGAAGGACTTCGGCATTTCGTACACTTCGTAATAGATTCTTAGCGGAATCAAGTTAACAAAACCTTTCCACGGAGAACATGCTATATGATACATTCACTTTCACGCCGACTCGGGTACGGGAAGTAAGTGCAAAAATAAATAAGACATCGCTATCATTACCAGTCATAAGAGTATAATAACAGTGCGAAGCATACGCCGGATAGTACAAATTCCCGATTTCCGGCAAATATAAAGAAACACCGATTTGCATAGCCTCAAACTCACTGCGGGCGAGCCATTACCAAACAATGAGAACTCTATTTGAAATCTGACAAGATTCAACGTCCCTAAACAATCCCCGAAATCGTTCAGAAAAGAAATATGGCTTCAGAAAAAAGCGGCTAAAAAACTATGGACAGTGGATACAAAAGTGGATACATTTTCTTTCAAATATTTTTAGCCTCTATACACTATTTTCTATTGAAATTTCGTAGAAAGTGGACAGATATTTTTGTTAGGGAGCCGTGATACACATTCGCTGGAAAAAGGGGAAACAAATATTTGCAGGGCAAGCTTCACCGCCCACTAAATAAGCACTTTTTGTTTTTGGTTTGGCAACCGCCTCTGTTAATACACTATTAACAGTTAAACCGGTTTCGTTCTTACTAGCCACTGAAGAGTGCAACCGAACTTTGTCCAAATTCCGGTTAAGATTTCAAACATGTCAACACAAGCGTATTCTGCAAAACAATTTTAAAAACCCTTTAAAAACCCTTCCTCTGGGCAAAAGGCTAAAACCACCCAGACCTCAAAGTCTGCTATACAAGGCGGAACACACTCCTCGAACATGCGTCACACTCTCTATTATGGGAAGAAAGTGATTTTCAAGTTGCTGAATGAAATGAAAGGCAGCCTGTGATGGTACTACTAAGTTCCCGAAGAATTTTTCAGGCACGTGGTATGCTTTAGGAACAAGACAGTACTGGTGAGGCCTGGTCAAGTCATTAGACTCATCCGATAGCAGCTGAGAACAGCCACAGCTGTAAGTTGTCTGTTCAAGCAAAAGCTTGATCAAATAGCCCCAAACGTAATAAAAAATTTGACGAGTCATCATTTATGATAGACCTGATGTCTGATGCCAGCTCAGAAATATCCTCTAGTGGCGGGAAGTTATCAATTGGAAGACGTTCTACAATGTCTGAAATTAAACTTTCGTGGTGCGAAGATATTTGCAACTCCTTTAGGAGGTCAGCCTTGTCATCCTCTGCGTTTTCATTGTCCGACAGTTTGAACAGTTTCGTTATCCAGAGGTGTTTATTCTTGAGGTGAACTGATGCACATTTTGGGTTTGTGTTGCAGCCCAGCATTTGTCGTATATAGCTCCAAAAACGTTCTCAAGTGTGTCTTGCTGCAGGCGTCGTGTAAGTAAGAACTAAAAGTCATGGCTTCTTGAAAGCTCATCCCAGACATGAGGACACTTTTTATAGTAACTTGCCACCCAATGATGGCTTATGGCTGCCTCCTACTTTGGAACTGCAATGCTGAAATCCATCCGAGTTACTGGTGGAGAAAAACAAGTATTTCATATTCTCCCTTCAGAATGGCATGACGCAGCTTCTGCCCTGTCTTCTTGAATTTTTTAGCTATTTAGAGAATCAAAACGTATGCACATCCTATTACAGAAATAGGCTGTAGCCATGGCTGCCTCAGGAAGTTCCTTGGCATAAACAAGGGATATGATTGCAAGAAAGAGTGAGACACTCAGTACGTGTGGGGCACAATTTTCTTCCATGTTACAGAAAGGTTCTTCAAAAAATGTCTCTCAGTAAGTTTTGGAGCCAATTGCAAGCTCATCTCATGGACAGAACAATAAAGTTCAACAATAGAAGACCACTCAATGACCTCATTTTCAATGCAAAGTTTGTGGGCTTGGAGATTGCTCTTGGTTGTTTTGGGAAGGTGCGGAATATCAAAGACAAAGTAAGCGTGCTTGTTGTCAACTTCAAAAAATGGCTTATCACCACACACACCAAACTTACGTTTGAAGCCCCCAAACCACAGACCACGGCCTTTACTGTGAAGCCAACAGTCTTAAGCTCCCAAATGAGAGAAATGAGGAGACTGCGTTAAACAGAAGACGTTGTTGGAGTGTGCACAACCGTGTATGCAAGGGGCCAAACGCATCTCCTGGAAATTTCAGACAGCATAACAACCAATGCTCTATCTGCAGTGTTAGAGGTTCGTTAAACACCGTCATCTGTAAACCCATGGACAATGTTGTGTGCAGGGTCGTAAGTCAAACTCTTTTTTTAAAACAATCTCATCGAAAATCAACATGTACACACGTTCAAGTGCAGCCACACAGCCTGGCAGAAACAACAGCGCGAGAAGCTCGAACCGATCGGCTCCACGAATTCACGCCGAGCATGCGAGCACGCGGGCGGTCATGCGTCACCTTGATTGATGCAAAGTCGACCGAACATAATGCAGCAGAAAGCACAGATGGACGGCACGCACGGCACAGACGAACGACGCAGGGTCGAGCAGAGGCCATGCAGAATGATGCAGAGGCGACGGCGTGCAGGCAGGCAGGCCATGGCAGGCGCCATTCATCACGTGGTTTTTGTGACGCATATGATTTGAACTATTTAGTCGTTTTAAGTACTTTAAACAATTTTAAAGCATTGCCATTTTAAAAATAAATACTTTTCATAGAAAGAGTTTTAATTAATTTTAACCAAAGGGCAGAAAAGCGCCACGTAGCGGAGGGTATGAAACGCGCTATCTGGGCCGCGAATCGGCTCCTGTGTCTTCTCTTTACGTTTACTATATTACTCTATGCTAATGGCATCCAGCCCTCTAATAGTTATAGATCACCAACCGCCACACTTTTCAAATTGGGCGGCGACAACCCCCATCTAGCGACGGAAAAAAAAGTGATAAACATTTGAAAAAAGAAAACAGCAGCTTCGTTTTGCTGCCCGCCGCGCGATTACATCTACTCACGACATGGACATACGCACAACACTGCACATACACACGGAGATACAATCACCGATCAATTGCACAACACACAACAAATAGTACGTACATAAACCCTACTTATACAAACCAACAAGTGCCCCGAGCGGTATATATGCCCTCCTATTTCGCGCATCGGTTAGCCCAGTGACCACGCTAGTCTTAATCAAGATATGAAAAGATTACGCCAATTTTATTTTTCAATAATATTTTTTCTGAATTTGTCTTAGGTAGGTACACATATCCCTTAATAACTTCTTACAGCATAATGTATTATAATGATACGCGCCTAACTTCTAGTAACTCAACGTGAGTGACGAGAAAAAAAAATCGTGTGAATTCTGTCTGGCAACCACACTCGCGGCGTGGTTGCTATGGCGACGCTGTCGGTACGCGCGCCGGCAGCCGTCCAGCTGGTTCGGCCGTTCGGCTACGGCCGAGTGCGCGAGTCCACGGTGAACGCCGCGAACGCAATCGAGAAAACAAAGCGTCGACTACTGACGCTGTACGTAATCGAGTTTCCGCCCGTTCGCTGCCGAATTCTTCGTAGTCTTCTTCCGCCCGTTCGAAAGGGAACAGCCTACCAGTCCGATTACCGCCGTGGCTTCAGTGGCTTCATCTTCGGAGGGAACTGTCAACTGAATTAGTTCCAAAACGCGGGTGCATCAGGCAGCGCAACGTGGCGCGGTCCACGCACAAAGTCGGTAAGTAAACAAAACACTGAATGCCGTTCCATTCTTTTCTTTTTTTTTTTAATTTACGGGCGCGCGCGGTGTTTCTGGATGGCTCAAGGCTTGGGAAATCAACTGGAAAAATCGGCGCCTGATCGACCATGGGGTGAAAATTTCAAGGCGTATCGTACGCAAACGACAGCGTTTTCCGGCGGAAGACTCGGTCGTCCGTGGCGAACGCATTTTTAGTATTTTTAAGGATGTTCTAGCTGCAAAAGAAAGGAGCGCCTTAAAATTTCACGAGGTAAAATACACTGCTGAGGAAACGACGCCCCTTTGCGTGCAGGTGCCGATTTTTCCGGCAGAGTTTAGCGCGCTGTGAAATGCAGTGTTCACTTAGGGAGAGTTTTGGCATAATATAATGTTGATCATTGGAAGTAAAAAAAAATAAAAAATAAATGCTGGCATCATATGTTTACACACTCTTAGTCATTTTTTGAAATCTTAAGTACCCTTTTTGTGGCAGGTATTGGACGCCAGCACATTTTACGTAGGAACGAAGAGTGGAATCCGGCCAACTCCTTTCCACATTAACATCAAATGAGTGCTGTGAAAGCAAAGAAGAAAGTGAGGGTGAAACAGTTCCTGCAGTAGTAAGTGCCAGAAACAAGAAAAGTGCCCCGAAGTGGAAAATATACCCCCTTGAAAAGGATCCAAAAGAAATAGAGGTTATCAGGTATACCGCCGAGCGTCACAGACCTGGACACTCCATTTCAGTTTTTTAAATGCCCTTGCCCTGATGAGCTGTTTACAGCGATATTTGAGGGGACCATCCTGTATGAACTCAATGCCACCATGAACACCATTTTCGGGTTCTGGTCACACCTCCACGCAGGATGTCCTGCTCCAGATCAAGGAGGATATCCTTGACAGAATCTCCTGTATGACAACACGGGCGGTCCTGGCCCTGGATATAAAGGGCGCCTTTGACAACGTCAGTCACACGCTGGTGTTCGAGAACTTGGCCTCAACTGGGTGCGGGCCCCGGATGTATGATTATGTGCGGGACTTCCTGAGCAACTGGATGGCCACCATCGGAATCGACTCCATCCGCACAAGCACCATCCCGATACCGAGCAAGGGCAACCGGCAAGGCTCGGTCCTGTCACCCACCTTCTTACCTGGCGATGTGAAAGCCGCCTCCTCTACTGGAACGGATTCCCCGGATGAAGCATACACTCTATGCCACTCTACGTGGACGACCTGACGATTTGGGCTACGTCGGCATCGGACAGCGGGAGGCAAGACTTCCTCGAAGAAGTCATCGAGACGGTGCAGAACTACCTCGAGGCCGGCAACCTCCAGCGCGCCCCCGATAAGTCTCAGCTGTTGCTCCTCCGCGCGGGCAAGCCAATTCCCGAAGAAGAAGAAGGCGGACATCCGCCTCACGTTAAAGGATGGTACCCCCGTGCCGGTGGTAAAGCGGGTTCGGATCCTGGGGCCTTCACCTCCAGCGGGACGGCGGAGCCAAGTACACGGTCGACCGGCTCGTCAAGACAACCACGCAAGTCATGCGCATGGTGAGAAGGATAGCGAGTCACAGACACGGGCTCGAGGAGTCGAACCTGATCCGGCTGACCCAACCACTCGTCGTGAGCCACGTCGCCTGCGCAAATCCGTATCTCAACCTGCTGTCGAGAGGTAAGGGCAAGATGGACGTGGTTATTCGCAAGGGGTACTAGCTGGCACTGGGGGTGCCGCTGTACGCGTCGAACGCCAAGCTCCGGCGGCTAAGTGTAAACAACACCTTCCAGGAACTCATCGACATGCACCTAGCCAGTCAGTGGGAGCACCTGGCCCTCACACTGAGTGGGCGGCATGCCCCGAGCTCGCTCGGCATCCCCATCTTCGCATCGCAATGCGAGGCTATCCAGCTGCTGCTGGCCCTTTGGGACAAGATCCAGGTGGCACCAATCCCGTGGAAGCTGAACCCATCTTTGCATCCAGGTCGCTGAATGGCTCCCGGTCCCTTGATTCCGCTTAGTCCCGTCATGTAGCATAGGGCCCCTGGTAGCAATTGGTTGCTAGCCCAGCATTTAAGCATACTCCAGCCTTTTTGTATGTAAAGCAAAACAATTACTGCAACTGAATACTTCTTACCTGACAATAATCATAGTTTGCACTGCTCAATGCCCTTCTGTTTTATCTAAAATACCGCAAGTAAGTACTCCGAGTACCGGTCGGAGCTCTGCGATGCCAGGTGAAGTTTCTGCTTCTAAAAAATTGTCTGCCCAAACGCTTGCTTCGGTACCACGAGCTGCAACAGGAAGCCTGATGCAGAGGCTTTAAGAGCAAGCTCCATGCTTTGAATGTTGCTAAGCATGCGCGCTTGTGCAGTGCAACTGTCGTTCAGGACAACGTGCTCATTCTTGGCATTTCAGTTTCACTTGCACTTAAAGGGATGTTGAACCGAAATCTGGATTCCATAAAACACGGCGGCAAAAGCGTGTAACAAGATGCTACAAACACTAAAACATCACTCATACAGCGATATTTCGAATGGATGACCTTATTTAAAAAAAAAAAGGAGGCGCATTTGACAGATTTGTTTGTCTTGTTTCTCCGAGAAGGAGAGGGAACGACCTCGCGTCTTCTCCGCCTCGCCGCCTTGAGGGGGCGAAGCAGAGAGAGGAGAAAACGAGATATCTCGACGTCGCGCACCTCATCGGCCTCGTTCAATCTCAACCTCTTTCTCCAAAAATACGGCCGTCCATTCGAGATATCGCCTTGTGACTACGAGTAGTGTTTTAGGGATTGTAGCGTCCCGCCTACGGCTTCTGCATCGTTTTCCGAAATCCAAATTTCGGTTCACCAGCCCTTTAAAGGGAAACGGAGTGTGGCAGCGATGGGATGATTTCTTGTGTCAGCCGGAGTTGCCTACCATTACCACTGTAGGGCAGCAAAGGCTACAGGCATGCAAGAGCGACTTTGCGAAGCGCTTTCGCAGAACAAGAGCTTGCGATAGAGCGTGTACTAGCTCGCACTTGTCGCCTTCGACCGCGCTGTCACCCTGGCAAGCCTTCGGCAACACCTTCAGAATGCCCGCATTCTTCAAGAAAGCCACAATGTTATGAATATACCACACAACAATGCCTGGATTTTATTTTTTTCTAAAAAAGAACATTTCTGAAACTTTGAAAATGCAGCAGTGCACGCTCATTACCTTCGGTACTGCTTAGTACGTGCTCACTCACGCTCACCTTATCCAGGCTGAAAAGCTTGTGCTCGGACGGGGCGTATTGAACACTGGTGGTGTCTTTTGACTGAAGTAATATACAAAGTATGAACAGGAGTAATAAAGAAACACAACATTTAATGCCGGTCATCTGCACTTTTAAAAAGTATCTCAACGTGAGATTAATTTGACATTTCGTAGTAAGGGTGATGAATTCCAGACAGGGTGACACAAACCGTTTTGATAAAAACGTAAAAACAAAATGTAACTACACCATACAGGTGTCTAATAGTTTGATGACTAGGAAACAACACGGAGGACTAGAGAAATGTGATGAATATGAACAAATAAAGCTGGTCATGAATTGAAACATACTTAGGTATGTGAGCCACACAACTTGCAGCTGCCATCTCAAGAAAAACAAACAAAGCCTTTAATGATTTCGAAAATCGGAACAATACTGGCAGGAGTTTCACAGACTTTGGCGATTGCACTATGTGATCAGCCATCAGGCTACAGGTGTTTTCTTGATTGTATTAATCACCTTGATTGCAACTGGCCGTAGCTGTGAGTAGATAAGAATAAGACAAAACCTCTCAAGAAGGCAGCTCGTATTGTACGTCTTCTGGCCATGAGCGAAGCCGAAAAGCCAGTAGGCCGCCAAGGCCACAGTAAAGCCTTCGAAAAGCAAAATGGTTCCCTCCTGCATATAAAAGCAGAATTGATTCAGTCAGAGAATAATAAAGGCCGCACTGATGAGTATGATTTTAAGCATGAAATGCTTTTAGCTCCCGGCCACCAAACTGATGACATATCTTTTCCGGAACTAACGCCAAAAATCACTTCAAAACATCCCAGGTTTCGAAGTTGACTTTTGCGTTGGTTTTCTTATTTGAAACCGGCTTTGAAACCTAATGGGTCTCGAAGTCAGTTTTGGATCAGAAAGGAGTGCACTAGCAGGGTTCAAAATTTGCTGTCAAAATTTTGTTTCCTTGAGACAAGGAAACAAAAAGGAACATACACACCACCGTCTCAAAACCAGCACAGCATACAGCTGTCATTTATTTCCACAAGTCTTCTTCCTTGTCATCCCACACGCTACACATGTCATGGAACCTATTCCTACACACGCTATGAAACCTATTAATTCCGAACTACAGCTTTAAAAAAATTATCCAACATTCAAATTACTTTTTTGTATGCCATCTCAATACCGAATTCTAAACCAAGAGCGCATCATTCGTTTAAACCGTTTGAAGCAATCGCCTGACGAGGAGCCCGATGTCGTCACGCTTTGACGGCGCACTTTAGTTCACCTTTCTGCCGCCGTCTTGGGGGGGTCTCAGGCATCGTCCCCGCGCAAATATTACCACAACTGTTTAATTGATTGGTGCGGCACACAAACTTCTGTTCGGGCTGGAACTTGGTCAACAGTGTCTGAGATGAGCCCGACGCCCATTTTAGACGTCAAATAAAATTTCGAAATTGCTTTTATAATCTCTTTAAGAGTTTGAATGCATGCGTCTAGAATTCGCAAGATTTAGTGGCCGCGATTATGTCCTCTGTGACCGATTTGCAAGAATAAATGGTTTTACAGTAACGATTCAGATTGTCATTTATTGGGAATTAACCAGTGCTTTTAATAACATGCTCTGTATTGTCCGCTCTGCTGGTGTTTTTTCTGCCGTCATTGCATCCACGCAGCTTGAAAGTGCCCTGCTTTATGCGACATGTGGCACGCACACACAGTGGCACTCCACTTCATAGCGTGGCATGTGGTGGCAGCAAAAGCCTCTGCCAAAAACATGCTAAGCACAGCATTTGTGGCGGCAGAAAAGATACAAGGTTATTATCTTGTTCCCGAGAGTATAGTATGTTCCAGGTTAAGACGGTACGGTGAGGGGAAGAAGCTCCGTCTACACTCTTTCCACTTTAGCAGAAAGGATGCTATAGAGAGAAGAAGGAAACCGCCAATCGTGGCAAGCAAACCCTTTTTGGACTGGCAGAAGTGATGGGAGACGCCAGGCAGTGTAAAAAAAGGGGAAGGGGGGGGGGGGGTGGACTAGAAACGTGTTTACCAAGAATAAAAAGGGGGAAGAGTGAAAAGAGGTACTCTTCTGTAGATTCCTTTTTCTCCCGGAGCTGTGAATGTGCCATGGTTGGACTGGGCTCAACTCAATGCCCCAAATCATATTTAAAAAAAAAAAAATTATTGCCGGCAGAGTTTTGCGGACTCCTAAAATGCCTTTACGGAGAGGTTCCACAAACCCCCTTTCCAGAACCGTTGGCCTAGATTGCGGGCATGGGCATCTGCAGTACGTTTTGCAGGAAAAGGAGGGGGAGGGAGGCAAACCTCGTTTTCTTTCAAAGTTATAGATTTGAAAGCTACACCCCTTCAGAATAATCCCCCCCCCCCCCTTTTCCGCCACTTTGCTGACGCCCATGATTGTGGGCACCTCATCACTTACAAAATGTTTCCTAGGACCCATGTGTAGAAAGTAGGAGCCACCATTCAAGCCCCTGTCATGACTACAGTGCAGACATATCACAATAGCAGGGAAGAACAATAAATAATAATGGACAGTCTGACCGGAAACAGTATAGGTACAGTTTCAGACTCGCCGCTCAGCTTGCCAGCTGAGCCAGGCTAGAAAAACGAAATTGGCAAAGTGAATGAGTTGCGAGTATAAAGATGCAACAACAAAACCCTACTGAAGTTCTTAGAAAATGTTGGGGCCTTCTTGTCAATGAAAAAGGCACTCAGTAATTAAATCCAATACTCTTTCGGATAGTGAGATTGATATCGTGGTAAGGTGGGTGCTTGTCCCAAGCTCTTGTTTTAGCACCAGTGGGTGTAAAGTTACAAACAGCCAGAAAACAAATCAGCATAGCCAAACGAAGCACAGGACAATCGCATCCGTAAAATAGCCGATTTTCCATATTTCAATTAGTTTTTGATCTCACTCTGCGCAGCACACAATTCATAGCAGACGATTGTCCCTTTTTGCCTCTGTTCGCAGATGACTTGCCAGTCTGTTCGTCGTTTTGTTTCTGTCAGAGAATGATACCTACCTAGTAGCAAACAAACTCATTATTATTCCCTCATGTTAGCAGACGATGCGTCTGGTAGCGGTATTTTATAGCGAGTTCGTTTCACATGCACTGGCACCGTTCGAGTTCTCTCCCAGAATGCATCGAACTCGCAGAGTGTTGCACGGAGAACTGGACTCAAACGAATTCGCCAAATGCACCAAGTGCGGAAGACTGATGCTGCCGCCATCTATGTTGTAGAAAGAATACCGACCTCAAACCGAAACTGGCGCCTTGCTGTTCGGAGTGTTGGGTGGGAATGCGAGAGTACAGTCGCTACCAATGTTTATCTACAAACGTTGGTCGCTGCAGCCTGTAGTTTATAGTTGCGATGACTTCAAGCAACTCGGCTGTCATAGGGATAGTTACAGACGGCGTAAATTTCCGCAACCAGCTGTCTACAAAGCAGCTGGTTGCGATCTTTCCTTTCAATTCTCATAACCGTTTACACTGAAGAAAATGGATGATGCTGTCCGAGCAGAAGCTTGATCCATTTGAGTATGGCATTATGCGTGGACCACTGAAAGGGTGCGCCTCAAAACTAGTCTGCTTGAATACCCAGCAAAACTTTTCGATTTCGATCGTCATTACAGGTGGATCAGATATTAGCTTTGGTGAGGGCGTCAAGAACGAGAGCTTTCTCGAACAAAATATGGCGGGGAAGTTAGCTGAAGTAGGTAAATGTTAAACATGATGATGTTGCCCAAGCCTCGGGTAAAATCACTAAATTTAGCTTTCTCTGATGCTTATTGGGCAGTCAAAGTTTCTGCTGGGGCAGTTTTGTCGACAAATGTTCAATTTTTCACCCGTACACGTTGGTGATAAACATCTCGGGGGCCGCTGATGCATTTGTTCTGAGCTTTCTTTACACACTGGTATATTTCAGCGTTTTTACGGCAACAGAGCGACTTAAAACCTCCAAATAAAGCACGGTTTGTCAACGGCTTCCTTCATGAAATAGGAGACGCTCACAGTTCAAGCTCGCGTTTGATTCCGTTGCCCGCGGGACGCAATTTCTATCAGAAAATCTACTTTTTTTCCTTTCAGTTCCGCGACACATCGTAGCAGAAAAACTTTCGTCATCTGCTCCAGCACCTTGCCGGCCTACACTCTTAGAAAAAAGGGTACGGATAGTCCTCCCTTACGGGAGGAACGGTCTTGTAACCTATGTTCCTTTAGAAAGGGAGAAACCTTCGTCCCTGAAGCAGGGGAGCAAAGTTCCACCGTTGCTTGCATCTCAATATGGCGGCCCCGAATCGAGAAAATCGAGCCCAATAAGGCTTAACGAGGACGCTACGTCTCTTGTACGGGACGAGAGCAGCAGCAAATAAACGCGTAACACGAGCTTTCCGCAAACTGTGTTTATTTCCGAAGCCAGACTCGCCCCACAGGTATAGACACCTGCGTTTCGAAAGCAGTTACTCAGTCTTCTCGTCGACAGCACTGCGATGTTAAACGGAGACAACCGATACCTAGTTACTTCGCGCACTTTGCGTCTTACCTTTGGTGTTCCTCGAGTCACAATTCCTTCGTCAACCGCACATCACGGAGAAGGGCAAACTCACTCCGCGAAACCAAAAGCCGCTCTCGAAAGAACGAACTCGAAGCCGCTGTTTATCGCGTAGCGTGATAGAAGGTTAAATCGCTAGCCACCAGATGGCGGGGTCAAGCAGAGTAATTGCAAGTAGCTAGGCTAGGTGGCGCTAGGTACCGCCCTATTCATGTTCTACAAAAAATAATTTGCTTCTCTCAGGCCACTACTGTGCTTGAGGACCCTCTACTATACACACATGACACCCATACACTTATTACAAGCATCAGGTAAACATACATTAAGCACATGCACTGCACACACAAATATCAATACAACCGAACACCACACTAACCCGAACACTACACCCGTGCTCTGCGTTTCCATCTTTTATACTGGTCGTTTTGAACGTGCGGAACTTTTCGGTGACTCCCTAAGCAATAAAAATATTCCCAGCATGTTGATTTTTTCCCTGCAATGTCATACCTCTGAGAGTATTTTGAATGGCTCAGGGGTTGAATCTCTTATTAAAAAGTAAACGCTCAATCATGCCGTAATTATTTGAAAGCCAATAAATCAAGCCGCTCCAATGCGGTTCGAAGCCATGAGTTTGTTTCCCCACACGGCAAGTCGTAGCTTGTATTTTTATTTGTTTTTCTATTTGTGCTGTTCGCGCGAAGCTGCAATTGCCGTTTGAATTAATCTCTGTAGAGTGGGTATTCAGTCAGCTGGAAGTGATGCTTCACGGACTGAGAAATTGCTTTTCGATCAACTTGAATGCAGTCAAAGCCGCGACTTGCGGCAGGTGTTAAGTGTACGGAACTACGCCGTGGCGAGCCCGAAAACTTCCAGCGCTCATCCCAGCGAGCCACGGAGGGCAGTTTCTCCAGCAACCGTAGTATAATTAAACAGCAAAATAAAGGGTAGCTTTTTTTTCGATTTTACCTACTATTGTTTTTAATGCCGATATTCCATACTGTAAATATACGCACTTTACGTCACGCTTTCGTACTGTTCAGTCCTTGCCCCTGAGCGCAATCGCTGTCGGGGACGAGACAATTCCGACAGTCACATTGGCCACTGTACGGTAGGAGCTTCTACTGTTCAGACCAGCGTTCCAACATGACTATCCGCACGTTGATCGATTGCACGTAATCCCTCAAGTGGTATTAAACTTTTTAATGTAAAGCGGAATGTCAACCTGCGACACCCCGCCCCCTCCGATCACAACCCGACCAGCGGCATCAATGCCCAACAGTTTACGATCTCATCTTCTTGTTACACCACTGATACGCGAACACATGGTCACATCGGCGATAATTCCAGTCTTCTTTTCACAACCCAACACTGTCATCACGATGTTGCAGCTATGTTGCTGACACGCACAAACACAAAACCACGTTGAACGCCGGTTGCACTCGGCATCGGAAAACAGAACCGAACTCAGGGGGGAAGGCACCCAGGCAGCCGGCAGCAAAGCCTGCCTGTCTTGGACGCAGTTCCTGCAGTTTCCATAACGTCGAAAACGTCGACACAGTTCCGCGTGCTTTCGCTACTGTAGTCTGTAGTGCTGCAGCCTGCAGTGGCTGTAGTTCCGTAGTTCCGTGCCGCGCGAGTCACGCAATCCCAAGGAGGCTAGAAGTACTAGGAGGGGGCACGTTGCAATATTGGTGAAGCCTAGTCATAAGAAGTTTAAACGATTTTGTGCCCAGCGTGACCGCAGATCTGTCTGGCGATTGGTGCGCGTGACATGTCACGTGTGAGATGGATGGTTGATTGTAGAAGGACTCCTTGCAGGCTTGCGCGCGCTCCGTCCGGTAGGTTTTATCAGATCGAAGGCTAGACTGTGGCGTATTCTAGTACCCCATAGCAAGACGATGGCTAGCTATGGTCACGTGATGTGGTCACGTTGGCATGGTAAGTGAGGAGTGTAAGCAGGAAAATGAGAAAGAGGCGAGGCGTCAAGGGAGCATGGCTTGTGGAGGCTACGCGGCCGACGTCATGCCCTCTCCTACCCTTCTATTCTCCATGCGCAATCCGGAGACGGCCATCCCCCAGTGTACGTGGCGCTGCTGGCACTGCTCCGAACTTCGCTGTTTCTAGCGGCTTCGTTTGCTCGTTTGATAAAATTAGTGATAAAAACGTCAATGCAACCGAAATGTTCTGGACGTTTAAACTAGAAGATGGAATTACAGGCGGCCTTCGATGCTGCTGGAGCTCAATCAACTGAACAGCTATTTATTAAACAACGCGCGCGACCTGCTCGAAAAACGAAACCGAAAGACGATGAGTCGGGGGGGCGAAAGCTTTCTCCCGTCTGCCTGGAGAAGGAGAAAAACATTTCGTTCCTCTCCTTTTCTCGTGTCCGCTTGGGGGCGCGTCGGTAGAAGGGAGGAAGGCGCGCCGTTGCTACTTTTTTCCTCCATTTTTTCTTAGAGTGTAGCCGGAGCGAGGCACGACGGGATTGCATTTTGGCGCAATCTCGATTTTCTCAGTGCAGCGAGTGCATGCACGCGTGGGGTGTCAGCAATGAAACGAACTCGGAGTGTGCAACCACTCGTGGAGTGCCAGCTGAAACGAACCCGCTCCACGCTGCGAGTGGACACGCGTAGGCACGAGTGCCGTGAAACGAACTCGCTAATACTTCTTCAGTGCAAGCCGGTTGAGACCTCAATGACCAAAATCGGGCTCTCGGTGAGATGGAATGGCAAACTGATAATGATTTCATGACCAGCGGCCAAACAAATAACAGGTGCATTGTATGGTGAGAGTATTAGCACCGAGAAGTTTGGGTGGCGACCTTTTACAGCGAGCCGGGGTGACGTCATTCTGAGGACAAAATTTACCCCCTCACTCGCCCTACAAAGGCCGAGACGGCGTTAGCTGTCGGCATATTACTTTCGTTTTTTTTTTTTTGTGCGCATTTTACGTAGGAAATGTGAATTATTATATGCGGCCTTATTGAGGTATGGTCTGTAGCTGCAGGCGAAACTTCAACCAACATTCCGAGCATGGTTTCCAGGGCAGACAGTGCATGAATCACAGCTGGTATATGAAAAGGAAGAAATGCCACCACACTTAGAGGAGCATTGCAATATATATACTTCTCGCACAATCAACGCTGCTGATGATTTGAATAAATTAAGATGTTTTTTCAACCTTGTTTCTAAACAAAAACGTCTCAGCGAAAAAGCTGCACTCTGCTGGAGCAACATGTTAAATATATTCTGGGCCATGGGGAGAAAATTACAAGTGAGACCGCCCAAAGGCCTTTGACTTCAATGCCATTTGTATGCCCGCAAAGCGGGGCCTGATGTTCTCCTAAAGCGCGAGACAAATGGACGGCAGAATTGTCCGATCCGACAGTCCGAACGCCGCTCCGAATTGAGACACACGCACACGCTTCCGACCTTGCAAGCGACACAACGATCCGTTCGGCTCCACCCAGGAGATCCAGCTTCCAAGCACTCCAGCGGAGGTCCGCGTTCATAGATCTCTGGTCCCAGATTGATGGTTTAGCACGCACGAGCGAAGCTAGGAGCTCGTTCTTGTTAGCGCGTGCATTCTTTGCCGGGGCCATCTTTCTCGAATGGATCAGCGGGATCCACGCGTCCGGCTTCCCGTTGCCCGTCCCGTTTTCTTATTCGTCCCGACAGACCAAGTACGTCATCATGACGTTCGCGCTAGCTGTGCTGTCATTGGCTGGACACATCCGACAATCCGTCCGCCGTGCGAAAATATCTGGCGCGTTTGACGCATGTCGGACCGCCGATCTGACGCCTGAAGCGACCAAATTTTTCGGATCAGGCAGTAGTACTGTCGGATCGGACGTCGGATCGGATGGATTTTTCGCGCATGTGTCTCGCGCTTAACTCATGAATCTGCCAAGAACAGAATTTCAGTGTCTGAAACACTTACACCGCCGCTTCCACAACCCCTTGCACAACCGCCTTATATCGTGTGGAGGGGACGGGGGGGGGGGGGGGGGGGTTCATCGACGGAGTTGCCTCCACCGATAGCTTTCCATACTTATAACCCAATTATAAAGGTAAACGTGACAAAAACGGTTGGAAAAGCTATGAAAATTCTGTCGGCATAAGTCTCACCCAGCGCCTTGTACACTGGGTAAACGAAGCCCCGCTTCTCAACGTGCTTACAGCTCACAACGACCGATGTTGACGGTGCCTTTCCCATCCTTAATCTGACTGTCCATGCTCTCTTTAAGGCCACGGTCCCACTGAATGTGGCAGTTTAGGTACTTTTTGGCAGGTCATTACTCATCTCCTTTTGAATACTGTTTTGTGGGATTGATGTCATTCGAGAGGAAATGCAATCCTCTTTCATTTGATATTATGTATGTGTTGGTTTTTACTGCTCATGCGCATTTGTAGCGTTGCGAATATGATGGCGCGGACCCTCACTTGCTCCGCTAGTTCATGTTTTATGAACGATCCATTAAAGATAACACGGTTCCAATATAGCAGTTTTGTTAAGATGATGTCGGAGCAGAATGTAACGATACACTTTGTTAGTATTTGCACTACTTTGTTTTTTTCATCCCTCCAAATATTGCCCTAAAATTGACATTTTTCAGCACATATATGTTTCTAATGACACGCTCTAGGGCAATGAAATTAGCTACAGATGTAGTGCTTATAATTGGTAATACCCAGAAAAAAATTTAATGTTGTGTAAAATTTCTTTGTTTAGATATTTTATATCAAACGTAGCACTTTTTTATGCTTCGAGTCATGGTACTTCAAATGCCGCTGAGGAAATAATTAAACTATGATAAAATCTTTTATAACATTTAGAGCTACAATGGTTGCCCAAGAGGTGGACGATGGCTTTTTTTTCATTTTCGAAGTCATAACGCTCCAGGAGCGTTTCAAACTTACCTGTTTTGACGCATATATTTTTTAGATATCAAACAGACCTATTGGCATCTAATAACGTTTATTGTTTGGAATAAACAACACACTTACACACACACACAAAATTTAATACACTGCGATGTATTAAATTTTAACAATGATATTGCTTTGGTTTCTTAATATGTGTAGAGCTTAGCTAATTTTAAAAACAATTAAAAACTGTTTGGGTGTTTTGTTGCGCTACCTGGCGGATGGCAGACAAACTGCTGATTTCTAATGTTCGAAAAATTTCCAAGGGTGGCGTTGGCGTCTGTATCATCATCAATCTCCGTGTCTTTTTACCCTCACATCTAAAAAATATATTGGAAGATTTACTATCGATAACTGAATGGTTTAAGTACTGGGTCAGGCTAATATATCTAAGACAAATAATTACACAAGCCTAGCGTGATATAATGTGTCCATTATTCGATATGATTGAAATCAATAAACAATGAAGACGAAGAGGAAAGGAATACACCCGAGTTCACTTTATGCCTAGAGTCACTAAATGAGCTTTAAAGTATCGGCACTCCGTTCCCCAAAATTGTTTTGGGCGCCGCCATTTTGGGTCTTGCTCAGAGCAAACGCAACTGCCGATCATCATGATCCAAAAGTGCGACTTCCTCAGCATTAGATGCGGTGCTAGGAAGCTGATGCAATATTGCAATGCTCTATCGCGGGTTGTTTAAACATTTGTGAGGGACGGAAAAGCGTTTCCTGTGATTTTAGATAAAGCTTCATATAACTGGCAACCATGATTTGAAGCCACAATATGGCCAAGTGTCGTTACTCTGAACCGTAGCTAATTTACTCGCACAAGCGGGAACAATGAAGAAGAGGCAGGTGTCAAAAGGCTTGTGGAATCCACGGGGCTTACGTCATGGCCCCTTCAGGTATTACTAGGGTACCTTCATGTGCTCTTTGCTTACGGTGGAGCACGACATCTGGCCATTTTGTCCCACACTTTTATTTTTATTTTTTGTTCAGAAGCGCGTGAAAGAGCGTGTCCCTGCACGCGCTCGTGGCACTGATTGTGCTATGGCGACATTTTGTTTTCGCCGATTTCTTTGTATTTTACCCGTAAGCGCGTGCTGTCGGCATCGGGTACTACAAAAGATGGCATCACCCTAAACAGAAGGATATTGAGGCACCCTAGGTATTACAAGCCTCTTGAACAAGAGCATGAACAGTGTCATTAAATAAGCTACGCTTCAGAGTAGCGACACTTGGCCTTAGTGTGGCTTAAAATCATGGTTGCCAGTTATTTGAAGCTTTATCTGAAATCACAAGAAACGCGCTTTTCCGTCCTCCACTTTAAACAGTTTGCTACAAAGCAAAGCAACATTACATAAGCTTCCTAACACCGAATCTAATGCTGAGGATATCGCACTTTTGAATCATGACGATCGGCAGTTGCGCCTGCTCTGCACAAGCACCAAAATGGCGGCGTTCACAACACTGTCGGGGATGAGAGTGCCGATACTCTAAGTGCAGCTCATTTATTGGCTCTAGTTCCCGCGAAACTCCTTTTCCCTGACTGAAACGGAAAGTAAATATGAATAATACACCATTATTATAGCTTATTTAGTTATAACCAAATACACATAATGAGAGGAGGAAGCGGGCGGGTAGGAGAAACGCGGGTTTTCTTCGTGACCGTTATAACCGTCTCAAAAGAGAGAACGGACGAGCTTGCGCTGGTTTAAAAAAAAAAGGCATCCAAAGAAAATTGGGTTGTGCGGATATTTATACAGCGTGTAGTTGGTCAGCCATTTTTAAAGTTGCGACGAGTCACTCGCTGTAAATGAGCAATTTAGCCAGTGCAGTACAACCGCTAGCCTGGGGTCTTTAACGTGCACCACGCAGTAGTGGCACACGACCGCACGCCGGTACGATGCTTATCCAGATCGAAACGGACAGGGGCGGGGTGGGTTCTGCAGCGCGAGCTTTCGCTCCAAGCTAGTGCTCCGAGCTGGTGTGCGCTAGACCATGCACTTGGCCACCGACCTCCCCCCCCCCCCCCCCCCTTGTGCGTCTAATTTATATACAGGTATAAGTATTTGAAGATCGACGATGGACGTCGATCGTCTTGAGGTAATGTAACGCAATAACATTATATAAATAATAAACTTGTTGAAGGACTGCACGACTAAATTTTTCAATTCTTGGATTGTAATATGGCGGTAGCCTATTGTACTTACTGTTGATGAAGAGCAATATGAGGTGACGAGGTAATGATTAAATGATGAGGCTCTATAAGGACGACGACATTAGTGGGTGTCGAACCGCAACGTACAGTGCCAGACTTGTTTCAAGTATCGTGTACCCAAAGACTTTCTTCACCCGCAACAGTATATTGTAGAATCAATGAGGATGCTGCTTTACAACTGTACGTGGAACAGGAAAACCGCACTGTGCAGAAGTGCGGCTTACTCGTTAATATGAGGGACGGATTTCTAGCAGCATTCCCTGATTGACTACTTGGAACAAATGGCCTCGCTGACGTAAAGTGTCCCCGTTCCAAAAGATTCTTGAAGCATACTTAAACCGCAAAGGAGTATGACGCGAAAAATAAGAAAAAGGAGCCTGGTCTGAAAGGTGCAAATCACCACCATACCTTCCATCAAATACAAGGGCAGTTACACAATACACAACGAAAGTTTTGTGATTTAGTTATATTTACACTTAAGCATTCATATCCAACGTATTCAGAGAGATGACACCTCCTGGTCAACCAACATAGAGCCTTTTCTGCTCATGTTTTACATGGAAGGCCAGACTTCTGCTGATATTCCTCATGCGAGTTGTCCGACCGAATAAACTGCCATTACTCCCGATCTGGGAATCCCTCGATCTTTGTTCGTAAGCCATAGTATCATGAGATCGAGGGGAGTGGCTCTTCGTCCGCCGAATATTGCTTCGGTGGGTTTTTTCCGTATAAGATGAGACCGACGCGCGCTGCCGGAACAAGATCCTGGCGATTCTTCACTGAACTGCTTCTTCCGTGAGCTTCAAAAGGGATTTTTTTCGTTTCGCACACCATCTGTTCTGCTTGCCCGTTAGTTGCAGGATGGTATGGTGCGCACTAATGTGATGCGTGAAGCCGTTTTTTTTTTCTTCAAAAACTTGTTTATTTTATTTGAAGCAATATTGGGCGCGTTATCAGAGAAAAGTATTTTCGGTAGGGTAAAAGTAGGTAAAAGAGACCGTAGAACGTCAATGACGTGTTTGGACGTCGTGGCAGGCATCATGTAAACTTCCAGCCACTTAGAGTACGCATCGCCCATGACTCCGCAGATGTGGATACGTTTCGCCACCCACCGACTGAATAGTGGATCGTTTTCAGTTACTGTTCATGATGGCGTTGGACTCAGGGACGACTTCGAGTCTTTCTACTAAGTTAGCCTAGGTGCCAGGACTTTTTTCGAAAGCGGCAGGTGTTCAAAACGTCGACAAAGTCGGTAGCCACGTGTTGTGCTTGACACTGCACTTGCCATTCGCTGAGAAGAAACTTGCTTGTTTGTCTGCCATGAGTCGTCCGATATCAGGTCATCACCGCAACACCATCTCCCGACAGAACTGGTCTTCATTGTCCGCATGTCCATAGTTAGCAATCACGTCAACTTATAAATTCCCGAACGCTCATAACTTGCCGTCGCTAAACGCCGTTCATTCATAGCGTCTTCATTGCAAATAAACGTCTTCCTATTTCTTCTGGTGGTTTTCATCATATTCCTCCTAAGCTGAACTTACAACATTATGTGTGTCTGTACTTCCGAAAATATTGCAACGGCATTTGTTTTCTGGGAACTCCCTATAATGTAACAAGCTTTACAACATCTTCCGGACCCCGTGAAATATAATATTTCGTGACCTTTCTTTAGACGTCAATAAAATGGTGAGGTAAGTACCGTAAATCGCGAAGCAGTTTACTTGACGTCCGCTTCCACTGGTGTCTTAGAAGATTGAGTCTACTGAGCGTGCATTCCTGCAGAGGAAATTTTATTTGATAGAATATTGACACGTCAATCAACATTTGATTCCTTCTTGGTAAGATTTATTGCGAAAGCCCGTTACAACCGCCGACCGCATCTTTCTATATCAGAGAACAATTTATACCCAGCCTGACCACGCTATACTTGAGCTAGCTGAGCACAGCTGGCAGCGGCGCGAGCAAGGCCACGAGGGGAACGTGATGCTGCTCGAGCCATCCCACTGTGAACCAATGTTTCGGCGACCCCACGGGTGCGTGTCGCCATCTATTGGTTGAACTAACGCCTTGTTCAAGATGGCTGCCGTGGGACCGCAGCCTTAATCTCGAAGTTTTCGGGTGGTAGAATATGATACCAGCTTCTTTTTGGAAATTGCATTGCAGCGCTGAACAGTAGGTCAGCATGATCACAAACCTCCGACCGTGAGGAAACGGGCGCAGGGAAGCCAGCCAGATGCCAGAACGCGAAGCAGAGTCCGTCACCAGACGTCACGGTACACCTCGCCCAATCAAGACGTGGCGACCGCAGCGACACTTGTGTTTGCTCTGAAGACTAATAGTACGCCGTGCAAGCAATACCATTGATCTCCACGACAATTTGCTGGATCGCGTGTCTCCGCTTGGTCGTTGCAGCTCAGGTGCGGCCACCGGATGGCCACCTTGGGACAAAGATTATCAGTCAACCTTTTGGAGCGTTGCGGAGGCTGGGCGGCAGTAAGCTGAAGACATGTTTTCTGCTCGTTCGTTGTCATTTACCGAAGAAGTTTGTTAAAACCCCGAACGGTGAGAATTGCGTTTGAGAACACGTGGAAATTTTTACGAAAGCTCAGCACCGCAAGAAAGAGGGGCAACTCGTCTAACGCAAGTCTTACCGTTCCGGCGGCATGATCAAAGCTTCCCTGGCATGCCAAAGTGCTGCATCTTTGTCTTCGCACGCTTGAATACCGATCAAGAATTAACGCCGTGTGGATTTGTTTCGTAGTGCAAAGTGCATGAAGATGCATGTGCCTCTGGAGCAGCATTTTACTTTACTCTTACGACTGTATTTGTAACTTGCGGCACTTGCAGTCCAGAAACGGGCATGATCCAGTGGCGACAAAGGAGGGGTAGGAGGCTGTGGTGACGGCGACAGATTGCACACAACCATATGGACGGGCCACGTTTGACAAACTTCAGATATCGCCGCTTCATACGTTTGCCTTCGAAAACCTACCTTCTTCCACAGCATTGCTCTATTTGTGGTGTCATGTGATCCATTTGAGTAGATTTGGAACATAGCCATGGTTAATACATAATAGCAACCACCGATTTCGTTTCCTATTGATAGCAACTCGCTGGTACAGCTGGGTGATAGAGAAGACGCCTATGTGCGACATACCTTCAAAGCTCTGCCATGGCATCGATTCTTGATAAGTATCCAAGCGTGAAAAGGCACAGAGACGCAGCAGTTTGGCAGGCCAAGGAAGCTTTGATCACACCGCAAGACCGGCGAGACTCGACGTTCGAGAAGTTGTGCCTTTTTCTTGCGGTGCCGCGCTGTTGCAAAAAAATTTCATGCGTTTTCAAAGGAAATTCTCATTTTGTACACATTGCGAGCGTTTGGCGCTCCTTTCACTAAACAGAGGGGAGCGCCGCCGGAGACTGACACTCGAGTGTGCTCTTCGTGCTCCGAGCATTTCTTGGAGCACAAGTGACTTCTTTGCGCTCCGTGATGTCACGTCCACAAACAAGATGGCTGTGCTATTGTTGAGATTGTTGAAACAAAAGGCGTAGCCGGACAGCTGCTCCTTTTCAGTCCATTAGTGGTTAATCCAGCAGGTAAAAACAATTTGATTTGAAAGCCAAGACAGCAATTAGCATTCCGGAAAAGGTTTGTTCATGTGCCTTGCCTGAGAACAAAGTGATCTATCGAACGAGCGTGCTGATAGCTCGGCGACAGAAAAGTTGCCGAGAAGACAGTGGGACGGCTGCCCTTTTTAAACTGCTTAGTCCAGCTGCACCGAATAAAGATACTTAGATTGGAAAGCCGAAGCATCAGTTAGCATTGCGGGAAAGGTTTGTTCGTGCATCTCGCCTGAAAACGAATTCATCTATTGAACGGAAAGTTACCGACAGCACAGCGACAAAAAAGTTGTTGAGATGAGAAGACAGTCGGAGCGCTGCCCTTTCTAGGATGCTTTGCCCAGAGAATCAAGATACTTCGAATGGAAAGCCGAAACATCATGTTCATGTCTCGCCTGAAACGAATTGACGTGCTATCTATTGAACGACAGTGTTCCGGTATCGGCATAGCACATCAACAGCTTCCATCGCATTCCGTCTCGCTGCAATACGGAACCACGAAATATCCGGCAAGTGTGAGGGTTTCGTGCGTCGACAAATGGGTTCAAGAATGTTGTCTTTAATTCAAATATAAACAGCTTGCACGGTCAATAAATAGATCAGCCAAGGTGCCTTTCCCCGCACGTGCTCGAAGCGAGTCTCCAAACCTCTCAGAAATACTTAAACGTTCGTAGAGACTTCATAACGTCGCCGTCTCTTTTACTTTGTACCCTGCCGCTCTACACTGGCTTTAATTAATTTACCACCGAAATAATTTTGGCTTCTCCCACCCGTATCCACGGGATGCCAGGTTCGTCATAACCGTGCGGTGGGAAGGAGCTTGTGCGGCTCGTCAATAGATTCGGTGTGTCGCGCTCCTGTACGCCATGCGCCGTTTAGTTGCTGTGCCTGGAGTATGAAACTCTGAGTGTCAGAGTAGGAGTAAAGGAGTGTGGACTTAAAGGGGAGCTGCAATCATACTTAAGCGTCTACCTCTTTTGCGGTTTCCACGTATCTTTGGGTTCGAGCAAGTCAGCGGGCACGGAGAGAGTAACTAAATATCAGTGAGTCATATTTTAACCGGACGACGCGGAAACCTCCTCCACCTACGAGGGCGACCCGCGTTGCCGAAAGCGCGGAATATGTGACGTCTTTGGTCCTGGGCTTACTACTGGTCAGAGCCGCTAAAAGCTTTTTTTTTAGTTTATACAAAATATAAGTGTCGCGAACCGTTTCAATTATGTATGATAGTAGTTTTTGTTCAGTATTTTAGATCAGAAAAGAAACAAATGCAGTTTATAAAGTACGGAAACAAGAAAAGACCCGTCGACAAACCCGCCACCAAGCGGTGAAGAAAACGGCGCATACAGTAAAACCTCGGTATAACAAAGTTGAAGGAGCGGTCGTAATTATTTCGTTATAACCATTAGTTTGTTATAGCCAATGTCCATTTCTTCCCACTATTAGCAAGCAAGGGGAATTATGATTGCTTTGTTAGATCCATTAGTTTGTTATATCCCGTTTTGTTATAACGAGGTTTTACTGTACTAGAAAGGCGTAGTGGGATGAGGCTTCGACGAACAATGGGCTTAGAAAGGTCCCGGATGTACGCGGTGGCGCTGCGGTCGTATACCGGCTCGAGGATCCGACCGGTTCCGAGCGTTCCCAAGGCTTTCGGCACGGGCTTGGCTGACGATTTGACCCTTTGGCGGTATGGCAGAGCGAAGTGGCTCCCGTTCTGAACTGATCTTTACCCCGTGTTTGCCATCGTTTGTGGCCAATGAAGTGTTATGCCGAATTAGTCTTTAATCGCGCGGCAAATGCAATGCGAGCTGCCCTGGCCGCCCGCTTCATACAGCCTAGTCAACACGTGCTTTAGTGGCACCCTCTCGAGCCGTCGACACTGAGTGCGGCAGCCCTGAGCGCTCGATGAGCTCACTACTTCACGGCCACTCAAACCAGGACCTACGACGTCATGAAGGATGTTATTTTTTGCTTGTTTTTGTAAGTCTAATTTGCCTATAACTTTTAAAATAAAGCGAAATTGGAGAAAAGTTTCTTTAAATTACTACGTTCAGTGCGCTCAGGTTCGGTCCAAATTAAAAACCAGTCCAAAAGTTATTGCAGGGCCACTTTAACGCTCCCAATGACGACACACGAGCAAAAACATGTCTTCAGCACCCTGCCGGCCAGCCAGTGCAACGCTCCAAAACGTTAATTTTTTGTGTCCCAAGATGGTCGTCCGGCAGCCGCAATCACGGAGCGGGGAAGCGCAATTTAGCAATTGTCGTAGAGATCAGTAAAAAATATGGAATGCATACCCTTCTAGCATCCATCAGGTAGGGATAAGCATTCTGTGCAGTCTATATGCCCATCAATATCAACGCATGTAGCCATTTGCAGGCAGTCGCATTGATTCGAAGATCAATCTGGCCTTCGTCAGGCACCAGCTTTCGCTCTCAGCACACAGCCACTGTTGGTGGGCTTCGAGGCTGCTCGCATCTTCACCCTTCACAGGCGGGGCAGCCCCGGTCTGTAAATGTAGAATATGAATATGGCAGGTATTATTTGATAACACTTTATGTTTTGGCCGTGTAAAGAAAATCTGCATTTGATTTTCTAACATATCTGTTATGGAATAACAAGGTCAGGTGGAACAGCTCGAGTTCGCTGACCGAAAGACAGAGGGCTTAGCCTGAACCAATATCCTAGCAGCCTTCGATATTGGTGTGGGGGGAGAGAAGGCTGAACCTTTAAAGATGTCTTCAAATGATTCTCTAATTGCTTAACTCCAAAGTTTCAGGCTGCTGCACTTCAATATTCTGAACTTTTTCCAACATATATTTGCGCTGTCGCTAACCATGTTCCATTTGCCAATTTTTTACACGCCCCTTCTCCTCAAATCAGAACAGCACGAGAGTCCGCCGTGAACAGACTTGGCATCATCGTGTGTCATATATCCCCGATGATTGCCTTCCCCACTAAGATGCATTAAAGCCAAGGCTCGAGCACAAGCTCATAGCATCGCTTGATGGTCGCACTGCACGAACCCTCGTGCAGCTTGAGTATCTACTAGTACTGGTAAAAGCGAGCGAGTTGAAAATGAATACTTAAAATTGAAAAAATAAAGCGCGAGGGACAAGCACAGGACAACCACGTAAAGCCTGGTTCAAACAGTTGCGTTTGACCGCGTTGCGGCTGCGAGAAACCAGGACATCCCTGCTGCTTATGTCGCGTGCCAAGATGATTCTTTGAATTGGAATCCACGCTTCATACGAAGCACAGATGTGCCGGTGACTCGTTTTCGGTTCTAAACGCAACGCAGACAAACACACTCAAACGCAAGTGTCGGAACCGACCTTTACGGTACAGGCTCACAGTAAAGCTGTGAGCCCGAACCGTCTCGCACGTCTAGCCTTCGCTTTAGTACATCTCAGGATGAGACGGAATGTATCATAATAGAACCGATGTGGTCTCACCATTCTCAGCAGAAGTGTGTGAGTAACCGATGCCATTTTCGTGGTCGCTTGCACGTAAACAACCAAGGAGCTTGTACACAACGCCGGCATTCATCTGGCTTGAAAACAACTTGAGCGTTGGCTTGGCTTGGATGTCAGCTGCCCATTGTGCTTACTTGAACTTCGCGAAATTCTATAAATTGAGCAGGCTGCTTCTTGACTTCTGCTGTCGGCGCGTATGTCTGCAATTCGGCGGTTTCCGGGTTCGACGACTCGGAAATCATGGGTGTACCACCGCAACACCCTCTTAACACGATTTCGGTAGCCGTAGGGTGTAAAAAGGATGTACGAAGGGTGTAGGCCTTTCCGTACACCCTTGAATATTCAAAAATCATGTAAAAATGGTGTAGGAAGGGTGTGAGCTCGGAAAAACACCCTTTTAACACGAACATGGGTGTTGAAATGTTTAGTGTGTGCGCGCTAAAACTGGCGGCGCGGGACACAAATCCCGCAGACGCACACACGAAGATGGGCCGGTTTTGTTAGGGATGTTTGGAAATTTGAAACCAGCCATCCGTGCATGCGTGAAACGATACCGCCTGTTTGCCCTAGCTTCGAGCGCCCTATCCTTACCTTGAAACGGCCGTGCTCTCTCTCTCTCCAGGGAGATCCGATAGCACCGAAGGGTTACCTATTAAACTTGAGGAAGAAAACGAGAAGGGAGTGTTTAAGTTTAACTATCCCCACCAACCCGCTCGTTTTGTCCTTATAAAGGGTTATCTCTTTTGGGAACAGCAAAGCCCGGAGACTGACATTAAAACGAGCGTGTTGGTAAATATACTTGTGTTTGTATTCTGCCCGGAGACTAGTTGGGTCGAAGTCAGCCTCCTTGTCAACTATAAGCGTTTGTGAAGGGTGGGCTTCTCCAGAGATGAAAAGTTAGAGCCGGCTGACGTGTTCTTTTGAAAAAGAGAAGGGGAAAGAGAAAGTCTGAGTAACTGGAGAAACTACCTGGAAAGCTCCTCTCCCGATATGAAGCTTGAGGCATAGTCTCGGTTACCTTCTCGCGCATCGCTGCTGGAATCTATTCTTCACTTTGTTTCGCACAGCCACTGTTCCGCACAGCCGTCGTGGATGTGAGTAATAGAAGGAGGAACAGATTCGAGCATCATCTGGACGCCGTCATCCTGCCAGACTTCAGTGTCGTGGGACCGACTCGCGTGTGTTTCTTCGCCCCGCTGAACTTTGTTTCTCGGGTGCGATTTTTTCTGAACGTTTTTTTTATGTTTTCTTACTAACTGTTTGTCAGCACTGTTCAGTTGTTGGGTTTATTTCGTTATGGCGTAGCGGCCCGGCGGTGATGTAGAGAGCGTTTTCGCACGCATTTGGTTGCGCAACGTTTAGACAATGCCCGGAGGAGTTGGTTTTTGTTCTTGCCATGTGCGGCTGAGTTTTCCCGTTTTTATTAAATTATTGTTTTTTTTTGTTTTGTTTTACCTTTACGTGTCGTCGACTTCTTTGTCTGACTCTCCACCAGGTGTGGACCTATAGCCTTGCCACCGCTCGAACCTAAACACTTTATTTTTTTAACGCAATTTTCGTTATGATCGGAGTTGGGCAATTTAATTCCTATTTATTTATTTTACTTCCTACCCCTCTCCGTGACACACTCTGTTTGTTTTGGATCGTTTCTGCGTCATCACTTTTGCGTATTACGGAAGTGAAAGGACATTCTCTGGTGACATGTGCGATGTGCGGTGAACAAACCCCAGTGTTTGGTTTTGGAAAGAATTGTATATTATATACCCGAAGGAAAAATCCATCAATGTAACCCTGTTTGGCAGTCAATGTTTTCTAGTGGACCGCTGACTGTGCCTGACGGTACGTCAAACATGTCTGATTGGCCAACAAGTTACTCTGACCGACAGCCAAACTCCAGTCAGACCCCGCTTGTCGGCTTTCTGATGGTACAAATTCCATCATGATGTCTTGGTGGCGGTTCTGACTGTACATCGATTGTCTCTGACTGTACGTCAAAAAGCTTTGACGTGCAGACAGACCTGGTCAAGGGACGTAAAGTTCGTTCGGATACCACTATTTCGTCAAATCTATGAATACGAAAAATAATCTATGCACAAGAAAACGATTTCAGGACGTGAGCCCATAAAACCGCTGATGTTAGAGATATGACACGCAGCCGACCGACAACCTTGAACAGAAGCCCGCCGAAACGCCGAACTTGCCGAACACGCCACTTCCCTTCGCCCATAGAGGTTTCGCCGAGCTTTCATGAACGATCGCTCTCGACTCGTTTTGTTTGCCCGCTTGCTCCAACCTGTCGATCCTGCCCGGGCTCTACAATGTCTTATGTTTCAGTAGAATTTCTACTCGACAAGACCCAGCCTGTTGTGAGTTCCGTCGATGTAAGGGACTTCAGCGGTGTAGTTGAAGAAGACAAGGTGTACCAGGTCTGCTGGGCCGGAGACGCGCGAACAAAAGGATCGTTATACGACACAAAAGTACTCTACATGGCAGGTGAATAAAACTGAAGTACGGCGAGTGATATACGAGTGCTTTGCATAACACGCTGAAGCCTTAACTGCATTTGCAGCGGAAGCATCTCGTATAAAACGAATGGTCAAATCTAGTTTCCAAACCGATGACATAGCATAGGGGGTTCGGTGCAAAGTGGTGGTTTGGGTCTGGTTCATCTGTTTCTTCGGCAGGTTGTTACTCGATTTATTTTTCTTAATCATCAGAAGAATGTTTTCCTACGGACTGTGTTGCAAGTCAGACTGAGTGATGCCTTACCCGAATTTATCATTACCACTAGAAACATGCAGTGTGGGAGAGTACGCGGGTTTTTGTATGAAGTGGCTAAGGAATTTGATTTTTCAAAAGTGCGTTTTTCTATGGAATATTTAAGCGTTGTCGCGGGGAAGCGTCTGTATAAAGATTTGGTTGATACGGTGTTGCCGACGCCATTGTACCGTTCCTTATATAGTGAGGGTCCAGGTAAGGATGTCCTTAAAAGACTTAAAAGAATGCCGGTACTGCCATCCGTAAAAACTTTTTTTTTCCAACTACACAGCGGAACGCTTCCAGTAAAGCCCTGGCTTCAGGAGAAAGGCATTTTCGTTCCCTGGTCTGTTGACTGCCTATTGTGCAGACAACCAGAAGCTGTCGAACATATCTTTTTAGACTGTTGGGATGCTATTTTTTTATGGGATATTCTACAACGTACTTTAAAAAAGGGTCTGCCATTAACTGCGTACGGGATTCGCTTCCTTCCAATAGACAATGTGGGGGGACTGCCTTACGACATGTTGATGCTGTTGGGCCTCCACAGTCTATGGCGGAGTAGAATGGATGTACGAAATGCTGAAGTGAAACCTCGTCAAGCCAGGGACTATTTTATAGAAAGTGTCATTCATTTAAAAGAGTTGTTTGGAATGCTCAGTGAACAGCCTGAATGCCTGCCTGTTCTGGAAAGGCTGGTTGTCATGAAAGAATTTTAAATCACGTACGCCTGCCGGGGACTGGCCGGCGTTATTCTTTTACCTGTCACGTTTGTAAATGTGTGTAAATATGTGGCAATAAAGAAAAAAAAAAAGATGACATAGCATAGGGGTTAAGGTGTCCGATTTGTACGCAAGTGGTCGCGGGTTCAATCTGCGGTAATCCTGCTTTTTTTCTCTTTTTTTTTTTCTCGAACATTTTTTTTTATCGAGGTATTTGGCGATATTTATAAGTGCGTATAGCTTTACTCTTATATAAATGCTGCCATTGTTGATGAAATTCCCTTGGCAGTGGCAGTCAGACGTCATCTGATGGACCATCAGATGACGTCTGATGGTCCATCACGTTCCGCCAAGGCTGCTGACTGGCAGTCAGTGTCCCGAATTACGTATCTTGATGGAATTTTGAATAGGGTATCGACAATGTGGTGACTTTCTTTGTCTTAGTAATATGACAGCTAATAGCTAGTCGTGCTAGCTTACTGTGAAAGGTTTATAAATCGAAATAATACAACGTCTGTGCCTTTTGGTTATTGAAAGTCTACTAGGCCTCTCGTGGTTCCCGCTCTTATCAAAACATAAATAAATATTTAATACCAAAAAATCTGTTTATATTTGATTACAGAATGCAGAAGAAAATTAAAAAAAAAAAGAAATTTCACAATTCATAGAGACGCGTGGGTCTTGCAAAACAAAGATGTCTTTTTCCGGTATTGAGGCCTAAATATAAAACATACAAACAAAATACACACTTCCTAGGCTTGAATTTAGTGGAGACAACTATTTGAACATTTGAACAAAAAATAAAAAAATCGTTTTTTGAGAAAATCAATTTCAGAATGGTACTTTTTGGTTTTCCATAATATTAGCGTAAACGTACCGCAAAGGATATTTTATACAGCCGAGTCATTTTAAAATACATATAAAGAGCGTGTTTTGGGCTCTCCGTGGACATAAAAATATCAATGTAACCCAAGTAGATCGCCAGTAATTATTTGTCAAAGTTCGTCAACAATTGATCGAGGGGGCGTTTTTGACATTTTTACAGAAAAAGAGCAAAACGCCTAAAATTATTTTATGGTATTGGAGCTTTTTAAATGTGCCCACAGAGTGCTTGAAAAAAGATAATATAATGTGGACTGAAAATCCACGGCGGGAGATCAAGCGAAACATCCGACCCACGGCGGGTGTGAAAAACACTGCTTTTCGCCGCGGCCTCTTTAAAAGTTCATAAGTCGAGAACAAAAAATTCGACGAACTTGCGGTTTGTGGCGACTGCGGTTTTAGAAACGGCTCCATAACATATATTTTTTTCATCGAAACTAAAAATTCGACCCTTTTTACCTGCACGATTTGAGATGAAACCACCCATATATATAACGGGCATGGTGGCGGGGGCCGAAGGCGTGGAAATAAAAGAAGAAAAGAACGCTTAGTGAAAACAGCAACAACGGACGATTTAACCTTTGACGTTTCGGCCGGAGTCTGGCCTTCGTCAGTTCTTCCTGACGAAGGCCAGACTCCGGCCGAAACGTCAAAGATTAAATCGTTCGTTGTTGCTGTTTTCCCTAAGGGTTCTTTTCTTCTTATATATATGTATATAAAAGCAAAACCAAGATATTAAAACACTCGGGGAACGTGTTGATAGACTGCAAAATAGCGGAACCCAAAGAGAAGTCCAAGCTTGAAAACAGGAAGTAAATGAGCTCCAACAATACAGCTGCAGACAGAACCTTGAGGTGCATGGGTTTCCATGTCTCCCAAACGGAAATCTGTGGCACAAACTGAAAGAAGTATCAGACCAGCTAGGCGTTGCCGAACTGACTAAAACGATGTCGAAGCGTCGTACAGGATGGGGGGCCCGGAAAGCCAGATAAGGTTCCTCCGATTCTCGTTCGTTTTACGTCCCGACTTACTAGAGATCGATGGCTCCAGGCAAGGGCTGTACTCAAAGATAACGCGTCGGGCATCTGGTTAATGGACAACTTAATAGCGTAAACAAAAAGATTGCTTTGACAGGCAAAGACAAATGCAGCGGAAAGACGTTATCAGTTTGTTTGGCAGAAAAGCCGAAGGATTTCTGTCAGGAAGCAACCCAGCGATCGCCCTATTCGAATTGACAATGACAATGATCTGGCTAAAATTAAGTAAACATTACGGAAGAATAAAGCTACTAAATAAATAAACACAACAATGGCTCGCGTTCATAATGAACCTACGTACTATGACAGCGCGTTATTCAGTCGGAGCTTCACTGATAAAGCAGTGACTGCAAAAACACTAAAATTGTTTCACCTAAACCAGTGGTCTCAAACTCATTTGAGGGGGGGGGGGGGGGGGGCACATAGCCCACACCGAAAACGTCGAGGGCCAACCTAAAAGGGTGTCGATGGGGAAAGGGGGGGGGAGGGGGGCCGAAAGATTTTAAGAAGAGACGTTGAGCTTTCTTCTTTTTGTAAACTCACAGTTTTGCCGCTGACATCTTTAGATTTAATTTGTTTATATGACTCCTTTGGGCCCTGACCTGATGGGATAATAAGAATTAAAATGACACCGCCTTTCCAACCTCCTGGCATAAAGCAACAAGACAGCAATACAGCGTCGTTCCCTTTGCTCAATTTACTTAGAATTAACCAAGCTCAACATTTATTAGAAAAAAAAAACAATCAGTTAATTTGACAGTGCTTGCTTTCCGGACGATTTTTATTATAACACTCTGAATAAATACTTCTCTTTCAATGCTGATATTTTTTGAAGGCTAGAATACCGATGTCGTGATTTCATCTTTGGCAGTTTCTCTTGCTGATCGAGAGTTCGCGCAGCCCGAGATAGCCCTTCAACGAACAGCTCGCGCTTGCAATCTAGTAGAATTGCTGTAACTTACAAAAAGCTGAGAAGCAAAAAATAAAGCGAAACAAAGGGCAAATAAACACAGATAGGTATAAACTATGTGAATGCGTTAAAAGTGCAGAAGTGCCTTTCGAGCGAAAACGAATCGAGGAAATCAGATCACTATGGTGCATGTCGCTTCTAGCGCTGGAGACACGGGAGCCGGGACTCGTAGCCGGTTGGTTGCCTGCGGGCCGCTTCCTAAAGAGTCGCGGGCCGCATGCGGCCCGCGGCCCGCCTGTTGGAGACCCCTGACCTAAACGCATGAACTCTGAGGAATAAATGTGATGAAGTATGTTTTCTTCTAGATTCACTTTGTACTCCGTTTGATCTTCTTGCGTTTACCGAAACGTGGTACCCAGGACAATCGGACATTGTGAGATTCCAAGATTATAAATGTGAAGTTATCTGCCACGAATCTCATCGTGGGGCGGTGTTGCCTTGTACATTCAGAACAAACTAAACTACCATGTACTGCATGATTTGACTTGTATGAATAATGATTTTGAATCTTTGGTTGTCGGTTACGGAGGTTGTATAATAGCTGCGGTTTACCGTCAACCCTCAGGTGCCTAAATGTTTTTTTTTTTTCAATTTTCTTGAAGAATTACTTGAGTATGTTATGTCAATAAATCAGAAAATAGTTTTAGCTGGAGACATGAACATTGATCCGTTGACGAATCGACCTGCGAGTGTAGCATTATTAGGAATCGCTCAAGCAAACGGATGGGAAAATATAATGAGCGTTCCCACTCGCATAACTGAAGGTACGGAATCACTAATCGATATTTGTTTAACGAATTACCAAAAAACTGATGTATTTTCTGGAGTTCAAATGCAGATCTGAGCGACCATGCACTTATCATTTTCTTGCTTCTTTCCTCAACACAACTCACAACACAAGCTCCTGTACAAAAACCCAGTATTTTTCAGACTCATAAACGTAACCACTTTGGAAGGTTTCTATAACTTTGTTTCGACAGAAAACCAGGATGATGTTTTTAAGGAACCTAACCCGACAAAATCTTACGATATTTTTATATCAAAGCTTCAAGAATACTATGTTAAAGCTTTCACAAAAGCGGAAATTAAAAACATAAAAAGTCAAGGAAGCCATGGGTAACGCTGGAACTTTGCAACTGAATGAAAGCACGTGATCAGATGTTCGCAACGTTTATCAAAACTAAAAATAAGAGTTTTCTTAGGGAATATAAAAAATGCAGAAACAAACTTTGCCTGGACATTAAAAAGGTGAAGATAAACTTTTTATATATCTACGTTCTCTGAAATTTATAAAGACCCAGCTAAGCTGTGGAATACTATAAGAAAATTAATGTCAATAAATCCGGTTTTCTTCCCTGAAGAACTTAAAATAGATGGTACTCTAGATACGCAAGCTTTATTGGCAGATAAATTTAATACACATTTTTTGTCATCTGGTGCCTGTGAATGAGTGACCGTATATGATAACCATTAATCATCTGTTCCAGTATTAAGCTCAATATGTTTAGAACGAACAGGTGAAACAGAAGTTCGCAACATACTAATGTCCCTAAAAAATAACTGCGCTAGTGGTGCTGATGATATCAAGGTTACCGCTATTAGAGCAGTAACGAAGTTAGTGTTGACTCCTCTTGTTGATATTTGTAATAAAATAATGGTTTCTGGTATATTCCTACAAAAAATGAAAATTGCTGAAGTCAGTGTCATCCACAAGGGAGGCACATATGAGAACCTTAATAATTGCAGGCCTATATCTGTACTACCACTTTTTTCCGAGGCTGTAGAAAAAATAATTAATTCAAGATTTTACAGGTCTTTTACTATTAACACTGTTATAACTGACAAACACTGGTTTTCAGAAAGGGAACTCAACCGAATCAGCCATAATATATATGAAAGACAAAATATGTACTAATATAGAAAACCATGCATATACCATTGGGATTTTCCTGGATTTCAGAAAAGCGTTTGATTCAATAAAACACAAATTTTTACTGGAGAAACTATCGGCGTACGGAATCAGAGGTAATGAACTAGAATTAATTCGCAGCTGTTTATATTCGCGTTCTCAATATATGGTACTTAATGAATTTCAATCTCAAGTAGCACCGATAATATATGGCGTTCCGCATGGTTCCATACTGGGACCTCTATTATTTCTAATTTATATAAACAATATTTTGCATATACCTGAACCGCGTGATATTATTTTATATGCCGTTGATACCAATGTCTTTTTTTTTCTAATTGGAAATCTGGATCAGCTAGAGGAATTTGCAAATAGTTGGCTCAGTAAATTATTATTGTGGCTAAAGCACAACCAGCTTAATCTTAACACTAGTAAAACAATGTATGTGTTGTTTAGATAAAAAAAAACCGATTTAGCGTACATTGAACATCTTTTTTGACGGGGAAAACATTAAAGGCGTTAAATATCACAAGCTTCTTGGTGTATGGTTCGAAGAAACACTTAGTTGGACTGTACACATAGAAAAAAATGAGGGTTGATATTGCAAGAGCAATAGGAATATTGAACAAATTCCGACAATTACGACCAAAAAGGGTGAAACTGCACTTATATTATTCGCTGGTCTACTCACGCTTACAGTACTGTATGTTAGTATGGGAACCACCACACAAACAAATAAGGAAAAACTATTTTGCAAAAGAAGGCTGTTCGATTTATTGAGAACCTTGAAAGGTACGAACACTCGTTCTCAGCATTTCAAAAGTATAAAATATTAAATATAGATCAAATCCTGCTTCTCAAATTATCTATTTTTATTTTTAATAAAACTAGACAACACGAAGCGCGCTTTCTTTATGTCTTCAATCAAACCTTGGCAAATTAGTCTTAGAAGTGCACAGTATACGAAACTCAGGGTTCGAACTAATTACGGTACACAGCACCTTACATATCTCGTACCAGATCTACTAAACCAACACCCAAACATAGCAGAAATGGCCCAAGCACACATCTCGTTTTTCCATTTAAAAAAAAAGGGTTGTAGAATATTCGCGACTCCAGCGACCTATAGGGGGCGCCACCACCAAACAAAAATTGCGGCTGAGTCCAGGTCGTGGCGGCTCGGCCGGGCCGCCTGAACAGGTGGCGCGTTCAATTTAACAGATTTTCTTTTGTTTAATGCCCAATTTTATAGGTATTTGAACTGAGACGGTTAAGTGTAGCCGGTGCAGATAAACTTGCAAAGCATAGTTGTGTTTTGCCTGTGTTTTTTTTTTTTTTTTTTTCTTTTCGTGTCAAATTTTTGTTTCGGAGATTTCGTTCAAAACCGAAACTATGGGCTCCGGAGAGACGTTAATATACTAATCAGTCTTGATCATCTAAGGAAGGCGGTGGTGACTATAGAATTGTTCCACAGAGTGTAACTTTTCAGCTAACTCGCATGCCTCGACGATGCGACTTATCTTTCCGCGAAATCGAGCTTTTGTGCGTACCCGCGTTTACGAAACAGCTCCAGTCGTCTGCTCGGCCAACAACACAGGCTGCAGGAAAATTACGAAAATTAAGCAACCGCTTCTTGAGCCAAGGACCATGTTAACCCGCCGGCGCCCCACTAAGCAGCTGATACTCGTATTTCAATTCAGGTTTTAGTAGCAATCGAGAAGTCATTTTGACGAGTGGGTTATGTATTATATTACGTACTATGTCCCACTAAAGCGATATTAGTATATCCTTCGGGTTGAAATATGAGCTAAGTTGACTAGCTATTATGTGAGCTGCTGAATAAAAGTATATTTGACAGACGGAGACATACTACTTAAACTTAGCCAAGTGGTTCTATAGCCGGCAGCACGGGGACAAACTGAAGAGAGTCTTCATTGAAGATCCACGCAGAACCTCTCTGCATTGAACTTTGCTTCGAATCCTGAACGGAGAAAATTAGTATTTTTTTTGTGGCCGGTCAACCTTACCAATGTAGACGTATATTGCTCCTGGCTTCGACGCCCTCGTAATATAAATATTGGAGGCGCGATAGGTCAAAATGCCGTGACAGCATCTAACGTTGCGAGACTTGTCTCCCACCTTTTGAAAACAGATAATTTCCCTCATTCATCATTTGCAGCGAGCAAGTTTTCCTGGATCAAGTAATTGCGAAATCAGCCCAACTCTTTCAGTGTGGTCCAAAGGCTTTTTCGGCGAAAAGCAGCCAAGATGAATAGCCAACGCACCGACCGGCGTGGGTGACTCAAACTTAAAGCTAACCGAACACAACCAAACTCAAGAAACGCAGCTATCGAACCTTCCCATTCACTTGACTGCAACATTGATGTTCCCTCCAGTATCAGTTACCAAGCAGTCGTCACTTTGAATGTGATTCGAGACAGAAAAGAAATCAAAAAGTTTTTCCGTTTCCAAGAAATCGAAAGCACGCGACCGCGTGCTGTGGAGTAAACGGGCTTTTAAACACGTTATAGAATAAAACAATCTACTGAGGCTTCACCACACTAATGATCACTCAGGCAAACATAAATATCCGGACCTTCGTCAAATTACATTGTTCGCTACCGCGCAGACAACACGTCTCCGCGAAAGCCACCAGAGACGCGGAGGGGAGCGGAGCGACCTGGACCGGCTGGTTCCCGGTTTTCCCGCTTGGCGGCGTCCGTTTTGCTGGAGTCGCGAATATACTAAATCACTCATAATCTGCAGTTAGTACGAGGTTGACAGTTGTGCGTTGTTGTGTTTGTTGTGGATTTTAAAATTGCTGTATCTTTGTATATTTATTCTGTTTATGTTCCTGTGTCTCCTCCGAGTGCTGTGAAAAAGGGGCTGTAGCCTCGTCAAAAGACGACTCGTCTTCTTTTGCCCCAGCCCCACAGACCCTTTTTGTGCCTGAAATAAAAGATACCATACATATACAGTATATATATATATATATATATATATATATATATAGGCATGTTGGCTTGGAGGCCGAAGGCGTAGATAACAGATGCAAGGTGACGGTAGAAAACAAACCAGGAGGATTTTATTCGACGTTTCGACCTCAGGCAGGTCTTCGTCAGGAAGGTCTTCGTCCTGACGAAGACCTGCCTGAGGTCGAAACGCCGAATAAAATCCTCCTGGTTTGTTTTCTACCGTCACCCTGCATCTATATATATATATATATATATGTGTGTGTGTGTGTGTGTGTGTGTGTGCGTGCGTGCGTGCGTGCGTGCGTGCGTGTGTGTGTGTGTGCGTGTGTGTGTGCGTGTCCGGAGGAAGAGGAAGGAAATATAGTTCTCACATCTGGAAACTCCTCTGTGTCTAATTTCTGCCGGTGCCAGGGAACAGGACAGGAGGAGCAAGGCAGGAGAATGGGACAGCGTTAGAGTCAACACTTTAACGAAGCACGTGATTCTCTCGATGTCATCCTTCTTGCTCTCGGCTCTGTCGAAGACCGCTGGGCGTTTTTATTTCCCCAGCACTAGTCTTGACCGTGCTCCCCCAAGATGGCACAGTAGAACAGCGAGTGCGCGTCCCTCGCGCCAATGGGATGTTTTCCTGCTTGACTAATATGAAGTCCTTCTTTGTCTTGCACGAAATATTTGATGAGTGCTGTAGGCGAGAGATAGAGAGCTACCACAAGCAAACCGTTGTCGACCCTGGCGGCACAAAATTTGGCAACTTCGTCTGACATGCCACAGATATCGATGGGTAAAGCACAAATCCGTACCTAAGTACGGATTTGTGCTTTGTCACAGGTCACTTGGCTAACTATTACACCACGTTTCCAGATTTGTCACCCTGTGATTCGCGAATGGTAATAGCGCTTGCCTGCATAACGGGTAGATGGCATCATGATAAAATACAAAGAGCGCAAAAAAAAAAAAACAATGTTGAAAAAGAGAGGACACGTAAGACAAACGAGCGCTTACTCGCAACTGAAGTGTTATTAAGACTTGAGAAAATACGCAGATAGTTCCTTTCACTGGCTGCACATACCTAATTCAATTACCGTCCCCCACCCCCTTTTTGCCGGTTCTAATCTACAAAACGTTTTTGTTAACACAGCCTTCAAGGTGCGCGTGGCCCTGTCGCAGATAAGAATGCTTCCTCAGCATCTGTCAAAGCAAGAGACGGGTGACTTATGCAACCATCACCCAACGTTTTGATAATAAAAGCTTCTAAGACCTCCCTCACTCTCTGCTACTTAACGCTTTCCCTACCATGGACGACCTGAGTTCGTCCACACTGTTTATACCGCTCCTCCCGAAGACGAGCTGGGCTCGTCCACGTTGATTCGGGCTCCAATACGCTACCATGGACGAACTGGGTGTCACAGGAAGGCGGTAGGCCTCCCGAGTGACGGTGTGAAAGAAGGGGAGCGCTGACCGAGCGATAGGTCCACGCTCTGGTGGAGAGTCTTGCCGATGAAAAGAGACGGAGGCGTGTGTAGGATATATAAATGAAGTTTAATTTGACAGAGGTATACAAGATAATTAGGCGCTATATAATTATCAAAAATCACGTAGACACCAAACGGCAGATAGCACAGGTACAGACAGTATAACGGTTTACAATTTCATGCTCGGGGTTGCCTAGACAGTACTAGAAAAATACTAAGTTTAAGAGAGTCCTAATGGTAAACTAAAATAGGAGAATAGGTGAGTGCAAAGAAAAAGTCTCATCTGGCTTAGAGGTGCTGGATTCTCCCTGCGCTGTCCGCCTGAGGTGGAGAAATTCCGGCGGGTGGCTTGGCACACCGTGGGCGCGGCTCACTGGCACCGCACGCCCACTTTTTGCGGTCGCACACTCACTGGAAGCTTCGTCCGGTGCCTGGCGTGCGGCCGTCGACAGGGTCTCGCCGCATCCCTCGACGTCGCGATGCGTCCGTTTGCCTTAGAGTTCTCTCTCGGACTGCCAGTCCTGGCGACCCCGCGGTTCCCGCACTCTCTTTGTTCCTACGGTAGGTTGTTGCCCCCTCGGTCTGACCCCTGACCCTAAAGCAGGGTTCTTCTAAACACTAAGACCCGCCAGGCAATTTGAGTGCTGACGAAAAATACATTCCAACAGCGAGCCGCCAGCTCACCTCGTAAATCTGGGGCTGCAGAGACGAGTGTACCCCCCAAAACCACTCTACGTTGTGTATACCGAGAAAACACCGAACATGCGGTCGCTTCAACGAAGCGCTTCCTGCGTAACCTGACACGCGCCTGGCCGCGAGCTCATCCGCCGAAGGCGGTCGTTTACTTCCCTGGCCATTATTCTTCCGCAGACGTCAGCCCGACCTCCGTCGGTTTCTGGAACAGCCCGTTTCTGTGACACTGGGCTAGTCCACATATTTCTAGTGAGCTTTGCCGTGGATAGATGGCGCTTCGCAAAAATAGAAACCTGGTAAATTTCTCAATTGGGCAGAAAATTATTCCAACGCAGTCAACAGGGGATTTAAAAATGGCGACGTCAACTTCTGGTCGCTGCGTTCGTAGTGACGATCTTGCCTCAAATTGGGGCGGAAACGAAGATATTGTGACGTCTCTTCAGGTTCAGAAGACGAGGAAATGAATCTTTCATCGAACAGCGAGAGCAATGCAACTGAGGTATTGGATTTGAGCTCAGACGACTCCGATTTCGATGTGGACATCGTGTCGGCGTGTCGGCATGGACTAGAATCAATGTAGAAAATCCCCCTCCAGCCCCTCCACGTTTCGCGTTCACTTTGCGTGAAATGTGGTGTGAATTGTCTACAGTACTGCTACGCCCGGTCTGAACGTCCATGTGCCAGGTGATGTGAACTGTCTGCGGTAATGCAGTGAAGCGGAACTTTAGTTCCTTTTTCTTTTGCAGTATGTTCGAAAATTTCTTATATAATAAATATTTTGGCATTTGTTTTTGGTCTTTGTATGGCATATTAAATTTATGGGCCACATAAAAAAATTTGGTATTTTCAAATGTTTTTTTTTCAATCTTTTTCAAAATTTGAAAACTCAAATATTAATGTTGCTAAAAACAGGAGCACATTCACACCTGCTGAAGTGGACTGCTAAGTGGCCAGACGGAGTGTTACGGAGAGGGTTTGAGTGCTCCCTCAGTCTATCATTAATACAACGTCCAGTCTGGCGCACAAAGGCCTTACCACAAGACAACGAAATGCAGTACATGACTCCGACTCAGCAGTTAACAAACTTGTTTGCATGTTTATTTACACAGAAAAAAAAGAAACGCACTTTTCTTCTCTGATACGTGAACCTGCTTGCACGACTGCATCAATGTTTCTGGTGCGCTGAAAACAACTGGCACATCATACCACACAGCGACGTTGTTTACACTATGGGAGACACCGTGGAAGTACGGGAGTGCCACTGGCCCGATAAATTTCCTTCGTGGTGCACGATTTCTTAGCCCTCTCAGACATTTTAGCAAAACCCCCGACACTTCCTCCAGCACCCGTGAAAGAAAATCTGCCTCTTTCGATTTTTCTATCTGGTCATGAAAACTTCCTTTTGCTCCTTGACGGCACGACTTGCTCAATGCCGATCCTAGGCAGGACACTGCAATACCCCTCTTTACGAGTTTCGAGTGTGCAGACTCAAAGGGTAGAAGCCCTAGCTTCGAACGGGGACTCTATGTCCAACACACATGGTTTCGCATAAAACAAAGTGACAGATGTAAAAATTGCAGACGGTCGTCAGGAGATGATTCAAAAGTAAAAATAAGCCGCTTTCCCTTGTCTCTGAAAATGGACATCGCACGTTCAATGGCATCCATTCTGGTAATGTCATTGACAAAAATCAAGAAATTATCTACTAATCTCAACACTCTTTTTACACCCTCACTCTGCAGGGGGCCCTCCAGAGAAACGTCAAGTTAGCCAAGAAAGATATCGCTTAGAGCCGGAGCTACGCATGTGCCGATGCAAATTCCATTCCGCTCAACAAAAATTCCCCCTTCTCACTCGACCAGGAGGAGGAGGGGAGATGCCTGCTGGCATCTCTACTCCTTTTCCTCTCATCCTCCTCCCCTCCAACCCCTCTCCTTCTCAACCTCCTACCTCCTCCACTTCCTCTCCTCTTCTCCCCTCCTCCTCCTTCTCCGCCTCTGAATTATGAAACTGTATTCGTGTTGAGGCCATGTGACGACAGTTTTCCCGCTAACTTCAGCAGGAAATTTTACTCATTAAATTTAGCGGGTTAAGTTCCTCGCTTAATTTAGCGGGGAAATGGACGTCACGTGACCTCAACACCAATTCAGTTTCCTCGAGAAATTTTGCGGGAAAAATAACTTCACGAGTTTGTGTCAAGTCACCCAGTTGTCGAGCAGACCGGCCGCGCCGACGTTGAAACCGAAATCAACCAAATTGAAGCGACCTAATGGCGGCGAGTGTCCCAGCGCCCAGTGACGATATTTGAATGCGGCTCATAGATTGGACCCAAGCATTCCGTGGGCACTCGATTTGGGCTCGTGATAATCGTTAGCTCGAGAAGCATTCGGGTAGTGGCCCGTGTCCAGTCGCTGCAACGACGACAGTAGCCGAACCATAACAATGCCTGGAACTCAGCCTGTGTCCTGTGCCTTGCCAACCCCAGTGCGTGGCTATGATCAACATTGGCGGCATATAATCGACCCCAGATTACGTGGCCGCTTGTTCTGGCTGCGAGTTGAGGGGGTCAACTCTCCTTTTTTTTGTGAATTATTTTTTGAGAATTTGATTGTCTGTGGTGAAAAACGAAAGACTGTATTACGGGTAATTAGCGTTAGGGATCTGTTCTAAGCGGTATTTGCGCAAAGTACAAACAGCGTTGCATCGCCCTTTTAAGGTCAGCTGTAGATGCTCCGCGTCCAGCGCGAGACATCACACAAAAGACAGTCTGTATACAAATTCGAAAGCGAGTCACCGCGAGATTCGTGTTTCGAATGCCGCATAGCAATGAGTTCAAGGAGGAAACTTGGCAGCCGGCATTCGAACCACGCATATCACGGTGACCCTTGTTTGTAGACTCTCTCTTGCATAATGTATGAGCAGCCTCACCCCTGCTCAAGGCGCACGCTAAGCCAAATGATCCAAAAGGCAGCAGGTGATTTTACGTTGCGACAGGATATAATTAATTTATTCAAGTGCAAAAAAACATCTATCTCGCAGTATAATAACCGTGGCTTAACAAAGCGAATTGAGCGCTTCATTTTGAACAGTTTAAGTAAATTTCCTGCGTGATATATTTTGTCATATATGGGAGTTTGATGCTGCAAGAGCCCCTAACGGAAATAAAACTGTTATTCTTCATGTGTATCTAAGTTTTGCAACAATAAACTGCCGGGCTCTAAGTAAGCGAGGTTCACGGAAACCCAATTAAACCTCAGAGACGAAACTGCATTCGCTGAAAGAGTTCCGTATCTGACAGTTAATTAGTGGAAACTAATTAAAACCCCTTGCGATAAATGTTCCTCGACAAAGCATTTAAGATGGCACCAAACTTTTTCCCGTACTCGTGCAAATTTATTTTTGCATGGCAATCCGACGGGTAGGAGGTTTTTCAAGCCTTCTGCGGAATGGTGATTTATCTATGTCACAATCACCCTGCACACACTGTCTCCGTAAAATAAAACGAGTACTTGGAAGTTTATTTGCGCGCAAGGGTAGTTCAAGGTTGACAGGGACTTCGTTCATAACAAACAACTCAACAAGGGTAGCATAAGAAAACTTTCGGAGCACGTCCACATAATCCTTCTTGAGTATGCAGCGCCCAGAACGACACACTTGATGCATGCGCAGCAATTCCGGCTATCACAGCGGTGAGCAATATCTTCCTTGTAGCTGCGGAACAGTGGTGAAAATTCAAATCTCGACATAAGATTTAAAATAAACCAGGTGAACGTTTGATAACATAGCAAGCACAGTATGGGGAGCAAACGATGTTACGGACAAAAGAGTACGACGTGTGTTAATTTAGCGAAGAACGATGGCCGCTGGAAAACGAACCTCGCTGACAGGTTCATTCGACGACTGTCGGGCACCAGTTTTTCTACGCCAAAGAAATCAGGCAGTTTCCAAAATGGTGGTAGTGGTGCCTGGATGCCATAGGGGAACACTTTAAACACATAACCTAGTTTGCTGCTTGCCAGATTTGCCATTTCTATCGCAGGAATAAAAGTCAAGGTTAATTTTCTACGAACCTTGCAGATTGCACCAAATGTCTAGTGCATGAAAGATAATATTGTTAATAAGCATTTAATGCAGGGGAGCAAGCGGGCTGCTCAAGAATAACGACAATAATAAATGGAGAGGGGGTACATGGGGTACAAAGGACAAAAACGAATCTCGAAGGCCCGCTAGGTGAATGAAGAGCGACCGGAAAATGTTTGCCTCGTCCTGGTATCGAACCAGGGACCTCTCCATTTTCAGTGGAGCTCTCTACCAACTGAGGTAATCATGACTTAGACATCGGTAGAGTAAACGGGTTTAACAGCTGCTAACATTTTAACACCAACGAGGGTGAACGCCTTGCATTTTAAGCTTATGAGGATAATGGAATTAATAAAAAGGAGCAAGCCAACTGGACAGCAATAACGATGTTATGGAGAGGCATCTCGTACGATGTCAAGACCAGGCGGATTTTTCGGTCGCGCACCATTCACCTTGCTCTGTTTGGAGATTCGTGTTTTTTTCTTTATGCCTCTTGTTCCCCTTCTCCAGGGATTGTTACCGTTATTTTTCTCTAGCTCGCTTGCACCTTTCCATTAATCGCATTATCATCATAACAGTTATAGCTTATGCAAGGAGAGTCATGCGGCAACCTACATCTTTAATAGAGACAGGCGTTCTTCAACGTCCATGGCTGGTTGCCGATGATCGAACCACAGGAGCACGGGTTCAGCTCGCGCACCTCAGAGTTCACTTGCCGGTCACGCCTGCCGGTCATGCAACCACGGCATTATTGTATTATGCAATAGTGATCACTATATCACAATAACCTTAAAAACGTTCACCTTGTTGGTGTTCCACAGATTTGTGCCTATCTTAAATACTCTACTAAGATATTGCATTTCAAACACAATTGTTAGTATTTCGGTATCTTGCAAATACATTTCGTCTAAAATATGTGCTACTCTATTTTAATTAAATGTCTTACTATCTTGTACTCAGTGTCTAAAAAATATTTTTCAACAATCGATAATATTTGTCGCCGGAACAATCTACGAAACTTGTTATCCAGGGCAAAGTCGAACCGATTGCAGATTTGGAGGCACACGAGCAAACACAGCACAGGAAACAAGGTTGGAGCAAAACACAGTTTCCGAAGGCCAACAAAAGACAAAAGGGATATCCCCAAGTACGCCCGCCTTTATGTGTACTCTTGTCCGCGTTCTTTATGGTGCTTTTTATTGGCATGGGACGTTTGAAGCTAGCAAATGGCTGGTGACATCTTCCGGGTTTTACACCTTTTCCTAAATCTCTGGTTCAGAGTTCTTGGGTTGAAAATGCGCCAGCACGTTTTCAAGTGAGCGCAAACACTCCCTCGGCCAAGGACGCTAGATCGTGGTGTCTTATTGAGCTGCAGTGACCTAGATGGGGTTTCCCCAAAGCCGCTTGTGTGCCTATTGGGGTTTGACTTTTGCTCCCAAGCTCGTTCCGAAGCGTTTCTTTTACCTCCTTCCGAACGCGCACATTGTCTCATTTTCAGAATCCTGGAACTCTGTTTCCCGCCAGATTTTCTGTTCGGTTTTCTGGACAATCTTTCGTGTTACTTGTGTTTCCCTCTTGACCTTCCTAATATATATGGCAGGAGGGGGACGAGAGGACGTGGGTAGGAGGAGAGGAGGAGGAGGAGGGCGTACCCTTCCTTCCTTACCCTCCCCTCCTCCTCCTCAAGAGCTGCGCTCTAATTTTGCACTGCAGAGATTTGTAAACTTTTTTTCAATGTATTTGTAATCTACTCAAGATAATTGTTGATTAGAGTAACTTAGATACTACTCTACATATATTTTCAAACGGGTATTTAGTATATTATCTTAAATACTTTTGTTGAGTATTTGACACAACACGGGTCTTAGACTGGTAGCAGTTGTTAAGTTTCGTTCGCCCTACCGACGTGTCCTTTTTGATTGCCTCAGTTGGTAGAGCGCTCAACTGGAAATGGTGAGGTCCCTGGTTCAATACCAGCACAAGGCGGATTTTTCCGGTCGCGCACCAGTCACCCAGTTGTTTTTGAAGATATGTGTTTGTTCTTTGTCCCCCTTGTTCACCTTTTCCAGGGATTATTATTGTTCTGCACAATTGTTCTTAAAAAAATGTTTTAACTCTTTTTTTTTTGCGGAACTTACTTGATTGCCACAATCAAGTAAGTTCCGAAAAAAAAAAGAGTTAAACTTTTTCTTTCTTTTTTTTAAGTTGAAGTATGCATTTTTATTACTGATTTAACCTAGTCGTTCCGCTGGTTCCGAAGTGTCAAATGCCATCAGGGCCAAACCTACAGAGTGGCCAGAAAGAAATATGAGTGTTGTGCCTATATCAAATACTCTATACCTGTTTTCACCTCAAGAACCATAGTAAAAAAAGTCCGGCTTCTCGCGGAGCATTACTGATTTCCCCCTTTATGTAAAGAATTGAGATAGGATTGATTGCAAAGAATTGAGATAGGATTGATTGCAAAGAATTGAGATAGAATAGAATAGAATTGAGATAGATAGAAGAATTGAGGTAGGTGATTTCTAGATTAGTCTTATGTTGTCTTATCAAGACGCACACGTTCCAAACGCCAAAAGCATCGCTTTTTCCTCCGACAACCAAATCTCGTAACAACTACTTCGTGCCGCGTATGAACAATGCGCAAAACTTGTTTTTTTTCTTGAGGTGAAAACGGGTATAGTCAACACACTGTATTTAATCATTTTTGGTAGTAATTTGGTGTCTTGCAAATATATTTGATTGAGAGTATTTGGCACTTTATCTTAATTGAATTTCTCAGCACCTCGTAGTGGTTATCTTTCAAATATACTTCAATTTTTAACAAAAACTTATCACAGGTGGGTGATTTCATTTGAATTCGACCAAACTTATCGGGGGGGGGGGGGGTCTTTAGATTTAATCGTAAAAAATATATATGATACCCGAATCCTTGTGATGAAAGAAACTGCCTTTGAAAAAAATTAGAATTGTATAGTTTGAGAGAAAAAAATTCTGAGGCGCTGCAGGGTAGAAAACGTCAAAATCCCAATTTGATTTTATCTCGAATTTAGCCGCCATTTACAAAATATCGAATTCTTGCAGAATTATTATATTTATTACGCAATATTTACGCAGACTTGGCTATTTTTAGAGGTAAATTTCTGTCTTCTGTTATTTTAAATTAATTTTCTAAAAAAATCTCAAACATGCAACCTAGAGCAAGTGTGACGCAACTTCGGACAGTTATATAAAACGAACGGTAGGGCGCAATGACGTGAGACAGATATCTGTGCGTAGCTATCAATGTAAGCTATCGATTGACATGTGTTTCCTGGTTATTGTGTTTACCGTGTTGTTTTTATTCTGCCACAAATATAGACAAAAATAAAAAATATGCAAATTTTGAAGTCAATTTTCTCAAAAAAGCCATTTTTTATTTCGTTCATACTTTTTTTAATTTATTGCCCAGATTCTGTTTAATAACCGGGTATAAATATTGCTTGCCCTTTTTTTGTTGTAGTTTTAGGACAACCAGTTGAATAAGTCATTTTTATCGCGTAATACCAACCTCCGGCTCCGGTATGCGGGCTTCACCGCAACATTGATAATTGGCTCAGCAATATTAGATTTCACTGAAAACTACTTTACCCCGTTGAATTTTTACTAATATATTTTTAGAAAAATCAGTAACGTCATAAAGAAATGAGAGATGGCTGAATTGACGAAGTGATGTCTGCGAAGTCACAGCTTGCATTTTCGAACGTCGCCACGACAACGTTTTACTACTGAGGTTGCACGAAACTTATATATTTAAATTATTTGTTTGAACATTGTGCCGTGATAAACAACAACAAAAGTAAATTTAGTTAACATCAATGTTAACTAGCCTAAGCGAGTGGAGAGATCCAAGACGTTTCATCCGTTTCGATCATGTCGGGTTGCATTCTACGGCACTATCCAGTCCAGAAAAACAATATCCCCGTTTATGCGTTTCGGACAATCTTTATTTTATACAAACATTATCGGAAAATCGGCTCGAATTTTTTAAATTTACCGCATGGCATTCTTTCGCCTATCCTTCATTGGCCCTTAGTATTCCGAGGTACGTGAGAAAAAAATTGACTACATTTTGCCCATCCTTCGGCTTTTGGACTACTTGTTGCATACGTTTAAATTTTTTGGGCTACGCACAGCATATCGGAAGTTGCTTTTCAGCTTACAGTAATCATACTCTTTTGTTGGCAGTATGCAATAAAACATTCATAGGTAACAGTTTAACAAAATCACTCTATTTATTGAGTAATTTATTTGGGCTAACAAGGCACACCTATATAAACACATAATTTTTCACAGAAGCACAAATGTACAAGAAGAGGCTTTAACAACAAAACAAAACAAAGCCGTAGATCATCTGAGAGTTCCGCACGTGCACCACAGAGGTTCATGCATTAAGACGAAGATAGAACAGTTCGCTCAAGCTGCACTTCGCCCCTTTCGCGTCGCCACACGTGCGAAGCGCGGATGCCTTTCCGAGTCGGTACGCAACTCCACTCTGTTTTCTTGATTCCGCGGAAGTCACTCACCTCCTTCTCGGTTAAGTTCATGAGAGTTACGTTTTTGACACGCCTTCCAACCTTGTCCACAAAATCTACTGATGTTCGGACGAGCTGCTCCTCCGGTGAACGGAGGTTGTGCACCGTTGCGTGGTGTTTGAGAAGCCCTCCAACCCCGTCACAAGAGTTTTTACCATGCCCAGAGGCAGAAAATATCCACTTCGATTGGGTATGGCCCACTCGTTCGAACTCATGCAGCTGAAATCTATTTTTAAAATGAGCAGGTGCCCCGTCGGATATGTACGTTAGTGAAGCATAAACTGGGATGTGCTGCTCCAGTCAGTCTTCTATAAATCTCAGAGCCAGCAGCGCATGGGAAGTGTCATGACATAAGTCCTCACAGACAACGCCGAAGCATTTTGAGCCTTGCGACGTGGATGCCACACACGTGAACACAGAGAGCTGACGCTTGTGCCAGTGGTACTCCTGTATCTCGTGTGGCAAAATTACCGTCCAGTTCTCCGCAAAATCGAAGTGCATGACGATGTGTCTTGAGGTCACACGAGACTTCTCAATCCGTATGGCTTCCCGTTGTGTCCTACGAATAAAATCGTGCGTGGAAAACCTTGTGGCCCATTTCTGTAGCTCTTTCAAAAAGGCGCTGGAGTCGGCAGTCTTGCTTATCAAATTACCATTCTCCCATGTGAAAAATGTAATTTCCTCTTCAGGTACCATTTCCAGTGATTCTAAGGAGAGTCTGTCAGTCGAGGGGCAGTCTTTGCATTCGCCTCTGAAACATTCGGACGAGGGTTCAGGGCAGAGGCACAAAGCGAGAATCTCCTCTTTTGTTATTTTTTCTTCTCGCATGCTGTTCAGGGTGGAAAAGCACAAATCGAAATTCGTACAGCACACACATGCACAGACAGTCTGTTCAGGGTTTAGCTTGACCCACTTTGGCCGCAGCGAGTAAAATTTAGTCAGACCTAATTTTGAGTCCGGGTTTGCTTCCTTAAACAGCCTGTACGTCTCTCGGACAGACCTTGTCATATACCGCTTCACGACTACATGTTCTTCGCCATCCTTCAGAAGCTTAACAGCATCTTTTTTGTTTGGGCTCTGCCGAGAACAGTCGAGATCGTCGTCGGTGTAATATTGCGTGGCTGCCCGTATGGTGTCCTCGCTTATGCTTCCACCGTGATAAGGCTCCGGACGCTCCCATACGCCGAACCGTTCACGAAGCTGCTTTGATTTCTTCAGAAGGTACTTCGATGCCTCAGGAATTAGCCGTTCTACCTCCCTAGTGGCTACGCCCTTGGGCACAAGCGTGAGGAGCTGACATCTCTCCTGGTAAGATGCCGCCTTCACAAAGGCCTCTCTGATGTTTGCCCACCACCCGTCGCAGCCGAGGCATGGTTGATCACTGCGAGAACTTGACCCACTTGTCTCCAAGGTATATGCAGTCGCCAATTTTTTTCGTACCTGTCGGCTGTGTGATCCTTCAATCTCCCGCTGTTTTCTTTAAGCATATGCCTGACGGCTTTTCGGGTTTACTGTAGAAGGCATGCGCAAAGGAGTTGTTTCAAGCCCAGCAGCAGAAATCTCTTCGTTAAGACCTTCCACTACTTCGTGCTCTCCGATGCAGCTTGCTGGAGAGCTCGAGCACGGATCACTGACAGATGATGAAAGCTTCTCACCGGTGTACTGGAAGCAGTTCTGGCAGGGCACGTCATCCAACGCAAGAGCCGCGGCTTTCGATGGAGGCAGGATCATCTTCAAGGCGTCTACGTTGAGATCGGTGACATAACGAAAACGTCGGTTGCGGTATACCCTTCGCTTATGTCTCTCGAAGTAGTCCGCGCAACTCTTTCTTTTAAAGCTGAAAACTGCAGCCATGACTGAGTTCAAAATAATGCGTTCATTCCTCGGGAGGTTCCGGCTTTCTGCTTTCTACGCAGTTCCGCAGTTCTCTTATACAAATTCATTGCTGCAAGCCCTCTTCTTATATTTGTTTTATTCTCTTATACTAGATGAGTTTGTCAAATATAGACACTGATTAGCGAATCAACCTAAGGGCGCCAGAAATGTCATGGTGCGTGTTATTCGCTTACAAGTAAAAATAAATAATGGATAAGAGAAACAGACAGACCATAGCACCAGGGGCTCAAAGAGGACTACAAACATTAGTTCCGGAGAAAAGCGCTGCAACGAAGACACAAAATGATAAGCCAACCAAACCTTCCTTTTTGTTCTGATGCTCTTGCCGACACTGTGGCCATGTTTGTACTGGTGATAACTTGCCACCCTTGAAACAAATAAGTATCCGCAAAAGCTGTATGTATACAGTTACGACTCCATCGACCGGCGTGATAATGTCTAGTGTTTACTGCATTTGTTTTCTCCTTTTGACAAACTTGACCCAGCCGAGCTACAGAAACTTCGGGCACCAAAGAGTCTCAAGCTTCCGCCCATAACTTTATTGGGAGAAGGACAAGGACTGCTTCACACAGTTCCACTTCACTGTGATGCATTGCGACAGCCTGTGACGACGCGAGTTCCACTCTAACAAGATTAGTATAACCCTCTTGCAACGGCGCACGCCGAGGTCAACTAAGAGTCGCATGGTAATCTTTATGATAAGAATCGCAGCCTTTTGCTGGCGCTCGCGAAGAGGTTACTGAACCTATACTTCACCTAACAACTGGACCAGTTGCAACTGATGTAATGAACATGGCTCTTTCTTTTGATGTAAAAACAAACATAAAGAAAAGCGCCAGAAAACGTGCATACCCAGCTGGTAAGCAACACACGGGAAATCAATTAAAAAAGTTTGAAAGAGAAAAAAAAATTTGCCTACGCCACTTGCCTTCTGTCATTTTTTTGTGACATTTCTTTTTTTGTAAAAAGTATATTACTAGGAATGCAACGAGGTAAAGTGGTTGTCAGTGAAATCTGATATTGCTGAGCCAATTATCAATGTTGCGGTGAAGCCCGCATACCGGAGCCGGAGGTTGGTATTACGCGATAAAAATGACTTATTCAACTGGTTGTCCGAAAACTACAACAAAAAAAGGTCAAGCAATATTTATACCCGGTTATTAAGCAGAATCTGGGCAATAAATTAAAAAAGTATGAACGAAATAAAAATGGCTTTTCTGAGAAAATTGACTTCAAAATTTGCATATTTTTCATTTTTGTCTATATTTGTGGCAGAATAAAAACAACACGGTAAACACAATAACCAGAAAATACATGTCAATCGATAGCTTACATTGATAGCTACGAACAGATATCTGTCTCACGTCATTGCGCCCTACCGTTCCTTTTATATAGCTGTCCGAAGTTGCGTCACACTTGCTCTAGGTTGCATGTTTGAGATTTTTTAGAAAATTAATTTAAAATAACAGAAGACAAAAATTTACCGCTAAAAATAGCCAAGTCTGCGCAAATATTGCGTAATAAATATAATAATTCTGCAAGAATTCGATATTTTGTAAATGGCGGCTAAAATCGAGATAAAATCAAATTGGGAATTTGACGTGTTCTACCCTGCAGCGCCTCAGAATTTTTTTCTCTCAAACTATACAATTCTAATTTTTTTCAAAGGCAGTTTCTTTCATCACAAGGATTCGGGTATCATATATAGTTTTTACGATTAAATCTAAAGACCCCCCCCCCCCCCCCCCCCCCGACAAGTTTGGTCGAATTCAAATGAAATCACCCAGGTATGTTTTACCGAAAGGAACCATTTTAGAAAATTTACTGTTGAGGAGCCTTCTAGTATGAAGATAGGTAAACGCGTGCGCAAGCTAGCGTGAGCCCTCCCTCCACCGAGGAAGGAAAAACCAGTCGGTTTTATTGAGCTGCAGTGAACTAGGTACACATTTTGCTAAATCCCTCAAGAACCCCAGCCTGCACTCGAGGAATCATGAGAATGGTGCTTGAATTACCTAGTGATCGCTAGATTATACCAATTTTCTGCTTACACACTTTTTTAATGTAATCCGGGGAACCGGAGTGATCCTGAATAAGCGTCGTGTAGAGTCCGAAGACCTGTCATGCCACTTTTACATTTTCTCGTCAATGTCAGCGTTTTTGATACTGTGCATGCGCGTGCATGTTGTGTGTTTGTAAGCTAATATCAGCGTACGGGAATCTGAACGAGAATAATCGTGTTCTAAAAGTTTTCTGCAGCTCAGTCAAGTTGAAGGGTGATTGGCACCCCTTCAACTTGGCTGAGCTGCAGAAAACTTTTACAACGCTATTATTCTCGTACAGATTCACGTACGCTGATATTAGCTTACGAACACACAAAATGCTATAAAAAAAACGCTGACTCCCAGCTAAATCCTGGTTTTGGTCGTTGTGAACTCTTGACTTTTTGAGCAATTCCTACTAAAACAAGCATCACTAGAATGATAATGTTGTTAAAGATTTATGCAGCTCAGCCAGGTTGAAAGGTGTATTGCATTCAAAGTGTCAAAATCGTTGACTTTGGCAAGAAATATCAGAAGTGATATAACTATAGTCGGTTGCAAGCTAAGAAAAAACCGGAAATGCCTTTCAGAGGAAAATGTAATCCTACGCCGAGAAACGCCAGCCGATCGTTTTCATGACGTCACGATTCCGTGGACCAATCGCGATCCTTTTGAAAAAAAAAAGTTCAACATGGCTGCTGGCCTTAGCAACGCGACGCTAGCTTCTCGTGACAATTATTTTGCTTTTTTGCACCGTGTTTTACGTGCCCGAGGTTACGCCACGAAATCTTAATGCTATCGGCTCGCGTTTGCAGCAGTTTTTGCGCGACAACGTGAGAATCCAGTGACGCTATCGCCAACGAAAATTTCGAAGCGGGCGCGAGGCTTAGCACTGCTGAGAGGTATGTTAGACGGTATGTTAGACAGTATCATGGACAGAAAATGAATTGGGAAGACGGTACATTGGACATGACTTTCTTCCTTTACTAAACAGCTATTTCGTTGACAAAAAACGTATTCTAACTAACTAATGAACTAAATAAATATTGCAGTAGTTTAAGACACGTTTCCTGGACGAAGAAAAAGCAACGTTGCTAGCGAACCACTTTCTCAACGGCGGAGGCACTTTAGATGGGCGCAATGCGCTTGTGGGTGGAGCTAAAAGATTGTTCTCAGATTGCATTCGACTATAATCTTTGAACTCTACACGGCGCTTATTCAGGGTGACCAGAGATTAAACTCAAAAAGTGTGTATCCATCGAAATGGTTCAAATTACCGGTCACAACGGAGCTCAAGGATCACCGTTTCTATGATTCCTCAAGTGCGGGCCTGGGCGCATCTGTATCTCGCAAGTGGTCTAGTGGGCTCCTCCAAAGACGTTTTTGTTTCTATTGTGGTTTACTTTCTTGCCTCCCAGTTCGGTCTCAGACGTTCTTTTCCTCTCCTTCCTAATCCGTGCATTGTTTGATCCCCAAACCCACAAGCCCCGCTTTTTTTTTGTTTCAGTGCAAAATATCAGAGTGGAACCGGCGCACCCCAGCTCAAAGTTGAACCGATTGCAATCTTCCACCGGAGACGACAAGACTCAAAACAGAAAATAAAACAGAACCAAATATGCAAAGTCAAAATGCCAACAGAAAAATAAACTGAAGAAAATTAGGAGTGGACACCATAATAAAACACACAATGTTTCATGGGTGTTCTTTTTTCTCTGCTTTTTTTACGTTTTACTTTGGCGACAATGCCACTTTATTTAGCCAGTCTAATATGTGGGGAACGCCAATACCACGACTTTGACTCATAAAAACTAAGATAAAAACAAACTAGGAAACAAGCTGAAAGCAGTATGGGCTGGGCTCTCAATATGAAAACAAAAAGCCCTCCCAAGGTCATGGGCCCTTCTGAATGGATTCCTAGAGATTTGTATCGGGAGGATATAAAAAACAACCACGAGGAATACAGCACTGTCTCTCCGTATCCGCTTGTGTCTTTCTTTTCTAAGTTTAAACATCCCTCATGTAGTGTTTGAGTAACCAACACAAGGAAGGCGCGGCAAGTGCCATGTTATTCACCTTTCTTTTTGTACAGTTACGATATATGTTTCACGTTAACTCCGGATATAGTAAATATGGCGCTAAGTAAAATGATGCGTTCAAGGTGCGAATCCACCTTTTTTCAAATATGTGCTACCACCTAGACACGACTGGGTTCGAGACTATGTGCATAACCTTCTCTATACTAACGAAGACTGGAAGTTCGACGACGGAGCCATAAAGTACCCGGTCGCAGATTTGGAACGCGAGCACAGAGCATCAAAGAGCCATTTCTCAGGGTACCTGAATGTCAGCGCACAGCTTTTACAGCGGCGAGGACCCGAAACACACTTTTTAGTTTCGGGAGAAGTGTGTTTCGGCGTCTCGGCGCAGCGGGGCGGCAGTCACGTAACCCGCCTCTCATTCGTTGTCTGCCGCTCCACCTTTTCCATTTCGGCGGCCGCTTCTCGTGGCGATCTGCCAGGCTTCCAAGCGGCTAGAAAACAACGCGCACGCGAGACCTCTCCCACCCAACTCCCACCAGTTCGACATTCCAAAAGTCAGCGACATCCTGTTTGCCCATTCAGCCGCTGTGACACGGATACGGCTCCCCCAAACTCGCCTTTGTCTCCATCGTGGGTTATGCTTATCTTCTGCCCCAGATTCACGTACTATCGAACCGATATTTCTGCGAAAGTTTTATTATATCCGCATCTCAATATATTTTCTTCAAAACACGTTTATCATCTTGTAAGATGCACCTGGCTTACTACTCGTTTTATTGAGACTGCAAAGAGTGACTCTGGGGTTTTGTTTGCTTTTGTTGATTGCAACTAAATATTTCTAGCGCGTTTTATTGAGACCGCAAAGAGTGACACTGGGGCTTTGTTTGCTTTTGTTGATTGCAACTAAAGATTTCTGGCGTTACTGAAGTCGATTCAAAATGCGCAATGTGAAGCATCTTCGAAAGTAATCCTCCCTTTTTGGAACTCTCGATTCGAGAGCTTCTTGGGTAGAAGATGTGCGGGTGTGGCACGAGCGAGCGCAACTATTGTGTTAGCTCCAAAAAGAGCCGAACTCATTCAGGAGCCTGACTTGAAACTCAACTCAGAACTCCACTCGTGCCCGGTTTTGCGCTTCGTAAACACACCTCGACTCCAAATGCTCCTCGACTCGGGAATCACTCGACTATTTACTCGAGAATCTCAAGGTAGCTCCGGCGCTGCCGATTTGAGTTTCGTGTTATGGCGGCTGCAAATCGTTCGCGAAGTTCGTTCTAAGCGTAAATTGGAAAATCTACGTCGACGCAAGCCACAGCGAATCGATACATGTGCCAAGACGATGTTTCAGGGACCGCCTGAACCCGCTGGAACACTTCATTGCGCGCGAATTCCTTGTGCGGTACCACTTCACGAAGGCGACCGTAGCGAGGATTCTGCTGTCTCTGCCGCTTGAGGAGAGCGCGAGTATTCAGTGCCTGCCGTCCTCACCAATGCTGTGGCTCTTCGTCGCTATGAGATTTTATGGTGTCGGGACCTTTCAAGTTGTTACGGGACCTTGTAAACATGCTGCAGCCGACATCGCATCGGGTTCTGGAGCGAATTTCTCGGCCCTTCGCACGGACTTTCTTCACCCACTTAGTGAAGTTCCTGAACGGCACGGCGAACTTTAACGCGTTCATGTGGGGCTGCCAGGACTGCTACGAAGTGAAGTTCCCAGGCGTGACTGGGTGAATTGAACAAGGCACCCGACGGTTCCGATGGCGAAGTGTTCTCGGAACACAAAAGGATGCTTCTCTATCAACTTCTAGGTAAGTTCACTCTTCTCGTTTGTGTTGTAAGTAGTGTCGTACTTCATTACATCAACTGTACGACGAGGTGTGGTATCACAGGTGTAAACTCAGACGGGACGATATCGATCAAAAATTTACAACAAATTTGCATTTTGTGACAGTTTGCAGGGCCGAGTGTGCGATACTTGCCTTCTCCTGAAAGAAGAAGCGATGTCTTTAAACGGTTGCCCATTCTTGTGAGAGCGGAGAAATACGTTGAAATAACGAACTGCCCAATAGGGTGGACGAGCACAATCATAGTCGCGGCCAGAGAGCACCCTCATTGCAAGAGTAATGACCAAAGCAGTGTTCTATTGAATGTGAGATGAGACGACGTTGCGATAAAACATCGATTATCACACTCTGAAATATGGCAACTTAAAAACATACCTGAATGAAATTTAAATGACGAGACATGTTCACTCTCTACTAAGGGGTCGTTGTATGCAATGACAACAAACATATATATGAAAGCATCCAGTTAATGACATTTATTAAAAACTTTTATTTCCTTTCGATTTTGTTTTCAATAATATTAAACAGCGCACAAAAAGTCTAAGCTCAAAAAAAAGGCTTGCTGTTTGTTTTCACTATGTTTTCTGTGTAAATGGTAACTGCCAACAGTCCCAGATGTAAACAGTTTTTGTGTCTGTATATGTCTGTCACATGTCCGCCAAAGTGGACGGCGTATGCCCACTACTTGTGAACATTTGTTATCCATTGAGGTAGGTTGTTGGCGTTCATTTCTAAATTACCTCCGACCAGTCGTTACGTCATACAAGGATCGCTCGACCGCCAAGCGCGTGTCACATGTGTGGGCAGAGCATTAAATTGCAAGCTTGCAAGGTATATCCCTCCTACCAGTCGTGATGCCGTTTTCTGGCATTTTTCTAAAATAGCAAGAGTGTGCGTGCATAGCTTTGATATGCGCTGAAGATGCGTGAGAGCAAAGATTCCGGAAAATCCTGGTATGACATCAAGCTGCGGGAAGGAGTGTCTTCCGCAATAATTAGAAAATGATTTTCTGCAACCTCCTTGCAACAAACTAAAAAAAAAATCTTGACTTTTTTTTTTTTATGTTGGAGGCAAAGTCAAGACGCTTTAAGTGTTTCGCCTCAAATACAGAACCGCTTCAGTTTCCTTTTAATATGTAAAGTGTTCATCTTTGCTTCTTTTGTTTTTAGTTGTACGTGCTTATTATGTTCGTTATTGAATAAAACTGCGGGCCAAAACGGCCAAGTAGATCCGAATTGAGACAAGCGTTAATACGTCAAGGAAAATATGTCGGAAACAACATTAGCCGTAGCTCTTATGCATTTGAAAGAGCCGTATATTGTGAGAGTTCTTAGGATGAATGGTGCTTGTAACTTGCTAGATAGAGCAAGCCGACCTTGCGATAACATTAAACGAAGATTCGTTTTCGTTTCACCACTCCACCCTGAGTAGCCCACATAAATTCGCGGTTAAAGTAGGGTTATCAAAACATTTACAAAAGTGACAAATTTTATATCTATAAGAACTTTCTTCGTCCAATAAACATATATGATAAAATAAGATCTTATAAGACCATTGGAGTACATAAAAGAACAATACACGATTATATAAGAAGTTATCTGTTCTTATCTCCTTATCTGTTCCAAGAAACAGCTAAGAAGTTTCATACAACTTCTTGTATAATCGTATATTTTTCTACATGTTTTTATATGGTTCTTGTATAGCGCTATAAGATCTTATTTGATCATATGCGCTGACTGGACAAAGCAATTTCTTATTCATTAAACCTTTTTTTGCCAGGGTATCGTTTATCGGGGGATTATGTTACGACTGTAATTGATCACTGTATTCCAAGACCACCCACTTTGTATCGATCTCCAAGAACCAAACTTGCCAATAAGCATTTCTTTGTTTGATTACGAGCATGCTTGCTTAATCAAAAACAAAATGGGGCAATCCTGTGGTAATGTCCAGTACAGTCGTAGCAATGGCTGCGATACGTCACGGCGAAGTCGTTGGGCATCGCCTGGCGTTATCGCACAGCTGGGTGCGTGAACAAAAGCGTTCGGAACATAATAGACATCTGTTTTGTTCCAATCACTTTTGTTCCTTTTTTTGTTCCGGAGCGTCTGAAGGCGCGTCCTCCGGAACCAGCTCTTGCGCAGCCTCCTCTATACTCACAAAGCCGGGCAGTTTGACGACGGAGCCACAGAGTCCCCGGTCGCAGATTTGGAGAGCGAGGGTCTGGTAGCAGAGAACGTCTAACAGCCATTTCTCGGGGAACCTAGACGTCAGCACACAGCTTTTGCAGCGGCGAGGGGTCGAAACACACTTGTTCGCTCGGAGAACTGTGTTTCGGCGTCTCACCGCAGCGGGGCGCCAGTCACGTGGCTCTCCGCTCATCCGTTGTCTGCCGCTCGACATTTTCCATTTCGGCGGCCGCTTCTCGGGACGATCTGCCAGACTTTGTCTGTATATAGGAGGCTATGGTACTGAAAAGAAGTACCTAAGTTAACAAAAAAACTGTGGCGTGTTTAACTGGTAACGCGCCCGTTTCACACGCAGTGTAACCGGGTTTCTATCCCAGCGGGCGTCGGGTAATATATATATATATTTTTTTATTTGTCAACATCTATGACGGACACCTTACGTCGCCAACTAGAACATCGATGACGACTACGACCCCTGTTAGAGAGCCAATAAAATGTCAGTTCAATCGAATGACATTTGTGCGATGGGCGAATCAGCTCGCGATCTGTCGCGCGTGGAATGCGCCACGCGCAAAGCGTCGCGCGCTAATTGGGTGATCGGTCAAATGTCGTTCGATGGAACTGACATTTAAGTGCCAGTCTGACAGCGGTCTAAATCTACTACCACTCTAACACTAACAACGAACGCCATTTCCAGTGGTGGGACGAGCCAATAACAGCTATCAATTTAAAATGTCGGGCAATTTAAGAGCACGTGTCCGCAGTTCCTGCATAGCAAACGGTTTCCGGGGTTTTGAATTTGGCGGTAGTGAGAATATACCGGATGTCTTAAGTAGCAGCCTGGCTCTTTAAATGTAACGCGAAATTCGGTTTCTGAACCTATCGCGCTACGCTTTTGTGCAGCGCACGTTGCCCACATGTTGTGCATTTGTTTTCTGTAAAATGTGCAGAGAGCGAACTTACTGGAAAAAAAACGTAAAGAAAGAAAAAGGTCTTAGCACCTACGGAAACGAAGCAAAGTCACCGGTCTTCAGGGAATAGGTCGCCCCATTGATTGAAGACCGGTGGCTTCGCTGGGTTTCCATAGGAGTTAAGACTTTTTCTTTTTTTACTTTTTTGTCCAGTAGGTTCTCTCCTTGCAAATTTTATAGAAAAAAAATGGAGCATCTGTGGGCAACGCTACACAAAATTGTAGCGTGATAGGTTAAAAAACCGTATTTTTCGGTTGATTTAAAAAGCCTGGCCGCTATTTGAGACACCCTATAGAAAAGTAATTTCTCGACAAGAAAAGTGAATGAAAAACGGTAATAGTTTCGAAGACCGCAGAAAATGAGGAAGTGTGAGCAATCGATTGCGTGGAAAGAGCTAAAGGCGCTTACGTTAATGGAAGACCATTTCGATATAAAGATTCGTCACTGCAGACATGGGGTGGCTAATCCGGAGTGGGTCACGAATTAGTAACAGAAAATGCCTGGCGAAACATTTGGTTGCCGGATCTCTGGTAGATAGTTGCTAGACTATTGGTAATCTCAAAGGAATATCGAACTATCCTGCCTCTAAAGCAAACAAAAAAGCTACACTTCTAAGTAACAACACTTCAACCATCTTGGTGCTTAAAATCGTGGTTGCCAGTTATCTGAAGCTTTATTTTAAATCGCAGGAAACGCCTTTCTGTACTCCAGAAATATCATAACAGTATGACAAAGCAAAATAATATTACCTGGGCTTTTTAACAACGTATCTAAAGCTGAGAAAGTCACACTTTTTTAGTTGTTACTATCGATAGTCGCGTTTGCACGGGCCACCCGAGCAGAGACATGACGGTGGTCAGTGGCCTTGTTCGCAATACTCAAAGAATAGTCTGGTCTTTGTGACTGTTCTCTTTTGTTTAGTTTCTCAATGTTCACAACATATTAAACGCCGCGAAACTATCTCGGATCAGTTTGCTCGCTCGCCTCTTAGGTGTATTCCGTATCTGGCATGTCCGTGATAAATCGTCACCTGTCTAAGTCCTGGACTGGGCTATTAGCGGATACCTCTCGCAGCAGCACGGCACGATCTGCCAAGAGGAAGCACGGTCGCGGAGCGAGAGGTCACATGCGAAGCGTGGCGGAAATGTTGAATTGCATCCTCCTCCCTGACTCTCCCTAACCTCGTTGAAGACTCGTTCTCGCGAGACCCACGCTAGCACACTGCGCTTCGCTTCTCGATATTTTTGCAATATAGCGCACCTCTGCTAGCTTACGCAACTCCGATTTTTTTTTTTACGCTAGCTGCGCGCAAGCGCGGTGGCACCATCGCTTTGACGCATAGCACAGAGAGAGAGCCAAAACGACCTACTAAGACTCTCTATTGAGTATAGCGAGGTTTATAAGAAAATGCGCAAACGCTTTGCGTACGCAATGAAATTGCGTCAACGCCGTGTGCCAGTCAAAACTGCAGTTTCGACTTCGGGCATAAGCAGTGGGCTCTACGCTATTTCTTTTTTGATTTTACGTATTCTATTGCAAACCTCGCTAATAGACAGTCAATAGCGTTAAGACCGTCTGGTTATCTCTGCGTACTTCGCACGCAAACTCTGAGAGGGACGCTGCGGAGGGCGACGACACAGCACGTTTTGTACAGCGCAACGTAAACGCATACGCGAGCGGTCGCAGCGCCATCTTAGATGTGCCCATGCAAACTGCTCCAAGCAATGAAGTACAAGGCCGGTGTTCGGCCAAGCCAGAGCAACGAAAAGGGCTCGTAGAGAGGACTGCTGCATATACACGCAAGCGAAAGTCGATAGCGAGGGTAGATGTACGTTTACCTCGCTGCGCTGCGTACGTATGCCACATGCGCAGTACGGAACAGCACGCAATACTAAGGCAAACTAACGGTGCACACGTTCGTTTCTGTAGACCCTTTTGTTGCTTACAAACATGAACCGCCGGTTGTGTCCCAAGCGACTTCCGGTCGCCCGTTTTTGAAAGCCCGCCGTTGAGCTTGCTTGTGTCACCAGTGCTAGACAGCAGAAATGCTACACGGACAACAAGGTTGGTTCAAGGTTAACGAGGGTCTTGGGCTGTACAACTTAACGTCTTCGAGGAGGCAAGCTGGTTTACAAGAATTTTTTTCAATTTTTTAGCACATCTCGGGCCTCTTCGTTTTTTTTTTTTTTTTTTTTTTTTCCGGTGCTTACCTGGAGAATTGCTGGTAAAACGTTTCATTGAGATGTCCAGCGGCGGTGCTAACCTGGGATTCGTTCCTTTTTTTCATGAACCTGAAGCTCTCTCGGACGTCAAAGACTGGAGCACCGCCTGGTGGCGTTCACCATGAAAAGGGTTCACACAATACAAGTGCCGCGGTCACACTACTCCTATATCTTACAAAAGTCAGTCTGCAAACATGTTTAGATGTATGTATATGAAACAAACATAGTTCGGGCATTCTTGAGGCGCCTCCGTAAATAGTTCTGTTAGTACGTGAGCAATGAACGCCGCGTTCTTTTTTTTTTTTTTTTGCGTGATGCCGAGCGGTGTAGCTGCTGCATAAAACACTCTCGTAACGCAAGCTTTGGCCATTTCAGCTCGAAGGCGTGTTACCATAATGAAGGCCTCCAAGATCACCGACCAGCACTTAACTAACTTCTGACCTCCACTCTTCTTCGAACCGATGTCGCTCGGTTTGCGTTTATGCTCCCGAACCTCGTACCCTTCTCGGACCGGCGGCGCATTGATCGATTTTGGATTACAGCCCTTTCTAGAAGTGGGACGTCCATCTCCGAACGCTTCAGTACGCTCCCTCCCACGACGTCGAAAATAGTGTGCCAAGATTGCACAATGTTTCCAACTGCTTCGAGTGCGGTCACGTGGTTTATGGTTCCCGTTCGTAATACGTGCGGCGAGGAAATTGCGAAAGCTTTGAACGTTCGCGAGTGTTCTCCGCCTCTCCGCCGGCATTCCTCCCCGCCACGAGACGACGCAGGGCATGCACACTTGCGACCAATATGCGCCGGATGCGTCCGCCATTAAATTGCGAGCGTTCTGTGTGGTTTGAGTTGCATTCCCTCTCAAATCTGGGCAATCTACGTGGGAACGACTTGAAGCTGTAGAGACGAGGACACCCCTCGATCGTTATAAGACCCTCCGACAACTCTTCCCTTCCCTCGAGACCGCTACACCACCGTCATGATGACAATGGGGTGGAAGCTACGAGCTCGTCGGGCCGGTCGCACGTCGATGTTTCCCCGCACGATCGCGCTCCCGCCCGTAGCCAGGCGCATAAAACAGGGTCAGGTGATGAAGGGAAGGAGGTTAATAGATTTTTCTGGCGAGCATGTGGCTCCTACCGCAGTGTCAGCCGCAGGATGAACGGAGCATGGCATAGCCTCAGCAACCATCCTTTCAAGAAGTGAAGGGCTGATCGATTTTATTGATTTTTTTTTTTACGCGTCGGAAACAACAGAAATAGCAAACCTTCCCGGTGGTGATCTTAGGACTGGAATTTTTTGGCAGTGTTTCAATGCGCCTAAAAAACGCCGGAATGGTTGTTTGTAAGAGGGATGTAATCGCTTATCCTAATGCTCTTACGCTTGTCTTTTTTTTTTTTTTTTTTTTACGCTCAGGCCAAATTTTGTGCTTTAACAATTTTTTTAGAATGTTTATAGCACGCACTCTACCACAAATTACAGCAATCAAAGACTGCAGTGTTCGGTCGAGAAAATGAAACCGTGTTCTTGGGCCTGTAGAGCCGTAAGTGAACCACACTCATCTCAGAAAACTTAAACTCCGCGGGAATGTGACGCTAGCGGTAGTGATAATACGCGAAAGTTTGATAACATGACATTACTTGAATAAAAAAATAAAAATACTAAAAAATTGTTTCTCATTGAGCCGACGTTCACTTGGGCCGAACATTTGTCGAATAAAAAAACTGGAAATTGTGAGCGCCTGTGCAATTTGTTCTATTGAAAACAACTTGACAGCAAGTAAGAAAACGAGATGAATATTGTTCCTGACGCGCGAGCACTTATTTGTTTCATAGAGTTGGGAAACTTTCTGACCAAAGAAACGACTACAATATTCAGCGACGTTGAAAGAGCTCATACACTGTATATGCAGTTTAGTTTAATAACTCACGGCAATAATAAAGCAAGCAGGGGATCAGAGAAACTTTTGTATTTAGGACGCTCCTTTCCGCTTTTACCAAAATACTTCGGCGAAACCAAAGCGTCGAACCGAACGTTTTATTGGATCGAATGGGGTTCGGGTTCACGGCTTTCGGTTCAGTTCCAGTCCAACTTTGGAAAGCAAAAACATTTCCACTCAAGATGGATGAGAAGCGGCAATTCCTGATCACTTCTCAGCCGCTGAGCGCTGTGACTCATATTTTTTTAGGAAATCGTACTCTCACGTTCCGTATTTCGCGGCTCCTACGCCTGAAAGCTGTGCCTTCGGGTGCAGACGCAAGTAAGAGAACGGCGAAATAGTCTTCCCTTTTCTGCCAGAAGAGCGACTGTGAAGAGGATGAGTGCTTGACTGGCTGTCATAAAACGAAAGAATTTGGAACCCACATCAGAAAGCAGGCTGCGTGAGGTGAGTGATTTGTTACGGGCTTGAGCTGAGCAAATTGGTTCATTGCTTGTAAGTGGGGCCAGCTGAACATGAAAAACACACAGAGAAAAAATTGTAACATTCGGTGCGAATGTTACAATTTTTTCTCTGTGTGTTTTTCTGGACTAGCCTGCTTTTATTGCTAGCTGGACTAGCAACATTTAATAATGCCTCTTTCTCTTTTTCTACTAATCCTTGATTCCGGTTTTGGTTTTCTTTACACTAATGTAGGCTGCAACGCACCCACACAACCCATTCTCCTCATCAAAATAAAAGAGATGGCTCGAGGCGCAACACGCGCACGCGCCTCGGAGAGCGCGTGCAAGAGAATGCTCTGAAGCCGCCATCACAGGCAGACACGTCGTTCGCTTGTCTCGTTCTATGTCCTCACTTTAAATAACGTGGCAGGGCCGCGCGGCCCCCCCCACATTTGGTGACCCGGTCGAGGACCATGGACAACGGCGAACCCCAAGGAGCAGCAGCCGGATCCCCGGCTTCCATCTCGTCGGTTGCAGTCCGACTTCCGCCGTACTATGACAGAAACCCGAGGGTCTGGTTCCTGCAGGCTGAGTCCCAGTTTCATATCGGCAGTGTGACGAGCCAGGAGAGCAAGTATCATCATGTCGTCTCGGCGCTGTCGCTGGCAGCAGCCAACGAAGTATACTACATCCTTGCGCAACCCTCGGCCACAGCTTCCTACGACCAGCTGAAGGCGGCTCTCCTGCAGCGAATCGAGGCATCAGATCGCTCCCGCCTTCAAGAACTTCTTTCGGCGGAAGAACTCGGCGATCGACGTCCGTCCCAGCTGCTAAGGCGGATGACTCAGCTCCTTGGAGATCGCGCCAACACGATCGGCGACGCTCTGCTGCGGGAGCTATTTATTCAGCGCCTGCCAACCAACGTACAGATGGTGTTGGCCGCCGCTACGGCTCTCGACCTCACAGGCCTCTCAGCCCTGGCGGACGCCGTTATTGAAGTTGCCACCCCATCCGTCGCCAGCGTTACATCAGCGGCAGAAGACGGTAGCGAAGCTATGCCTGGCCTGCCAGGCACTCCATCGTTCGACGGCAACCTCGAGCAGCTTTGCCAGCGGTTGGAACAGAGTGTTACCGCAGCAACTCACCGGCGAGATCGTCCTCACACTCAACAACAACGTGGACGTTCAACATCTCGTCGGAGAAATGCTGACCATACCCGCTCGACAAGTTCAACGGACGTCTGCGTATACCATCGCCGCTTTGGTTCTGACGCCCGGCACTGCCTTCGGCCTTGCTCCTGGAGCAAACCTATAGTCAACGAGTAGTCAAAACCTGCCAGGAAGTCGCCTATTTTACATCGCCGACAGAACCACTGGAACCCGTTATCTCGTCGATACCGGGGCTGAGGTAAGCGCTGTTCCTGCAAAACGCGCCGACCGATCACAAACGCCCATCTACTACCTTCAGGCTGTGAACAACTCGTCGATCCCCGTCTACAAGGAACGGTTCATCACCATAAATCTTGGCCTCAGACGAGTCTACCGATGGGTATTCCTGGTCGCAGACGTAGGCAACGCGATCATCGGTGCTGACTTCCTACAACACCACAGCCTCCTCGTAGACGTCAAGGAGAGACGTCTGCTCGACTGCACAACGCGACTCTCCGTGCAAGGCGTCTCAACAACTGACACCGCAGGATTCGCGTCAGTCTGCTCCAAGATCGACGGGTCATTCCAACCTCTTCTACAGGACTTTCCAAGCCTCACGCGACCTCCTGACTGGACTGGACCAGTTTCGCACGATGTTCACCATCACATCGAAACAACGGGCGCACCGGTTCACTCCCGACCCCGTCGTCTGGCTCCAGAAAAACTCCGTATCGCTCGCGAAGAATTCGAGCATATGCTCGAGCTTGGAATCATCCGACCCTCGTCAAGCAGCTGGGCGTCTCCGCTGGATATGGTGTCTAAGAAGAACGGAGACTGGAGACCATGTGGCGACTATCGCGCACTGAATAAGAACACAGTGCCCGACAAATACCCTCTTCCCAACATCCAGGACTTTACTGTCAACCTCCAAGGCACTACCATCTTTTCGAAGGTTGACCTTCCCCGCGCGTACCACCAGATACTCGTCGCTGACGAAGATATCCCGAAGACAGCCATAACTACACCGTTTGGCTTCTTTGAGTTCCTCCGTATGCCATTTGGCCTTAGTAATGCCGCTCAAACCTTCCAGCGGTTCATCGACGCTATCAAGCGCGGGCTTCCCTTCGTATTCGCCTACGTTGACAACCTGGGAAAAGCACACCAAGCACCTCCGTCTTTCGTTTCAAAGACTCTCAGATCACGGCATCATTATCAACGCCGCAAAAAGTGAATTTGGGAAAACAGAACTTGACTTCCTTGGACACCGACTGGACCGCCATGGCATAAGACCTTTGCCGTCGAAAGTTCAAGTGATCAGAGACTTCCCAAGACCTACCTCGATCACCAAGCTCCGCCAGTTCCTCGGCCTGGTAAACTTTTACCGCCGGTTCATTCCGAACTGCGCGAGACTGGTCCAGCCCCTTGCATGACTCCCTCCTGACCAAGTCTCCGCGTCCCTTATCTAACGTACCATGGAGTGAAGACGCGGAGCAAGCTTTCTGCGCAGTGAAGAACATACTTGCCGATGCCGTGCTTTTGCGACATCCAGAGCACTCTGCCCAAACCTCGACAACCCCAAGATTCTCGGACAGGCGACCGCCGCCACTACTTACGCCATCTATCGGCCGCCGTTGCGCCGGCGCCCGTAACTCAATGGACTAAAGCGATCTTTTTTTATACAAAGAAAACTAATCACTCAATCCCTTTGCACTTTTGTGTCACGTTTTAATACGTTGCCCTCAACCTCCACGAGAATTTTCGTGCTCCTGGGTTTATATTAAGTCTGGCCAAAATGCAACCAAACTTTTACTCATTGGTTCCTATGGCGAACCGCAGAAAAATCATACGTCTTTTGAACATTCAATGCAAACCCTAAGAAAACCACGCCATCAATTTAGTTGCATTTTGCTATATATATAGCCAATGTCTCTAGCTCCATGGAAACATTTTTTATTTTCAAATTACTTAAATTTAAAGTGGTTCCACAGGACTTTAAATACCAAAAAGAATCCGCACTTGGTGAGGAGACTCGAGGATTCAGTGACGTTGTTGCGTTCCTAAATACATTTTTTAGCAACATATGTAATGTATAACAAAACGGAAACTACACTGAATATTTTCTTAATTGATAAACACGGGGCCTAAATGCAGGTTTTTTGTTTTTTTGTTTTTTTGTTTTTTTTTTGTTCTCATCGCGTAATTAGCTCTAATAGATTATACTTAAAGCGCTGAATAATTAAGGAGTCAAAGCGTTTTTTGATCCAAACTATCTTTTACAAAGTGTCCACATTTCACCAGCTATTCCACTTCCATGAATGGTATTAAAAATAAAAATGCCAAAATGAGTGGGCGTGGTCCAGACACTTTGGCAAACGCGACATGAAGAGTACCATTTATGGCGACATTTAGCACGCTGCTACTGCTAATTAATCAATCTTATGTAGGTTTGCTGCGCGTGCGCCCAAGAGATTTTGAAACTGCCCAGTATCTCTTAAGTCATCACAACCCCAGACGTCAAAATCGGCCAAAAAGGGGGCGTTTCCCACAAAGTCGGGCATACGCGCCGTCAATTGTACCATCAATGGCGACACTTAGCAGTCTGTAATTCATTATAACGAATCTCCTCTAGGTCTATGACGCGTATGCCCGAGTGCTTTTGAAGCGGCCCAGGATTTATTTAGTTATCGCTCTCCAAAGGTTGCCTCAGACGTCAAAATCGGCCAAAAAGGAGGCGTTTCCCACAAATTCGGGCATACGCGCCGTCAATTGTACCATCAATGGCGACACTCAGCAGTCTGTAATTCATTATAAGGAATCTCCTCTAGGTCCATGACGCGTATGCCCGAGTGCTTTTGAAGCGGCCCAGAATTTATTTAGTTATCGCTCTTCAAAGGTTGCCTCAGACGTCAAAATCGGCCAAAAAGGGGGCGTTTCCCACAAATTCGGGCATACGCGCCGTCAATTGTACCATCAATGGCGACACTCAGCAGTCTGTAATTCATTATAAGGAATCTCCTCTAGGTCTATGACGCGTATGCCCGAGTGCTTTTGAAGCGGCCCAGAATTTATTTAGTTATCGCTCTTCAAAGGTTGCCTCAGACGTCAAAATCGGCCAAAAAGGGGGCGTTTCCCACAAAGTCGGGCATACGCGCCGTCAATTGTACCATCAATGGCGACACTCAGCAGTCTGTAATTCATTATAAGGAATCTCCTCTAGGTCCATGACGCGTATGCCCGAGTGCTTTTGAAGCGGCCCAGAATTTATTTAGTTATCGCTCTTCAAAGGTTGCCTCAGACGTCAAAATCGGCCAAAAAGGGGGCGTTTCCCACAAATTCGGGCATACGCGCCGTCAATTGTACCATCAATGGCGACACTCAGCAGTCTGTAATTCATTACAAGGAATCTCCTCTAGGTCTATGACGCGTATGCCCGAGTGCTTTTGAAGCGGCCCAGAATTTATTTAGTTATCGCTCTCCAAAGGTTGCCTCAGACGTCAAAATCGGCCAAAAAGGGGGCGTTTTCCACAAATTCGGGCATACGCGCCGTCAATTGTACCATCAATGGCGACACTCAGCAGTCTGTAATTCATTATAAGGAATCTCCTCTAGGTCTATGACGCGTACGCCCGAGTGCTTTTGAAGCGGCCCAGAATTTATTTAGTTATCGCTCTCCAAAGGTTGCCTCAGACGTCAAAATCGGCCAAAAAGGGGGCGTTTCCCATAAATTCGGGCATACGCGCCGTCAATTGTACCATCAATGGCGACACTCAGCAGTCTGTAATTCATTATAAAGAATCTCCTCTAGGTGTATGACGCGTATGCCCGAGTGCTTTTGAAGCGGCCCAGAATTTATTTAGTTATCGCTCTCCAAATGTTGCCTCAGACGTCAAAATCGGCCAAAAAGGGGGCGTTTCCCACAAATTCGGGCATACGCGCCGTTAATTGTACCATCAATGGCGACACTCAGCAGTCTGTAATTCATTATAAAGAATCTCCTCTAGGTCTATGACGCGTATGCCCGAGTGCTTTTGAAGCGGCCCAGAATTTATTTAGTTATCGCTCTCCAAATGTTGCCTCAGACGTCAAAATCGGCCAAAAAGGGGGCGTTTCCCACAAATTCGGGCATACGCGCCGTCAATTGTACCATCAATGGCGACACTCTGCAGTCTGTAATTCATTATAAAGAATCTCCTCTAGGTGTATGACGCGTATGCCCGAGTGCTTTTGAAGCGGCCCAGAATTTATTTAGTTATCGCTCTCCAAAGGTTGCCTCAGATGTCAAAATCGGCCTAAAAGGGGGCGTTTTCCACAAATTCGGGCATACGCGCCGTCAATTGTACCATCAATGGCGACACTCAGCAGTCTGTAATTCATTATAAAGAATCTCCTCTATGTGTATGACGCGTATGCCCGAGTGCTTTTGAAGCGGCCCAGAATTTATTTAGTTATCGCTCTCCAAAGGTTGCCTCAGACGGGAGAGGCCCTTTCGACCGTACGACACTAGCCGGCCTCCAGGTGAGGCGCTTCGTGTAGAACCTGCCAGGTGGCGCTGATGTTCGATTCCGGAGCACTTCTGCCAGCGAAGCTCGCGCCAAGCGTAGCTGTTTTTGATCTTAGCGGTTCATTAGTGTGGCCTTTGAATGCTTCATGGCTGTTTCAACGTGTATGAATAAATTGGTTAAAGCTTACTTCCACAATTTAGTGAAAACCGGGGTAACCAGTCTTGCATGCTGGCGTGTAGCGCTGCGCATCCGTTTTCTTTCTCTTCGATTTCATTGCTTAGCGACTAAACTCGAACCTATGTTATCATAGTGCCAAGCACTTGATATTCACAAAAACTAATTGCAAAAACGATCATAGACACTACAGAAACCATCCGAGAACGTACCCGACGCCATATCCCATGTTACAGTAGCCATGTCCTCCGGATTTCGACAACAGCGCCACTCGCGGCAGTCTGCACTTCTGGCTTCACACGGCCGATGGGACGCCGCCGACATTTTTTCCACTGCCCCTATATTCTAGTTCAGTGTAACTAGAGCGCCGACGTTAGAACGCGCGACTCCAGAGCGCTGCGATAGGAGCGCGCTTGCCATTAGAGTGCACGTCACAAGAGCGCATGACCAGTATAGCGCATGTCACGAGATTGATTACCTTGTCCGAAAAAGAAGCTTTATTGTACGCAAACACTTTAAAGAACACAGAACCACTTGACGATTGATCGGCTGGGTGCATGCAGGAGCCGAGATTGAATGTTATTTCGAATGGTGAAGTTGTGTACATTAGGAAGTGACTTCCAACTCAACCATTACCACATTTTCTGAGTTCCATGTTTGCGAAGCGCTGCTCAACAACACAAGGTGCACCTCACTAGACTGTTTCTTTCTACCACACAAACGTGTGGTGTAGTGGAAAGTCATCACTGGGGCCACTAACTTTAGCGCGTCGGTGTCGCATTGGCCCTCACAGCATTCACAAACACGTTATGAAAGTGCGTCACACACCGCTAACAAATAAATGCGCCCCGCAAACTCAATAATGAGCGGCCGCATCATCGACGTCTGTCCTGAGCCGGCTCTGCATGCCATTCGTGCCTTCTTTTTCTGGACAGCATCTCCGTCGCAGTGCACACCGATGTTGCGATCTCCGGAGTACGGTAGAAGCTGGCCGTGTAGTTTCCGCTTCTTTTTTGTTGCGCGAGCGCTTGCTACAGCCTAACGCACCACCGTCTTCCATAGCTCCGCTGCAAATCGCGGTCGTCTCAACCACCAGCATGGTCGAAACCAGCGTGCGACGTCCTTCTGTGGCGTAGGTGCAGCCCATGTATAATACAATGGTTTGTTTTAGGCTTCATCTAGCAGTCTGAAGAGTCTAGGACATTTCGGTGCTCGAAATATTTGGTGTGCGGAGTTTTTGTTGCATGGTCGTGGAACACAAAGCGACGCAAAGAGTCGCTTTTGTCCTTTTTTTACGATTATTTTTTGCCCGAACTTCATAAAAAAATGTCATCTTCTCTTTCTGCTCGACTTTTTTAGCAGATACCACCGCCCCTCGGGGGTTAGAGCATGTGTCTCTCGCCTCCGACCAGAATGAATAAACTTGCACCCCCGTGTAGCCTCTTTTGGGAAGCCCGGTTCAGGGACTGCAATGGTGCTCGACGATTCCTCAGGGGCGTTGCTAGCAACGCCGATTAGGTCACAGAGCAGTGAGCACACGCGTTTTGTAAATAAAAGGGGTCCACATTACCCTTTGTGCATGATTATATTTCTTTTGAAGGCAGCTGGCCTCAGACTGTTACTTTATTACGTATACGACGACTCACTTCTGATACGTGGCCGTTCTAGTATTTGGGAGGGCTAGAAACTGGCATTCTTTCCGGAATATATTATTATCAAGCCACACATGCGAATAACTTCATATGCGCATGCTTATGCACGTTACATACCTATCATTCAGACATAATTATGACAAATCTTAATAAAGATGTCCTAGACGTATATTCTAACCTTTAGAATATTAAAGCATGCTATTGCTAGAAATGACGGGCCGTTTACACCGCAATATCCGTGTACCTTACGTCTTCTATGAACATGTCCTCACAGGATCACACAGGCCAATAATTGCTTGATTACACCTATCGTATATTTTCATTAGGGGGGAAAACATAGTCAAATAAGACAACTCGATAATTACAACCCTTATATTTTATGCGCCACTGCCGCCACAATATTTGAACATTCAAATGTCCGCAATGCCTGCTGGAAAGCTCAGCTATTTGAACTTCCAAACGTGTATTTACACAAAAATCTCCATGCAGCAAAAAGTCCTTGCACCGAAAAGTCCGTGCTCCGAAATGTCAGCACCGAAACGACCTACACCGAAACGTCCTACACTGAATTGTTCGGATCCCCAGTCTGAAGAATCCAACAACCTTGCGAATAAAGACAGAGCCATTTGACTCTTGTATTTTTCTAAATTTGTAAAACGCCAAGTATCCGGGTTCATCAGAGATTTAAGCCATAACTGCTAATAATATTAGCAGTTATGGTTCCCAATAATAATAATAATATAGCAGCATAATAATATATAAAAACAAAACTTATGCAATCTTTCACAAGAGCGGTCGTTGAAACAGGGCGCTCTCGCACTACCCCATGCCTCCCACGCTTGGAAATATTGAATTAAAAAAAAAAAAAGCAATACTGGGACGGGGTGTGTGTGATTCATGCTGAAAGCGAGGAAGGGGAGGGGGGGAGGGTGCACTTATCATTCTTCTTTGTTCAGTATACCAGGAACTCTGTGATAACGTTGTTGTCCCGTTCAAGGTTTTCGAAACGCACAATGGACGCTTTAGAGCCTGCTTGGGGAATTCCTTCGGGTCGCTTGATGGAAGTAGGACATCCGGACGCTACAAGCTGTTCCAGCCGATGCACTGCTGTGAGGCTTTCATATGACTTCTCGCTCCTTGGCGCGCATCGCTGCACCAAATCCGAATGCCACGTGTCACTTTTGCCAGCACTGGGTCACCTCCGATGTCTCATGGTATCGAGGCGCTTGGGGGGGAAGGGGGGAGAGGAGTCTCCACTGCGTTCTTTCTTGTGTTTGGGTTCAATTTTTCAAGCCTAAGTCTGTAAATAACGGGGAGGTTCGGGAGAAAGCTTCGAAAACCAGACAGCTTTTTGTGCAAATCGTGATTGATTTGAGCCTGAGCTACGAATTACGTGCATAAAAAAATGTCCGAAAATATTTGTACCCTTTTTTTATCCCTTTCATCGCCTCATCTAAAGCTTTCTGGTTTTCTCGTGCGTAAATGACATCTTTAAAACAATTGTGATCTTGGATGTTCCCTACTTTAGACAAGCTTAGTAGCACAAGTGTAACACAAATAGGCGGCGCACACCAAGTCACTGAGCCAGAAACTTTCTGGTTGTCGCGGGGTAGTCAGCACTGCATAGTGTACGCGTGCTTGTCTTCATGCGACTACCATTTTATTGCCGGAGAAAAGAAGGTCTTTTCTTGGTCCTGACATTTAATTGAAAATATGGCATAGAATATAGTTGTCCTTCGATGCAAAAGGAACTATTTCCGAAAACGAGAAACGATCTCCAAATACTATTTTAAAGCATTCAATTAAACGGCTTTGATCAAATGGCGTTTGATTCAATAACGTTCGATGAAATGGCTTCGATGAGACGGCGTTCGATGAAGTGTCCGGACCCAATCACCAGCATTAATTTGAAATACGAGTTAATCTTTCCCACCTTGCTCAGTCCGCGGATAAAACCACCTCATCTGGTTGGTTGCTAATATCAATGACCTAACTTGATTATAACTGCCATCAGTGACGTTTTTGCGGTGGCCCGTGACCTGCTTCTTTGTTTCTGTTTATTATTGCTAATTATTTGTTACAGATGTACAGACTATTTTGGCCGTGTATTTACCTTCCGCTCTATAACGACTTCGGGCCACGAGAGCGCATTCGATAAACAAGTACACAAAAGTAGTAATTGCGGTCTCGTTGTCATCTCTATCCCTGGCTTAATCGTGGATACAATGCGTATAGGAAGAAACGCGTTGATAGCAATATAAGGGGAGAAGCTTGGAAAATTGTTAAGCGGGCGTTGGTTTTTAAAAGCCGGGTATCTTGAAGATGTGTGACAAAACGCGGGGGTTTGCGGCAGGGGTATGGAAACGGGGCTTTCGGATTTGGATTATTTCTTAAACTAATCATGGAATGGGGCAGAATCGTAAATGTCGGCGAGGAGCACTTTATTCTGTCAGGAAGACCCGGCTTGCTTTTGTAAGTAGACGACCGTTGAAACAGATAACAGACATACACTGTATTCTCCAGTAGCTTCGAAAAGCCACGTTACGTTTTCCGCTCAAACCGTGACATTGAACTTTAAAAATACGTGGAACAGAAAAAATGATCAGATAGAAAAGCTACACGGACTGAGTGTATCTCCGTTTCACCATAACTTGGTAAACGGCGAAAGCTACGATCCCCGTTGGCCAATCAGAGCAAGGGAGCGACGCACGAGACAGCTCTCCGTGGGAGGATCGTGTTTCTATGGCACATCGTCAAGTGCTTTGCTGCGATGCCCCGATTGGCTCACGAGGGTCGTAGCTTTATATTCTGTCTTCAAAGGACTGGCTCTCACCACGCTTGAACGAGCACTTAACGCCTCGCCTTGTCCTGTGCGAAAGGTACTCCGTGATAATGGTTTTGTCCGGTTCGACATTCTGACAATATACAATGACACTTTTGTGAGCTGCTTGGAGATGTCTTCGGGGTAATCCGAGAAGTCAGACATACTGCTTTGGTACAAGATTATGTTCTGTATACCCAGGGGTGGACCACACCGGACGCTGCAAGTCGTTCCAGCCAGTGCAGCGCTGCGAGCGCTTCATTTGGCCTCGTGCTCCGCGTGTGCCCACACTCAGCGCATGTCACGTGTCACACACTCAGAACTTATTTACCTCAGATGGCTCGTAGCGTCCGCTGCGGTCCATTTTAAGGTGGAGCGGATCGTAACAGAGTACGCTGCTTTGTGTTTGCGAATAATGGATCGCTTAGAGTGGTTCACTGGTAAATCCTGCTTGAGTTCAGCCTGAGCTCGCAAACTCTGGACACAATAAAACTATGTGGCGTAGAAATAAAAGCTTCTGAAAATGTCGGTATCGTTTTTCTTTTTTTACTTGTAACTTTTGTTATTGCTTGGGACCGAGTTCGACCCTGGGAGCTGTTTGCCGCACTGTAAATTTGTCCAGTTATTAGAGAGTGTAATGATTTTTATGTAGGGGATAGGCCCTCTTGGGAAGAACATATCAGAAATAGTTCAATGCTATATCTTGAAGACATTGCGAGATAACAACTCACAAATATTGGGTAAAAATGTCAAAGTTGCCTAGTTCGTTTATTTCGAAGCGCTGCATGCAGACAAAATAATGCAACATGTTAATGGAACACCACGCGATATAGTGTAAAATATTTTCCTCGAGAAAAAAAGGAAAACGAAGTTTTCTTTTAATTGCACGCTGAAGTTGGGGAACTTTTCCCATTGAAGAACGTTTGAAGCGTTGTAAATATTTTCAGTTATAAAACTCGAGTAAAAAAATATTTTTAGATGATTTACCGTTCCGGAAAGAATATAAAAAAAAATTCAACGCTATATTTAGCAAATATTACGAGATATGCACTCGCAAACATCAGATACAAATATCAAAGTTACACGCACGCACAGACGCACGAAGATACACAATAACCTGAAAGCCGAATGCAGTGGCTGATGTACGAGTAGTGATCAAACTTTTTCTGCGGTTGACATCATGGGACGTCGCGTTCACGTGGGAGCTGTAAAGGTTAGGTGATCAAAAATGCACAATCATGACAATCAGAGCACATATCTCCCACATTTTTTACCCTCAACAACCTTCTCTCCCCCCCCCCTTTTTTTTTCTCGCTCAGAAAAAAAGAAAAGAAAAAGAAGGGAGATCATTTAATTGTGCGACTTTTGCCGACGGTGTACGCGCGCAAGAGTACTTGTCAATCGCAAAAGTGTTATTTACAAGATAAAGTACACAGGAAAGTGATTGTCGCTTTAGATGTCATTATAATTGGTTTTAGTAGTGCACCCATACAGTAGCCTAACCACATAGTTTTAACCCAACTACGTGAAAACGATCAGTTCTTTTGTTGACCCGTTCAAGACTGGCAGTTGTTGAAATATTTTAGCAAAGCGAAAACCGGGTATCGGCGCAAATGATAATCTATACGCAAACCCGAGCCCCTGAGACTTCAACAGTGCGTCCGGTATATGTGTGCGTGTGTTCACCTCGATTAGAGAAGTCATTCCAGATATAGTCACGGCAGTCCGGAAAGTCGAAGTGCTTCCGTCGCATTCCAATTAATGCTTGGAGATTTTATTCTTGGCTGTAGGTATAGGTTAGGTTAGCTCGCACCTCACGCGTGAACCTAAGAACAAACGATTCCGTCAAAGCATTTTATGCTGCACAGGTTACGCCACCTCAGCTTATCGGATATCAGTGATACATTACAATAGACTTGAGTAGCTCTTGCTGTGTTGCATCTCACAAGCACAAGAAGAGAATTAAAGAAAAAAATATTATCTCCTTTTTTTATTAAAAACGAGCTTGCGAGAGTACAGTTACGGTCTCATCTCATATGTTGCGCTGTAGTACAGCATGGCGACACCACTGATTCAGATACTTTGGAGTTACTAGCGCATCGTAAACCTCGTTGTCATCGGCGGCTTCCTGAACAAGGTTGCGGCATGACAGTAATATATTATATTGCGCCTACATTGCACTGTTTGCAACAGCAGACTGATATTTCAATATCGACAAGCAAACTCTACCTACAAAAATTAAATGTAATACGAAGAGAATGCCCATAGTTTTAGTTATCAATAATTTGTAATGTGATATAATTAAATTTTAGTGATTTTAAGAAACGAATCGGTAATGTAAAACAGTTAGTTTTGGAAAATGCTTTTGCCATCTCTCGCCTTGAAATCTCAAGAGGGCGACTGTACTAAAGTGATTAACCATTTCGAGAAGAGATATTGAGTTGAGATAAATTAACGCAATATTGGAATTACGCTCCCAAAATTTGACGGGTGAACTTGTACTTTAAACTTTTGTTTACGGAAAGGTGGAGTTCTAGTCACCGGTGTGGCCACGTGCAATATGACGTCTAAACGCGGCACTGGTCACTAGTAGGATCTCAAAACGCAATATAAAAATGCAAGGAACCGAAAAAAAAAAAAAAGGCTCTGTTTCGTATTATGGATTTTTGCATATCTCAATATTTGGAGTTTCGGTCAAATTTCAGAACAAAAACAACGGTATGACAGCCCCCAGCACTGTTTATTTCAACGTGTGTCCCATTTGGGCAACACCAGGTGGGTTGGGGTAAAAGCACCGGACATGTTGGAGTACGCACGCTGGCATGAGTTCCCGTCCCGTAAACACTTTTTGTAAGGCTCGCCACTTCCTCTTCAAGTACCCAGGGTCACAATACACTCTGTAGTACGGTATTTTCCGAACTATACAAGTTTAAAAGTTTAAAATTCACCCGATGCGGACTATCTACAGGTGCGGACAATACAATGATTTAATTTTTCTAGATCCTTCACTATGACAATCGTGAAGGATTTTATGAGTAACGGACTATACTAATGTTGATTTACGAACGATAAAGCTTCATCGTGAGCTAATACAGTAGGCGTTTGTCAAGGTCTGCTGAGTATGATACTTTTTACGTTCGGACTAGGTGCTAAGTGCGGGCTTCGCACTGGGTGCCGATTGTGTACCGGGTGCGGATTATCTAAGCAAGCACTTTTATTTTTGACGCAAAATATTTCCCTGCGGACTATGCACCGGGTCCGGGCTATAGTCCGGAAAATCCGGTAGTTCCTTCGAACTCTAGGGTTCTTGGACGATGGCTCTTGGCCTATGCCCATCCTCACATGGCCTTGGGTCACTTTACATGGACGGCAGAAGCAGTCAAATGCTCGGAGTAGCCAAGCATGCTTATCGCAAAACAAAACAAAAATTCAGAGACAAAACCGAGGGGCTAGGCTCTGAAATGCCGAAGGAGAGTTCGGTTTCGGGCGCTTCTCTGGTATCGCCGGAGGAGAGGGGTCGCCGTGCCTCCCGCCGCAAATCGCCAATTATGCGCTTAGCTTGGCTTATCTGGCCCCGAGATGCAGCAACAAAAGGAGTCTCCCCGCCGTCAAGTCAACTGTGGGAGAGGAGGAAATGGGAAGTGTGGCGAGGGGAACTTTTTTCTGGTTGAAAAATATTCTGCAGGTTGGTCTTTGAGCGCCGCATGGTGGGAAGTTTTGAAACTAGCCCGAATGTCTCGGAATCTTGGCCTTGTTATGACCGATGCCTCAGCCACTGCTGTAGGTGCCGTCTTGCAACAACACGTCCATGGCGAGTGGCAACCCCTGGCTTTCTTCTCCAAGAAGTTAAAGGCCGCTCAGACCCGCTACAGTGTTTTTGGGAGGGAGCTGCTAGCTGCGTACTTGGCAGTCCGGCACTTTCGACATTTTATCGAAGGTCGCTCCTTTGTCATCTGGACGGACCACAAGCCAATGACGTGCGCCACCCGATATTCCGGTTCTACCTACACGCCTCGAGAGATTCGGCAACTTTCGTTCTTGTCAGAGCTCACGACCGACATTCGCCACGTCAAAGGTACATCCAACATCCCCGCTGATGTACTGAGCCGAATCGACGCCGTGCCGTCATCGTCTCCACAAGTCGACATCAGGTTGCTGGCTCAGCACCAGGAGCTGCAGCGGCTACGCACAACAAGCACAGCTTTACAATTGTAGGACATCCAATTTCCTAGAGACATCACCATCGACTGCGACACATCCACAGGAACGCATCGCCCATTCGTTCCGGTTGTTCTACGAAGGCAGCTTTTTGATGCCATTCATTCGTTGTCGCATCCCGGTGTGAAGGCGACGCAGAAGCTAGTGGCCAATCGCTATGTGTGGCCACGGCTCAAGTCCGACGTGCGAAACTGGATACGGACCTGTTTGCATGTCAACGCGCCAAGATACACCAACATCCAGTCCCTCCACACACGAGCTTCCTGCAGCCCGATTCCCGTTTCGACAAGGTTCACCTTGACCTTGTCGGACCCCTTCCGACATCCCAAGGGCAACGATACATCCTGACGTGCATCGACCGCTTCACAAGGTGGCCGGAGGCTACACCGTTGCCTGATATGACTGCAGCCACCGTCGCCGAGGCTTTCGTGTCCTCTTGGGTGGCGCGCTTCGGATGCCCTTCTGATCATCACCGATAGAGGGCGACAATTCGAGTCCAGCTTGTTCACCGAGTTGTCCCGAATCCTAGGCATGACAAAATCCCGGACAACGGCATACCATCCGCAGTCTAACGGCCTGGTGGAACGTTTCCACTGACACCTCAAGTCCGCGCTCATGGCCCACGCGAACTCCAGGGGGTGGGTACAACAGCTTCCACTCGTCTTACTCGGAGTTCGAACGGCGTTGAAGCAGGACCTCGGCTGTGCAACCTCTGAACTCGTCTATGGGACGACCCTCCGATTACCATCGGACTATTTTGAGGTCGACCCGTCTCCAAACACGAGGCCAGAAGACTACGCCACAAAGCTGAAGGAGGTTTTTGCAGACCTACGACCAGTTCCTACGCGGTATCTGCGAAGACTCCTTACGTCTCTCAAGACTTGCACAGTGCAACGGATGTGTTCGTGCACCAAACCGCCTGACGGAAACCGCTCACACCACACTATATGGGACCGTTCCCGGTTCTGGAAAAGAAGCCAAGTGGCTTCGTTGTACAGATCAATGAACGACGAGACACCATCGCTCTCGAGCGTCTAAAGCCAGCCCATCTGAAGCACGCACCCGTGAACCTCATCACATGTGAGACGCGCGAAGAAAGTCTGAAGTCTCGCATGAAGTCTGCTCAAGTCCACTGGACAAACTCATCACCACAGCTAGCGCCCTAATTGTGTGTTGTCGTTTTTCTTTTTGTTTTATTCAATCGCTCGTTGGGGCTCCTCGCTAACCGCTCATTCACACTGGAAGCGGATCCGCGTTCGCAAAGCGGTTGCGAACGCGGTTGTATAAAGGTCCAGTGCAATTGCACGCGCACTCGGTGACATCAGGTGCGCGTGCAATTGTACTGGATCTTTATACTACCACGTTCGCAACCGCTTTGCGAACGCGGATCCGCTTCCAGTGTGAATGAGCGGTAAGGGGGGCCATATCTGTAGGCTGCAACGCACCCACAGACCCATTCTTCTCATCAAAATAAAAGAGATGGCTCCGGGCGCAGCACGCGCACGCGCCTCGGAGAGCGCGTGCAAGAGAATGCTCTGAAGCCGCCATCACAGGCAGACACGTCGTTCACTTGTCTCGTTCTATGTCCTCACTTTAAAGAACGTGGCAGGGCCTCGCGGCCCCCCACACTAACTTAGATTTTTTTTTTTACTTTTTTACACTTGATTTAGGTTTTCGTTTTTTTTTACACTTAATTCGGGATTATTTTTTCCTGCAACGCATTGACCTTTCAGCTGTCGGAATGTTCTCATCCCTTCTCTTCTGTCTTCTTTAAGCGATCTTCCTTTGCGCCGAAGTGCATTACTCTGCTCAATCACCAAAGTCATAGCCTGTTATCTGCGTGACAAGCATTGATGTTGCATTAAATTCTGATCTGCAAGCCACAGCACTCCTACAACAAAACCTCAGTTAGAAAATGCGAACACTGATGTTAGTCTGTCAATGCCGAGACCGCCTGTAAACATTGGACGGAATGTTGCCTGTTTGCGAAACAGGAGATTCAAACAATGTATGACGGGATTGCATCTGGTACAATGTTTTGATCTTATTTATTTTCGCACAAGACGTTTGTGATCGTTCTTTATTCTTGCAAACCTGACGTGACATACTTCAACTCACACAATAACCAATCAAGTTGAGTGATCTCTTCAGTAAATTATTTCTTCAACATAAATTTAAACACAAATATTGGTGCAATATTTTGCTGAAACACTTCTTCAATATCATTCGTACTGGTAAAAGAAGCTGGAAAATGAAAACCAGGTGAATCTGTTTTGTTTTCATGACCCTTTTAATTATTATTGAACACATTGACTGAACTTGCAGGCACCCCTGCTCGTGTTGCGGAGATGGACCAGGCGGCTAGCAGGAAGAAAGTTACCCCACTCGTTCACAAGACTGCCCAGGCCACTCGGCACTCGAGGATCTTGGAAGGCCAGTGAATGGCGCCACTGGCTGCAGCTCTACTTCCTCCCTTGTACCCTCGACGTGCTGCCGCAACAATACTGCGCGCATCTTAAGCAGCTGGTAGAGGCTGTGCACATCCTCCTCAGAAATCAGCTCACGCAGCTCTCTATTGACCGTGCTGGTGAGAGTTTCCAGATTATATATTTTTTACTTTGTCTAGGCATGGTAATTGTAGAGTGTGGTGTTGCGGCTGGCTTGCCTTCTCATTGGGTGCTGCTGTCTTCTGCAAGGCAAGACCTCCCTGAACATCTATCTGCCTTTTTCTCACTTTCAATGTGAGCTAGGAGAACCTATTTCAGCACAGGCGGCACAAATGTGGGTTGTTCACTACTGCTACTTTAAACAAATTAAAGGGTCTCTTATATTATCCCTTAAACGACTTGAAGGCGAAAGCCCAAGCGCCAATGCATTAAAGACAGACACATGAGCCGGCTTGAGTCTGTGCTTGCCGCTCTTGACTTAATTCACTTTATCTCCTGTTAATTCGCTTTGTCATCCTTCGCAATTTCATTGCCTCTAATTCGTTTGAGTGGTCACGTAAACGTGATAGGAAACCTTCAAAGACAGCGCGCTCTACAACGACCCACTTTTGGCGCCGTTTCACTGGCATTCACGGTGCATCTGCATTGCTGTGCTTTTATTTGTGTTTTCTTTCTGAGGCGTGTCCACTTTGACCTCAAGCGACCTCGCCGGCTTCCGTGACGAAGCATCTTGGCCGGCTTGCTATAAGCAGCATCTCGGCTGAGACTGAGTGAAAGAAAGCATTACAAAGGATGGGACGCGCGAGCGTCTTGAGAGGCGGGTTGAGTCCCGCTCAGCTCGTGCGCTGGCTTCAGCAGTGCTTTCTTTCACCCAGTCTAAACTGAAACGCTGTTTCTGTGTTTTCTTTCTTCTTCACTGGTCTCTCAGCACATTGCAAGCTTGTGCCGAGAAATGCTGGGATATGCAAAGCTGGAAAACTTTCTTTTTGCTGGGGATGTTTGTTTGCTTAGCCATGCTAAGCAACTAGAGACTCCAAAAGAAGTTCATGCTGCGTTTGCAGGACAGCGATGTCCTGGGATCTGTGTGGAATGCTCACGGCTGGTTTGCAGACGGCAGATTTTTCACAGCACAGCATAGAAGCGTGCCACAAAGTCTGACTCATCTTTTATTAAGACAAACGAAAGGGCCTTCTTTGTAATAACAAAGATCCTTTTCTTCAGTTGAAGGGTTTTCTTGCTGTGCAAGAAAGTTATCCTTATAAAAATTGGGCATTTTCCTTCACATATTAAGGATTGGTTTGTATCCATGGTTGGTACTTTACATGTCCTGGGGCTTCATAATATGAAGGCAGCATGCCTTTTTATGAGGTTTCAGAGCCCCGTTGCCAGCTATGTTTGCACGCTACAAAACGAGATTTAACGAGACTGAAGACGACTATGTTTGCATTTGAGCGTCATATTTATCTTCGTTTGGCACTGTATATACGGCTTGTTGTATATAGCTGTAGTAAGTGGTCTGTATATTTTTTTTTAAAGAACAGCTGTTTTCTAGTTTTTTCCTCTTTAAGCTAAACTTAATTTGACCTCAGAACCGTAAAAAAAAAATTTTTTTTCTTCTCGCAGAGCGTTATAAATTTCCCCCTTTATGTACTAAATATACAGTTGGACATGTATTCAAAGTCAGTTGCTGTAAAACTCTTCGATTTCGCGGCCCCAATTGTTTGCGAATTTCGGCTCTTTTACTTTGTTATCTATTTAATGATGTGTTTCGTTCAATAATAATTTGTATTTGGACATTCGTGTTTTCCTGGCTGGTTGTTTCCCCACTTAAGTGTCAATGCCGGTGCTCAACCGCCTCGCCTCTACACACACATTCACTTCATACTTTATTAGATTTTACTCGTTGCTTTGCTATGTTTCTTTAAAGAAAAGCACCACGCACATAACCTTTTAGAGTTATTATAGCCATGAGTCAGCCAGCCCACCTGTATACTTCCCACTTCATACCCAGCTTCTCTGAAAAATGGTTATACCTGCACTGCTGTACTCCCGGGTTAATACCCAGTTTACCGAAATTGGGTTTCACAAATATAACATTTCCCAGCCAAAACCCAACTTACGTAAACTGGGTTTCTACTTCCATATATACTTCCCGGTTGTAACCCAAGATACCCAAATTGGGTTTTTACTTCCATATATACTTACCGATAAAAACCCAGCATGCCCAAGTTGGGTTTTAGAGTTCAGATTTAATTCACAGTATGAAACCTGAAATATTTAAACTGGGTAGTGGAAATCAGTACGTTCCTTGGTTTGTATAAACTTGGTTTTGACAAATCCAATTTGTTTCCCGATTAAATAAATACTGGTGTTTTTTTTTTCGGTAGGGTACCTTTTTAATGTGTAGCGTGACGACCGTAATGAGTGTATGTAGTTTTAGAATAAAGACCGTTGTTTGCATTTTGTGGCATGCCGTCTAAGCTGAAGATTAGGTTTCTTTACGTTCTCTGATATTCAGTACTGCGATGTGTTTGTATGTGCCTTTCTGTCTGGAACACTGGGGTGGAAGGAACTTTCGATTTTGGTGTATTTTGTGCGCCTAAGCGCCCAAGCGCGACGTGAACGGTGGTGCTCTGGGCGTGCTTCTGAATTGTGTGCTATCTGGTAGAATTTTTCAGAGAATGAACGTTTCCCGTGGGCTTGCCTCGTTTGACACCCCCGCCGCAATCATCAAGGGTGATGTCATTTTTGGCGCCACTCAGCTGAGCGGCCGTGCGGCATCCGGGTGAGATATGCGACACCTTCAGTTCCGACTTTCAGAATCCCCGGGTCCCGGGTCTTGGCTTGAGGAGGGGGGAAGGGACGTCTCTTTGGCCCCTATCTGGCCCCCAACCGAGCGTCGGCGCCTGGGGGCTTGTTATCGGTCGCCTCCTTGGCGAAAAGAGCGCCTTTTGTGCCCAAATGTCTCTTTCAGAACCCGTCTGGAGGACATTGGTGACGGCGATGGTGGACATCCCGGAGAGCGTCGTCGTCTGAGGGCCTGCATATCCGGCGACAGACGCGGATGGCGAGCTCCAGCTGTAGACCGCCCAGGTTAGGAAGGGAGGCTTCCGCCGGTCTGGCGCGCGACAGCAGCAGGAACAATGGGAAGGAGTCTGGGAAGACAGACGACTGAAGATTGGATTGACTATTGTGCGCGAACCGGGCGACGGCGGACGTTCGCATTGCTGGCGACAGTGATATCGAGTCGGGTGACAGCCCGGTAACACGGAGCGGATTTCGACCCCGGATCCGACACTCGACGGTGACGTACCCAGGATGCGGTGTGGATTAGCACGACTGGGACGGTTGGCATGCAGTATACGATGGTAGCGCACCCCTCCCAGGCTTTCTCGATGACTTTTTCGAATCCCCCCCCCCCCCCCTTCCCAGCAAATGTAAGTGTAATAAACCTTTCCTGCCGAGTGCTACGCGTTTGTGTGTCACGTTATTCGGGAAACAGAGGCCTGTGGAATAGGAGTGGAACCCTACAAAGTAGAACCAGCTAAAGTTGTAACTGCTTTGACCGAACTCTGGAGAAGCATATTCACGTAGAATAAACACCTTGAACCTAACACAGTCATGAGCTATGAATTTTTTTTTCAGTCTCTGTACACGCGACATTTCTTCCATACAGGAAATCTCTATAACTTAGACTGCTAATGCCGTCTTCTAGGCTGATACGTTGCGAATACTAAATTTCAGCAGGAAACTGAACTTCTTTTCTAATAAAAGGCTTGGACGCGACATCGTCGCAACATGCTGGTAGTCATTGTCACTTTTTCTTGCAGAGAAAACAAATTTGGTCGTGGGAATGGTGGGTGCTTTACAGGTTGGTTTTCGAAATAACCGGATGTCCGGTTATTTGAATTAGCAAGTTATTCGAATTTGTAACGCGGATTACCGGATATTCAAATAACCAATTGCGTGTACTCGGTTATTCATTTATATAAATATATGAATATTAGTATTAGCGAATTCTTAGAATTTGAATACCGGATAACCGGATCTTTAAATACTCAATTACGTTACTCGGTTATACGTTTGTATAAATATCCATTTTTCGAATATCTGCATGCAATATCTTGTGTCGCAATCGAGAGATTGTTTTGCGGAAATAAAGGTTTTCGCCTGCACACGTTCGCCGGAGGGGTATTCTTTTTGTCGCCTGCATGTTTTCAAATTTAAAGGAGGATCTTCAGAGCTCGTCCAACCACCCAACCATCGAAACCTTGGCGGCTAAGTCGAGAAAAAAACAAAACACCGGCGGGAAAAACAACACCATGAATTATTTGTTTTTGTGTTTTTGAACGCAGCGCTAGGCTGACGTAGCCGAACAAGGCGTCAGCATTAGGCTGGGTGTTGCGTTCAATCAGTAGAGTATTGATTAAACACGAGTCAAATCTTAACACAGGCACAGCACTCGTGTCAAATCTATGCCCTGGCTCAATCGATGCAGATTACAGAACTATTCCATTAGAGGCCTCGTGTTCAGTATACAAAAAACTAGCGGGACAAAGCGCCCCCTATGATTCCCTTTTCTCGGCATATGCAAAAAATTTTGTAAATTAAGTACCTTTTCATTTCGAGGGGAACACGGTATTATTTTTTTTGTGTGTGATTTTAGGAGTTTACAATTAAAATAAAATAAAAGCCTTAATATTATACGTGATATAAACCGAATAACCTGATAAACTGATAACCAAATTTCTGAACCAGATTCCCTTCCCTCTTGTTTAACCGATCACCCTGTTTGACTGAAATTTGCATGCTTTAATGGTAAATGTATGCTGCAAAATAAGGGATTCCTATCAAGTCCACTAAAGTGGCAGCTGATGTGAAGTCAGTGCAGTTCATGTGTTTGAAAGAAGCAACCCACTCTTGCATGGCGTGGCGTTGTAGGGAAAGGCGCGAGCGTGTGGCACCATACAAGCGCGCTTTCTGGAATGCATGTCTGAGCAAAGTAACTTCCGGGCCACGCTTTCTGGTCTTTGTTGTGCAGCGTGTCCCAGCACAAGTTATAGTGATTTTTATCGCAAAAGTGAACTGCGCATTTTCTTTTTGAAAATATAAAAATATCATCTATAACGTTTAAATAAGGTAATTGTTAATGATGAAACTTTGGCATCTAGTTTGGCCATTGGCGCTACAAATGGGCGAGGATGAGCGTTGGGTGATGAGTCGTTTATTTTTCCGGTTAAAGGGGCCCTCCGGAGCTTTCTGCGATCGTCTGTTTATGTTGTTATATTGCGTAGTAATTGCAAGTTAATATGCATACAAAGTTTTAGATTTCAAAACCGTTTATTAAGCAGATGGCAGAAGAAATATATCGGGACTCTTTTCACTTGGAAGACAATCCCCCATTCCCTGCCCATCGCTAGAATTTAACCAATGGAAATGCTGCATCTCGCGGAGAATGCGAACGTTATTATTGCAACACTTTTTAAGCTTGTTGTAAATTAGAGTTTGAAAAAAACGTAAACTGATTGTGGTGCGGGAAACATAGTCCGCAATTATCGCCCCGAAACCAGCGAACTATGTTTTCTCCCCGCAAGCTTGTTGCTAGTGGGTGATGCGTCGGCGCGTCTGCGCGTCTGCTTCCCGGGGCGTCTGCAGGCGTGCGTTTGCGGGACACGTGTTCCTTCTTCCCGGGGATCCCAACTCCGAAGCCAGCTTTGCGATCCTTCCACGTCAACGAGTCAAACCTTTCCTTGTCATCTGTGGGATGCGACTGCGTATTGCAGTAGCAGCGCGACGGTGCGGTGCGACGAACGACAACTGCCGAGCACAAAGTCCGGGTTCCTTGACGACGGTCCGCGCGTGTTCGAGAGATTCCTCCGCGGGTCGGCGGTCGGCCGCGTTGGTGACGCGCAGTGACGCCAGAATCCTTCGCTCGCTATACACCTTTCCAAAAAACACTCGACCCCAGGGGCAACAGACAGTTTCCGAGCCCAGTCACTGAGTTTGAGGCTAGACTCTCACCGGCGTCCCTCCTAACCCTAACCGAGGGGACTGTGATTTCAACAGGCACCCTGCGTAGGCGCAGTTTCAAACGCTGCTGGCGGCTAAATTTTCGTATTTTCCCGCTATATTTTGTGTTTCATGGCACATGTATGTTCCCGAAGACATTGAGAAAGCATTGTGCCACATTTGAAAAACAAAAAAAGCAAAAAAAAAAGCTGTAAACTATTTTTGTTGGGACAGCGCGCGACAGAACGAATGAGGCTGGAATGTTTAGTTCTAGTTATTTGTTTTTTTCTTAGGATAAGCTTTGACGGCGCCGCGGGATTCGCCGCATGTGAAACGACCAAAGCGCTTTGCTGTCAAAAATAAATTGCAACAGAAGAGGGCCGAAAGGCATGCATTTTTGACGCTCACAAATAACGTGTTTACCGATGGACAGGACACGGACATACAATTGAGGAAGTGTTAACATCCGAACAATATATCGTACGTACCACACGATGCAGCGTTATCCGAAACGAATTTATTTGAGAAAGATCTCAAATAACACTGTCACAGTCGACGACACTCACATCTTGACGATCTGACGGAATCCGAGATGACTTCGCTTTGGGGCACGTTTTGGGGAGAGCTTTCTTCTTTCACAACCGCACCCAGGCAAAGAAACCAACGCGACTGACCCGTTTCTCACCCCAACCCGGACAACTATTTTCGGAGATGACTGAGGATTCTACGCGGATTATCTCTGGGAGGGGGGAGAACAATGTTCGCAAAATCGCGTCGAGGGTCGTTCGACGTCCTTCACCTCCTTCGTTTCCCGTGAATGTCGAGCAGAAAAGCTTGAATGGCAGGCACTTACCAGCCTTCTTTCTCACAATGGAAGATAACACAAAAAGGGTACGCAGCACGCATAAAAAAAAAAATTAAGAAACTTTCAAAAGGGGCGAGAAAACGTCGAATGAAAAACCGCAAAAACGTAGGTAGAGAACCGCGCTGAGCGGGTCTTCACAGTCCCAGAGAGTGGCAGAAAATTTCTAGCTGATAGAGGGCGCGAGAGTCGCACCAGTCGCATCAGCATCAGCAACATGGCGGCGGCCTAGGAGCGTTTTTTGGAAAGGTGTATTGACTGACGCGTAAAGAGATGCCCCTCCCGTTTTCCGGGCTCATCTCAGAAAGGGGGGCGTGCCGGGGACTTTGATAGCAATTTTAGTAGGAAAATCCGCCGCGCATAACCGTACTTTTATGATTTTTAGGACCCTTAGGGCCTGTAGATTGAGTGACCGCCATAAATAGACCATCGCAGAACGCTCCGGAGGGCCCCTTTAAACAAACCCTGTAACGTTTTAGCGGGGACACCTAGAAGATACGGCGACGAAGAACCTTCACAACAAAGTATATCTTTAAAAATACCCTTCCATCTTTTTCTCTGCCTTTTCTTTGTTTTGGACAATCATTGTTTTACTATAATTTTTAACCCGAATTCTCGGAAGTTAAAGTGAAATGCGGAGGTGGTCGAATCTGGTAGGTAGGACATCAGAACGAACCTGCTGTGAGACTCAGAGCGCATGTCATCGTCTCGCTAATGTCCTTCTCAGATTTTGAAGTCTCCTAGCGAAATGTCGGCTGTCTCAGATGGAACCGGGATTTTTATTTTCATGTAATCGCCGCCCTACCCTTCTCTACAAAATTGTAATTCTACATAACTTCTTGTCAAGTTAGTAAGTCCCATTTTGTCATTTCAATACTCGTATACTCAGTGACAACATTATGTAGCAATACAGAGGTCAAAGGAACATTCTAAGGTGGCTCGGTGATACGTATGTGTCAAATAAGCCATGCAGCAGTTATGGCTACTTTCAGTATATATCCTGTTTAGGACGAGTCATTGACGTTGATAACTCACAAAATACGCATTAGATTTTCGGTCCACAAAATAGCAACACAAAAAATAAGATAAGAAGCGTTCATTTTCAGCTTACAAATAGAATAAGCAGCCGAGTGATCTGCTGCTGATGATGTACCACCGATGTATGCCAATGTATATCGTATACACGGGCTGGGAGTGGGAAAATGTAGGGAAATAACTGAGCTTCATAATTTGTTATTAGAATTCGTCTATTCACATCTTTGATTGAACACGACGCACTACTCGATTGTTGGCCTATGTTATGATTGTCATAGCAACGGCCGATGTTATGAATGCCAGTCGATTGCGCCGGCGCACGACACTCGACGATGTCATGGTACCTCTTGACACATGGTGCGAAGATTTGCTTTCACGCGACGTCACGGCGACAACAACGCTATCAAATCTGATAACGTTTGGAGTAAATTTGTGGTTTAAAGTGGCTGTCATGGCGCAACCCTACCCGACAATTCGACGCCGTGAGGCAACGTGACCACGTCGCAAATTATCATGTGACGTCACATAATTCATCGGAGTGCTAATGACTAATTCGGGTGATCATATCCCGGCAAAATATTTTGTCATATCTTGGGCGACAGCGTTCGCGTGGTCAAAGGCTTGCGGGTGCGCGCCGTTCGAATGGTGCTTTTCAAGCGTGTGCCGGCAATTCGTCGGCACAATTTTTGGCCGAGCTCGAGCTCGAAAAGCTGGCTGGCGTGTCTGACAGACTGCATCTGGTATGGTCATATCCGAAACAGGAAAAGGAACCAAACGAAATATTGCTCGCCTATAGCGGTTCAAGACGCAAGCGTAGCTGACGTATAGTCCGTTGCAACTCAAGGAGGTAGGGCGGGGTAAGACGGGTGGGGGAGGAGGTAGCAGACGGAATAGTAGAAAAGAGGGGAAAACCTCTCTCTCTTAGCGTTTTGTCTGCTTCCGCCTCCCCGGCCCGTCTTACCCTCGCCCTACCATCTTGAGTTGCAACGGACTATAGTCAATGAGACTGACACTATTGTGCCCCGAAAAAAAAGATAACAAACGAAGATAGAGATCATTATAATTTTCAAGTAAGCGAAACTTTTTTTATTAATTTTGTTTAGTTGTGCAAGGTCAGTTTGCTCTGGGACGCGGTGTGATTTTACACCTATGTAAAAAAAAAAAAAAAAAATGTTTGGTATAGTGATGCAGCTCGACGTTTGGACAGGCACGGGGTTTTGGGCGCAATGAGAAGACTGGGGATTCCAAAACGAGATAATAATAAAAATCAGAATATGAAAAGCTACGATGGAAACCCTCCTTGGGAGCCTTGTAAAATGACTCCAGTTCTTCGAAAATTCAAGCCAGGCATATTAAAATTTGACGCGTTTGCGGGCAGTTCGTGTCAAAATCACACAGATTTATTGATCGGTCCACCCATTAACTTTACAATTAGAGGCGCTGCTAGCGGGGCAGACTGTGGTAAGATCAATATTTCGAGTACTATGGAGGAGCCACTTGTTTTAGAGCGCAGCTCTAAGGCGCCTGTTTTGGGCTTCAGCGGCGTCGCCGTGGCCGTCTCCGTAATCCTGAGGTCGTGTGATTCCCTGAGGTCACATGACCCCCTCCCCCCCCCCCCCCCGCCCCCCACGTAACGTGACCCCTCTGAGGTCAAATGACCCCCCGGAGGTAACGTGGCCCCCGTGGTGGAGTAGCAGGCAGGATAGCGTGGTCAGGATGAGGGAGGAGAGGTATACCCTCCTCTCAGTACCCTTCCATCCTCCTCCTCAAGAGCTGCGCTCCAATTCGGCGTTACAGGGAGTTTTTACGCAAATCTCAGAGGGTTCGAAATTTGTTGTTGATTCATACCAGGGGGTCATTTTACCATAGAGTAATCAAAGAAGAATTTAACAGAGCTTACTCGCGACCCAGGCAAACGAAAACGTTAGTCGCCGTCGCTTTGTTACGTAGCTTTGTGTTCGGGTGTTGAGGGTCACGAGGTTTCCGCCGCTTGCGCGTTTTTCTGTTGCTTGGCGGAGCCGTCACTGGCGCGCCCGCTCGCCTGCGACTGACAACCCGAATTCGCCATTATACAAACTTGTAGAATAAACGACCTCACGCCGCCGTGTATCACCAAGAACTTTCCGGGCGTTTCTTCTTCCCCAGAACACCCCATCCCCTCCTCGCTCGGAACTCGAGCGCCATGATCAGTTGTTCCTTAACATTACATCTCCCACCGTTAAATCCGCTGGTATACTACTGCACAATGAACCTACACAACTTGAAGTTCAGTCATGAAAACCCTGTGTTTTTGGAGGTCGTACAATTCGGCCCGACCGCTTGCATGGAAACCTGACGGGAGGTCTCAGAGAGTCCTGAGCGGCACTGCACGGGTAACTTGTAGGCAAGTCTTTTTCCGACTACGACGTTTCACAGGGCGTATTTTGGGTAGAGTCCCGTGACAGAGAAATCAACTGACTGTGATTTCTTCCCATGGATCCAGAACCTGTGCGGACGCGCGGGTATCTGGGCGTTCGCGCATGTCTGACCATTGTATCTGTTCTGCAAAGTTCTGGAAGCCAAAACGGATTGTCTTTTTTAAAAGGTGGTGAAGGTCTTGTTCTGTAGCGCCTGTCATAATTGTGCTTCTGCTTTTGTCTCTAGTCCTTCCTTTTCCACATGGACTGCTTGCCAGTTCTTGACTCTAATTGCCCAGGACATATCGGGAGTTTGCTGCGGAGCCTCGTTCCGATCAGTAGTTGGGCAGGAGTGAAAGCTGTAGGTCCTGGGTTTTTACGGTAGTTGAGCAGGACTAAGTATGCATCTCCGCTCTTTTTCACAAATCTTTTAATGATCTTCACCATTCGTTCAGCTTCCCCGTTGTCTTGCAGGCACCTTGAACTGGTAGTCACATGTTGGATTCTGTAGTGCTTGGCGAAGTCCTTGAATTCTGTGGCAGAAGAATGCGGACCTTTGTCCAAAACAAAGATTTGTTGTATCCCATGCCGGAAGAAGATGCTTTTCGTTCGCTTGATCATGGCCTTGGCTGAAGGGGAGGATGAAAGAATGGCAACTTCTGGATAGCTGAAACGGTAATCCACCAGCAGAAAATAGTCGACACCATCTCTCTAAAACAAGGCAGCGGCGACCTTCTGCCACAAAACGTTTGGCATCTCACATGGCAACATGGGTTCCCGAGCTCGGGTCTTGTACGTCGCCTGTTTTGCGCATTTGGCAACGATGCCTGCTAGTATACCGCTACTTCCAAGTCACTAGATGGATTCTCGTGCGCGTGCATGACAGCGCACAATCTCTTTATGACACTCATAGATCCACGAGAGAATCTGAGATCGAAGACACTTGGGTATGGTTAGTCAGCCGGGATCCTTTGAGCAATAAGCCTTGGCACACTGTTATTTCACCTTGCTCTCAAAAAGGGTTTAAGGTTTCATGGAAGTTGAGGTTTCGAACGTCAGCCCTCTTCACACTGCTTTTTAGAAATTAGTAAAAAAACTTCCTTCCTCGCGTGCTTCTGGACATGATAGTTGGGGACTGCCAATATAAAGAAAAGAAACAGAGGAAATCCAAGTAAAACGCTTGACCGAAGCGGGTCATATTGTTTATCTCGTTTTTCGAGCGTACTTTGTGCACATCATTTTGGTGCCGAAATCATAAGGAGAACAACGTGGAACAACGCTTCGGTGACTATGGAACGATTCAAGAAAAAACCGAACTGTTCGACAGGGCGCAACACGAAGCTCATCACTGAGCTTACCACCGCGTTCCGGTCAGACCCCGTTCACATACAATGCCCCGAAGCGCTGCGCGACACACTTATCGCCAAAAACGACGAGCTTCGAGATGCAATTGAAGACATTGAGCCACTATTCGCCAAAAACGACCTTGAAGTGGACTACTCGACCGCGACGGAGTTTGACGATGAGGTGGCGAAGATCATCAGCGTGGTACGCACCAAGGTAGCAAACTGGCACAACGACCGCCGACCGTAGCCACTCCTCGGTTGAAAAGCGGAAGAATCAGCGAAACTCACGTGACCGGCGTGTAGTTCCTAAAGCTGTATCTGCAAAAATTTCAAGGTGAATTGACAGAGTGGTAGTCGTTTTGGTATCAATTTGACGTCGCTGCGCACGGGGATAGGTGTACCTCTCAACCCGAGAATTTCCAATACTTGCGTTCACTTCTCGTGGGACCAGCCGCTAGTGTGATTTTGGGACTTTAGGCAACTGCCGCATCCTTGTGGGACCCTGTGGAAACACTGACTGAGCGTTTCGGAGAGGAACTGCGCATTGAACGCCAACATGGGAAAATTGTGAAATCTATACAAGTAGTCAAATCTGAGCACGACGCGCGGGGACTGCGCAACATTTACGTTCATGTGCAGACTAACATGCGCAGCTTGCGTTCCTTGGGCGTCTTCAGTGCGGCCTACGCCACCATGCTGGTCGATATAAATTGTAAGTCACCAGGCTTAATCTAAAGTGGACCGTAAAAGTCGACGCCTGCACGCAGCAATCTTAGCGTTTCGTTGAAAGTGAATTGCACATGTTGGATTTTTCTTGTAAAATTAGAAAGCGTAGCTCTTTTTCGTTAAGAAATAGGGCCAAGAGACTTGCCAGGGTCAACCTTGGGCATCGACGCCGACGACCAAGTTGGGTTGCGGGGAGCGCTTGGCGCTCGTATTGATAGATGGCGCTACCTCCGTATTGAGACTGCTCGAGACCACCATGTTTCGTTAAAATTATCATAATCTTCTTTTTTTTTTATTGTACTTCTTGTTAAGAAATAAGTACGGACACTAAAAACAAAGTTAAAAAAAAAACGCGTTTGCAAAGCGATGGCGTGTTTTCTACCGACGGATTTTGTCTGCGTGTCATATGCTTTATATTACTGGTCGGCTGCACCTTCCGACGCTGCTCCTGACGTCATCTATTAATACGAGCACCAAATACGCCCTGCCGCTCGTCTCAGTCACCTGCGTCGCCACCCACCGTTTACCCTGGCAAGAGTTTCGGCCCTATTTTTTACACAAAGACCGTATGCGCTGAATCGATTGATACGGATGAAGAGCTAACGAAACTATTGATATTTTTGCGACTGAAAATTGAAAGTCGTGAGCAAACTTCAATTCAAGAGCGAACTTTGCTGAACGCACCTTTATTAATTTACAAACCTTGGCAGATTATCTTCCCTATTCGACTAAGGTGCTGCGAAACTCAAGTCTTATAGATGCCACCTGAGCCTCCTGCAACGCCGCTTGAACAAGGTTGCAAGACCTTCTCTCATTTTTGAAGTTTCTGAGTCCTCTGAAGAAGGTTTTTGGATGCAGGGAACGTACTGACTGCCACTAAAACAAATCACAAATCCTCAGCAAAGGTCAGCATATTTTGAAATGAATAATCTCCACGTCTTCTCACAGGGCGCCGGCCGCTGCCATGTTCTTGCCTGAAATCTATGCAATCTTCTGCAAATATCGCATCGGGCGGATTCGAAATTGTTATTGCCGTGTGGGCCGCAAGTCCAAGTTATGCTGGCCTAGAAGCGGGACCAGGTATTTATTATCTGTTTGTAGAACGGACTCCAAAATTTGAAGGCACTTGTGGAAACGTTCAGCCTCTCATGTCATTTGCACGTAGCCCTGCTCCCGCCGTTTAAGAGACCGAGAAGTGAACGCAACAGCGCAGAGTCCATCTTGTTGCTCTTGAAGGAGCAGCGCTCCCAGGCTTTGGGATGATGAGTCAGCCGACAGGATTTCACAAGCGGAGCTGTAATACTTTGCAAGAGCATCTCTCCGACGTGATCACTCGCTTGAACTTGTCAAGGGCTATTTCTTGCTCCAATCCCCACGTATAATCGTCGTTCTTCTGAAGAAGCTGACGTAGTAGTGCCGTCAATTTATTTGTGTTATTTATTTACTCATTCATTTCAATATCTTTAAGACCTGGGGGCGTTACAGAAGAGAGTGGGTAATCGTAAAACGGATAAGAAATACAAACATTAACAGGAGGAAAACAAACAAAAAAGATTACATTAAATTTTCAAGAAATGCGGGACCTTAAGACAGTAAGTAATTTTCAACCACTTATTCTAAAGCGGCTGCGTCGGTCCTTGTAGCGATAGAGGTGGGCAGGTGGTCGCACTTGTGATAGAGTGGGCAAAAACCACGCAACGTGATTCGCCGTATCCAAAACTTGCCTGATTTCGGATACATTCTTCAAGGGAGGCAGGAGCTTGGTTGATTTCACCTCCCGTGGATCTGCCCGTAAGCCATCTTTGTCGAGGACCACTCTTAGAAACGACGCCTTCATTACGCCTTTGTTGTCCCTTGTTGGGGTTGAGCGTCACACCAGAATGGGCCAGACACTGCTATTGCTTCTCTCAGTGGGTTACCGTGTTCTTTTCGCGTGCCTCCGTAGATAAAAACGTCGGCCATCAGGTTCTGTATTCCGTGAAGTCCATTCAAGATCTCTGGCACTTTCCGCTGGAAAACTTCGGGCGCAGAGGTTATCTTAAAGGGTAGTCTTTTGTTACAGTACCTCCCGAAAGGCATGACAAACGTGTTCACTTCTTGCGAGTCGGGAGACAAAACGATCTGATGAAACCCAGAGTTCACGTCTAGTTTAGAGTGAAACCTGGCCTCACAAATTTTTTCCGAAACTTCATAGACTGTGGGCATGATGTGTTGATCTCTACGCATATACAGGTTCAGTTTCGTATGGTTTACACAGTCTGATGTCTCCCGACGTCTTCCGAATCGGTACAAGGGGAGCACCCCAGTCTCTTGGGCCAAGGAAACCCGCACAAGCCCTGTTTTATATTTGTTGTGCTCAAAATGCGATCGTATTTCCCGAGAACAAACCGAGCAGCGAGAGCTTGAATGCGCTCAAGTTCATTGATATAAGCACGGTAAACCGAATCTCACACAAGGCAGGTAAATTCCAGAATCAACATGCTTCAGGTTACGCTGAAAAAAAAAACTCTTGCTTTCCCAATTACGCTGTTAACCTGCGCTGGCCATTAACCGTCTTCCAAAATATGTCACACCTAACTATTTGCACATTGATTCTGTTCATATTGGTTTACTGTAGAGAAAATATTGAAAGGATGTTTCTTTTTAATTTATGGTAAAGCTTACGTGAACGCGCTACAACCCTTTAGGACATTCGATTATTTTTTCGTTCACCATCTATCAACGCATCTTAGGTCACTCGCTAACTGGAATCCGCTTCACTAGACACTATACTATACAATACACAATCGTCCGTGAACAGACGTATTTTGAATTGAACTGAAAAAAATATCATTAATAAAAAACATAAAAAAAAAGAAGTGGCCCAGGACGAACTATGGGGCACACCAGATGTCACAGACACCAGGCTTGAGCATGTTCCATTTACTACTACCGTTCTTGAAATTAAGTGATCTCCAATCCGGTTAACCGAAAAACTATCAATATTTAAACCTTTAAGTTTTTGTAGTAGTAAAGAGTGAGACACTATTGAACGCCTTTTTGAAATCTAAAAATATACAGTCGATCTGACCTCAGCTATCAAGTTCTTTGGCGATATCATAACAAAATTCAATCAATTGTGTCGTACATGAGCAATCTTTTCTAAACCCATGCTGGTGATAACAGGATATATTCAAGTAGTTTACAACAAACTAAAGTAAGTGCAATATGTTTCGTTTTACGTTATTTGAAGAAGAGAACAGACAAACACCCTTTCGTGCCGGAGTCAGGCTGAAGACCTGAGGTCTCGTTTATTATACATAAAACGAAAAAAGAAAGACGCCTTTTGTTACGAGGCGCTCAGGTTACGCGCGAAGTGGGGGAACGGATGTTTATCTCTCGGGCTCCACGCGAACGAGGGTTCTCGGTCGCTTTGGACTTTGGAGCTCGCGAGCGTCGCCGCGTTCGCGACTCCATAACAGCTATCAAGTTCTTTGGGGATACCATAACAAAATTCAATCAATTGTGTCGTACATGAGCAATTTTTTCTAAATCCATGCTGGTGATAACAGAATATGTTTGAGTGATTTACAACAAATTAAAGTAAGCGCAATATGTTTCGTTTTACGATCTTTGGCGAAGAGAACAGACAGACAACCTTTCGTGCCGGAGTCAGGCTGAAGCCTCAGGTCTCGTTTATTATAGAGAAAACGAAATAAAAGAAAGACGCCTCTGGTACGGGGCGCTCAGGTTACGCGCGAAGTGGGGGAACGGATGTTTATCTCTCGGGCTCCGCGTGAACGAGGGTTCTCGGTCGCTTTGGACTTTGGAGCTCACCAGCGTCGGCGCGTTGGCGACTCCATAACAGCTATCAAGTTCTTTGGGGATACCATAACAAAATTCAATCAATTGCGTTGTACATGAGCAATCTTTTCTAAATCCTTGCTGGTGATAACAGAATGTGTTTAAGTGATTTACAACAAACTAAAGTAAGTGCAATATGTTTCGGTCAGCCGCGAGCGCGGCTGACCGAAGAGACAGCGCGCCCATGGCCTAGCGGTTATCGCGGTTGTCTGTCACGCAGAAGTGCAGGGTTCGATTCCTGGCCGCGGCTACACATTTTTCTTGACACTGTAATGTGATGTTCTGGTGAATTCGAGAACCGTCTTGGCTGATTCGAGGTTAGAATGTTCTACGCGCCGAACCTTCGACGCCGAACGATCCAGAAACCCACGAGGGTACATAAGGGACTCCGCGTGCTGATCTGCAGTCAGTTTTCGCCCCAGCGTTCGACTGTGCTGCTACGCCGACTTCGACGCCCGCGACGCTCTGTTATTATCTTTGTACCCTTTTATTTTTGGCACAAGTTCGCCACATTAAACGTTTACTTCTTCCTGTTTATTTCCTGTTTTTTTGGTCACCACCCGTGACATCTTGGTGGAGGTGCTGGGTACCGCATGCCCGGGCAGCGTTCCCCTCCAAGGGCCCGCAGTGCAAGTCCGATTCCCGGCTCGGTGAGAAGACCACTCACCGCAGAACCTGAAACTCGGACCAGCCGCCGCACCAAGGGAGAGGATCCTGGGTACGGTTTGCTGCTGGACAAGCCCAAGCCGAAGAAGACGACGATGGCCAACCAGTCGCAAGCCCCCGCCGCTTCTCCCGTCATCTACATGCCCGTCACACCGCAGACGTCTGCCCCCTTCCACGGTGAACTCTACGAAGACATCGAAGACTGGATTGATCAGTATGAACGCGTTGCCCGCCACAATGGCTGGACAGACGAGCAGCGCCTGTACAACGTCTACTTTTCGCTTTAGGGGACCGCCAAGTACTGGTACGAGAATCATGAGACCTCTTTGACGTCCTGGGACATTTTCAAGACCGACCTGAAGGCTGCATTCGTCAACCACCACCGCCGAGAGAGAGCCGAGGACCTACTGCGAACCAGGACCCAGGACCACAACAAGAGCGTCACTGGCTTCGTAGAGGACGTTCTGCGCCTGAGCGCCCGCGCCGACCCTCGGGCTACAGAAGAGAAGAAGCTACGAATCCTCATGCGCGGGGTGAGAGACGACATCTTCGGAGGCCTCGTCCGCAACCCGCCGCAACCGTCGAAGCCTTCGTCAGCGAGGCGACAAACATCGAGCGTGCCCTCCAAGCGCGCGCTTCCCACTACCAGCGGCAGCCAAGCGTCACTGCAACCGCGCTGCTAAACGGCGAAAACGCGCCTGGTACGGACATCCGAGAAATTATCCGGGAGGTTGTCCGGGAGGAACTGCGAAGGTTGCTGCCAACCACCAGCCGTCCGCCAACCATTTCCATCGCCAAGGGTGTCCGAGAAGAAGTGCATCGGGCGCTCCAACCAGAGGTTCCCGTCACCACGGTGGCACCGGAGGAACCGACGTTGAGCTACGCCGCCATGGCCCGACGACCGTCGCAAGCTTCCCGCCAAACCACGACGCCGCCCTGAAGACACGCCCCAACGCCGCAGTACCCACGACGACAGGAAGATCAGGCGCACGTTCACGCAGAGCGACCTGCGCCGAGGAAGACAGACGTCTGGAGGACGGCCGACCGACGCCCGCTGTGTTACCACTCCGGGGAAGCTGACCATGTGTACCGCCGATGCCCATACCGACGACTCGGGCTGCGCGGATTCCACCGAAACGACTGGTGCCCCCGGTATGGTGAACGACCTCGGGAGATCAACGAGTACCTGCGACGACCTGAGTCCCCCGAGCCTGCGTCCCGCCGAGAGCTCCGATCGCCTCCGCCGCGACGTCCAGCTTCGCCGATGCACCGAACCCAACGTGAAAGCCTGTCGCCCCTCGCACCTCGCCGGGGAAACTAGGCGCGGCAACCCCTGGAGGTTGAGTTTCCGAGGACGACCGACGTAAAGAGCCTCCAAGAACGACGGAGCGCTCCCACTCTCCCGACGCTACGCATCACAACGACGCTCCTGCATCGGTGTCCAACAAACTAAACGTTGCTATCGACGGCTTCGACGCATCGGCACTCGTGGACACCGGAGCAGACTACTCAGTCTTGAGTGGGAGGCTCTCCCGCCTCCTTCGAAAAGTCACGACGCCGTGGGATGGACCTCAAATACGAACCGCCGGAGGGCACCTCATCACACCGGTCGGGAGATGCATTGCTCGCGTCCAGATCCACGGTGAGACGTGCCCTGTCAAGTTCGTCGTTCTGCAAGACTGTTCGAGGGACGTTATCCTCGGAATGTACTTTTTCTGCGAGTATGGCGCCGTCATCGACCTCGGAGCAAACCGGCTGACGCTTCGAAAACCCGCTCCACCACAGGAGGACTCCAAAGCGACGTCTTCCGCGATACGAGACCTCGCAAACCACGTGAACCTACCGCCGCGGTCAAGCGTTTTCGTACCCGTCAGGATCGATGAGACTTTCTGCGGTGACGTTTTGCTCGAAGGAAGCCTCCAGTTTCTTCTAGGAAGAGGGATCGGCATCGCAAGAGGCGTCGCAGAGCTCCAAGACGGACACACGGTCGCACTCGTAACGAATTTCCGACAGGAGGCCCAACACCTTACGAAAGGCACCGCCGTGGGTAACGCCGAGGAACTCCCGGACTCAGCCGCAATCGCCGGAATATCAAAAGACCTCTCTTCGTGGCCACCCAAAACAACTCCGCCTTCGCAGTTTGACATCGACCCAACCCTGCCCACCCCACAACGACAACTCAGTGACCTTCTCGCCGAGTTCAATGGGTGCTTCTCCACGTCGTCAAAGTTGCGCCAAGCGACCGTTGCGAAACACCGAATTGTCACTGAAGACAACGAGCTTCCTTTCTATCGGTCGCCGTACCGTGTCTCTGTCAAAGAGAGATAAGTCATCCAGAAGCAGGCCCAAGAAATGCTCGATGACGACATTGTCCAGCCCTCAAGCAGTCCGTGGGCTTCACCGGTAGTCCTGATGAAAAAGAAAGACGGGACTCTTCGGTTCTGCGTGGACTATCGCCGACTAAACGCCATAACGAAAAATGATGTCTACCCGCTGCCACGCATCGACGACACTCTGGACCGGCTGCGCCATGCCCGATTCTTTTCGTCGATGGACCTGAAGAGTGGGTACTGGCAGATCGAGGTCGACGAACGGGATCGTGAGAAGACTGCCTTCGTCACGCCGGATGGTCTGCACGAATTTAAAGTGATGCCGTTCGGACTGTGCACAGCACCGGCGACGTTCGAGCGCGTAATGGACACCGTTCTTTCCGGCTTGAAATGGCAAAGCTGCCTCGTCTATCTCGACGACGTCGTGATATTCCCAAGCGACTTCGACGAGCACCTGAGACGTTTGCGTGCCGTGCCACAGGCTATAGGAGTACTGGACTGACACTAAAGCCGTAAAAATGTCGGTTCACTTACGGCAAGCTCAAAGTCCTGAGCCATGTCGGGAGTGTTCAGGGTGTAAGCCCTGATCCTGCCAAGACATCAGCTGTTGCCGAATTTCCGAAGCCATCAGACAAGAAAGCCGTAAGAAGATTTCTTGGACTGTGCGCTTACTACAGATCTTTCGTTCGCGATTTCGCCCAGATTTCTGCACCACTCACGCATCTGACCAAGGACGACGTGAACTTCCATTGGGCGGAGGAACAAGAACAAGCGTTCAACGAACTGAAGGAAAGACTCCAGTCGCCCCCTATCCTCGGACACTTCGATCCATCAGCGGAAACGAAAGTTCACACAGACGCCAGCAACGCCGGACTCGGCGCGGTACTCGTCCAAAAACAAGACGGAGCAGAGAGGGTGATCGCTTACGCAAGCCGGGCACTGTCCAAGGCAGAGGAAAATTACTCGACGACCGACAAGGAATGTCTCGCAGTCATCTGGGCGTTGACCAAGTTCCGCCCGTACCTGTGCGGGATGCCGTTTCGCGTTTTCACGGACCACCACGCTCTCTGTTGGCTCGCCAACCTCAAGGACCCGTCAGGACGCCTCGCTCGCTGGAGTCTGCGACTGCAAGAATTCGACGTGACCATTGTGCACAAGTCTTGCCGCAAGCATAACGACGCCAGTCGAATCTCCTCCCGAAAGCACTGACGACGACGATGACACCCGTTTTCTCGGCCCAGTGACAGGTGCCGACATGGGAGCACTTCAACGAGACGACCCGGAACTTCTCGCCGTGATGGAACACCTCGAAGGCCAAGGAAGTTCAGTTCCGCGAGTCTTGGCCCGAGACTTGCCAAACTTTGTTCTGTGGCGAGGCTTGCTCTTCACGGATATCTTCGGAACGAGCAACCCTGCCTGGCTGCTGGTTGTTCCGGCCAGCCTGCGAGAAGAAATCTTTCAAGCATGCCATGACGACCCGACGGCTGGGCACCTTGGCTACAGCCGGACGCTCGCCTGGATTCGTGATAAGTACTACTGGCCGAGACTTCCGAAAACAGTCCATCTGTAGACAAAGTCGTGCCATGAGTTCCAACGACGAAAGAGGCCAACGACGAATCCAGCAGGACTCCTGCAGCCGATACCTGCCCCGACTAGGCCTTTCCAGCAGGTCGGAATGGATTTACTTGGGCCGCTCCCAACATCGACGCAAGCAAATCGGTGGATTATCGTCGCGACCGATTATCTTACACGATACGCCGAGACGAAAACCCTGCCATCGGGAACAGCCGTGGAAGTCGCCAAATTTTTCGTCGAGTCCATTCTCCTTCGACACGGCGCACCTGAAGTGCTGATAACAGATCGCGGGTCATCCTTCATGGCACAGCTGACTCAAGAAGCTCTTCGGCTCAGTTATACCAGCCATCGACGAACAACCGCTTATCATCCTCAGACCAACGGGCTAACGGAGCGGCTCAACAAGGCGATCGCCGACGTGATTTCCATGTACGTCGACGTAGAGCACAAGACATGGGACGAGGTGTTGCCGTACGTCTCGTTTGCGTACAACACAGCGGTTCAAGAACCCACGGGAATGACACCGTTCCAACTGGTACACGGCCGGACGGTTTCCACGATGCTCGACGCCATGCTGCCTCACGTGCCAACCGGTGATGGCAACGACGACGCTCAACTGAGCTCCCAGAGAGCGGAGGAAGCTCGTCAACTGGCAAGAGTCAAGATTCAAGACCAACAGCGAGTCGACGCACGCCGGTACAACCTTCGTCGCCGGGACGTCCACTTTCAACCGGGAGACCGGGTATGGGTTTGGACACCAGTACGGTGCCGCGGTCTCAGCGAGAAGCTTCTGAAACGCTATTTCGGACCCTACAAGATCATCCGACGCCTCGGCGATCTGAACTACGAAGTCCTTCCCGACGGAACGCGTACATCTGCAAGACGTCAGCCGCGACCCGAGGTTGTGCACGTCGTCCGGCTGAAGCCGTATTACGAACGATACAACTTTCCACTCTCGTCGTCGACGAGCGAACTGTGAACTGCGGCTCGCGATGCTGCTGTCCTTGGGTTGTGGATTTTTTTGTTGCTGTTGTTGTTATTGTTTTGTGCTGCATCGGGACGATGCAATTTTTTTAAAAGGCGGGGGATAATGCCGCGAGCGCGGCTGGCCGAAAAGACAGTGCGTCCGTGGCCTAGCGGTTATCGCGCTTGCCTGTCACGCAGAAGTCCAGGGTTCGATTCCTGGCCGCGGCTGCACATTTCTGTTGACACTGTAATGTGATGTTGTGGTGAATCCGAGAACCGTCTTCTGATTCGAGGTTGGAATGTTCTACGCGCCGAACGTTCTACGCCGAACGTTCCAGAAACCCACGAGGGTACATAGGGACTCCGCGTGCTGATCTGCAGTCAGTTTTCGCCCCAGCGTTCGACTGTGCTGCTACGCCGACTTCGACGCCCGCGACGCTCTGTTATTATCTTTGTACCCTTTTATTTTTGGCACAAGTTCGCCACATTAAACGTTTATTTCTTCCGGTTTATTTCCTGCTTTTTTTTTTTGGTCACCACCCGTGACAATATGTTTCGTTTTACGTTCTTTGGCGAAGAGAACAGACAGACAACCGAGTCAGGCTGAAGACTCAGGTCTCGTATTATAAGAAAACGAAATAAAAGAAAGACGCCTCTGGTACGCGCGAAGCGGGGGTACGGATATTTATCTCTCGGGCTCCGCGTGAACGAGGGTTCTCGGTCGCTTTGGACTTTGGAGCTCGCGAGCGTCGGCGCGTTGGCGACTCCATAACTTCGCTTTTCCTAAAGGAGCTTCGAAGAAGTGCCGAAATGGTCTGGCTCTTTTACACATTGGCCTTGCCGAGTATGTTTATAAGAGGTGCCGGCACACGTTCCCTCGGGTCTCGTGGTTGCTTCGTTGAACTCTTCGATGCATTGTTTCTCTTGTTGATCGGGGAAAGAAATTCAATGCGTGCGATTTCTTCGGATCCTTTGACCCTTGGACGTTTTCCAGTAAGGTCGTGGTGTATGGGGCTTGTTCCGAAAAACTCCGGTTCGCTTTAAGTCAGTGACCCAAACTCGCTCTCCAGAGCCGAGTGGATCTAGTTGACGCACTCCGTGTCGCCGGTCGAAGTATGGCATTTGTCGGTTCCTGTTTCCTTGCTCATAGTGACGCAGTTCTTTTTGGTCAGGTGGCTTTAGTTCCAGGAGCTGAGTGGCGATCGGTACAATTTTACGCATCCTTCTCCCCATGAGAACTTCTATGAGACGGTAACCGTTGGGCAGAGGCATCGAACGGTAGACCATGAATGTCTCGTACGGATCTTCCGTTCTGCTGAGAGATCTCTTTAAGATGTACACGGCAGCCTCCGCCATTTCAATGCTCTGCGCGTAGCGAGGGCTTGATGTGATGTGATTTAATCCGTAGGTCTGGGAGAACTTTGAGAGTGCTGAACCTGTGGTTCCCGGAAACTGAGGACCATTATCGGACAGCACGGCTTCTGGGATGCCATGTCTCGCAAATATCGGTTTGCAGTGCATTATTACGCACGCTGCTGTGAGGCTTTCCAGTCGAGTGATTTCGGGGTAGCGAGAGTGGTAGTCGACGACTACCAGTCACCATTTCCCGTGAATGAAGATGAGGTCCATCGCCACTCTCTCCCACGGTCGACTAGGAAACTCTGACAAGATGAGGGGAAGCTTTCGGTTCAGGTCAGTTTGATTGCATTTTCTGCAGTTCTTGACCAGGCTCTCAATATGATCGTTTATCCTCGGCCCCCACACTGATACATTTGCCCGTGCCTTGAATTTTCCCATGCCATGTGTCCTTCGTGAAGTTGTTGCGGGATATGTGGACAGAAGGATTCTAATACCACTATTCTAGAACCATTCATAAGAAGGCTGTTTTGCACGGCAATGTGATGACGGTAGTCGTAGTACTCTTTGAGGTCTGTTCCGAGATCTCATCGATTTGGCCAACCTTTATGGCTGAAGCTGGCAAGCCTTTGGCAAACATGGTATATTTTTTTTGTTCTGCCGTTAGCCATTGGAGACTCCTTTACGTTGCGGGTAGGAACGTCTCTATGCGTCGAATGAAGCAATCGATTTCTTCTTGCATCTCTTTTCCTTGCCGCCGCGTCAGAGCGATTCTTTACAACGAGTCATCTAGTTGGAGTTTCTTGCACGGTACGTGGACAACTTCGAATGAGTAGCGCATTAGACGCGTGCGCAGTTCCTGAAGACGTGGGTGAGGTCGTCCAATGCTTTTGATCCGAACAGAGAAATGAGAGATTTGTGGTCAGTTTCCAGCACAAAGTGCGTTCCCACGATGTAATTTTTGAGTTTTTTGCATGCCCACGTGAGTGCCAAACCTTTCTTTTCGATTTGGGCGTACCTCTTCTCTGTTTCGGTGAGTGTCCTCGACGCATAGGCGATTGCGCGATATGATCCATCCTCCAGCTCTTGACGCAGCACTCATCCCAGGCCGTAGGATGACGCATCTGCCGATACAATCGATCGTTTGTTGGCGTCGTAAATTCCGAGAACGGGGCAGGTTGAGAGGATTTCCTTCCACTTTGTGAAGACATTCTGCTGAGGATGATCCCACACGAAGTTCACTTAGCAACTGAGCACTGACGATAGTGGATGCAGTAGGTCAAACAGGTGTGGCACGAATGGTCCTAGGTATGTTGGCATACCCATGATGCGCTTGACTTCTTGCTTTGAAGTCGGTATGGGCATCTGTTTCACTGCGTTGACGATCGTCTCGTCTGAACGGACACCATCGCTGTCTACTTGATCACCTAGGAACTTGATACTTGTAACTCGAAAGACGCATTTATCCTCTTTGAGAGTGAGTCCTGCTGATAAGGTTCGCCTGAGGACTTCTCGCAGACGTTGCTCGTGCTGCTGCGACGATGACGCCCATATCAAGATATCATCCATGTGGCAAAGCACTCTTTCTATTTTTTGAAGTTGTGTATCACGTCCCTGGAAGTGTTCTGGAACCGAAGTGATTCCGAATGGTAGGCGATTAAAACAAAATCTTCCAAACGAAGTGATAAATGTCGTCAGGAGTCGTAACTTCTCTTCTGAAGGAATCTGCCAGAACCCAGAATTCGCGTCCAGCTTTGAGAATATCTTGGCTCCCGCTAGCCTTCCCAGCGTGTGCTCCACTGGTGGGATGGGGTGATATTCGCGTTGAATGTGCTTGATTAGTTGGGTCGGATCAACACAAATGCGAATTTTGCCAGACGGCTTGAGGACGATGACCATCGGCACGGGCCATTCAGTGGGTATTTCTACTGGAGAGATGACACCTTCCGACGGCATGCTTTCTAGCTTTTTCTGCGTTTCACGATACATCGAAAGCGGTACTCTTCTCGGTGAAGCGATAGCAAACAGCGTATCGCATTTGGTTTCAGCTTGAGAACGTGAGCACCTTCGGGAGATCCCAGTCCTTGAAACAGGTGAGGGAACTCTTTCATCGGTTCGCACGCTTTGTTCGCAGTCATGCAGATTTGATGGCAAAGCCGACACTTTTTGATAGCTGGCTCACCCAAAAGAGGTTTGCGAAGTCCTTTCAATGTGTAAACTTCTTCGAGTTCCTGTTGCCCACGTCTGGATCATGAAGTCGGCATTGCAGCTCGGAGAGCTGTGGCACTTTGCGAAGACCTTTTGAAAGATGGCAGCTGGTAACACTGTTTTGTCTGCTCCGGTGTCTATTCGGAAAACCACAGGAGTTTTGTCGACGAATATTTCGATGTCCCATTTTGCTGTCTGAGGAGAAGCTGCAGCTCCTACGAATCATTGTCCGTGTACGAGGGAGTTCACGGTAGTTGAAGATTTGCAGACAGTTGCAAAGTGTCCCTTTTTCTTACACCTATTGTAGCCTGCGTTCTTCGCCGGACATGCGCTCCTCGGGTGAGCTTCTCGACCACACCAACGGCAAGGTTTGTCTTTTGATTTGAGTGCCGCGGTCTTCTTAGTAGAAGTGCGAACCTATGAACGATCAACTCCTCTCTGAGCAAACCCTGACGCTGTCTCAGATTTGGCTGCTATACGGTCAACGTTGGCATACTATTATTTTGTCGGTCAGAGTTCCATTTGTTGCTTTTTAATCACTTCCGATTGTCGCACAACAGCGATGGCCTTCTGCAAGTCCAGATCAGGATCCAGTTGAAGTTTTTCCGAAGCCCTGCTGTCCCGAAGAATCAGCCTGTCGCGGATTAATTCTTCCTTTAGTGGTCATACTTGCACGTAGTGGTCAGTCCATGGAGAGCAGTGGCGTACTCCTCGACGGTTTCCGTCTCCAGTTGCAACCTTGTGTTAAACATGGCTCTCTCGTAAACCACGTTTCGACGGGGAATGAAGAAACGTTTGAAGTTCTCCAACAACTTGTCGAAGCCTTAAGCCTCGGTATCGGACAGCTTGAAGGTCAGTATGACGTCGAAGCCTTGAGCCTCGGTATCGGACAGCTTGAAGGTCAGTACGACGTCTTCAGCTTGTGGTCCCATGGTGTAAATGAGAGCGTCGACTTGGTGTGATGATGGTTGAGACGTCAGTGCTGATGCACTGAGGAACCGCTTGAATCTCTACCTCCACGCCGACCATTCGTTAGGTGTTGTAAAACTGAAGGCTTCGGGTGGCGAGATGCGAAAAGTTGCCATTACCGATTGCTGCGTAGCACCGTTGTAGGCAGAAGTTGAGGGCTTGTCCATTGTTGCTCCGTTTGTAGTCGATCCTGCGCTTTACTAATTATTAGTAGATTCGCGGAGCGATTCCACTTCTGACACCATGTTTCGTTTTACGTTCTTTGGCGAAGAGAACAGACAGACAACCTTTTGTGCCGGAGTCAGGCTGAAGACTGAGGTCTCGTTTGTTATAGGTAAAACGAAATAAAAGGTAGACGCCTCTAGTACGGGGCACTCAGGTTACGCGCGAAGCGGGCGAACGGATGTTTATCTCTCAGCGTCCTCCTGTACACCACTTTGACGCCCTGAACTGCGGGTCAATAAAGATGTTTTCTCTCTCTCTCTCTCTCTCTCGGACTCCGCGCGAACGAGGGTTCTCGGTCGCTTTGGAGTTTGGAGCTCGCGAGCGTCGGCGTGTTGGCGACTCCATTTCAGCTATCAAGTTCTTTGGCGATATCATAACAAAATTCAATCAACTGTGTCGTACATGAGCAATCTTTTCTAAATCCATGCTGGTAATAACATGATATGTTCAAGTAATTTACGACAAACTAAAGTAAGTGCCATTGGCCTGTAGTTCGACAGATTAGATTTTGATCCGCTTTTTAAAACCGGCCCCAGATTAGCAACCTTCCAATCATCAGGTAGTTTTCCTCCCTAGAGCGACATAGTGTATATTACGTAGAGGTATTTTGCCACTTCGCCTGAACAACGCTAAAACCCTCTAGGCGGAATTCTATCAGGACCAGATGCTTTAGATTCAACAATATTGTCAAAAAACTTTGCAATATCACTAACAGAGAGGCAACCTTCTCCATTGTAGCGTGCTGATTGCTGATATTCTGCAGGCGGACAGGTTCATCGGGGAAAAAAGATGACTCCCCAATATAATTCAATACTCTAGCTTTCTCAAAATCATTCATCCCTAATGTTCCATCACTAACCACAATTCATTGACATAAGTCTTTGGTTAAACACTCAAATCATTAAAAAAATGGCGATGTGTAGTTCCAATGAGGTTTTCGCATAACCTCCCATTTCGAAAAAGAAAACTTGTCGAGGCTCGTCAATTTTTGAACCACAAGCACCTAGAGCAAAGTTTGCAACGACCGCGTGGTGATCACTAATACCAGGTGTAACACATACGTTAGAGACAATATAAGGGGTGGTACAAAATAATAAATTAAGAAAGTTACAGCCCGAGTCGGTTCTGAGACGTGTTGGAGAAAGCCAAGTGCACTCGCAATAGCTTTTATTTCACAGGTACACTGCTATTAGGGTTCAGAAGACATTCGTCATTAATTCATGTCGCTTCTGGTAGATTAGAATCACCTCCAAGAACAATAGAAGCTGTACAAAATGTAAAAGCAATATTGCGTAAACACGCATAACATCTCGGTCAGAATCAGGAGTACGGTAAAAGGCAACAACTACGAAACTATAAAACTATCCGACTGCGTGACACGGCACCAGACATATTCAGTCAAATTCTTATCAATACGTAGGTCACGACTCCTGAATACATGATTAAGAAGAAAGAACACGCCACCGCGTGAGTTGATCTGTCATAACGATACACATGAAAAGAACCAGAAAAACTTCACTATCATTTACTAATGCCTCGAGCCATGATTCAGTGCCAACGATTATGTCAGCACATTCACTCTAATAAAATTCACCCGCTTTATTTTTAATACTTCAGCAACTTACGACATGCACAACTATATCACTCACTGGTTTAATTTGGGGGCACGTCATGTAAGTTTAACCCTTTCTACTTACTGTAGTTCTGAGTCCCAAATCAATGGTTTGCCAGCTAAGTACAACTTGTCGCGAGAAGGCTTCACCGAGTGCTCACCTTGTTCCTTTTTTGTTTTAGTATATCAAACCCAGTGCCTAAGTTTAATCCGTTCTTCAAGAGAGAAGTCATCGCTGAGTGACTGGTCAGTGTTCTTTAATTTAAAAGAGTTTCTAAGCAGTTAAGGTTTTTTATTGGTTAAAACGGCGCAGAATCACTGGCTTGTTTGTGTCGTGTTCTCTTTTATCTAAGCGACGGATCACCTGAACATTAGAAACTTTAAAACCCATTTTAGCTTCAATCAATTCCCGAATGGTACACTCACGCAGTTCCGCTGGCGTTCCCTTGCTACTTTCATTTAACCTACACATTATAACGTTATTATGCCCACTGCAATTCTCGATGTCGTTAATTGTAACAGGCATTGCTGCCATATCACCCAATATGGTATTGACCGCTCTTTCACATTGACCGATTTGCGTTGCACACCCAGCAAGACGTTTGAGTTCATTTGGTTTGAGTTTAATCGCTTGTCAGTTTGAACTGTGTAGTTCTCTAACTTATGATTGATCGGCCCCATTTTTTCGAGTATTTCATTTTGATCTCTGAGAAGTTCCTGTATCGCACCACTATTCGGCCCCAGATTTACCTCAACTTTACCGCTTAGGAGCAATACCAGCATACACAACGTATCAAAATATTCAGCAATGCAACCAAGATCCCTTTTTTGGGAAGGCACACCACCAGAGAGAAATAACTAGTTTTTTTTTATCTGGGCACAGGAAAGTTTTCTAGCAACCAGCAAAGCAAAGAGGAGCGAATTACTCGGTGTCCACATACCAACGGTGCCGACTGCCCAATGCCACGTTGAACGAACGGGGAGTGACTCGAAGGAAACTTTGTTGCTGCTGTCGATGTCCCTGTGCAGACAGGGGACGCACAAATCTAAACTTTGCAGCTCTAACACTGGGGGAGCCTTCTGGTGTCGTAGAAATCCGCGCGTCCGTCGACGAAGCCAACGGGAGCAGTGGGAACAGAGGCAGGCTCTCGATTTTCAGCTGACCATCCATATGTCGCGAGGACCGTACATGAGGCAAGGACCTGCAATTCAAAAAGGAGCAGATTACACGGTGGCCGCATGCCAGTGTGCCGCCGTGCCCAATCGGCCGTTTACCGTTAAATTTCCCAATCGACCGGTTACCGTTAAACGTTTATTCTTGTTCAGCTACGAAATGGCGACGACGATTTCAGTTCGGATCGGCTCCGATTAAGCTACAAACAGCGGTTCGTTTCCGTTTTTCGGTACGGCTCGGTTCTGATTCCACACGCCGGACAAAACAGGCGCTTTGGTGGAGGTCATGCGCCTTAAAAAAAAAAGAATACAATTTTCTAAACTCCAAAAAGCAACATGGGCGGTCGCCATTTTCAGGGCACCAAGCGTGTGAGTCAATCCGAGTCCTCGCCGATCGCTGACGCCGTATTCGTTCTCGATACGAGCTGAACCCAGCTCACACCGAACGCCGACGCAACCCTTGTGTTCAATACACGCTCAGAGTATGCGCCCAAAGAATGGAAGATTCGGATAGTTGGTGCAGCATCTACTAGATGGCATGCACATATGAAAAAAGAAGAAAAAAAGTATTTTCTTGGTAAGTGTAATTGTTTGTTGTCGTGGTGTCTGCCTCCCGGTAAACCCGTAATATATATATATATATATATATATATATATATATATATAACTGGAGAAGAAAAAATCCTTAGTGAAAACAACAAGAACGGACGATTTAATCTTCGGCGTTTCGGCCGGAGTCCGGCCTTCGTCTCTTCCTTGCGAAGGCCGGACTCAGGCCGAAACGTCGAAGATTAAATCGTCCGTTGTTGCTGTTTTCACGAAAGGTTTTTTCTTCCCAGTTTTATACTCACGCCTTCGGCCTCCCACCACCCACGCCCGTTATATATATATATATATATATATATATATATATATATATATATATATATATATATATTGTGACGAAGAAGACGGCGACACTGGGGCAGTGGCCTGCCTGACCATCACGTGCCACGCTCCGCGCGCACGGCCCGGCTTCCATAAAATCCTTTCTATCTCATTGAGTGGACGTGTCATTATCATTCGCTGCCGGCCGCACATCTTCGTAACATTTGGTAGAGGTGCGGGGTACATCATTTTTCGTTCATCGTCATCATCGCTCCGGACCTTGGTTGCAGCAGTCCTGCGCCGCAGCCGATCGACCTCCAGACCATAGCCCCACCGCACAGCCCCCGCCCCGCGAACTGCCTGAAATGACGAAGTGACTGTGAGAGAGGTTCGACGAATGTGAGTTACAAGGATTTTTAGGAAGAGCGCCGTGAACAAGATGAAGTATGGACGAAATTGAGATACAGACGCAAGTTTATGGTCCCCTGTCCTGTCCACAGCCCCGTCGGTGTTGATAGCGGTCGAATGAATTCCCCAGCCCGGATCGTGACGTTGTGGGGCTGTGGCTGGCACAGAGATCGGCAATGCTGTGGAGAGAGGCTGCAGGCTCAACAACATCTTCATTCTACGCGGCCGGCAGCAGTCATGCGTGTCTTTGGCCTTGTCTTCTGTGTGTGTATGTGTGTGTTTTCAGTTTACTCTCGTGTTTCCTTCATTCATCGGCCGGGTCGTCCTCTCTAAAGAAGGGGGTAATGTGACCAAGAAGACGGCGACACTGGGGCAGTGGCCTGCCTGACCAACACGTGCCACGCTCCGCGCGCACGGCCCGGCTTCCATAAAATCCTTTCTATCTCATTGAGTGGACGTGTCATTATCATTCGCTGCCGGCCGCACATCTTCGTAACAATATATATATATATGGGTGGTTTCATTTCAAATCGTGCAGGCAAAAAGGGTCGAATTTTTAATTTCGATGAAAAAAATATCTGTTATGGCGCCGTTTCCAAAACCGTAGTCGACACAAACCGCAAGTTCGTCAGATTTTTTGTTCTCGACTTATGAATTTTTAAAGAGGCCGCGGCGAAAAGCAGTGTTTTTCACACCCGTCGTGGGTCGGATGTTTCGCTTGATCTCCCCCCATGGATTTTCAGTCCACATTATATTATCTTTTTTAAAGCACTCTTTGGACACATTTCAAAGGCTCCAATACCATGAAATAATTTTAGGCCTTTTGCTTTTTTTCTGTAAAAATGTCAAAAACGCCTCCTCGGTCAATTGTTGACGAACTTTGACAATTAATTACTGGAGATCTACTTGGGTTACACCGATATTTTTTATGTCCACGGAGAGCCCGAAACACGCTACTTATATTTATTATAAAATGCCTTATTTGTATAAAATATCCTTTGCGGTACGTTTACGTTAATATTATGCAAAAACCAAAAAGTACCATTTTTGAAATTGATTTTCTAAAAAAAACCATTTTTTATTTTTTTATTTTTCGTTCAAATGTAGATATGATAGTTGTCTACACGAAAATCAAGCCTAGAAAGTGTATATTTTGTTTGTATGTTCTACATTTAAGCATCAATATCGTACAAAAACGTGTTTTTACGGCTCGAAATGGACTTGCGAATTGCGCGTCTTCACAAGCTTGGAAATAGTTTTTTTCTTTTTTTCAACGTTCCCACATAAAAATGAAATTCAGTATTTCCACCCAGATATATTTATTGATTATCTAAATTTTATTATAGGCGGCAAGCTACATCGGAGGAGTTCCAAAAAGAGAAAGCAACACTTATTAACAGAGCAGCAGGTGTCGTAAATTTTTAACGTGCAGGAGTCGGCAGACGTCTTATTGATTCGAGGCCCTCATTGGCCTGCATGAACGTCCCACCCTTTCGGAGCCAGCAGATGACCACGACCTTTCGCGCTCGTTGTGTTAGATGGGACGGCCCGTGACAGTAATGCGAGCAGCGCACCCTGTGTCACGAGGAGTGAAATGGTACGATTCTGTCGTTGACGCGGCGAACAGTGACAGCCACCCAGGAGGAGTCTGTCAGAGTATTGCACAAGGGAAAGCAAAGGAATCGTTGCCTGAAAGGATGAGGACACCAGGGCCTTACAATGTCGACGGTCAACAACTGTTCTGCCAGCCAAAACAACGCCGCGTGCGCGCTAAAACCGGCGGCGCGGGACAGAAATCCCGCAGACGCACACACGAAGATGGGCCGGTTTCGTTAGGGATGTGGGGGAATTTGAAACCAGCCATCCGTGCATGCGTGAAACGATACCGCCTGTTTGCCCTAGCTTCGAGCGCCCTATCCTTACCTTGAAACGGCCGTGCTCTCTCTCTCTCTCCGGGGAGGTCTGATAGCACCGAAGGGTTATCTATTAAACTTGAGGAAGAAAACGAGAAGGGATTGTTTAAGTTTCATTATCCCCACCAACCCGCTCGTTCTGTCCTTATAAAGGGTTATCTCTTTTGGAAACAGCAAAGCCCGGAGACTGACATTAAAACGAGCGTGTTGGTAAATATACTTGTCTTTGTATTCTGCCCGGAGACTAGTTGGGTCGAAGTCAGCCTCCTTGTCAACTATAACTGTTTGTGAAGAGTGGGCTTCTCCCGAGATGAAACGTTAGCGCCGGCTGACGTGTTCTTTTGAAAAAGGGAAGGGGACAGAGAAAGTTTGAGTAACTGCAGAAACTACCTCGAAAGCTCCTCTCCCGATATGAAGCTTGAAGCATAGTCTCGGTTACCTTCTCGCGCATCGCCTGCTCGAATCTATTCTTCACTTTCTTTCGTACAGCCACTGTTCCGCATAGCCGTCGTGGATGTGCGCAATAGAGGGAGGAACAGATTAGAGCATCGTCTGGACGCCGTCATCCTGCCAGACTTGAATGTCGTGGGACCGACTCGTGCGTGTTTCTTCGCCCCGCTGAACTTTGTTTCTCGGGTGCGGTTTTTTCTGAACGTTTTTTTTTTTTTTTTTTTCAATGTTTTCTTACTAACTTTTTGTTAGCACTGTTCGGATGTTGGGTTTATTTCATCATGGCGTAGCGGCCAGGCGGTGATGTAGAGAGCGTGTTCGCACGCATTTGGTTGCGTCCCGCTTAGGGAATGCCCGGGGGAGTTGGTTTTTGTTCTTGCCATGTGCGGCTGAGTTTTTCCGTCTTTATTAAATTATTGATTTTTTTTTTTTGTTTTACCTTTACGTGCTGTCGAATTCTTTGTCTGACTCTCCACCAGGCGTGGACCTATCGCCTTGCCACCACTCCAACCTAAATACTTTATTTTTTTTAACGCAATTTTCGTTGAGATGGGAGTTGGGCAATTTAATTCCTATTTATTTATTTTTATTTCCTACCCCTCTCCATACACACTCTCTGTGTGTTTCGGACCGTTTCTGTGTCACCACTTTTGTGTATTACGGAAGTGAAAGGACATTCCCTGGTGACCTGTGCGATGTGCTGTGAACAAGCCCCAGTGTTTGCTTTCGTAAAGAATTGTATATATCGACAATGTGGTGACTTTCTTTGTCTTAGTAATATGACAGCTAATAGCTAGTCGTGCTAGTTTACTTCGAAAGGTTTATAAATCGAAACAATACAACGTCTGTCCCATTTGGTTATTGAAAGTCTACTAGGCCTGCTGATTTGGTTAGATATGTATCTCATGGTTCCCGCTCTTATCAAAACATACATAAATATTCAATACCACAAAATCTGTTTATAATTGATTACAAAATGCAGAAGAAAATTCAAGAAAACTTTTTCACAATTCATAGAGACGCGTGGGTCGCTATGTCTGACTTAGGTCTTGCAAAACAAGGACGTCTTTTTCCGATATTGAGGCCTAAATATAAAACATGCGAACAAAATATACACTCTCTAGGCTTGATTTTCGTGTAGAGAACTATCATATCTACATTTGAACTAAAAATAAAAAAAAATAAAAAATGGTTTTTTTGAGAAAATTAATTTCAAAAATGGTACTTTTTGGTTTTTGCATAATATTAACGTAAACGTACCGCAAAGGATATTTTATACAACCAAGGAATTTTATAATAAATAAAAAGAGCGTGTTTTGGGCTCTCCGTGGACATAAAAAATATCGGTGCAACCCAAGTAGATCTCCAGTAATTAATTGTCAAAGTTCGTCAACAATTGACCGAGGAGGCGTATTTGACATTTTTACAGAAAAAAAGCAAAAGGCCTAAAATTATTTCATGGTATTGGAGCCTTTTAAATGTGTCCACAGAGTGCTTCAAAAAAGATAATATAATGTGGACTGAAAATCCATGGCGGGAGATCAAGCGAAACATCCGACCCACGACGGGTGTGAAAAACACTGCTTTTCGCCGCGGCCTGTTTAAAAATTCATAAATCGAGAACGAAAAATCCGACGAACTTGCGGTTTGTGTCGACTGCGGTTTTAGAAACGGCGCCATAACATATATTTTTTTCATCGAAATTAAAAATTCGACCCTTTTTGCCTGCACGATTTGAGATGAAACCACCCATATATATATATATATATATATATATATATGCGTGTGTGTGTGTGTGTGCGCGTGCGTGCGTGCGTGCGTGCGTGTGTGCGTGTGTGTGTGCGTGTGTGTGTGCGTGTGTGTGTGTGTGTGTGTGTGTGTGTGTGTGTGTGTGTGTGTGTGTGTGTTACTTAGACACTGCTTCGTCATTGACACTATAGTTTGATGCCCCGTCGTCGGCGATGACACTTCTATGAAGACGTTGAAGCGAAGAAAAAATTTCGGCACAGTGTTCAAGCCAGTGTCCGTCAAGATCAGACGAGACCACCGTTTCTGGAGCATTTTTAGTTAGGAAACTGTCATAGAGCTTGCTCTGAAGAAGTTGCACCGATCCGTACTCGAGAACCGAGCTAATGGCGATCGCAACGCCGCCATTTCTTCCGCAACGGTCACTCGGAGAACTGCACGGCTGCTTCTATTTTGCTCAGGAGTATCGATTAGATAGCGTCTACTGTGATTGTTTTATTTTGGTTTTAATCGGCCCCCGCAGGGGGCACCTGTGAAAGCAGGTGTTTAAAGAGTGGCGTCTCCACGGACCCCGAGCCCCGCAGGGGGCACCTGCACCTTAGGTGCTAGGTGCTTGGTGAGTAGCGTCACCACGGACCCCAGCCACATAGGCGACACCACAGACCCTGAGTAAAAAGTGGCTAAGACCCACCCACGTCTGGTTGTGCGTGGCGAGCCCGTGTCCGGGGAAAAGGGCATCCTGGTGGTTGAGCCGAGCCCGGGGTAGGTTTGGACCCTTCGGGGCCCCCCGGGTGAGGCAATACACCACTTCGGCCCCCGCTTCTCGTAGACGGGAGTCCTGGTAAGGCCCGGCCAGGATGATTCAGTCTAGTCGCCTTTTCTTCTACTTTCCCCTCCGATCTTTCACTTTTACCTATCCTGTTTCCTTCATTTCTTTCTCATTTCTCTTGCTCCTTTTTCTCCCTTCTTTGGCGGCAAGGGCTAACCTTGGATGGCGACAGATACCTTTCTTGAACCACACCTGGTTATAGTTACTGGGTAGCACTGGTAGTGTAGCATACCCAGCCAAGCCATACTTGCTATGGGGTGCTACCTACCCCCTTGTTGGGCTCGGTGGTGGGCGGTGCGCCACAGTTTCCGAAAACCTCCCCACTTTTATGGGTTCCAAGTCAAACCAACCTGATCGGCCTCTGAAAAGAGGCCGCACCGAAGTTATCATCCCAGACAAGACTCCATGTTTTCGTTCCAATTACTCAAAGCTTTCGGTTATTCACTCCGAAAGTGACAAACAGCTCTCAAAATTATCACCCTTCCTTGTTGCAAAAGTACTGGAAAGTGTTCTGGGAAAGAGCTTCAAAGCCAAAAAAATGTCTTCTGGTGACCTTCTGGTAGAAATTGAAACCAGCATGCAGAGTGCGGCCCTCCTTGCACTGAGTACAATGTCCGAACATAAGGTGTCAGTCACGCCACATGGCACACTAAATACGATCCAAGGAGTAATCTCCGAGGAGGACCTTCTAGAGACAACAGACACTGAAATTGCTGAAGGTCTTTCTGACCAAGGAGTCGTGGCCGCAAGACGTATTTGCATGCGACGTGACGGGCAGGAAATAATAACAAAACACATCGTTCTAACATTTGAAGCCGCCACACTTCCTGAAGCTGTCAAGGCCGGATACCTCCACTGCAGGGTTCGGCCGTATATCCCTAACCCCCGGGGATGCTTTCAGTGTCAGAGGTATAGACATGGCTCCCAGAACTGTCGCGGGAAAGCCACATGTGCGAAATGCAGTAAAACCGATCATAAGACAGACTCTTGCACAGACAGCGCACACTGCGCAAACTGCAACGAGGCCCACCCAGCATACTCCAGATCATGTAGAGTATGGAAAGATGAGAAAGAAATACTGACTCTAAAAGTAAAAGAAAACTTGTCATACCTGGAGGCACGCCGTCGTTTTGCTTTCTTGCGAAAGGGCTGCTACGCGCAGGTGGTGCAGCGGGGACATGCACCACTGAAGGTTGCAGTGGCTACCCAGACGTCCTTTCTGGACTACCGGAAGCCACTGCAGTCCCCCACGCCTAAGCTTAAAATCGAGCTGCCCGGGCGTGCAGTATCGGCAGGGGGGTCTACTACCTCCTCCAGCCAAACGACCACTCCTCCCGCTCTCACGGGACAGCAGTCTGTCCCAGTTAGTGGGGAGGGAGCACAGACGGCATCCCCTTCACAGGTTGGGTCGGCAACGGCCAAGCCTGTCCGTAGCCCGCGATCCCCTTCAAGGGAGAGGGGTTCACGCTCTCACGAGAAGACATCCTCATCCAAGGAGCGGCATAGTTCCTGTGCCACTCCAACACCCAAAGGGCAGGAACAGCAGGTTTCTGGCGCCTCCCTGCCTGGCACCTCCACCGCCTCTTTGGCTGGAGGTGGACGTGGTCGACGGCTGGCTCCTCGTGGCCAGAGCCTTTCCATACCATCTGGGAAGGTCTCGCCACAGGACCCAGAACCTATGGATGAAAGTACCCAAGCCTCCTCTCATGCGTCTGACATCTGACACAGACGACATGGAGTGGCAGACTCCCAAGGCCCGCCATAAAAGTAAAAAACAAGTAACACCCCCGAAGTAAGAATCTCCAACACATGGGTGCAACATTTCTCCCATGGAATTGCAGGGGACTACTTACTAACCTCGACGATGTTGAATATCTTCTGCAGGAACACAAACCTGCAGCCCTGTGTTTACAAGAAACACATTTGAATGCCACACATACCAGCTTCCTCCGAAATTTTACTGTCTTTCGGAAGGACCGCCTGAATGCTACCATTTCATCTGGAGGAGTAGCGATAGTAGTTCCAAGGCTGGCTGCTTGTATGGCCATACCCTTGCACACTCCTTTAGAAGCACTGGCAGTGCTTGTTCTAGTACATAAAGCCATTTCTGTTTGTTCAATATATTTATCACCCTCACAAGCTGTAACAAGTGCAGAACTTCACTCTCTTTTAGATCAACTTCCAAAGCCCTTTCTTTTGATGGGGGATTTTAATGCCTACAATACCCTTTGGGGTGGGAATCTATCTGATGTTCGCGGGAAAATAATCGAATCGGTTTTAACATCTCGAAGCCTTTGCCTTTTTAATACTGGCACTTCAACTTATTTTAGCGCCTCATCCTTATCATCGACTTCCATCGACCTCTCCATTGGTAGTGCCTCGTTGCTGCCTGACTTCTCATGGAGTGTAGATCAGAATCCCTATGGTAGCGATCACTTTCCCATTGTTTTAAAAAGCACAGTCTCTTTTAAGTCATTACAAACTCGAACTCCGCGTTGGAAGTTGGAAAAGGCTGACTGGGCCACTTTTAAAAAGGAGTCAGAGTTGCATCCAGATACATTAGCTAGCTTAGATGTTAATGAAGCCTGTGAAGTTGTGACTAATGTAATTGTCCAAGCAGCACAGTGCTCTATTCCAAAAACGACAGGACGCTTACCATCAAAACCAAAGCCTTGGTGGAATGAGGAGTGTAGCCTAGCTCGCAAGCGGCAAAACTGTGCATGGACAATAGCGCGCCGTTACCCAACAGTTGAAAATGTCATTAAGTTTAAAAAGCTACGTGCTAAGGCCCGCAATGTAAGACGCCAATCTAAAAAAACCACGTGGATGTCGTATGCTTCTTCAGTCAACAGTTCCACAGGTATAAAAGTCGTATGGGACAGGGTTTATAGAATTAGAGGGGATTACCGTACATTTACTATACCTCTCTTCACATTGGATGGCAGCAGTGTTCCCACACTAAAACAGCAGGCAAATATTCTAGGTGAACGCTTCAAGTCTGTCTCGGGATCTGAGCATTATTCAGACACCTTTCTAAAATACAAGGCTGCCAAAGAGAAAGTACCAGTAAAATGTACCGGTGGTTCTAACGAGGCTTATAATCAACCATTTACCCTTGTGGAACTGATGATTGCCCTTGACAAGGGAAAGAACTCGTCCCCGGGACCAGACCTTATTCATTACAGTATGCTTCAGCATTTACATCCTGCAACATTAGATACCATCCTATTGTTTTTTAACTCTGTATGGAGCAGTGGAACTTATCCCATTTTCTGGAAAAGGGCAATTGTGATCCCTTTGCTAAAGCCTGGAAAGGATCCATCATTACCCTCCAGCTACAGACCAATCGCACTCACCAGTTCCCTGGGAAAAACATCTGAACGAATGGTGACCTCTAGATTGGTGTATTTTTTAGAGCAGGAAAACTTCTTCCACAAATTTCAATGTGGGTATAGGACAGGGCGATCAACTGTTTATCACCTTGTTCGCCTAGAAAAAACGGTCAGGGATGCCTCTGTTAACAGACAACATTGTCTATCTGTGTTTTTCGATATTGAGAAGGCATATGATACCACATGGCGGCACGGAATTTTAAGTGATTTAGTTTCAGCTGGAATTCGTGGGAAAATGCTAGCTCTTATCAAGAGCTTCCTCGATGAGCGCTCGTTCCAGGTGAGGTTGGGCACGACACTTTCTGAAACGTTTGTCCAGGAGAATGGTGTTCCTCAAGGGTCGGTGCTGAGTGTTATTTTGTTTCTGATCAAATTGAACTCTCCTAGACAGGCTCTTCCCCGATCTCTCTCCTATGCACTTTATGTTGATGATGTGCAAATATCCTGCTCTTCGTGTAATTCAGCTATCTGTGAACGCCAAGTTCAACTAGGTATTAATGGAATGACACGTTGGGCAGATGAGAATGGTTTCCGTTTTTCAGCAGAAAAGACAGTCTGTGTTTTGTTTTCTCTTCGAAGGGGCATCTTTACAGAACCCACTCTAACTTTGGGAGGTCAGACCCTAAACGTACATCCTGAGCATAAATTTTTAGGGGTTATTTTTGATAAAAAACTTAGCTTCCGTAGTCACATCTTGCAACTAAAAAAGAAATGCCTGCTAGCATTGAATATTTTAAAAGTTCTTTCGCACAAGTCCTGGGGTAGTGACAGAAGGTGCCTGCTGCGTTTGTATCAGTGCCTTGTTCGATCGAAATTAGATTACGGTTGCATGGTGTACGGCTCGGCACGGCCGTCTCTTCTTCGGATCTTGGATCCTGTCCACCACCTGGGACTACGACTTGCAACGGGGGCTTTCCGGACCTCTCCAGTTCCCAGTCTCTACGCTGAATCTAATGAATGCTCTCTCGGAAAAAGACGTCTGTGCTTGGGCTTTCAATATCATTTAAGAGTTCGCTCTATGCCTCAACATCCTGCACTCGAAGTGTTTCTGGACACGCGGTATGAAAGGACGTACCAGAACAAACCTTCTGTTATACCTCCTTTTCCTCTGCGCCTTAAATCCGAGGCCAAGAATTTTGCAATAGACTTATCGAGCCCGGTAGTAGTGTTGCCCAGCCCAGTTGCACCCTGGAACATCACACCTATTCCAATTAATTTTTCTCTTTCCAAGTATGACAAGAAGAATGTACCAGCAGAAGATCTTAGGCAAGAGTTCTTCCAAATCTCTGAAGACTACAAAAACTTTGTACAGTTTTACACGGATGGAACGAAGGGGAGCAACAGTGTAGGATGTGCTGTAGTCGGGCCGTCATGCACTATTGTAACGCGGCTCAGCAACCAAGCCACCACCTTTTCTGCAGAGTCATATGACCTACTGGTAGCTGTGGACACTATCATCAAAAGAAATATCAAGGCTGCCATAATTTTCTCAGATTCCCTCAGTGCACTCCGTGCACTTGCATCCCTAGATAGATCAAAAGATGCTTTTATTCTGCAAATACGTAACAAGATTGTAGCTGCCACAAACTCCAACATCACCATTAATTTCTGTTGGGTCCCTAGCCACGTCGGTATAGTCGGAAATGAGGAGGCCGATAAAGCCGCTAGAACATGTCAGGACATAGACACAGAGGTTACCTGCATCCCATACCTAGATTACAGGGCATCATTGAAAAAGTCGATTAAAAAGAAGTGGCAGGAGGAATGGGACACTGAAGTCCACAATAAGCTCCATTCCGTGAAACCTCTTCTTCCTGAGTGGGCCAGTTGCCGACATAACTAGCGCTTTTATGAAGTTGTTCTCTGTCGCCTGAGAATTGGTCACACTCAACTCACACATGGCTTCCTTCTGCGAGCAGAGAATGCTCCAATGTGTGAAGAATGTGATGAAACACTCTCCGTCTTGCACATTCTCATTCAATGTCGGAAATATCATGAGGAGCGTCGCACCAACTTTTCACGGTTTTTTTAAAAAACAGATCCCATTCCACCCAGCCCTTTTGCTGGGAGAGGAGCCTCTTGTTCCTCATAACCAAGTTTTTAACTTCCTAAACAGTATTGGCCTATTACAGCACATTTAAGTTAGTGAATTTTCTTTGTATTGTCGGCATCTCATGAAAGATTTTAAACTCTCATATCATGCCTCACCTTTAACTAAATAGCACCGCAGTGTTTTCTTTTACCATTGTTCTGGCGCATTATGGCCTTAGCAGCCGCTGCGCCATTAAAACCCAAAATCAATCAATCAATCAATTTTAATCGGCCATTTTGGCGCCGAAACGGTTGAAAGGGTTTATGCCAACCTCCGTATCCCAAGAGGACGTGCCATGAATTACTAGCAAAGTTAGGACACTCCCAGGTTTGGACGCGCTACTAGAACTCACCGGCGAGACATGGTTGTAGAAAAACAATATTAATTGTTGCCGCAAAACCTTGTAAAGTAAACATTTTCGAAAACATCACGCTCCTGTTATTTCGTGCTAATCTTCAATAAGGGTTCATACAAAAAAGACATTTTTTAGTTTGTTTCTTTTTACAGAAAAAAAATGCTTTTTAAATGCTCGTGGTGACCACAGTAAAAATAAAAAAAAGATTGGGGCTGTATCTTGGCACCTCGAGCTTGGGAGTTTCGGTACTCTGGGAACATTGAGTGATCCTGGCAGTAGCCATATAAAGCAACTTTCATGTTTCAACTCGTCGCTAAAGGGTGGCGCTGTTATTGAATTTAGTTGAAAGCCCCTCGATGTGCTTGCATATGTCTCGCAAGTAGCGTCAAATCGGCCAGTGCACGTGGCCCGTATCTCAAGCAGCTCTTGGAAGTAAATCGCTGCGCAGCACTGATTTGATCAGCTCTTGGAAGCGAATGGCGGCGGAGCACGCGCTCATGGCTCGTGCCTTGCGCGTTTCCATAACAATGGTTGGCGGTACTTGAAAGCCTGAATTTTATCAAGGGACTTTAATTTAGTTCGGTCTCGATGGACGCCAGTGGCCCAGGTTTCAAGGGTGAGTTTCCCAACTGAAGCTTATAGTAAACTTGGACCAGACGCTCCTAGCGGAAAGCGCGCGCGCCGCGTGCCCTGAGATTAACACTTCTTTCCTCCTAGGTGGCGCCGTCTAGAACCGTTTATACTGGGAGAGTTCGGCCAATGGGCGGAGCTCGATGCAAACCCAATAGATTTCGCGATAACACAAACTGGCGTTACTTCTTTTTTTCTTTTTACTCCTGATAAATTACGTATAGACGCTTTGCACACGCGCCAGATTGAGTCGCCATAGCTGACCTTCTCCTGTTTTACCGAGATGCCGAGCCACCGAAGCGGGCGTTTACGAGCCTCCAAAGAGGTCTATGATGAGGGAAAGGACGCAGTAGCACCTAAAGTCGCAATAACCTGTTCTGCTGTGGTAATGATGACGTGAGGCGAACGGAATAAGAGGAAACAAAAACTGAAGGTCGCTTATGGCTGCGCCCATGCACAGGTGCTGCAAAGCGTCTATAACTCCTCTAAGTCAGAGCGCCAAAATGGCAGACGCAATTAGACATCACCGGGTGTCAGAGCGCGACTGTTCTGGTTGCCAAACTGTTAAAATCTTCTTAAAGGGACCATGGAATGATATTTCAACTTCTCCCTTCTTAACTTTCTTTCTCAACTCAAAAGCGAAATGAGAAATCGCGCCGTCGGGAAGTGCTTGGGTACCGGTTAGAGGACTCCAAGCTTCCAGCGTCCTTCATAAGCACACCATGAAACTTGTCATTCGCAAGCGAGTTTAAATATTCGTCGACGGATTGATTGTTGACGAGCGCATATGTCCGTGTGACGCAGTGCTAGTGTTCAACGTTGCTCCCTTGTTTGGCAGGGAGAACTTATGTTTCCTGGAGAAAGGCATTCTTTACGTCACGGTCACGGGATTTCACATGTTGATGGCCGAGTCCAATCGAGTAGAGAAGGAAAGTAGAAAAACAAATTTCGCAAAAGACAAGGACCGAGGCAGAAACAAGTAGGAAACAGGGAGAGCAATGTCGTATTTGTTCATGCTTCTGTTCTCGTCCTTTGCGCAGTTTATTTTCCTAGACATGAATAGACGTGAGTTTTCAACTTTTGATTTTGTGCAAAACTGGTGGCAATAAAACGAAAGCGCATTCGTGCCCAGGGTTCCATGAGGATTGAAGATCGATTGGGGTCTTGACTTGGAAAAGGCTGGAAAATCATTTCATGGTCACTTTAAAGAGGTACGGAAACAAAATGTTTCCAGTTATTACTTTCTTTAGAGGTGGTCTATGTTGCGTCAGCAGCCCAGAAAGACTAGCCTAGGCTAATGTTTTTGGGCAGCCGACAGAGAAGTCCAGAAAATTAATTTTAAAACAAATGAACAGATTTCAAATTTGCGTCAGGTGGCAGTTTGTGAAGCTCCGTTAAGGCGCCCCCACGTCATGAGTTCCTAAGAAGCAGAGCCAGATGGCGGCAGTTTCTCTCGCTCGTAGAGTTACTTAGTCCTGAATGTGATTTGGCGGAGAGCGCTAATACCCCTGTCAGACGGGCTAGTTTAGTGTCACTACAAGCGAGTGCACTTCAACGCGTCCAAACACACTCCAAGTGTGTTGGTGCTACACGGGAAAACTTAGTGTCACTCCAAAATGATGGTAATAACGATGGGTAAGTAATGGGCACGCAAAATATTACAGTGCAAACCCAGTTTTTCATAAATAACTTCGTCGTCTTATTAGAAACACGTTACCACAGATTGTTGCGCTAAGTCACGAGTTTGAATCCAAATTTAAATCCAATTTGATCATTACGATCAGCCATTTCAAGCCAGTGATACATGTCCGCATGCCGGTACGATACTCTGTTTCACCTTTTGATGTACCGCAGAAAAGGCTGCAAGCGCGAACTCCTTGCTCTAGAGCGCATCAAGGTGGCACAAGCTCTCGTGCGTTAAGAGTAGCTCCCAACGCTATGAGCTCGTTCATCTAGCCTTGTCTGCGGTACAACATAAGGTGAAACGGAGTATAGATCGAAACGAGCAGAAGTAGGGATTGAACCCTGGATTCCTGGGTTCTGCAGCGCGAGCTTTGGCTCCGCGTGCTCCGAGCTGGTGTGCGCGAGCCCACTCGGCCACTCGTCACTCGCCACAATGAAACATCATGGAGTCTGTGGAGGACGAGCTGGAGGGCGATATCCGCGATGTTGGACAGTGGAAGCGCGTGGTTGGCTCACTTTTCTCCGTGAGAGCCCAACGCCTTTCAGATAAGAGGCAGCTGGACCTGGATGCTGACGCAAAGGCAAGAATTTCAAGTGACATCGATCAGCAGCTGCAGGCCAATGCCTTCATCATAACCGCTCTCATGACCGACAACCTACCCGTGATTAGTCGAGAACGGTGAACTTTCCAGACGAACGAACGGTGGTTCGAAGACACCTTGCCCCATTTGGGCGAGTTCTATTTCAAGCAAGCCTTTCGCGTCTCTCCTGCCACCATCAGATTCCTGGTGAATCATGCAGGTGCCTCCTGGCCGTCGCTGGCTGTCGCGCAGGGGCCAAGGCTGAAAACTAGATTAGCCGCTTGTTTTTCTACAATGCACTACTTTCCTGCCAACAGGAAACAAGTGCGCATCTAATATTACTCCTGTCAAAATAATACTAATTTTACACAGCGTTAATTTCTTCTATTATTTTAACTCCTTGAACACTGCTATCGAGATTACACACTTGGTCTACCGGAGCGAGCGTAGTGTGCTCCCCGAACTCACTCCATTGGAAGTGTGTTCTTCGAGCTGGGCTGGGGATTGAGCTCAGGATCACTGGGTTCTCCTTCTCCAGCGCGAGCCTTCTCTCCACGTACTTCGATCAGGTGGGCGCTAGCCCACTCGGCCACCGATACCCCTTAATAAAAACACGTTAAAAAATTTGACGTTTACAATTCTCTGTAATGCCGAATTGGAGCGCATCTCTTGAGGAGGGAGGAAGGGTACGAAGGGGAGGGTATACCAGCTGCTCCCCCTCCGTACCCTCCCATCCTCCTCTTCTGTTCCCATTCCACTTAGCGTGAATATTTCGCAAAATTTTCCGCTGAATTTAGCCGGAAAAATTTCCCGCTCAATCGACGTGTGACGTCACATGACACGGCATCTGAAATTTTAAGTGTGACGTCACGTGACGTCACACGGGTAAAATTTTTCCTCTAAATTGAGCGGAAAAATATTCCGTCAAACTAGCAGAAACTTTTACCGCAAAATTTAGCGGGAAAATGTTACCCTCGTGACGTCACGCGTGACGTCGCGAGAGATGTAATTTTGGGAACAGCCCTTAATGCAACGCGCGGTTACGCCGACGCCGCTCAACCCAGAAACGGGTGCCTAGGAGCTGTGCTCTAAAACAACGTTACATTCAAGATAAAGAACGAAGCATATCCAACTTTGGCGTTCCGCTTCGTTCCACGGAAGTCTACGAGGAGGCCCTGACACTGCCTAATCAAATCATAATTATTGTGTTGTCTCGAATAGTTACATGCTGAAACAAAGGTAGGTTCTATCATTCTCTGCTAACCAAGACAGCCATGAATGACTGACTTTGTCGTCGTCTTTTATCAATTCAGCGCTCCGCTAATCTTGATTCAGATCAGCCTAAACTCCAAGTCCACCCCACTATTTTTTTTTTTTTTGCAATGCCATTCATCCACATGTCGTCTCTTTCACGAATTTCTTTTTCTTTATAAAATAAAGCTTACGCCACGCTTGTGGGTTCTGCGTTGTTATGTCTTACTGTGGAAACACATATATTGATGCCACGCACGCAATCGAGCGAAGTGAGTTCGTCAAACTCACTCCAAGCCAAGTGTGTTCCTCAGGAAGGAGCCGTGTGGCACACTACAGAAACGACACTAAGGGCGAAGTGCACTCGCTTGTAGTGACACTAAACTAGCCCGTCGGACAGGGGTATTACACGTTTACGAAGTTGTATATGTTAAAGCTTTCACAGTGGTTCCGCAACGTGCATTCCACACCATCAAGATCGCCGTTCTTTGCAGACGTGAGGCAGGAGCTTGATCGGAGAATGGTGGGTCCTTTGCCAGGCCAACCGTATCGCTGCTTCCCACCTCCGGACGCGCTGTGAATAACGCGCTCAAATAGTGCCCCAGTTAATACCTTATATGCACAGCTTGAGATGTCGCCGTTGTTTTGCAATGACGATTATTTCTACTTACTGGAGCTCCCACGAGCTACAACTCCTGCGGCATGAAACTAACACGGAACTGAACACTCGTGGCACATAAAATACTGACGAGGCCGCGAATCACGTTCCGGGAGAGGTATGTACTGCCGATGGGGCGTACAATCCTTTGATATTACTACTAACGAGAGTTTCACGCGTTGACGCCACCAAGCTGCAAGGCTCGCAAGTACAGTACCCTTAAACGCGCATTACTCAGTGAGGTCAAGAGCTCGATACGCATGGCGCTTCTCGCTGGCCGACTTTGAAGCGAAGGGTGGAGTGCTCGAAGCTCACGTCAATTCGCTTCCGTACCTCTTTAAGAAGGCCACACTCTCTCAGTGTATAAACGGCATTGGCGCCATCTGAACGGCGGAGACGCTGTCGGTTGAGGCTACTCGGGCGCTCGCCAGTCGAACTTTATCGGGTCGATCGCGTCTCAGCTTTCGGCGTGCTGTGCGCACTCAGGTATATACCGGGCGTTTGAAGTAGGGGCCAGGCTCTTTAAATCCACCGCAAAATTTGGTTTCTTTTGCCTATCGCGCTACGACTTTGTGCAGCGTTGCCCGCAGGTGGTTCATTTTTTTCTACAACATTTGCGAAGAGCGAACTTACGTAAGGAAAAGTAAAAAAAAAAAAGAAAAAAGGCTTAACTGCTATGGAAATACAGCGAAGCCACCGGTCTTCAAACCATAGGGCGCCCTATTGTTTGAATACCGGTGGCCTCGCTGCATTTGCAAACCGCCCGGTGACTCTTTGAGACACCCGATATATCTCCCATCGTGCTCGCAAACTAGATTTCTTACCGACCATATTTGCAATTGGTGTGGAGGAAAGACGCGTGTTTGCTTAACAAACTTCGCATGGTTGTTTTTTGCTTCGATGTTTGGTTAGTATTTTTCAGGCGTGTTTATTTTATTTTATCGCCGGAAACAAAAAAAGAGACAATGGCTGCTGCTTTATCGGTGCCGGCTACTACTTTTCACTTGAGGATTGGAGTTGAGAAAGTTTACAAGCTTCTATATTTATTTTAAAAATAACCACTGAGATCCAAAAGAATGTCGCGCCCGTGTCATAGGGGCATGAATGCCAGAACTCATGAATTTTGAACTTGAGAGCAAAACAAATGGCTACAAAACTACGCCAAATTTACCAAAAGATTCTTCCCATTAATTTATCTTTTTGGCCTTTGAATGATTACCAAAAATCAGTTCACTCAGGTACAAGGTCGAAATAATGGTTTTAAATGTATAATATACAAATAAAATAAAATAAGAAAGATAGAAAGGGGCTGCGCAAAAGGTACAAAATAAGATAGAAAGGGAAGAAAGGGAAAGATAAAAAGGGCAAGCGAAAGAGAGAGAAAGTTGGCCTATGGATCAGCATTAGTGAATAGGGCTGTGCGCCTTTCATCTCGCCATGTGGCAACCTCTCCCGTCAGCAAATCAGAGCAGCCGTCCTAAGAGAACTATGTCCGCTGGTTTCGTCTATCACAGCCATCGTACCGTTATTCAGTGCAGTGGTGCAGGTCATCGAATCTCGCCGATGGCGCGCAAATCTAAATTAGCTGCAGGGTCTCATCAAATGCACGCAACACGGTTTGCGCTAATTTCTCAACCGGGAACCGAGTGCGCAAAACCTGTAAGGACGTTATGTGATTCGATTTGGCGTACACAGTTCAGTCGTACTAATTCCATCTTGCCGAAACGCCAAATGAACCATTTTCGACTAACGAGCTCCGTTTTACTTTTTTTTTTTCGTGTGCGTGTGTCTGTGTAAGCTGGGTAGGGGGGGAGGGAGAAGGGTTGTCTGCGATCTACAAATGAGGGGCAGTCGAAAGTTCCTCCACTCGTCAGAACACACGCATTGAGCCGTTGAATCCATTTCTATTTCGGGGGAACCAGCTGAGCATAGGAAGGAAAGAAGGAGATAGGAAAAAAGAAACCCGAGATTACCAACCATTTTAATGTAGCCTCCTCATCTTCTACTGGTGCTGTCATTATTATTCCTAATACTTCTTCCATTTTGTTCGGCTTTTTTTTTAAATTCTGTTTCTGCAGAGCATCGATAGACTACTCCCGAAAATTCCTGCATGCAACACTGTGCGCGCTGCATTATGGAGCATCTGTGGCCATCAAAAGGAAGCGACATGGTTTCGATTTCAATTGCCCGATTCACCAAATATATCTTCTAAGCACTGGGTGAAAATAAAATCAGCGCTCGGTTGCATTCCACTCATTCATCTTCGTGGGAGTACCCTTTGAAACACGAACCTCCAGCGACCGTAAGGACCTGCCTACACTTAGCGATAACTGGGAGTAAGACCAGCCGCGTGCCATACCTTTCTGGCGGCATGAATACACCTCCAGATTGCTGGAAGACCGTCATGGGTCACGGATGATTTAGGACGCACAGGACATTGAGACGAGAGAACAGGGTGATCGGACCAGGTCAATTCCTTTTTTCCTTTTATTCACCCGATCACAATCTCCAATAATAAAATACAATAATATACAATACAAAAACCATCTTTATTTACTTTGAAAATAATACAATATAAAGCCCACATAAGCCAATGATGGCTTGTGTGTGGGACGCGACAGGAGCCTCTGCATTTTTATTGCACACATAACTAAAAACAACACAACATACCAATATTAGTACCTATTACTGCAGTTCCACCTCCTTCTACAGCTTATATTAGTTCGCCTACTTTGATGAGTACATGTGTAAACCATCGAATCATATTGAATTAGCATTTACATACCGTAAAGAAGAATAGAATTCACGACTTACGAGACAATTCTAATAATAGAACACAGTAACAACCTTTTATATTGTCACGGGTGGTGATTCGTGACCAATAAACAAGAAATAAACAGAAATAAATAAACGTTTAATGTGGCGAACTTGTGCCAAAAATAAAGAAGGAAACAGAAGAAAGCAGAGCGTCGCGGGCGTCGAAGTCGGCGTGTCAGCAGAATCGAGCGCTGGGGCGAGACTGACTCGACAAGGTCGCGGGCGGCCTCTTATCTAGAGTGCGCCGCTATCTCGAAGATTCGGCGAAAGCGGTTCGAGCGTCGCGTGATCGGGGCGAGAATGAACACGCACTTTCTAGAAAACAAAAGCAGGGATAAATGATAGAAGTTACGTGCGGTACATGAATAAACGGGAACTTTCTGGAGGACCGCGACCGAGCGTTGCTTTCTCAGCCTTGCGCGCGGCATTACTCCCCCCTTTAAAAGTGCATCGCCCCGATGCAGTGTAAAACAAATCAAAATAAAAAAGAACGATAAACTAAAGAGTCTTTTGGAGCACAAAAGGTCCACAGTCCTATCGAGCGTAGTACGGCTTCAGGCGCACGACGTGGACGACCTCAGGTCGTGGTGGGCGACGTGACGATGTTCGTGTTCCGTCGGGCATCACCTCGTAGTTCAGATCCCCGAGTCGACGAAGCACTTTGTAGGGTCCAAAGTAACGTTTCAGGAGCTTCTCGCTGAGACCGCGGCGGCGAATCGGTGTCCACACCCACACCCTGTCTCCGGGCTGGAAGTGGACGTCCCGACGACGAAGGTTGTAGTGGCCAGTGTCGACACGTTGTTGAGCCTGAATCCGAAGTCTGGCGAGCTGACGGACTTCTTCTGCCCTTTGGGCAACCACCTGGGCGTCGTCACTTGCGTCGACAGCCACTTCGTGGGGTAACATAGCGTCCAGCATTGTCGTTACCTTGCGCCCATGCACCAGCTGAAAGGGTGTCATTCCGGTGGTCTCTTGTACGGCCGTGTTGTAGGCAAATGTGACGTACGGCAGCACCTCGTCCCATGTCTTGTGCTCCACGTCGACGTACATGGAGATCATGTCGGCGATGGTCTTGTTGAGTCTCTCCGTTAGCCCGTTGGTCTGCGGGTGGTACGCCGTGGTGCGGCGATGGCTGGTGTGGCTGAGACGAAGGACTTCTTGCGTCAGCTGGGCCATGAATGATGATCCACGGTCTGAGATCAGGACTTCGGGAGCGCCGTGCCGGAGGACGATGGATTCAATGAAAAACTTGGCAACTTCCACAGCAGTTCCGGAAGGAAGGGCTTTCGTTTCGGCATACCGCGTGAGATAATCTGTGGCTACGATGATCCAGCGATTTCCCGACGTCGACGGCGGAAAAGGGCCAAGTAGATCCATTCCGATCTGCTGGAAGGGTGCTGTTGGCGGAGGAATTGACTGCAGGAGTCCGGCCGGCCTCGTCGGAGGTTTCTTTCGTCGCTGGCATTCATGACATGATCGCGTGTACAGGTGGACGGTTTTGGGGAGCTTGGGCCAGTAATACTTTTCACGAATACGTGCCAGGGTCCGGCTGTAACCAAGGTGTCCGGACGTCGGGTCGTCGTGGCAGGCTTGAAAGATCTCCTCCCGAAGGTCGGTCGGGATTACCAGCAGCCATGGCGAGTTGTTGTTCCCGAAGTTCTCTTTGTAGAGTACACCTTGTCTAATGGCGAAGGTCGGCAGCGCTCGTGAAAAAACACGTGGCACGGTACTCCCGCGCCCTTCCAAGTGCTCTATTAGTGCGCACAGCTCAGGATCGTCTCGTTGACGCCAGGCCATGTCGTCGATGTTCACTGCGCCCAGAAAACACTCGTCGTCATCGTCGTCGCTGCTGCCGGAAGGTGTTGCGACGGGAGCTCTGGACAGGCAGTCGGCGTCGCTGTGCTTGCGGCCTGACTTGTAGACGACGGTCATGTTGAACTCTTGTAGTCGGAGGCTCCACCGCGCGAGGCGTCCTGACGGGTCCTTGAGGTTCGCAAGCCAGCAGAGCGAGTGGTGGTCCGTGACTACCCGGAACGGGCTCCCGTATAAGTACGGACGAAACTTCGTGATTGCCCAGACGACCGCAAGGCATTCTTTTTCAGTCGTGGAGTAATTTCTCTCCGCCTTGGTCAATGTCCGACTTGCGTAGGCGATGACTCGCTCGGTGCCTTCTTGTACTTGAACCAAAACCGCGCCAAGCCCTGCGTTACTTGCGTCCGTGTGAATCTCGGTTTCCGCATCCTGGTCGAAATGTCCAAGAACAGGAGGAGTCTGCAGTAGTCGCTTCAGCTCGTCAAATGCCTGCTGCTGTTCATCGGCCCATTCGAACTTCTCGGCGTCCTTCGTGAGGTGTGTGAGCGGTGCGGAAATTCTTGCGAAATCTCGAACGAAGCGCCGATAGTAGGCACATAGCCCAAGGAACCTTCGGACGGCCTTCTTGTTTCTTGGCGCTGGAAATGCTGCGACGGCACGAGTCTTCTCGGGGTCTGGGCGGACACCTTCGTTACTAACCACGTGGCCGAGGAACCTCAGTTCGTCATAAGCGAACCGACACTTTGACGGCTTCAGGGTGAGTCCGGCGGTCCGTATGGCTTGGAGAACTGCTCGGAGTCGTCGCAAGTGCTCGTCGAAGTCGCTGGAAAATACGACGACGTCGTCGAGGTAGACGAGACAGCTCTGCCACTTCAGTCCTGCCAGTACGGTGTCCATGACACGTTGGAAAGTTGCTGGCGTCGTGCACAGTCCGAAGGGCATCACTTTGAACTCGTACAGTCCATCCGGCGTGACGAAGGCTGTCTTTTCTCGGTCCCTTTCGTCGACTTCGATCTGCCAGTAGCCGCTCTTCAGGTCCATCGATGAAAAATATCGAGAGTGGCGCAGCCGGTCTAGAGTGTCGTCGATGCGGGGGAGTGGGTAGACGTCTTTCTTCGTCACCGTGTTCAGCTGCCGGTAGTCTACACAGAACCTAAGCGTCCCGTCTTTCTTCTTAACCAGTACGACTGGAGAGGCCCAAGGACTGCTTGAAGGTTGAATTATGTCGTCGTTCAGCATTTCTTGAACTTGCTCCTGGATCGCCTGCCTTTCCTTAACGGAGACTCTGTATGGCGATCGATGCACAGGGCGCGCGTCGTCCTCGGTAACGATGCGGTGCTTCGCAACGGTGGTTTGGCGCACCTTCGACGACGTGGCAAAGGAGTCGCGGTATTCGGCGAGAAGGTTAATCAACTGTCGTCGTTTCGGGCCCGGGAGTTTAGGGTCAATGTCGAGCTGCGCTGGCGACGCACTGTCTTGCTGAGGTGGCGAGAATTCGTCAGTAATGGCGGCGACAGCGGCGGAGTTTTGGAGTTCCTCGACCTGGCCCACCGCTGCACCTTTTGTGAGGTGTTGCGCTTCGTTTCGGAAGTTCGTGACGAGGACCACAGTGCGGCCATCCTGAAGTTCAGCAACTCCTCTTGCGACGCCTATTCCTCTTCCCAGAAGCAACTGGAGGCTTCCTTCGAGCAGAACTTCGCCGCAGAAATCTTCGGTGGTCCCGACGGGTACGAAAACACTCGACCGCGGCGGTAAGTTAACGTGGCTGGCGAGGACTCGGACCGCAGATGACGTCGCTTTGGGTTCCTCCGGTGGTGAAACAGGCTTTCGCAGCGTCAACCGGTTTGCTCCGAGGTCGATGACGGCACCATACTCGCAGAGGAAGTCCATTCCGAGGATAACTTCCCTCGAACAGTCTTGCAGAACGACGAACTTTACAGGGCACGTCTCACCGTGGATCTCGACGCGAGCGGTGCATCGCCCGATTGGAGTGATGAGGTGCCCACCGGCGGTTCGTATTTGAGGTCCATCCCACGGCGTCGTGACTTTTCGAAGGCGGCGGGAGAGCCTCCCACTCAAAACTGAGTAGTCTGCTCCGGTGTCCACGAGTGCCGATGCGTCGTGGCCGTCGATGATGACGTTTAGGTTGTTGGACACCGTTTCAGGAGCGTCGTTTCGGTCTCCGGTAGCGTTCGAGTGGGGGCCCTCCCACGTTCGTGGAGGATCTTGGCGTCGGTCGTCTTCGGCAACTCCACCTCCAGGGGTTGCCGCGCCTAGTTTCCCCGGCGTGGAGCAAGGGGCGACAGGCTTTCACGTCGTGGTCGGTGCATCGGCGAAGCTGGACGTCGTGGTGAAGGCGATCGGAACTCTCGGCGGGACGCAGGCTCGGGGGACTGGGGTCGTCGCAAGTACTCGTCGATCTCCCGAGGGCGTTCACCATACCTGGGACGCGGGTCGCTTGGGTGGAATCCACGCAGCCCGAGTCGTCGGTATGGGCATCGGCGGTACACATGGTCAGCTTCCCGGCAGTGGTAACACAGCGGGCGTCGGTCGGCCGTCCTCCAGACGTCTGTCTTCCTCGGCGCAGGTCGGTCTGGGTGAACGTGCGCTTGATCTTCCTGTCGTCGGGGGTAATGCGGCGTTGGGGCGTCTCTTCGGGGTGGCGACGTGGCTTGGCGGGGGGCTTGCGGCGGTCGTCGGGCCATTGCGGCGTAGCTCAACATCGGTTCCTCCGGTGCCACCGTGGTGACGGGAACCTCTGGTTGAAGCGCCCGATGCACTTCTTCGCGCACAGCCTCGGCAATGGAGAGTGTCGCTGGACGACTTGCGGCTGGCAGCAACTGGCGGAGTTCCTCCCGGACGACCTCCCGGATAATTTCGCGGATGTCCGTACCAGGAGCGTTCTCGCCGCCAAGCAGCGCGGTTGCAGCGACACTTGGACTTGGATGTCGCTGGTAGTGGGAAGCGCGCGCTTGGAGGGCGCGCTCGATGTTTGTCGCCTCGGTGACGAAGGCTTCGACGGTGCCCGGCGGGTTGCGCACGAGGCCTCCAAAGATGTCGTCTCTCACCCCGCGCATGAGGACCCGCAGCTTCTTGTCGTCTGTGGCTCGTGGGTCGGCAAGGGCGCTCAGGCGGAGGACATCTTCTACGAAGCTCGTGACGCTTTCGTCGGGGCCCTGCGTTCGAATTCGGAGGAGATCTTCTGCCTTCTCCCGTCGGTGTAGGGTGGCGAACGTCCGCTGCAACTCGGCCACACAGATGTCCCACGACGTAAGCGAAGCCTCGTGATTCTCGAACCAATACCTCGCAGTACCCTCCAGCGAAAAGTAGAGGTTCTGGAGGCACTGCTCCGCAGTCCACCCGTTGTGGCGCGCCACACGCTCGTAGTGCTTGATCCAGTCTTCGACATCCTCGTGGATCTCGCCGTGGAAGGGTGTCGGCATACGGGGAGCGGCGGGCAGGTAGACGATGGCAGGAGCGGCGGGCGTCGGCGACTGGTTGGCCATCGTCGGCTTTGTTGGCTGCTTGGTCCTGGGCGGCAGAAGTTCGTGTTCCGGGGGTAGACCTCGGATGCGGCGACTTGACCTGGTCTCGATCTGGTCTTCGTCGGGTCCTCGGGAGGCTGGGTCCGGACTTGTACTGCGGGACCTCGGAGGGGTACGCGGCAGGGGCATGCGTTACCCCGCACCTCCACCAGAATGTCACGGGTGGTGATTCGTGACCAATAAACAAGAAATAAACAGAAATAAATAAACGTTTAATGTGGCGAACTTGTGCCAAAAATAAAGAAGGAAACAGAAGAAAGCAGAGCGTCGCGGGCGTCGAAGTCGGCGTGTCAGCAGAATCGAGCGCTGGGGCGAGACTGACTCGACAAGGTCGCGGGCGGCCTCTTATCTAGAGTGCGCCGCTATCTCGAAGATTCGGCGAAAGCGGTTCGAGCGTCGCGTGATCGGGGCGAGAATGAACACGCACTTTCTAGAAAATAAAAGCAGGGATAAATGATAGAAGTTACGTGCGGTACATGAATAAACGGGAACTTTCTGGAGGACCGCGACCGAGCGTTGCTTTCTCAGCCTTGCGCGCGGCAATATCCTGCCTTTTCGGGGATACTCATCGGTTATACCTAATACCTTTTAAGAATCTTTTTTTTCCCTGTTCAATTATCCACTTTTTTGCTATTTTTTTTATTCTAGGGGATTTTATTTCAAGTAGCTCATCGGGTAATGTATTATAAAGCTTAGGCATGTAATATTTCCTTGTGGCCTCTCCATATCTTGTTCTTACAAATGGTTCAACAAATTTTTTATCAAGTCTTATTGTCCTTTCTTTTTTTATTTTCGCGCCTATATTTATTGGTGAAAAAATGCTTTATAATAATATCATACTGCATTTGATCTCTGAAACGTAATATTCCTAATTCTTTCTGCATATAATCTGAGAAATTAGTTTCTTCGCGTCGGTACCCAATATTCCTAACTATCCTTTTTTGCATCGATTCTATCTTTAGTTGTAAATACTTGGCACAGTGCCCGTAAACTGTTATTCCATACTGAAGTACGGATTCACCCAGTGAATTGTATATCATTTTAAGTTTGAATCGCGGTACTAGTTCTTGGATGTGGTACATATGGGCCATTAATACCCTTAATTTTTTGCAAACCTGGTCTATGTGAATATCCCATTTAACATATTTGTCTATGTGCATACCCAGGTATTTTACATTATCAGCGTATTTTAGCGGGATGCACGAGCAATTGTCGCAGTTCTCATCATGCATTTTTATTGGAAATTCATTTACGATTTTTTTTCTTGGATCTCTAAAGCATATTACTTGCGTTTTAGGAACATTTACAATTATTTGGTTTTTACGGTACCATTGAATAATTTTATGTATATCATCTTGTATAGTCATTGCCGCTACTTCGTAATTTCTATGTGCGCATACAATTACCGTGTCATCTGCAAGTTGAAGGACCTTACTTTTTAAGCTAACCTGTGCTATCTCGTTAAAATAAATATTAAAGAGTAGTGGACCGAGGACTGTACCTTGTGGTACTCCTTGTTTTACCTTAATTTCCTTGCTATATTTTGAGCCTAAACGTACTACCTGAAATCGATCAGCAAGATAATTCCGAAATAAATGATATGTCTTCCCTCGAATTAAAATACTATATAGTTTATCCATTAAGATATCATGATTGATTGTTTCGAAAGCCCTCGTAAAATCCATGAATAAGGCTAGAACATAATTACCGGCGTCGATGTTTTCATTTACATAGTCAAAAAAGTCTTCTAGAAGGTCACTGGTTCCTATATGTTCCCTGAATCCATATTGTGTGTTAGTTAGTAGGTTATATTTAGCGATATAGCACCTAAAAACTTTATTAATATATTTTTCCATTATATAGTTTATCACAGAAAGGATACAAACTGGTCTATAATTTAGGAATTTATTTTTCTCACCTTTCTTGTATATAGGCGGAACAACGGATGTTTTAAGCTTTTTTGGGATGATGCCGCTAGAAAATATACGATTGTACAACTGTAATAGGACAGGTCTCATTATAGTGATATGGTATTTAATATCTCTAGCCCTAATTTTAATTTGATCAAACCCTGTTGCCTTATTAGTCTTTAATTGCTTTACAATTTCAATTAGATCATTGTCATCCATATCGGGGAAAAATATTGAATCATTATTTCTTATTTGATTTGGTTGTCTTTCCGTTGTCGTACAACATAAAGTTTCAATTGACTGCACACATTCTGTACTAAAACTATTTGCTAGTATCCCTAAGTCATGTTCAGGACCGAAGTTTGTTTGAATAGTGTCTTCAATCGTTTTTTTTCTTTTTTCGTTGTAACAGCTGGTTTACCAAGGACCAGCATTCTGCTGTATCTTTTGTCTCAGAGAATTTGTTCCAGTAATAATTTCTTTTTGTTAATCTTATTAATGTTGTAACTTTATTCCTAATTATTCTGTTAGTTTCTTTGTACTTATTATTAGGAAATCTTTTCAGTAGTTTCTTTAGTTATTCATTGATTGTACTTATTACTAGGAGATCTTTTCATCAATTTCTGATGAAAAGTTATCCATATTTGTACTTATTATTAGGAGATGTTTTCTCCAATTTCTTTAGTTATCTATTGATTCTGTTGTTTACGTTTTTTCGTACTGCATCTTTGAGTTGACTTTGTATAAATATCATTGAATATTTTAACAATATTATCGTATAATTTTTCTGCGTTTTGTTCTTCGGCGAGAACGTTTCAGCCGATTTCTTGGATATGTTTATCGACTATTTTATTATTTATAAATGAGCCTTCAACAATTTTATTACTGTTTTGAATAAGATCTGGAATAGTTACTGCCACAAAATAATGGTCAGCCACTTTTTCAGAAATTATTTGTCCTTCGGGTTTCCCTTCCTTCGACCGCACGTGTATATGATCTATACATGACTGTGTTAGTTTCTCGCCTAATATCTTTTCTCTTGTGAACTCATATATCATTGATTCCAGTCCCGCTTGTGCCATATCATCTAGGTAATTATTTATCATTAAACTAGGTTTTGTGATGTCAAGATTAATATCCCCTACAACTATTAATTAAGTCTGTGTCTTTGTTGTCGTTTAGCCATTTATTGATATCATCTAAAAATGTGTTTACATTACCCTGAGGTGCTCGATATAATCCTAATATAGAAGTTTTTTTCTGTGGTATTCTATTTCAATGCGTAGTGCCTCCGTTGAGCAAAAGTTTCCTTTTTCGTGTTCGGTTATTTTCCATTTTTGATTTATCGTGATCATGACACCTCCTCCTCTCTTCCCGTCTCTATTATGCGAAAATGTTTCAAAATTATCTAGAGAGAAGAAGGAATCTTCATCAAATGAAATATTTGTTTCTGATAATACAATTACGTCTAAATTGTCCAGATAAGGGTCTATCATACTGCTTATTTCATTAAAATGTTTTTTTAAGACTGCGTACATTGGTGTGTAGAAGAACAAAGCAAAACTCGTTAACAGTAGCATTTATTCTATCCCACCATTTTTCAAAAGAAAGACACGTTTGCTTCCTTTCCATGTCTAATATGGTGAATGTACTTCCCTATTTAATTTTTGCAAGGTCACTTTCATTCTCGATTCTGAGAGTCGGGTCGCCTTGTCGTTTTCGCACATACGAGCATCCTTCTTTATGCTAGATAAACTTGTACCCGAGGTGTTTTGCTTTTGTTCTGACATCAAAGAACAACTTTCGGTTTGAAGCGGTCAAGTTTTCTTCTAGATAGACGTTATCTACCTCTGCTCCACTCCTCAGTTTCTGTTTATTTTTAAGCCACGCATCTCGATCGTTTCGGTTGATAAAGCGTACAATCACCATGGGTGTTTTCTTTGTTTTAGTGGGGATGCGGTGAACTGCTTCTACGTTATCTGTGGTTAGTCTGGGCACTTCTATCTGGTCGGCGATTTTGTTCAGCTTTTCTAGTAGGTTTTCGTTCAGAGATTCGGCCAGTCCATGTACTTCGAGGTTATTTCTACGTCCGTATTGTTCCAGCATGTTTATCTCTTTTTTTAGTTTATTCGTTTCGTCATTCTTCTTTTCGTTTTCAAGTTCACTGACCCTCTTTTTTAGACCTTTGATCTCACTGTCATGGTCTTTTACTTTCTTAAGTAGCTCATCATAGCTCTTCGACATTGATTGCACAGACTTCTCTATGTCCATTACAGTTTCTTTCATTGTAACTAACTCATCGACTTGCTATTTGAGTGGTTCGAGCACGCTCAACATGCTCATTATCTGAGTCAGCTGTTGCTGCCCATCCAGCTTTTCGTGGCTGGGCTGTGCGCCTTCAGGTGTGCTCTGAAGTCTTAATCTTGCCCCCTTATATGTTTGACACTTCCATAATTTTTTAAATCCCGGTCTTTTCCCTCGGAGGGCGATTTCGGTTACTCCTGAGCAAGGTCCTAGGTGGTACTTGGAGTGACATTCGTTAAATTCTAATACACTGTCTTCTTTTCTTATTGGAGTTTTACAGTGCACGCATAAGTCTTCGGTATCGTCGTCTTTCGGCATTTCTGTGACACCTCAATCGGTAATCAGTAATGGGCAATCACCAGTCGGCAGTCGGCGACGGGAGTTGAGTGTTTAATTTAGGTAATGAAAAAGTTCCTACCTGCAGAGTCAGGTTGTTATTGTCTGCAGATAACTCCGTCGCCGACTGCCGCTGCCGATGCCGTGTCTGCCTCTTTTGTAAACGGGTCCTTGGTGCCGCCTCTGTCGTTGGCGTGGGTGCTGTCGCTGTCACTTGCTGTGACCAGTTGCTTCCCTCCACGTTCTGCAGCAGACGATGGCTTGTCCGATGGAGGCTTGTCCTTGTAGGCGTACTTTCCTCGGCCGGGTGTGGAATCTGCAGAGTCAGGTTGTTATTGTCTGCAGATAAGTCCGTCGCCAATACGTCGGGAGCTCCCCAGAAAACTTGCCTCAGCATTCTGTCCATATTGGTTGGCAACGCCATAAATTTAAGGAAAGTCACACATCTGAAAATGCATGCACTGTATTTTGTCTTGATTAGTATTCGTGAGTTGAAGTTTGCAAATTAAAACCAAAACGGTGGTTCAAAGGGACCCAAGATGCTTTGCGCGGCAGTAAGCCGCCAGGATCGCTTCCATTTTGAAAGAAGTATGTCCTCTTGCTCAGTGCATGTAAGAGGGAGAGAACAACAGAACGAGTTATAAAAAGAAAACTGCAGAAAAATAAAAAAAGTAATAGGTATGATATTAATAACACGAGTAGTAAAAGAGGAGGATTCGATATGGTATGAAAATCCAGCGGTCGCTTGTCTATTCTTATCTCCTCTTCCCTTCCTATGTTCAGCTGGTTTCCCCCAATACCACACTAGCAATACCCAAAAAATTCGTAAAAAAAAAAAAAAATACGCACCGAGATTGGTGATGACAATGGGGACTTTTAGCAAGCCGTTACCGTGTTTCGCGTACCCCTCTAGTTGAGCCTTTGAAGCGTTCTTTTAAGCGCGCTTCCCGCTGGCATGGTATCATTCGGGCGCACGCTTAAAGGGGCCTTGCAAGGACTTTTTTACTGGTTTTCAATTTGCACCGAACCCGAGCGCGCTGGACCACAATGAAATTTTTCTTTTCTTCAATTTCGCTTTATTTTAAAAGTTATAGGCAAATTAAAATTACAAAAACAAGCAAAAAATAACCTCCTTCATGACGTCCTTGGTCGCTTGAGTGGCCGGGAACTATTAGCACCGAGAAGTTCGCGTGGCGCCCCCTTACGGCGAACCGGCGTGACGTCACGGCGAGGAGAGAATTTTTCCCCGACTCGCGCCGCTCGCCCTGTTGAGGCTGTGACGATGCTAGCTGTCGGCGCGCTCGTTTCTATTCAATTTTTTTTGGCGTGTTTTTCGAAGGAAGTGTACATCTTTATATGTGCCTTTATTGAGGTATGGCCTGCATGTAGCTACAGGCGAAACTTCAACCAACATTTTAAGCATGGTTGACAGGGCAGGCAACGCATGAATCGCAGCTGGTATATGAAAATAAAGAAATATGGCCCCAATTGCAGGAGCATCACTATAGATTTACATATCGCAAAATAAATGCTGCTGATGGTCTGAATGAATTCGCAGGTTATGTATACTATTTTTTTTTGTATCTCTGTTTTTAAACAAAGATCGCCAAAGCAGAAAAGCTGCATGCTACTCGAGCAACATGCTAAATACAGTCTGGGCCATGGAGAGAGAATCACAAGTAAGACAGCCCAAGCGCAGGGGCAAAGTAAAAAAAAAAAAACAAGGAACATTTATTATATACATTGCTCGCATTTGACCTTTGCTGGATTCAGATTGTATTTCAATGGATTACACGGGTGGTATCTGCGGACTTGTTGATATTAACCCTCAAGTAATGTATAACAAACGTAAGCGAAGGTGTCTAGCTCGTTATTAGTCCCTTAAGCCCTAAAATTGAGATTTTACTTAAATCGAATTGTCCTCAAGCTAAAATACCAGAAGCCTTTTGCACGCAGACTGTCGCCCTTCACAGGTTCCACAATTTCTGCTACTAGTGCTGCATCTACCACTGGACAGACGTTCGAATGCTTGCTGTTCCTCCTGTTTTCCTCTGTTATCAGAGAGTCCAACTGTAGGGAGTTTTGAGGCTGAGGAAGCTTTTGGAGATCTGCAGCAGTGTCTCTTTTAATTGGAAATGACAATTCAGACTAAACGGTGTATTTTCGGAATACCCAAGGCTGGAATAAAGAATGACAGGAAGAATATAAACATTCCATATTACGGCACTATTGCCGTTCATATTTTGGCGGTTCAATACATATCATGCAGGCAACTGAGGGCAATTCGGCCGTTTTTGCTGCTACTATACAAACTAATTTTCAGTAATTGTGCAGCTTCTAAGAAATACGCCTGCATGGGCTTATAAACTATATAATTAATTCCCGAAGAAGCTACATTTATGTAAAACCACCCTATTCCAGGACCACTTCCAAGATCATCGGACGCATAGCCTTTAAAACATCTGCGAACCAGCGCATGCAGAGTGGCAGCGCAGAGTCGGGGTAGCGAGCTAATTTACCGACAACCCAAAGGCCCATGATATAAGTGCCACTTCAAATGCCTTACCATTACAAAAATGAAAAATGAGTTTCAATTGAGCTTCTAATGTGTTTTTATAGAGTCAAATGAAACTCATAAGAAACTCATCGTTAAACGAGTTTTATCATTACCCACTCTATATCTATTCTTTCGAGTTTACTCATTACAAATTCAAGTGAGGTTTATCGTTACCCAATCAATATCAATTATTTTGAGTTTACTCATTACAAATTCAAGTGAGGTTTATCGTTACCCAATCAATTGCGATTCTTTTGTGTTTACTCATTACACATTGAAATGAGTGTTATCAAAAAAAATATATCAATAAATCTACTCCCTACAGCATTGCACCCGAAGCAAATAGCACGTCGGTGCTAGTTCTCATATACAGATTTATTTCCTGTGCTTAAAATAATAACTGTATTCACCCTCTTTTACTTTTAAAGGCTTATTCAAACGATGTATGTCTTCAACGCGCCACAGTTTAGCGAAACCAAGATTTCGCGAAATCGGCCTGTTCACACGTGGAGTTTGACGCGCGAAACCTGTGACGTATTGACTCACGAGAATTTCGCACAAACCTTGTCTGCACCGGGAATATTAAGCGTCTCGCATCAAAATGATATGAAGTACGCACAGTGCGAAGAGACAGCCTGTTTTATTAATGCCACTCAATGAATTTCGTCAGATTCAGCTCAACGGGTTTACTAGTCCTGCCAAACCCGGGAAAAACAGCGAGATGATCTCGAAGCATTTCGGACATTTTTGCACCGCTAATAAAGAACGTTATCCCCAGTCACCATGTTTATATACAGTGCTTGCACCCGCCGCGACTGTTGACGAATCTGCAGCGCGCCCCCAATCCGTACTGTAGGCGCCGTTAACACACCTGCAACCGAGCAGGACCAAGACTCGTCGCCCGTATGTCGCTCGACTTGTTTGTTTTGTTTTCTTGCGGCTTCGGCTCGGATACGGAATCGGCCAAAGATCAGAATCCTCCAAAAGCTCTCTCCTCCTCGAAGGTCAGACCGCGAAGTCGAGCGGCCATTGGCAGCGTCCGCGTTTCTCCTTCGGGAGATTGACGGGCGTCGGTGAGGTTTCAGCGAAAAATTGCTCCAGAAGCGAGAAACACGCGCCACTTTTTTCGAAGGCGCGCCACTTTTTCGGTTGCGTTCAGACGGGGAATCTGTTTCCCGAAACCTAGTTTCGCGACACAAGATTCGCCAACAAGATGCATCATGTGAACAGATCTATTTACGGCGCCCCTCTATCGCGATTTGGTCAGTTTCGGTTTCAGTATTGTAACTTTTACTGGTTTCGTTTTCATATTTTAAGGATCGCGTCTTCGACGCCCCATCGGTAGCGACACCAGTTCTTTGTATTTTTCTTTTTCCGGCATGGTTTCGCCATTTTTGCAACCGTTGGGTGTTTCGCCGTTTCGCGGTATGGAAATGTCTTTAGAAATGGAAATGTGCTAATTTAATCAAGTTTATCTATCTGTGAAGTTTTCTCTTGTGATGATTATGTTCAAGAAGAGCGCGGAAGGCTGACGACGCAACAGAACGAGCAACTCAACGCAGTTGGTAAGTGTACTTCTTTGTTTGCATTGTACGCGTTGAACGAGAAGTGAACATTATGGAGTTTTAGAATAATCTCGTGGCTGCTGTGCATGCGCCGACCCAAAACAAGCTTCGGACTCGAGCTTTGGGGCCCGTTATTTATCGATAATAGGGTGGGCGTACCGCAAAAGGCGGCGCCCACGACATCTCCGTTGAATGCGTACGCCGTCGCCCGCTCGGGAACTGCGTGAGTCGCACTCGGCGACCGCGGTCGGTATGGTCGACCCGTATTGAAAACGCCACGGATCGCTGGATTCACAGCTCAAAGCTATCGAGGCGCGTGTACTTACGATCGCGGCAGACATGTAAGCATGCCTGGGTAGTGGATCGTCTGGGCTTCGTAAGTACAACAGAGCAGCTTGGCAGCGACAAAAACAAAACATGCGGCATTCAGTGTAATAAAACTACAAAAATGTTACTCTGGACAAAAAGCTTGTTTAATTTTCAAGATAAAACATTCTAACTTTCAAATAAAAGCTGCCGCGACATCTTGGTGGCGTTTTAAGCGCGAGATGCTTGCGTTTGGGGGGGTCCCCCTTCAGAGAAACGCTAATCTAAAACTCTTCGCCGCAATCCTCGCTATTTTGCCGTCCGTAACGCGCGGTAAAGTAGCGACCGATATTCTAAAACTCCATATTTTCTCGTTAAGCTAGAATGTTTTTTTTTTCCTTTTTTTAAGTAGTTGGGTTTGCCTTATCTGTCCTATATGTTTGGATGAAAAGTTGCCACTCATTCTGTGTATGGTCCGAGAAAGTGTAGCTCATGTCAACAGAGCACATATTGAATTCCTAATGCTACTTTCAGTCCGTTGCTTTAGGAAATGTCTTATTGGTCTAGCAGTGTACTGATGTCTTTCAACTATAAATTGATTACATTGACAATACTTCATTACATTTCCGAAGTTAGACTTCCTTGGAATTCGGTTCATGCAGAGACAATATTCCTTTTCAGTCAAAATGGTTGAAGAGGATATCCATCTTTTGTTTTGAAGTTATGGAAGTGTACTAAATTGTACTGTTAGGACAAACTTCGGTCCCCTGGCTTTCTAGAATTGAACTGGGTTTACATTTGTCGGTTAGAACTTTTGATAAAGCAGTTGTTCCTTTTTCCTCTTTTTTTTCTCTTTCATTTTGCAATTGTGATGTGATCAAGCCGAGGGCCGCAGTTATTCCCAAATGAAGCAGCAGCAGTGTGTTCCCAGCTTGCGTGACTTCGATTAATTTCAAGGCATGCCACGAAATGAATGCCCCTGTTCATACACCGTTGGAATTGGGACTAACTTCAAATTGCAGTTCGACACAGTGTTTAAGCGGTATAAGACATGTGTTGATTGACCTATGCGGTTGTCACAGGTTCGTGGTTGGTCAACCCGGAACGCTTGTCTTCCTCTTCCCATTGGTTTGAAGCTCGGCCGGCATTATCTTTTTCATACTTATCGTGCAACGCTGTCAAAGCTACTGGCGCGAGTGCGTGGCTTCATCTACGGTTTTGTTTGTGCGAGAAGGCGTGGAAATGATCAACAAGACCAAGCCCCACACTCGCGCCAGTAGCTTTGACAGCGTTGCACCTTAAGTATGAAAAGGAGTATAGTCTCATCCGAGCTCAAGCCTTTGACGGTCAGGTAAACATGTGCGAGGATTGTAATTGACCCTGCCCCCAAACCACCTATAAACAGACCAAACTGGCAAAAAAGACAAAATTCGTGACAGCGGTGTTCGAGAGAAACTGCAGACGTTTAATTACCCTGCCTGAAACTTTGCAAATATTTCAGTGTGGTTGCACCTGTGTGGGCGAGGTAAATACAATATGAAAAGTCCCTGAAGTGACGCCTTCAGGATGCCGAAAATAATTATGGTAAGTGAGAAATTAACCCACTAGTATACTTCCTAAATATTTGGGCCGGGTGTCGATTAAAAAATTTTAACCCAGTTAATTTGTCACAAATTTTCAGGCATAATATCTTGAAAAGAATGGAACTGCAGATGTTCCAAACTCGCTGAGGTAAATCAGCCTTGCAGTGCACCAAGGTTTACACTGAACATACTTTTGTGTATTGTCCACGAGGTGTAGCTCTTGCATGGAAGTTTTATGTTGTAGTTTCTTCAATGTTTGAACTTTCAGCGTGCCCGCTGGGTAGTGTGTAAATTTTTTTTTATAGCGCAAACAATATCCTAATCTTGGTGGCAGAAAGTTTCGGCTAGCAGTTGACATGGTTGGACAACGGTGTGCATGCTTGCTTTCTCTAAAGCGGCCAATGAAGCGAAATAACAGCATGTGCGGATTGTTCATGCATTTAATTTTTTGTTTGTTGTTCGTTTCAGACTGGATGTGCTCCCAGTGCAAGGGGGTGGCCCTCCAGGCGCTGACCACCAGCATGTCATCTCTCCTGTGCTGTCGAGGGAAATTTAAAGGGTAAATATTGCAGCTGCAGTTTTTTCTATTCTATCCCTGCTACACTTCCTGCGAATCTCTGTGCATACTTGGTCTTTTTGTTTTCATAGTACTGTAAACTTTTGTTATAGTCCGTTGCAACTATAGAATAGCACAAGCCCCTCCCACATTCCCTTTGCTCGCCATGATTGGCGGTGTCCTCTCGGCTCTCCTCCTCTCTAGTGTTTGCTTATTAAAAAGAGTGAAGGGCTTTGTGGGAGGGCCTTCTGCTATTCTAGAGTGGCAACAGAGTATAATGACCTCAGTTAATTTAACCATTTCGAAGAGTCCTAGCGGGCACCCATACATTTTTATGGGAAGGACTCTGCATCATATTTTGAACCGAGAAAATGACCCCACAAACGGGAAAGCACGGGCTTTCTGCTAAAAAATTAACGGAACCAAACTTTGTTTTCAAGATCAGACCGGAAAAAGTCGACTCCTGTCTTAAACGGCGAGTAACAGAAATCCTGTGCTAGTCTCGCCACGTTGGGAAGCTAATGCTATGACCCCCATCTTGATTTCTTTAATGCTTGTTATGGCTGTTTTCACATCTGGTATTTCCACTGTTCTTTGGCCAAAAGCGAGTGGCAGGTCACCATAGGTTTCCAGAAGAAAGTGGTCGCATATGCAGAAATTTCTAGCAAGTTCGTAGCGCAGTGGCACTTCGTCGCAACCGAGTAGAAACTATGGTATTGTTGGTGCAAAACATTAAGCCTCACGACTAGCAGCAACTTAATCATGGATATACTGCACCGTACGGCGTTTATTTGAGCTCTACTCCACTCAAAATATTACAGGGGCACTTAGGTATCCCTTTGTGGATTGAATGCGAAAGCATTGCCATTCCAAACGGCACTTCCTTTTTTTTTCCTCTATTGTTAGGAATGGCAATGCTTTCGCATTCAATCCACTTATGTATAACTAAGTGCCCCTCTAATATTTGTATTACGTTACATAATACGGCGTCACACATCATGGTACGTCATGTCGTCACGTGAAGTGTGATGTCATCGAACCGGGGACATATTTTTATGACCATCTTTCGGGCACATCAACGCCGATGCCGTCAAACATGATGAAAAAACAGCCTCAGATAAACAGGGACAAAAAACGGGTAAAGACATTCCATCGTTTGCTGTAATGGGACAAGCTTCTTTTTGAGGGGAGAGTAATGTCACATTCCGAAGCGGCTGAGATAGCAGAGCAGCTAGCATGCCCGGCTCTCACACAGCAGCACTGGGTTCAAATCTCAGCCGTGGAAGCACATTTTATTCTTTCTTTTATTCCTCTGTTAACGTTTGGTACAACTCGGATTTTCCGCTCCATGGACATATAATGCTTTGGCATTAAAAAGGCACATCCAGTCAGGAATGTGCCTTTTCGTGTGGTAGGGTCGTACAGCTGCTCACCACTTTAAAAATCACTACTGAAGTACGAGGGGGCGCTAATGATCACCAAATCAGGTTCACGCCATTCATAGGTGAAGGATCCTTTTGCGTGCACTGAAGATTTGTGTGGCATTTGCTTTCGTTGATTCATTGGCGCATCTCGCCGTTGATCGCAGTCCTGCACCTTTTTAGCTCTAACGGGCAGGATGGACAGCTCGGCAGACTCGTCGGCTGAATCCTCCGTGTGTAGTTTAGCGTTGCCCTTATACTGCTTCAAGTAGGGATGCATGTGAACAGTGCGCAAAACACATGCCTCTTGCCCACGCTTCTATATTCATTGCTGGTCGCGGCGAAATAGCCAAGTAATGTGCGGCCGTGTTTGCCCTAAAACGTTTGTGAGACACTTTGGATAATGTCGTAATATTTCGTTGTAAGTCACTCAAAAGTTGCGACAAATTTTGTTTTGTTAATACGGATTTCTTCTCGGGTATCGTAAGTCTGCTTTTTGAACTCGGCCTCTGATGTCTCGATCCTCCCAATAATTGAAACTTAGTGTGGCGGATCCAGACCTTTGTTTGTTTTGGGGTGGGCGGAAAATTTTTAAGGATACTATTCTCCCATTCTTTCTTGTGCAAGGGGGGTCCACTCATGTCCAATTGCCCTCCGAGAAGGGGGGGAAAAAGGGGGTCCCCCCCCCCCCCCTTCCCCCTGGATCCGCCACTGTTGTGAAACCTGCAGTTGATAATCACCCATTCGGAGCATGGCTTTATGATCCGCATAGAACCCTATTACCGTTTTCTTCCTATCCATTATGATTAAAAATACTTGTTCAAGATAGTAAACAAACAAAAAAATTAAATAAAAATACACAGGGACAACAAGTGGATATAAAACACTGGCGCCAGTGTTTACCACCACTTATTGTCCATGTGTTTTTTGCGGCGCTTGTCTACGATTATGGATCAGTTGGCCCAAATTGCCATGTTAATTCTGCTAGATGCTTATAAGTCTTAGCTTCTCTGTGTTCAAATTTGGTAAACTTCATAAGCGATAACATCTGCTCGCTTATCTTTGGTAGACCTTTTCAAAAGCCGAAATAAAAGAGTGCAATGCGGCGGCAAAAACAGTGAGCGATTGATTCTCGCAGACTCGGGGGCAAAATATACTTTTGCATTATGGTGCCCCTTACAATGTTAATAGTGCCACTCATTAAACTATCAAGGTAGTTTGTAAATTAAGTGCCTGGGTGAGCGAAAATGCAGGAATTTTGAATGTGACTTTCCGCATTTAGGGCTGGTTCACACATACAGTGCAGCGCTAACTCAGTCCTGTTAAGGCAACGAGTCACTGCTACTTCCATGGCTTGAATCGTGTGTTCTGAGGGTCCTCCTTTCCTAAAGGACTGATGTCCCGGTTTGTAATACTGGCTCAGCGCTGAGGTAGTGCTGCGCTGTGAACAGGATGCCTTGCGCGGACATTGAAGTTTGGATAAGCAGATCAACGTGTAACTGTGCATCTTTTTTCTTTATAGGTTACCAGTACAATGTCTCCCATGGACATGAAGGCAGTACAAGGTCTCCTATGGGCACGAAGGCTGTACAAGGTCCCCCATGGACACGAAGCAGTGTACCGTATACTCGAATTTTGCATTTTTAATAAACCAGTTATTACTCCTTCACACGGTTTTATGCAGGCATTTTCCGAACACTGCATGCGTATATAGGCATACATAAAAGTGACACTTGCACTCACTTTCCCCTTCCCTCAAAACAACGGTTAGATCCGGACCACATGTCATGCAACCTATTGCCGTCTTCCCTCTCAGAGCCGTCTACCTAGAAACCCCCGCTAGGAGTATAAATTCTCATACATTTCAATTGAAAGTCTAGATAAACTGCTTTGAGTCTCTGTTGGAAATCAGATGTTATTTTCTACTGCGTTGCAATTCAGGTTTTGATGGGCCATCTCATTAAGTATATTCCGACTCGTCGGAATATACCTAATGAGATGGCACGTCAAAACTTCAAGTACAATGTGGTAGAAAAAAAACATTTGATTTTCAACAGAGACGCAAAACAGTGTATCTAGACTTCCATTTGAAATCTATTAGAAATTCTTATGAGGTGGCACGGCTGAACCTCAATTGAAACGCGGTGGCCAATAGTTTTCGTAAACTCCTTAGGGACTCGTTAGAAAAAATCAATTGTTTTTCAACACAGACTCGAAACGGTGTCAATAGACTTTTAAATTATATTCATATGAAATACATTAGAAACTTTATGCGGTAGCTTTGTCGAAACATCAATTGGAACGCGGTGGCCAATAGTTTTCGTAAACTCCTTACGGATTCGTTACAAAACTCATTTGCATTTCTATTGAGACTCGAAAAGACACAATGAGTAGACTCCATAAACTTTCAAAAGAAATTAATTAAAATTTTTTGTAACGGTAAAAGCGGGATGTAATTTCGTCTTAAATCATGAACATGCAAGGTACAGAATTCCAGCGTCTGAAACACTTGCGCCACCGCTTCACCGATTCATCGCAAAATTACCTTGTGTCGTGTGGACGGACGGGGAGGTTCATCGGCGGAACTGCCTCCGCCGATAGTTTTCGGGATTTGTAACCCAATTTTAAAGGTAAAAGGGACAAGCAGGCCTATAAGATTTACGGAAGCACGCCAATATTGGCCTAACTCAACGTCTTGCACACCGGGTAAACGAACTTCAGCTCCTCGAAGAGCTTGCGGCACACAACGCCAAACCAGGAAACCGGTGCTGGGAAGCGAGCCGATGCGAGGTCGCGGAGCGGAGTCCTCCTCCTGACGTCACGGTACACCTCAGCCAATCAGGGCGGGGCGACCGCAGCGACGCTTGTGTTCGCTCTCGGGGCTAATAGTCGGTTACAAGTCAAGAAGGTAGGAGAAGCTCCTCCCACAAGTGTGATGCGCCCGTTTCAAATCTCTCCGCAGTCGAAAGAAGAGTTCCCTGGAAACGCCCCTTGTTCCGCTTCAATGGATTCTAACTTGTCTCCGATCCCACTTCTTAAGAAAGCGGCCTTTGTATTCATCGGAGAGGAAACCGAGCCCCCGAAAGCAGCCTTTGTATCCATCGGAGGGGGAAGCTAGTCCCCGAAAGTCGTATTTGTTTCCATCGGAGGGGGGAAACTCTAATCTCCCTCTCGTGGCTTCCACAATGCTAAGTCAAAGTCGAAAGCTAAAGCAAATATGTACAGAAAGGCAAGACCCTCCTCGCGCGTTGGCCGCGACGTCACGGAAACGGTGGGACGCTATTGGATGCGGAGGCGGCGGAGGGATATCTGATTTCCTTTGAGGGGCATTTGGGCTACCTTCTTAACCTGTAACTGACTATAGATGAGGGGTAGCGAGCTCAGCGAGCGGTCACGACTGTCGCACTCCGTGTCGACGGCTCAAAAGGGCGCCACTGAAGCATGTTCTAAATAGGCAGTATGAAGCGGGCAGCCAGGGTGGCCCTCATTGCATTTGCTGCACCCTTACAAAAATGAACAATGAGTTTCAATTGAGCTTCTAATGTGTTTTTATAGAGTCAAATGAAACTCATAAGAAACTCATCATTAAATGAGTTTTATCATTAGCCACTCCGTATCTATTCTTTTGAATTTACTCATTACAAATTCAAGGGAGGTTTATCGTTACCCAATCAATATCAATTCTTTCGAGTTTACTCATTACAAATTCAAGTGAGGTTTATCGTTACCCAATCAATAGCAATTATTTTGAGTTTACTCATTACCATATCTCGGCAAACCTCACTCATGAGGGCCCTCACTCACCCTCACTCACCCTCATCTTCACAGGTGAGGTGAGGGTGAGTGAGTTTCTGAACCAGGAAAATTCATGAGTGTGAGGGTGAGTGAGGGCCGTGAGGGCGGTGAGGGCCGTGAGGGCTGTGAGGGCGGTGAGGGCCGTGAGGGCCGTGAGGGCCGTGAGGGCCGTGAGGGCGGTGAGGGCCGTGAGGGCCGTGAGGGCCGTGAGGGCCATGAGGGCCATGAGGGCGGTGAGGGGTATGAGGGCCATCAGTGCGTGAGGGGCCTGAGGGCGGTGAGTGGCCTGAGGGCCGTGAGTGGTGTGAGGGCGGTGAGTGCCTGAGGGGTGTGAGGGCCATGAGTGCGTGAGGGCAGTGAGTGCATGAGGCCCCCTCCAGATCGAGCATCTTTCTCTGCAATTTTGGTGTTAATGGCGGGTTGTTCTCTAGCTTTCCCTAGATCGACACGAATTGCTGAGATCGGGTCCGGCTCGAAATAAGCAAGCAACTCGGAGCATTTCGAATACGTTTGAAGCGGCTGCATCCAATCAGGGACGCAAAATTTTCACGTGATACCTCGTGCCGGTGATGATGACACCGAAAGACTTGGTTCTGGTTTGGAATCGATCTTTGTTTTTGGAAATAAACTGTTTCAGAAAGGTGCATTAGTATTCTTAACGAGGTTTAAATGCATAAAAACTCGTTTATAACGCGTAATTGTGTCTTAATAGTGCAAGAAAAATAAAATTTTATGATGACGATGGCAGATTGCAGCAATTGGTTGCTGCGTGTGATCGCGGGCGGCCCGTGTTGCTGGTGTTGAGACGTAAAGTTTCTGGGCGAAATTGGCCCATCTGAAGCTGGCCTGAGTGGCGTGAGGGCCATGAGTGCGTGAGGGGCGTGAGGGGTGTGGGGCGGTGAGGGGCGTGAGGGCGGTGAGGGAGGTGAGTGGCGTGAGGGAGGTGAGTGGCGTGAGGGCGGTGAGTGGCGTGAGGGCGGTGAGTGGCGTGAGGGCGGTGAGCGGCGTGAGGGCGGTGAGGGCCATGAGGGCGGTGAGGGCCGTGAGGGCGGTGAGTGGCGTGAGGGCGGTGAGTGGCGTGAGGGTCATGAGTGAGTGAGGGGCGTGAGGGCCGTGAGGGCGGTGAGGGCCGTGAGGGGCGTGAGGGCCGTGAGGGCGGTGAGGGCCTTGAGGTTCAGTGAGGGTGAGTGAAGGGCTGAAGGTGAGTGTGACTGTGAGGGTGAGGGTGAGTGAGGGGCTGAAGGTGGAGTGTAGCTGTGAGGGTGAGGGTGAGTGAAGGGCTTGGGTGAGTGTGGCCGTGAGGGTGAGGGTGAGTGAGGGCGACCTAAAATGCCGACCTCTGCTCATTACACATTGAAATGAGTGTTATCAAAAAAAAATCTACTCCCTACTGCATTGCACCCGAAACAAATAGCGCGTCGGTACTATACTCCGTTTTACCTTCAGTCCGAGCGCAGCGGACGCTAGGAGTAATCCCAGCCAGTAAAGCGTGGAGAGAGTGTCATGTGACCTTGAGCTCCTGTGTCCCTCTGCCCAACCGGCAGGTCACGCGATTTTCTCCCGGCGCTGGATCGGCTGTGATGGCCTGTGGCGTCCACTGCGCTCAGACTGAAGGTGGAACGGAGTATAGTTCTGATATACAGATTTATTTCCTGTGCTTAAAATAATAACTGTATTCACCCTCTTTTACTCCTAAAGGCTTATTCACACGATGTATCTCTTCAACGCGCCACAGTTTAGCAAAACCAAGATTTCGCGAAATCGGCCTGTTCACACGTGGAGTTTGACGCGCGAAACCTGTGACGTATTGACTCACGAGAATTCCGCCAAACCTTGTCATCTGCACCGGGAATACCAAGCGTTTCGCATCAAAATGATATGAAGTACGCACAGTGTGAAGGGACAGCCTGTTTTATTAATGCCACTCAATGAATTTCGTCAGATTCGGCGCACTGGGTTTACTAGTCCTGCCAAACCCGGGAAAAACCGCGAGATGATCTCGAAGCATTTTAGACATTTTCACACCGCTAATAAAAAACGCTATCCCCAGTCATCATGTTTATATACGGTGCTTGCACCCGCCGCGACTGTTGACGAATCTGCACCGCGCCCCCAATCCGTACTGTAGGCGCCGTTCACACACCTGCAACCGAGTAGGACCAAGACTCGTCGCCCGTACGCACCGCTTCTTCGCTTGTCGCATAGGGGGCTTGTCGCTCGCCATGTTTGTTTGTTTTCTTTCGGCAAAGCTCGGATACGGGATCGGCCAAAAATCAGACTCCTCCAAAAGCTCGCTCCTCCTCGAAGGTCAGACGTCATAGCGAAGTCGAGCGGCCATTCGCAGCATCCGCGTTTCTCCTTCGGGTGATTGACGGGCGTCGGTGAGGTTTCAGCGAAAAATTGCTGCAGAAGTGAGAAACACGCGCCACTTTTTTCGGAGGCGCGCCACTTTTTCGGTCGAGTTCAGACGGGGAATCTGTTTCCCGAAACCTAGTTTTGCACCACAAGATTCGCCAACACGATGCATCATGTGAACAGACCTATTTACAGCGCCCCTCTACCGCGATTTGGTCAGTTTCGGTTTCAGTATTGCAACTCATAGAGTTATTATAATGTACGCTAGAGGTTCAGCTGGCGCTAGTGTGCTGTTGCAAATTGAAGCAGACAGCAAGCAGTCCGAAATTGACTTCCGGTAATGCATTTCAACGGAAAAAAGCGAGTGCATTTCCTCCCTGCGCTCGATTATAAGAGCAAATATCATGAATAATTCGTACCCACTAGGCACATTGGAACATTTCACAGACACGCATATGAAATAATTGGTCAGTTACGGCGTTTTTATTTTAAAATCGTGGCATGAAAAACGGTGCTAAAACCGCTTCTTACATGTATTTATGTGCACTGTCGGACACTGTTAGCGCGAACGTGCCACGTGCCAAACGAACGAAGGAGATGTGGAAAACCAAGAGAGACGGCAAGAACTACGCAGTAACACTGGATAAGTAACTCCTTGTGCTTGCAGACGATCAAAATAAATTGAAAGTCACGTAATATAGTCCGATTTGCAATAAAGAAGTACTGCTTTATTCTTTCTGCTCATGAATACATGCGAAGATGCTTGTTCTGTCTTCAAATCATCACCCGCACGCTCCAATCTTTGCAAATAGGGGGAAGCCAGAGAACAGGTGCGCGATAAAACTGCCCAACATAGGAAATAATAAGAAAATACACCTTTCGTAGCCCAAGTTCTTTATTCTTTACGATTCGAACGTTTTTTTAACCACTCGTAAAGATGCACGACGGGGTCATTTTCATATAGTGAGAGGACAGGCATATTAGCAATATATAAGCACCAACGGAACGCTGGCGAACTTTGAACACACTCTACATTCCTTTCGAATGTTATTTTGCTTGGAATCGTCGCTCGTTTTTACATACCTTCCTTGCAACAGAGGTTTGGGCCTGAAATAGAGCGAAGTTTAACATCGTTCAGTGGTAAAGAAAAATGCTGTAACTAAAGCAATTACACTTTCACTATATTAATAAAGGTACATACTACCCGGTACAACCGAAATAACAAAAATTATGCATGTTATTTTCCGGCGACGAGACAAAATTCACGCGCGTTTTCCCATAGGAATACACAGGAAGACTGGAAAAGTAGACTGCATGCTGTCTGCTTCAATTTGCAACCGGAAGTCCCATAGACACTAGCGCCAGCTGAGCCTCTAGCGTTTATTGTAATAACTCTATGTTGCAACTTTTACTGGTTTCGGTTTCATATTTTAAGGATCGCGTCTTCGACGCCCCATCGGTAGCGACACCAGTTCTTTGTTTTTTTTTCTTTTTCCGTCATGGTTTCGCGGTTTCGCCGTTTCGCTCTCAGTGGTTTCGCCCTTTTCGCCAGTTTTGCGACCGTTGGGTGTGTCGCGGGATGGAAATGGCCTTTAGACATGGAAATGTGCTAATTTAATCAAGTTTATCTATCTGTGAAGTTTTCTCTTGTGATGATTATGTTCAAGAAGAGCGCGGAAGACCGACGACGCGACGGAACGAGCAACTCAACGCAGTTGGTAAGCATACTTCTTTGTTTGCATTGTACGCGTTGAACGAGAAGTGAACATTATGGAGTTTTAGAGTAATCTCGTGGCTGCTGTGCATGCGCAGACCCAAAACAAGCTTCGGACTCGAGCTTTGGGGCCCGTTATTTCTCGATAATGGCGTGGGTACCGCAAAAGGTGGCGGCCACGACATCTCCGTTGATCGCGTCTTCGACGCCGTCGCCCGCTCGGGAACTGCGTGAGTCGCACTCGGCGCCCGCGGTCGGTATGGTCGAAGCGTTTTCAAAACGCCACGGATAGGCTGGATTCACAGCTCAGAGTTATCGAGGTGCAAAGCTATCGAGGCGCGTGTACTTACGATCGTGGCAGACATGTAAGCATGCCTGGGTAGTGGATCGTCTGGGCTTCGTAACTACAGCTGCAACAGAAAAAGAGTAGCACAAGTGACCGATGACCGGAGCGGCAAATCGCGACACGCGGCGCTCTTGTTCACGAGCGCGCCGATAGCGAGAGTGACAGTCACGTTCCATGCCCCAACGCGGGGGCGGCCGGCAGAAAGCAGCCCGTCCTAAAGCCCACATTTTAAATCCTATCTTATCCCTCAATTTTCTGCCGGCCACTCCCAGGTTGAGATATACAACGTGACTGGCACTCTCGCTATCGGCGCGATTTCGCCGCTCCGGTCCTCGGTCACTTGTGCTACCCTTTTTCCGTTGCAGCTGTACAACCAGAGTCCTTCAATGCTCTGGTACAACAGAGCAGCTTGGCAGTGACAAAAACAAAACATGCGACATTGAGTATAAAACAACTATAAAAATGTTACTCTGGACAAAAAGCTTGTTTAATTTTAAAGATTAAACGTTCTAACTTCCAAATAAAAGCTGTCGCGACATCTTGGTGGCGTTTTAAGCGCGAGATGCTTGCGTTTTGGGGGGGTCCCCGGCAGAGAAACGCTATTCTAAAACTCTTCGCCGCAATCCTCGCTATTTTGCCGTCCGTAACGCGCGGTAAAGTAGCGCCCGATATTCTAAAACTCCCTATTTTCTCGGCACACGTTTTCTCGTTATGCTAGAATTTTTTTTTCTTCTTTTTTAACTAGTTGGGTTGGCTTTATTTGTCCTAATGTTTGGATCTATGTGTAGCGTAATGAAAAGTTGCCACTCATTCTGTGTATGGTCCAAGAAATTGTAGCTTATGTCAACAGAGCATGTATTGAATTCCTAATGCTACTTTCAGTCCGTTGCTTTAGAAAATGTCGTATTGGTTTAGCAGTGTACTGATGTCGTTCAACTATAAGTTGATTACATTGATAATACTTCATTACATTTCAGAAGTTAGACTTCCTTGGAATTCGCTTCATGCAGAGCCTATATTCCTTTTCAGTCAAAATGGTTGAAGAGGATATCCATCTTTTGTTTTGAAGTTATGGAAGTGGACTGGATTGTACTGTTAGGACAAACTTCGGTCCCCTGGCATTCTAGAATTGAACTGGGTTTACATTTGTCGGTTAGACTGATAAAGCAGTTGTTCCTTTCGCCTTTTTTCTCTTTCATTTTGCAATTGTGATGTGATAAAGCCGAGGGCCGCAGTTATTTCCAAATGAAGCAGCAGCAGTGTGTTCCCAGCTTGCGTCACTTCGATTCATTTCAAGGCATGCCACGAAATGAATGCCTTTATTCATACACCGTTGGAATTGGGACTGACTTCAAAATGCAGTTTGACACAGTGTTTAAGTGGTATGGGACGTGTGTTGAATGACCTATGCGGTTGTCACAGGTTCGTGGTTGGTCAACCTGAAACGCTCCAAGTCCCACTTCCTTCTTCTTGTCTTCCTCTTCCCATTGGTTTGAAGTTCGGCCGGCATTATACTCTGTTTCATACTTAGCGTGCAACGCTGTCAAAGCTACTGGTGCGGGTGCGTGACTTTATCTACGGTTTTGCTTGTGTGAGAAGGCGTGCAAATGATCAACGAGATCAAGCCCCACGCTCGCACCAGTAGCTTTGACAGCGTTGCACCCTAAGTATGAAAGGGAGTATAGTCTCATCCGAGCTCATGCCTTTGGCGCTCAGGTAAACATATGCGAGAATCGCAATTGACCCTCCCCCAAACCACCCTTAAACAGAACAAAATGACAAAAAAGACAAAATTTGTGACAGCGGTGTTCGAGAGAAACTGCAGACGTTTAATTACCCTGCCTGAAACTTTGCAAACATTTCAGTGTGGTTGCAGCTGTGAGGGTGAGGTGGATCCAATATGAAAACTGGACCCTGAAGCGACGCCTTCAGGATGCCGAAAATAATTATGGTAAGTTAGAAATTATCCCACTAGTATACTTCCTAAATATTTGGGCCGGGTGTCGATTAAAAAATTTTAACCCAGTTAATTTGGCACAAATGTTCAGGCATAATATCTTGAAAAGAATGAAACTGCAGATGTTTCAAACTGGCTGAGGTAAAGCAGCCTTGCAGTGTACCAAGGTTTACACTGAACATACTTTTGTGTATTGTCCACGAGGTGTAGCTGGTGCATTGAAGTTTTATGAGTTAGTTTCTTCAATGTTTGAACTTTCAGCGTGCCAGCTGGGTAGTGTGTAATTGTTTCTTTTTTATAGCGCAAGCAATATCTTAATCCTGGCGGCAGGAAGATTCGGCTAGCAGTTGACATGGTTGGACAACAGTGTGCATGCTTGCATTCTCTGAAGCGGCCAATGAAGCGAAATAACAGCATGTGCGGATTGTCCATGCATTTAATTTTTTGTTTATTGTTTGTTTCAGACTACATGTGCTCCCAGTACAAGGGGGTGGCCCTCCAGGCTCTGACGACCAGCATGTCGTCTCTGCTCTGCTGTCGAGGGAAATTTAAAGGGTAAATATTGCAGCTGCAGTGTTTTTTATTCCTTCCCTGCTACACTTCCTGCAAATTTCTGTGCATACTTGGTCTTTTTGTTTTCATGGTACTGTAAACTTTTGTTATAGTCCGTTGCAACTATAGAATAGCACAAGCCCCTCCCACAATTCCCTTTGCTCGCCATGATTGGCGGTGTCCTCTTGGCTTTCCTCCTCTCTAGTGTGTGCTTATTAAAAAGAGTGAAGGGCTTTGTGGGAGGGGCTTTGCTATTCTAGAGTGGCAACAGAGTATACGCCTCGCAAGTGGGCTCATTTTCGTCTTCTGCGCATGAGAAAGGAAGTAGCGGTGACGTCAGAACGCCGAGTCCTGATTGGCTGATCGCGACCCCCTATTGAGCGTCGTCTGCTCCTTTGCAACGTCGTCTGCTCGCAACATCGTCTGCGTCTGTCTTACCTTTCCTGCGACTTTCGGAGCGAACTCGACTTGGCCTTTAAGGGAGGGCTGACGAAATAACTCGAGCGGTACGTTGTTTTCGTCTAACAACTAGCAGACGCGCTTCAAGGAGGGAAGTCAAAGGACTCACTGGCGAGGTGTCCCGGGGCGCCGAGGTTTGTTTGCTTAGTGTCCGCAAGTTCCCTCCCAAATACTTTTTACCTCCATTCGTGTGCGGCGAGACCCCTCACTCTTTAACGGCGCCGGCGGGTTGGCGCAGTTAACGTCGTCTGCTTTACGTCTGGTAGTCAAAGCGATGGCTGCTTTACCTTTCCTGCGTCTGTCGGGGATTCGCCGCTTTTTCACCGGCGAGAGTCACCGTTGCCTCGGGAAACAAGGAGATAACAAGAGGAAGAAATTGACCTCTTAATCTAAAATTGAGGTCAGCGATCAAAGTATAACACGGGGGGTTTACAAGGGTCGCGCGGGCATATTCCATTCAGCACGTCAGCCGGTCGTGGGCAGACGGTCGCCGAGTCGCGGAGTGCCTGCTAGGCCTAACTGCCCAGCTCGTTTGGTCGCGTTCGGTGGAATCGTCGCCGCTGGAGCTTTTCCCCGGTGTCTGTGGATCGAGCGTTCTCGTTCGTCGTGCTCTGTTTCAAGTAATTTTTACTTTTTTTTTTGCTGCTTGAAGTCAGGACGCGTGAGAAGCTCACGTAGAAAAATAAACGTCTGTGGGTCGTCGCGACCGCGACGCTGTCGGCCATGCTGACTTGATCGTAAGAAGTGCGTAAGACAGCTTCGGAGCTGTCGTGGGATTTCGCCGTAACCTGCGCAAAGCTTACGAAAATTTCGTTTCGGGAATACGAATTTGTTCTGAAGTTTTGTCTTACGCACATTTTTGGCGTAAGATCGTTTTGTGAATCTGGCCTCTGCACTTCCGAAAGTCGCAGGAAACGTAAGACAGACGCAGACGACGTTGCGAGCAGACGACGTTGCAAGCAGGCGACGTTGCAAAGAAGCAGACGACGCTCAGATAGGGGGGCTCGATCAGCCAATCAGGGCTCGGCGTTCTTACGTCACCGCTACCCCCTGCGCAAGGAGCAGACGAACTTGCCCTCCGCATAGCATGAGCTCAGTTAATTTAATCATTTCGAGGAGTCCTAGCGGGCACCCTTGCATTTTTATGGGGAGGACTCGGTGTCATATTTTGAACCGAGAAAATGACCCTACAAATGGGAAAGCACGGGCCTTCTGCTACAAAATTAACCGAACCAAACTTTGTTTTCAAGATCAGACCGGAAAAAGTCGACTCCTGTCTTATAAACGGCGAGTAACAGAAATCCTGTGCTAGTCTTGTCACGTTGGGAAGCTAATGCTATGACCCCCATCTTGATTTCTTTAATCCTTGTTATGGCTGTTTTTACATCTGGTATTTTCACTGTTCTTTGGCCAAAAGTGAGTGGCAGGTCACCATAGGTTTCCAGAAGAAAGCGGTCGCATATGCAGAAATTTCTAGCAAGTTCGTAGCGCTGTGGTGCTTCGTCGCAACCGAGGAAAAACTATGGTATTGTTGGTGCAAAACATTAAGCCTCACGACTAGCAGCAACTTAATCGTGGATATACTGCACCGTACGGCGTTTATTTGAGCTCTACTCCACACAAAATATTAGAGGGGCACTTAGTGGATTGAAAGCAAAAGCATTGCCATTCCTAACGACACTTCCTTCTTTTTCCCCTCTATTATTAGGAATGGCAATGCTTTCGCATTCCATCCACGTAGGGATACCTAAGTGCCCCTCTAATATTTGTTTTACATTACATCATGCGGCGTCACACATCATGGTACGTCATGTCGTCACGTGGAGTGTGATGTCATCGAACCGAGGACATATTTTTATGACCATCTTTCGGGCAGATCAACGCCGACGCCGTCAAACATGACAAAAAAAAAAACAGCCTCGGATAAACAGGGAAGAAGAGCGGGTAAAGACATGCCGTCTTTTTCTGTAATGGAACAAGCTTCTTTTTGAGGGGAGAGTAATGTCGCATTCCGAAGTGGCTGAGATAGCAGAGCAGCTAGCATGCCCGGCTCTCACACAGCAGCACTGGGTTCAAATCTCAGCCGTGTAAGCACATTTTATTCTTTCTTTTATTCCTCTGTTAACGTTTGGTACAACTCGGATTTCCGCTCCATGGACATATAATGCTTTCGCATTAAAAAGGCACATCCAGTCAGGAATTTGCGTTTTAGTGTGGTAGAGTCGCACAGCTGCTCACCACTTTGAAAATCACTACTGAAGTACGAGAGGGCGCTAGTGATCACCAAATCAGGTTCACGCCATTCATAGGTGAAGGATCCTTTTGGGTGCACTGAAGATTTGTGTGGCATTTTCTTTCGTTGATTCATTGGCGCATCTCGCTGTTGATCGCAGTCCTGCACCTCGTTAGCTCTAACGGGCAGGATGGACAGCTCGGCAGACTCGTCGGCTGAATCCTCCGTGTGTAGTTTAGCATTGTCCTTAGGCTGCTTCAAGTAGGGATGCATGTGAACAGTGCGCAAAACACATGCCTCTTGCCCACGCTTCTATATTAATTGCTGGTCGCGGCGAAATAGCCAAGTGATGTGCGGCCATGTTTGCCCTAAAAAGTTTGTGAGACACTTTGGATAATGTCATAATATTTCGTTGTAAGTCACACAAAAGTTGCGACAATTTTGTTTTGTTAATAAGGATTTCCTCTCGAGTTTTGTCATATGCAATTTTTTATCGTAAGTATGCTTTTTGAATTCGGCCCCTGATGTCTCGATCCTCCCAATAATTCAAACTTCATGTGGCGGATCCAGACCTTTGTTTTGGTGTGGGCGGAAAATTTTTAAGGATACTATTCTCCCATTCTTTCTTGTGCAAGGGGGGTCCACTCATATCAAATTGCCCTTCGAGAAGGGGGGAGCGAGGGGGGTCAACTTTGTTTAAGGGAACCCCCCCCTTATACAAAGTACTTTGTATAAAGGGTGCCCCCCCCCCCTCTTCTTTGGATCCGCCACTGTTGTGAAAGCTGCAGTTGACACTCACCCATACGGAGCATGGCTTTATGATCCGCATAGAACCCTATTACCCTTTCCTTCGTGACCGTTGTGATTAAAAATACTTCTTCAAGATAGTAAACAAACACAAAAAGTAAATAAAAATACACAGGGACAACAATTGTGGGCATAAAATACTGGCGCCAGTGTTTACCACCACTTATTGTCTATGTGTTTTTTACGGCGCTTGTCTACGATCATGGATCAATTGGCTCGAATTGCCATATTAATTCTGCGAGATGCTTATAAGTCTTAGCTTTTCTATGTTTGAATTTGGTAAACTTCACAAGCGGCAACATCTGCTGGCTTATCTTTGGTAGACCTTTTCAAAAACCGAAATAAAAGAGTGCAATGCGGCGGCAAAACAGTGAGCGATTGATTCTTGCAGACTCGGGGGCAAAATATACTTTTGCATTATGGTGCCCCTGACAGTGTTATTAGTGCCACTCATTAAACTATCAAGATAGTGTGTAAATTAAGTGCCTGGGTGAGCAAAAATGTAGGAATTTTGAATGTGACTTTCTGCATTTAAGGCTGGTTCACACATACAGTGCAGCGCTAACTCAGTCCTGTTAAGGCAACGAGTCACTGCTACTTCCATAGCTTGTACCGTGTGTTCTGAGAGTCCTCCTTTCCTAAAGGACTGATGTCCCGGTTTGTAATACTGTTCAGCGCTGAGGTAGTGCTGCGCTGTGATCAGGATACCTTGCGCGGACATTGAAGTTTAGATAAGCAGATCAATGTGTAACTGTGCATCTTTTTTCTTTATAGGTTACCAGTACAAGGTCTCCCATGGACATGAAGGCAGTACAGGGTCTCCCATGAAAACGAAGGCAGTACAAGGTCTCCCATGGACACGAAGGCAGTACAAGGTCTTCCATGGACACGAAGGCAGTACAAGGTCCCCCATGAACACGAAGGCAGTGTACCGTATACTCGAATTTTGCATTTTTAATAAACCAGTTATTACTCCTTCCCACGGTTTTATGCAGGCATTTTCCGAACCTTGCATGCGTATATAGGCATACATATAAGTAACACTTGCACTCACTTTCCCCTTCCCTCAAAACAACGGTTAGATCCGGACCACATGTTATGCAACCTATTGCCGTCTTCCCCCTTGGAGCCGTCTATCTAGAAACGCATGCTAGGAGTATAATTTCTAATACATTTCATTTGAAAGTCTAGATACACTGCTTTGAGTCTCTGTTGAAAATCAAATGTTATTTTCTACAGCGTTGCAATTCAGGTTTTGATGGACCATCTCAGTTGGTATATTCCGACTTGTCGGAATATACCTAATGAGATGGCACGTCAAAACCTCAAGTAGAACGTGGTAGAAAAAAACATTTGATTTTCAACAGAGACTCAAAGCAGTGTATCTAGACTTTCAAATGAGATCTATTAGAAATTCTTATAATGTGGCACGGCTGAACCTCAATTTAAACGCGGTGGCCAATAGTTTTCGTAAACTCCTTAGGGACTCGTTACAAAAAATCAATTGTGTTTCAACACAGACTCGAAACGGTGTCAATAGACTTTCAAATTATATTCATATGAAATACATTGGAAACTTTATGCGGTAGCTTTGTCGAAACATCAATTGGAACGCGGTGGCCAATAGTTTTCGTAAACTCCTTACGGACTCGTTACAAAACTCGTTTGCATTTCTATTGAGACTCGAAAAGGTATAATGAGTAGACTCCATAAACTGTCAAATGAAATTCATTAAACATTTTTGTAAGGGGAAACGCCCCTTGTTCCGCTTCAATGGATTCTAACTTGTCTCCGATCCCACTTTTTAAGAAAGCGGCCTTTGTATTCATCGGAGAGGAAACCGAGCCCCTGAAAGCAGCCTTTGTATCCATCGGAGGGGGAAGCTAATCCCCGAAAGTCGTATTTGTTTCCATCGGAGGGGGGAAACTCTAATCTCCCTCTCGTGGCTTCCACAATGCTAAGTCAAAGTCGAAAGCTAAAGCAAATATGTAGAGAAAGGCAAGACCCTCCTCGCGCGTTGGCCGCGACGTCACGGAAACGGTGGGACGCTATTGGGTGCGGAGGCGGCGGAGGGATATCTGATTTCCTTTGAGGGGCATTTGCGCTACCTTCTTAACCTGTAACTGACTATAGATGAGGGGTAGCGAGCTCAGCGAGCGGTCACGACTGTCGCACTCCGTGTCGACGGCTCAAAAGGGCGCCACTGAAGCATGTTCTAAATAGGCAGTATGAAGCGGGCAGCCAGGGTGGCCCTCATTGCATTTGGTGCACGATTAAACACTAATTCGGCATGACACTTCATTGGCCACAAACGACAGCAAACACGGAGTAAAGATCAGTTGAGAACAGGAGCGACTTCGCGCTGCCATACTACCAAAAATACAAACCGCAAGCCAAAGATGCTCACCGAAAGCCTTTTGAACGCTCGGAACCGGTCGGATCCCCCAGTCCATACGACCGCAGTGCTGCCGCGTACATCCGGAACCTTTCTACGCTCGCCGATCGTTGGTGCCTGATCCCGCTACACCTTTCGAGTATGCGCCGCATTTTCCACCGCTTGGTGGCGGGTGTGTCGACAGGTCATTTCTTGTTTCCGTACTTTCTAAACTGCATGTGTTTCTTTTCTGATCTAAAATAGTGAAGAAAAAACTACTTTTATAAATAAGTGAAACGGTGCGCGCCACTTATATTTTCTATTTCGACTAAAAAGCAGCTTTTAGTGGCTTTGACCAGTAGTAAGCCCAGGACCGAAGACGTCACATAGCGCGTGTCCGCTATGGGACAACGGTTTACACGTCTGGGCGTGTTATTTTTGCTAACATTGCACCATTCCCCCATATGATCCACCTATCCTCACCATTCTGAATGGCGCACTCCTGGACATCACTTTGACATCCTGAACTGAGGGTAAATGAAGATGTTTTCTATCTTTCTCTCTCTTTTTGGGGAAATGCTTGTGTGACCGGAAGGAAGGCGGGGGAGAGGGGAGGGGGGTAGAGGAGGAAGCCGCGAGCCGTACTTTAACATGCGAAGAGCCGCCTTCGGATCGCGAGACGCAGCTTGGCCACCTCTGGTCTATAGGGTCATGACGTCACAGCTACATGACATCGCGCCGGAATTTCAAACAACCCATAACGCTCACGTGAAACGTGACGTGACACAAGGCATAAAATTGGTTAAATAACAGGACAAGTAATACGAATTAAAGGTCGCCGTATGTCTTAAATGATTTCACATTAAAACATATTCCATTTGTCTTTAAAAGAAATTTAAAAAGTTTAGGCCGAAGGGTCATTTTAAAGATTTGAATAATTTTAAACCCCCGACTTTTCGCTCGCGAGCCATACACGCTATACTGACAAGGAGGAACTTCAATTTTGACGGTGTTGGCAGTGTTTGTTTCAGAGCGCAATTCGAGCCACTATGTGAGCTTAAATGTGAGCTGTGCTCAGTGTATCGGCACTCCGTTCCCCGACCACGTCCCCGACATTATTGTGGGCGCCGCCATTTTGGTGCTTCTGCAGAGCAGACGCAACTGCCGAACTTCATGATTCAAAAGTGTGACTTCCATAGCATTAGATTTGGTGTTGGGACGCTCATGTAATATTGCTTTTCTTTGTCGCGAACTGTTTAAACATTTGTGGAGGACGGAAAAGACGTTCCCACTATCTCAAATAAAGCTTCAAATAACTAGCAACCCTGCTTTTAAGCCACAATATGGCCAAGTGACGTTACTCTCAAGCGTAGCTTATTTAGTGGCACTAAGCGCGATGGTTTCAAGCTTCCACCATGCTCACTACAAACACCATCGAACTTGTTATTCCCAAGGTAATGACGTCACGAGAAGGAACCATAGGAGGGCGCCGCCAAAACTTCTCGCCGCCAATGGGCGGCGTGCGCTATCAAAAGCGTCACTGTGATCGGCCTGCCACGACTGGCCGAATGCTGACTATGAAGTCAGCAAAGGATTTCTCATTAACGTAAATAAGAGGAGTGCAAAAACTTTAGTTTTGACGGTGTTGGCACTGTTGCTTTGAAAGTTCATTCACACTGGAAGCGGATCCGCGTTCGCAAAGCGGTTGCGAGCGCGGTTGTATAAAGATTCAGTACAATTGCACGCGGACTTGATGCCATCTACACTCTAAGAAAAAGTGAGCACCCCCCTAGTCACCATGCGTTTTGGCGGCTGTAACTACCCCACAGGCTTACTGAACTACAAACTGGGCTCAAGCCATTGAGCGTTACCACCCTGTTGGCAAGTGACAAGCATGGGGTAGTCACGTTTTATAAACTCTTGAATTGAACATTCAAGTGCATGCAGTCGTTCAATAGTAAAAGTCACTTCAAAAATCTCAAAAAGTACTTGAAACTTGTTTTCTTTGTGCGTTGGTTACCATTTATTCAAATTTGAACCGGTCGAAACAGGCGTGTGCCTCGGTTCGCCTAAACTGGCAGAAAACAAGCATGCCAAAGAGTGCAGGCAACCATGGTAGGCACCTACTAAAACCCGAGGCAGGTAAAAAGTATCGCGGTTGTCCTTTTTGGTTCCGTCGCGTGTTTGACCATGTACTGCTAATAAACAGCTGGCAGCTGGCGTCGTGCTCGAGGAATTTAACAAAATCTATAGAAAAGCAGAGGAAGCTACGCACAGGTGTGAGTTGACTGGAATGTTCGCCGGACGAGATACTCTTGTCGTCTTTTATTGTGCGGTTCACTAAAGAGCGTGCTCTCATTAAAAGTGTGATCGTCGAGTTCTGCGTGCAGATCAGTTGCAAATGGCCTCCTCGGTTCCGCCAAACTTGCACGCCTGTCATAACCATTTTTTTTTTTTTGCTGTCAAGTGCAGTGAAGTATGAAGTAGCGCCACTAAATAAGCTACGCTTCAGAGTAACGAAACTTGCCCATATTGTGGCTTAAAGTCATGGCTGCCAGTTATCTGAAGCTTTATCTGAAATCACAAGAAACGCTTTCCCGCCCTCCACAAATGTTTAAACAGCTCGCGAAAGAGCAAAGCAATGTTACATGAGCTTCCTAACACCGAATCTAATGCTGAGGAGGTCGCACCTTTGCATCATGACGATCGGCAGTTGCGTCTGTTCTGCACAAGCCCCAAAATGGCGGCGCCCACAACAATGTCGGGGAGCGGAGTGTCGATACTCTAGGCGCAACTGATTTAGTGGCTTTAGTATGAAGCATTGAACACCACGACTGAGGCCGAACAGGACGAACGTACACAGATATCTGGGATCACGCCCGTGTATTCCAGTATTTCTCTGTCTTGGGATATATGATTCGCCTTCACTGGCTCATTTGGCACATTTCATCGAGCATACTCGATAAAAAATGCTTCAAACAAAAATGCTTCAAACAAGTGTGCGTCATCCAAGGTGGAGTACCTTGAAGGGGACTAGGATTTCAGGCCTTTCGGCACACGTTCCTTTTACCTATATGAAAGATTCCAAGTAAATTTCCAAAAATAAAGCGTTGACAAACATACACGTGCTACTTTCGGTTTAGATTCTTTTTTTTTTTTTTTCAGGAAAAGTATTGCTGGAGAAGTTAGCAGGTGCAGCGCAGAAAACTATGTTCTCGGCGTTCTTTGATGCTTGAGGCCGGTTCAGACACTTGCGTTTGAATGCGTTTGGCAGCGTTGCGTCGAGAACCGAAAGCGACTCACCGGCACATATGTGCTTCGTATGAAGAGTAGAATCCAATTCAAGGAATTGTCTTGGCACGCGATATAAGCAGCAGGGATGTCCTGGTTTCTCGCTGCCGCAACGCAGTCAAACGCAACTGTCTGAACCAGGCTTCAGATAATTTAGCATACGTATTTCGCGTTCGCTGTAGGTGAAGGCACGCCCCTACAAAAATATGTATGGACGTCCTATGTCCATACTTTTGCCGTTCTATTACCTCTTTGTCCATCCTATGGATTCCTGTAGACAGTTCTTAGACCGTCTATCTACCATTGGTTTGCCACAGAATGGAAACAAAAACGCTATAGAGATCTTCGCGAAAGAAAAAGTTTTTCATTCCATCCTATTTCCGTTCTATGGTCCCGGTGAGTCCATGGTCATCCTATTGCCTCTCTATGGTGCGAGCTATATATTGGTGCATTAACAAAGTGATGCCGGGTAAGCGTTTTCTTTAGGTGTAGCGAGGTGTCCGAGTTAAAGAGTTGTTAATTAAGTTCAGGGTATCAATATGTTACATTCATGTCTAGAGGCATATCCAACCTCAGGGTATACTCATTGTAAAGATGGAAGTGTTTAGTATGTGCCGGAATAATGTTTTTATTTTCTCAGTGGGAGGTAGGTAGATGTGGGTCGCTGCGGCCCCCGTAGATATTCGCAACTTTCACAACCCATAGGGGGCGCACTGGTGCCTATCAAAAATGCGGTCATCTGGATGATCGTCCTTAAAATGCGGTATACTAGGCTGGGTCTGCGCGCGACGCGTAAGTAATTGTAGTTTTGCTATATACGCGCAGTATCAGAGACTTACTTTATGTTTTATTTTTCACGTCAGGAAAGTGTAGGCAAGCCATTTTATTATGAGGCCAATCATTTAGGAGCTAGGGAGTGCGATTCTCACACCGCGGTACCACCATCGATTAAAGTCGCTTCTCTACGGACCCCGTAGGGACTCCGTGCAGACCCTGTATGGCTTCTCTGCAGACTTCTTAAGGAGCCCGTGTAGACCCTGTATGGCTTCCCTGTGGACAATGTATGGCTTCCCTGTGAACCCCTTACGTACTCCCTATAGACCTTGTATGGCTTCTTTGCAGACCCCTAAGGACCCTACACTCTTTAAAATGACTTTTACAGAGCACGTCTTTGCGTAAAAACAAATGGGAAAAAGCTCTTTTTGTAGAATCCTTTATTGGAGATCAGTACAAAATGACAAGAGCGTGATGTTTGCATACTTTTAGCTTACAGGGTTTTGCGGCACAATTAATATATTTTTTTTTTTGCAGCCATGCCTCACCGGCGACTTCAGGTAGCGCGTCCCAACTCGGGCGCGTCCTAACTTCGGTGGCGATTCGCGGCGTGTCCGCCTGGGAGACGGGGGTTGGCATCCGTGAAACCCCTCTTCTACCGTATATGTTTCGGCGCCAAAGTGGCCGATTAAAGCCAAAGCAGAACAGTCACATGCTGTCGAATATCGATAGTCCCAAACCAACACACGCAGTCGTGCAGTTATCCAAGTGGCCGCTGCGGGTGGAACGGTGGCTTTGCGATCGCAATTAGTTTGGTTTTCGAGTACAGATCAGTGCCGCTTTACCAGAGCAAACTCTTTAGCAGTTTCCCAACTGACTTGTTCTAGAAACGTTGGTTGGTGCGGACCCTATAGCAGACCCCCTGCAGACTGAGTGGCTTCTCTGCGGACCTTGTAGGGACTCCCTGTAGACCTTGTATGGCTTTTCTGCAGACCCCATGAGGACTATGTGTAGACCTTGTATGGCTTCCCTGTGGACTTCCTAGGGACTCTTTGTAGACTTCGTATGGGTTTTCTGCAGGCACCCTATAGACACCGTAAAGACCCTGTGTAGACACCCTATAGAGTCCCTATGGACTCTATATGGCGCCTTGCCATAGAGAGGGTATAGGATGACAACACATCATCCATAGAATAGGACGTCCATAGAACGTCCGTTGGCCAGTTTTCTAAAGGGCAGCCATAGGACGACTTCACGGAGGCAACAGAGGTTGTGGTCGGCCTAGAGATGCCTTTTGTTCTCCCCATGGACGCTGGTCTATAGAACGTCCTCGAAGTGTCCATACATATTTTTGTAAGGGCGGGCCCGAAAACGGCAATTCTGCACTGTCCTCTTGGCGCGAGCGCGAGCGCATAGAACGCATATTTGAAAGACACGCGTTGAGCAGAAACAATTGTAGCAAAAAGAACAAAACTGAAACAACGCTTCGGGGAGGACCGGCGGACGGGCTTTGCTAGGATCACCTGCGCGCGCTCAGTGTACTCAACATTTACTCAACCGCCGCTGAAGTCATTCGGATATGTAAAAAGAGAAAAGAAATGCATCAGCGTGTTCAGAAAGGTGTGGTTGCAGAAATTGGTTTCGATAATTAATACAATTAATTAAACAAGCTTCCGCATACTTGAAGTGTAGGCAAGGGCAAAAACGGAACTGATCAAAACGTGACGTGTGGCGACAATTCAATTTGATTTATAACCTGCAGTTCACTTCTGCAATGAATTACATTAAAGATACGAGCACTTTCCTAGGGGCAGTAGAGGAAAATAATATATACGGATAAATCTTGCACAGTCTTTTCGTATTTATGCAAAATACGACAGTGGTCACCATCCTAATCGGTCACAAAAAATACAGGAGTATATAAGCTGGTCGACTAGTCGTCTATATAGGAATGTAGGGTGTCAACAACGAGGTAGAGGGGCTTAGAGCGATAAACCGGGGTTCCGGTCTGCCCTCGAAAGTGACCCCCATAAGGAGGCTGCCATTGTACGCAAATTTGACCACACGTCACATGACCAAACCAAATACGTGACGTCACAGGAAAGATGGCAGCGCCCATGCAGCGGCTGGCCCTAGAGCCACTCTATATGGCAGCGTAGCTGCCAGAGTAGCGACACGACGCAAAATTATCTAGATGCACGACGTCAGAAGCGCCGATAGAAATCTCCATTTTGGGCCTGGGAGGTTGCCATGGTAACCGTGCTTCTAGCGACGCCGGGCGGCAACCTTTGTAGTCTAGTTGATATCTCCATTCGTTCATTGAAAAGTGGTAGTATAAAACGCTTGGCATCGCGGTACGGCAAGAAGCTCGGGAGGAACGGTGCCTGTTTTTTCTGAAAAGTGAGGCGATTAGCAGCCCAGGGACTGTCGGGCGACGAGAGCTGCTATGGTATCGTACCTGCACGGACAAGGCGAGTGGTTTTCGGCGCCGCCGGGATGGCGGCCGCTTCGTGGGACGAACGTACCGTCCTAGTACATCCGGACTTCGCTCCGATGGAACAAAATCCGATTACGCCGGCCATGACAGGACGATTGGCTCGGGACATGACTGCTGCTCGACTGCCCCATAGTGAGCGAGTATATGTTTCGCATCATACTTTTTCAAGACCCGATCCTCCTTTCAAGATGAGATTTTCTCACCGACTGGTGAGGAGCGACAACCAAGAAGGACGGCATGGTGGTCTCTAGGGAATTGTTGACGCCATCAAAAGAGACGGACGCCGGATATTAGGTGTTCTTGCCGACAGGCCAAATGGTCGTTCGGAAGTTTACCGGCTTTCAAAAAGTCAAAATTTTTCTCTTGTGTAGCACACATATCCGTGTTAAAGGGGCCACGAAAATATTTTTAAACTTCTTCTTCCCTACCTGTAATCCTCAACTCAAAAAACTACTGTGAAATCACGCAGTCGTGACATGCTAGGGCACCGGGGCGATGACCCCAAGCTTTCACCGTGCTTTTTAAGCATACCGTAGAACTTGGCATTCGCAAGTGATGATAAGTTTTGTCAGGGCACTCAATGGCCATGAACGCGAATTCAAGTATCCATGGACGAACTGCCATTGCTGACGAGCGCATACACCCGAGCGACACAGTTTTCGTGTCCAATGCCTGAGTTGGGGTCGGCTGACGTCATGTTGGCCTTTGTAGGCATTGTAAAGAAGATGTTTAGAACCATACACACATGATGATAACGTCATAGCACACTGACATTAAGGAGTACAAAACGGGCCCAGCTACAGAAAATAAATATTGCACTCGTAAGAAATAAACACGTCTGTAACTTGTTAATTACAAAGACCAACACACCTCTGGGCATCTAGGTTTAATAGTATGTGTTGATGCATTGTTATAAAGCAGGACATTTCATATACGTCACTTGAGCAAACGTCAGTTTTTCACTTGAAAAACAAACCAAAAAACACTGCGATCAAATGCAAGCTATTGCAACGAAAGCAAGTTATATCAAAATCTTCAGAACTGCCAATTCGTAAAATTGGCGATTAGTAAAAAAGGTTAAAGATCGCAGGAGCTTCCTCGCTAAAAGATGCTGCGATTATTCGGGGACCCAGGGCTGAAACAATTTCCCTTAGGCCCTACACGCGCCGTATACCTTTCGTTATGATTCTCAGAATTTCTGACTTCCAAAGGAAGCTAGAAAAATGCAAAAATTTTATTCTAAAAGCTATGTGGAGCGCAAGTTCGTCTGCTTCTTTTTTCAGGGGTTGTGGTGACGCGTCGAGATCTGAGTGGCTCCGATTGAATGATAGTGGGTAAACCTAAAAGCAAGCTGCCTTGAGGCCTACCCGCTATTCTTTATTCAAACCAATCAGAGCTCGGCGTTCTGACGTCGCCACAACCCCTACTAAAAGAAGCAGACGAACTTGCGCTGCGCATATCGTAAAATCGTTGATTAGTATACTTACTTGGGAGTTGTATGAATATTTATACAGCGTGTAGTGTTGCGACGAGTCACTCGCTGTAGATGAGCAATTTAGCCAATGCAGTATAACCGCTAGCCTCGGGTCTTTAGCTCTTTAACGTGCACCACGCAGTAGTGATACACAACCGCAGGTAGGTACGATGCTCATCCAGATCGAAACGGGCAGGGGTGGGGATTGAACCCATGTTTACTGGTTGATTAGTACAAAACGTAAACGTCGCAGGAGCTCCCTCGCTCAAATTTTGTGATCATGCGGTTACGTGGGGCAAAAACAAATTCCCCAAGGCCCAACATGCGACGCACAGATTTCGCATCGATTCTCAGACACTCCATCCGTTTAAATAAAGCTAAGAGAATGTAAAAATTGCATGCTAAAA